>NC_051179.1:208421789-209133344 GCF_013339695.2 Rhipicephalus sanguineus
CTAATCCACCCGAAGCAGATCCCAAGCCTGTACTTCCCATCATTCCCATGGTGGTTTAAGCGCCGCTCAAGGAGCCCGCATACACACTAGCGCCAGATTCCCCTCTATGTATTATAGCATGAAACTATATGAGTTGCGAGGAGCCCACTATGCTATAAATCATCATAATTTTTGTGAAGTATGGAAGGTTCCACACTTTAGAACGAACTATGCTTACCAAATGCTATGTAACAATCTCCCTAGACTTCTTTACTCATACAATAGAGCAGGCTATAATTTACAGCACTTAACATTGCCAGAATTTAAAACCTTAATGCGTTCCCCTCTCTATAGAGTGTTTTCTGGAAGTTATTAATGCGTGATATATAATTTGTTTTACAGCGAGAGCTGCTATGAGATCACAACAATGGCCGTTTTTGGCGCCGTAGTTGTCCGGCGCCGCCGCCGCCGGTGTCTGTAACCACTATTGCTCGAAATAAGAAAAAAAAACGAAATAAGAAGAAATTGCCAGGATCGAACGAGGTTCGAACCTGGGCCCTCTGCGTGGGAGTCCAGTATTCCACCTCCGAGCCATGCCGGCGCTTGAAATTGCTTTGAAAAAAGACCCTATACAGGCTTCATGTCCGGAAGGAACCACATAACATATGTAATGTAGCGTAGTAGAAGAGTAAAATAACAACCAAGCGTCACACAAAGCGAATTCTGTAACCAGGCGTCACACAATGCGAATTGCGCAACGAGTGGGTTGTTGAATGCCTCCAACCCATTACAAAGGGCTCTGCCATATTTCTTCATCGTCATCAGCCACAGCATCATCAAAGTACACATAATGCCTTACAGGTGTTTAGCTGGTACCACGGTTCTGCGCAGAATGACGAAAAATTGCAAATTGGCTGCTTCCCTACTTCACAAAAATTATGATGATTTATAGCGTAGTGGGTTCCTCGCAAGTGCACTTCTATTGGTTGCCATGGAAGCCCATAAGGCTCCCATGGTCCATTTCCTCAGAGTGTCAATGAAGTTAATTCCCTCTCTCTATCTCTTTCTCACGTTAGCGTATGTTATAAAGCGTGGTGGGAGAGTGAAATAACGACCGGGCGTCACACAATGCGAATTACGTAACTAGTGGGTCCTTTAAAGCTTCCAACCCATTACAATAGGTTCAGTCAGAATTGTTCATCGTCATCAGCCGTCGCATAAAGAAACTGCACATAGTGCCTTACAGATGGTACCTCGCTTCTCCGCAGAATGACAAGTAATGTCGTGGTGGGTGCATCCCAACTTAACAAAAATTATGATTTGTGGCGTAGTGGGTACGTTGCTAGCGTACTTGTATTACTAGTCGCAAGAGAGTTTATAACGGGCTCTAGAAATGCCGCTCTTCGAGCTTTCGCTGTGACTCTGCTGCGCTTGCCACGGAGACCTGACGTTTTTTTTCCCTAATTCACCTCAATCAATAAATAAAATCAAATCAAATCAAGTAGGGAAGCAGCCACTATGCAATCTTTTGTCATTCTGCGGAGAACCGCGGTACCCGCTAAACACCTATAAAGCATTATGTGTACTTCGTTGATGCTGTGCCTGATGACGATGAAGAAATATGGCAGAGCCCTTTTCAATGGATTGGAAACATTCAACGACCCACTCGTGTTGCAATGCGCATTGTGTGACGCCTGGTTACGGAATTCACGTTGTGTGACGTCTGGTTGTTATTTAACTCTTCTACCACGCTACATTCAATATGTTAATGTGGTTTCTTCCCGACATGAAACCTGTATAGGGTCTTGTAACGCTGTTTCAAGCACCGGCATGGGTCTGAGGTAGAATACTGGGCTCCCACACAGAGGGCCCAGGTTCGAACCCCGTTCCTTCCTGGATATTTTTCCTTACTTAGTTTTTCTTATTTCGCGCGATAGCGGTTACGGACGCCGGCAGCGGCGGCGGCGGCCAACTTCGGCGCCAGAAGCGACGGTTGTTTTGATTTCATAACAACTTTCGCCATAACAGTGTCCCCGCCAGGAATCAAACCTATGACCTCTCGGTCCTCAATTGTGGCAGTTTGGGCGTGTTGGTATGACATGACCAGTAAATTGTAAGCGCACAAACAGAAGAGGACAAAGAACACGAACGGCACATCGCCTGTGTGTCGTACGTGTTCTATGTCCTCGTATGTTTGTGCGCTTAGAATTCAGTGCTCTTGGTCCTCAACGATAAGCGCCCGGCGCTTTACAGACTAAGTTAACCAGGCAGATGCACAACACTTCAGAAACGCTCGTCATATCTCTCACACATTCTCTCTCGCGCGGTGCTCTCTGTTGGACGGGCTAAAGCCCATTGACCTTGAAAGTAGTGACACTCTCCTCAGCGCGCGCGTTTTCCTCCTCAATTCTTCTCGGATTTCTGCCATCCCATGGCCGGCGCGGTGCGCACGGCACGTTGAACCCTCCACTGGATCGCTGCAGCCGCATTAGAATCACTGCGCGCATTTGTTTAATTGGCCCCTTGAAGCATTAATTGAGAATATGTCACTTAAGCAATAGTCGCGACGAAAGTGGGCTTCCGATAGAACAAAGTGACAAATATAGTTTTTAAGGCGATTCGATGAATACAAACGGAAACGCTTCCAAAAAACAGAGTATACCAACTGGTGGTTGAGCGGTTTACCTCTCCGTCACCGCTCCAGCTGTCCGTAACGCGGAGGTGTGTTAAGCGCATATAATGTAAGCACCATAAAGTATAGGCGAGAATTCCTTTCATAATTGTGGTTTCGATGAGCTCCAGGAAGGCAGCCAAGAAGGAATGTCGTGGTTTACTTAAATTGAATTGGGCGAAATAAGTAGGCCCGAAGCCTCTTTGCGCCAATGCCGCTGTCAGACACGTACGCACGCACGTACATACACACGCGATAGAGACACTTACGCACTTACATACACACGCGCATACACACGCGATACGGACACGCATGCGTCTACATGCAGACGCGATATAGACACGCACGCGATACAGACACGCACGCACGTACATACGTACACACACGATACAGACACGCACCTACATACACACGCGATACACGAACGCACGCACACAAATACACACGCGGATACATACGCGAGACGGACACGCATGCACATACGTGCAGGCGCGATATAGACACGCACGCACATACATAAGCACGCGATACAGACACGCACGCACGCACGTACATACGTAGACACACGATACAGACACGCACCTACATACACACGCGATACACGAACGCACGCACACAAATACACACGCGTATACATACGCGAGACGGACACGCATGCACATACATGCAGGCGCGATATAGACACGCACGCACATACATAAGCACGCGATACAGACACGCACGCACGCACGTACATACGTACACACACGATACAGACACGCACCTACATACACACACGCGATACACGAACGCACGCACATAAATACACACGCGGATACACACGCGATAGAGACACACACGCACATTTATTTTGTTTTATTAATTTTTGTTACCCTCAATGCCCGAAGCATTAAAGAGGGGAGTGGGTTACAACATGAAAAATATAAAACAACGAAAAAAAAACGTATTATTTTATACGTGAACAAGACTACTCAATGAAACGCAACAAAAGTGAAACGTAAAAATAAGGAAATCACAAAATGCAAATAGTGAATGTGGTATAATTACACAGTACTAGCAAGAAAATATAAAAGTAAGAGAAATGACAGACACACACAATATGAAGAATCCACTGGAAAACGCTGGCATCTTGACACGTGGAGACAGAAATTCGTAGGGAGGGGGAATAGATCGGATGACTAAGGAGAGCTATCGCCAAGTAGGTGAGCTGATAAAGAATGACGAAAGAGGGAGTGATCTGAGATGGAAACGATGTCACCTGGTAGCTGATTCCAATCGTTCGATGTGACCGGTATGAAGGAGCAAGAAAATGTGTTTGTGTAGCAGAAAGTACCTTTAACTTTGTGTTTGTGGTCAATCCGAGAGGAATGATGTGTGGGAGGCGTAATGAGCTCACTACGCAGTGATGTATGATTATAGTCCGTATGGAAAAGGCAAAGGCGGAAGTGCTTGCGACGTAGTGATAAAGGTGGCAGTGACAAATGGTGCTTTATTGCTGTTGCGCTTGATGTACGGTGATGATCCAATAGAATCAAACGTGCAGCGTTATTTTGAATTAGCTCAAGGTACCTAATCAAGTTTTCGTCGTGAGGGTTCCAGATTGCAACAGCGTACTCCAATTTCGGGCGCACAAAAGCTTTATAAAGAAGCATATTGAGGGAAAGTGGGGCGTTGCTAAAATTTCGACGTATGTATCCCAATGTACGGTTAGCACTGTTCGTGATGACGTTAATATGGGCATTCCATGTTAGATTGAAAGAAATGGTGACGCCTAAGTACCGGTATGACGGCACGTGGTCAAGATAAACATCACTCAGTTTGTATGTTGAGAAGCTATTAAACTGGCGGGAGACTGTCATTAGCTCGCATTTGTTGGGATTTAATTTCATAAGCCATTTATCGCACCAATTCCTAATCCTGTTTAAGTCTCTCTGCGAGATGTTCTTATCATCATCGGTACGTATTTCTCTGTAAAGCACACAGTCGTCGGCATACAAATGAACGGATGAAGAGACGCAGTTAGGTAGGTCATTAATATATATTAAAAACAGCAGTGGTCCCAAAATTGAGCCCTGTGGTGCACCCGATGTTACGCTTATTTCCGGCGAGTCATGGCCGTTAACAGTGACGTATGAAGACGGTTTGTTGGAAATAGTCGAGGCATGCCAATACATCAGAGTCAAGGTTGAGAGAGGAGAGCTTATACATGAGTAAATATGCGTGACTGACTTTTTGAAATGTATTTTGCAAAATCCAGGAAAATGCAGTCAATTCGCGATTGTTTATCAAGAATGGTGTGCAAGTGGCGAGTGAAAAGAAGCAATTGGGTTTCACAGGAAAATGTACGCCAGAACCATGTTGGGCCGATGCAAAAAATGAATTCGATTCTAAAAATGTTGCAACATGTTCCATTAGTTTACACGGAATGCTTGTTAGTGAAATGGGCCGATATTTAAAGGGACTGACAACTGGGCAGAACGGGTGATTAGACCCTGGTAGAAATGATAAGACCATGAAATATAGTGACATATTCCAGCATCCTTTTCGCGCTGTAAGTAGGATTTATATTTTTAAATCGTGCTTAAAGGTAACAAAAGCCGGTATGTCGCGCAGCCTAGTGGATGAACCTTGAAGCAGGATTATGAAGACGGTCACTTTGCTGTACGTAGTCTGATGTTGTCATGCGCGCTATAATTGGTCCTCAAAGTTAGAGTATGTATATCATTATCTATCCCCGCTTTCTTCTGTGCTGCCTACGAGGTAAAATGAGTTGCACGGTGAGAAGCGGCGCTGCCTTCGCGGCCGCCAGTGGCCCATGTCCAGCCGCGGCGCACGCGCGCGGTATGCACGCATGCGCATTAAACCGCCGCGCTTGAACACTAACACCTCTCTCGCTCACTGTTTGCAGCATGTGTTGTCAAGTGTGTATAAGACTTCATATTCGCCGCAGACAGAAAAATTTCGTTAAAAATGTTTGGCGGTGTTTTCCAAGTTACCATTTCGTGTCTAGACACTTTGACTAGTTAGCTTTCCGTTGGCTAAGGAAAATAGGTGCCCTAAAAATTGGTTGTCAGCCCCTTTAAGAGCGGAGTGTTTGTTCC
Source organism: Rhipicephalus sanguineus (assembly GCF_013339695.2). Taxonomy (NCBI): domain Eukaryota; kingdom Metazoa; phylum Arthropoda; class Arachnida; order Ixodida; family Ixodidae; genus Rhipicephalus; species Rhipicephalus sanguineus. The sequence continues at coordinate 208,427,541 of NC_051179.1, forward strand.
CAGACTTGTGTATCGGCACAACCTTACCGAACTTCCAGTCCAGCGGCAAGGTTGCTTGGTAAAGAGACTGCTGGAAAATCTTCTACAAGAAGAGAGACGAATATGCGCTTGTCTGTTTGAGAAACTTTGAGAATCAAAAGTGACTGGATACATTGAGCAGTAGTCACGGCACGCAACTGCGTCAATAGGTGCAGCAGTGTTTCCCGAGAAATTGGCCGAAAAAATATTGTTAAATAACGCAGCACATTCAGATGCTGGTAGCGGTTCACCAGTCATCGTTGATTGATAAATCCGCATTTTGGTTAGCATTTATAACGTTCCAAAATTGCCGGGGTTCCTTGATAACAGTTCAGGCAACGTATGCGTTTGGAAACAATTCTTAGCAGCACGTTCAGGTGCCCCAAAAGTAAAACGGAGCGCGCGAGCTTTGGCTAAACGGGGCGAAACCGCGGCAGCGCTCTCTATCAGAAGATGCGCCGCAGATAGCGAGAGTGTGTCAGCATATCCGGCTCACCCATCCCGATATTCTATTTTGTACGCGTTCTACACTCTTATAATAAGGTCCTGGTTAAATGCTGGCTATATCCAGGAAACCAGAGAAAAATGTCCGGTTTCCTGGCTGTACCTAGCTCTTTAAGCGGGACCTGATTAAGAGTGTAACATAGAACGGGGAGGAGGATCGAACAAAAGGGCGAGAGGGAGCACACAGCCAATAGGCGAGCTGGGGAATTCAGGAATGTACCCAATGCATAAATAAATGTATAATTATTTTAAATGAACATCCATATTCAGAGGCATTGTTTTTCGTAGCTTGAAGTGGAAGAGCTCGGCGACTTTAACAATTAACTTGTGTTAATGTCTTGACATAGCGTCAGAGGGTGTCGCAGTTTCATGAAACGTTCGGTAGTGGCGCTGGCCACCACGCTGTTTCATCCAGTGCTTCTAGTATTAGTGTACTTGTAAAATTCAAATGGCTCGACGATTGCAACCGTTATTCAGTTGTCGAAATGGCGCAGCACACGCACTTACGAGGTCTGCGCATTCCCGACAATCGCTTGCCGGCAAGAGCGAAACCGCGATGCTACCATCACTGCTCGTCAGGGGACGCTTTCAACTCCTTGTGCATAAAGTCCCTGGATATTTTTGGGAAAGTACCGTCCTTCTTTTAACCGAGCCGCCACGCCGAGCACCCTCCTCTCCCGCCTTCCACCTCCCCGCTTCACGGGCCGTTGCCTGGGAAACGCGCGCGTTATCTGCGTGACATAGCATTCTTGATAGGAAGTGGCGCGTGCAGGGTTATAGGGCCGGCGCCCGCACTGTGGTCGTTTGGGAGAGGAGATAGATACGGTTTGGACACTTGGGAGAGGAGGGTTGGACACTTGGGAGAGGATATGGAGGAGAGTGTCGCTACTTTCTCTATATCAAGGGACTTTACTTGTGCATTTGTTCGCCTGCGTCGTGACGAAATCTTCGGATGCATGCGCTTTCTGCATGGCCGAGAATACCACCACTCTCGCCCCTGACGAGCAGTGATGGTAGCAGGGGCTTCGCTCGAACCGGCGATAAGGCGAGCATCAAAATATCGGGATGGGTCAGCCGAATATGCTGACGCACTCTCGCTATCTGCAGAGCATCTTCTGATAGAGCTCGCTGGCATGCAGTTTCGCCCCGTTAGACCACAGCTCGCGTGCTCCGTTTTACTTTTGGGGCACCGCACAGCTTCCGCGTATTCTGCCTCCACATTATGATACGTTACCGAGTGATCTGTAGTACTTTGCAACTTGGCTGCTCGGGAAAGGCGCTTTTTCCTATTGGACAAACGTTCGAGACGCGTGTTATACCACGGTCTTTTTGTGTTGTTCCGTATGCGTCGAAGGGGAATGTGCGCATTGGTGAGATCAGTAACTAGGTTTTTGACAAGATCCCAGTTATCCTGCACACTTCTCTCATCAGAATTGCAACAAAAAGTGCAACATGCATACACATGCGCATACACAGCGATACAGACACGCACGCACGCACGCACATACATACATACATACATACATACATACATACATACATACATACATACATACATACATACATACATACATACATACATACATACATACATACATACGCGATACAAACGCGCACGCACGTACATACCTACACATGTCACGATACAGACAAGCACGTGCATACATGCACACGCGATACAGGCACACAGGCACATACATACACGCGCGAAAATACGCACAAACGCACGCACGCGCAGGCGCTAACATGCACACACACATACGTGCGTACACGCACATAAGCACGCGCCAACACAGACATGCACAAACGCGCACAGGCGAATACATGCTCACATACACACACGCATACGTGCGCGCACACGCAGGCGCGAAGACACACACAAAAGCACGCGCACACGCACATACAACCGCAGGCGCACACATACACAATACATACACGCATACACCTCACCACACCCGTCACACACGCCTAGAGGGTTCATGGCGTGCGTGAGTAACTGAAAGCGCGCGAAGTTTCCTTGCGCTCGCTTCTCGTGATGTCAGAGTCACTTGACTGGGAGGTATCGCGCGTCGCAGCCATTCAGCGTTGCGGAAGCGCCGCTCCGCAAAAGAAAGGGTGAAAAAAGAGGAGGTTGACGGCGCGGCGAGGGTGTGGCGGCGTAGGATAAAAGAGCGCCGCTACTTTCCAACATCAAGGGGCTAGGAAAGGTGGGGTAGTGCTTACAGCATGTCTTCCGCATTCATTTCAACAAGCGAACAGTGAATGTTTCGTTGTTCTTCAGCTACTACCTGAACAGCGTTCCACGAGAAAACTCTAGTGACTAACGCAGTTACGCGTTTCCATATCGTGGGTTTGGCCACTCACTACTCTACATTATGATTCTGCTTTGCACAAATGCCTACTATTTTGATGCTGCTAAGTTTTGTTATTTATATGCATTTATGCCGCGTGATTACTGTTCCTTTCCATGAAGACGCAAAGGTAGCCCCTTTGAAAGGGCCGGGAAATCAGCGTTTATTTGGCATGCACCAAAGCGCCGAATAATACAGATGTGAATTTTGTATCCGTAAGAACAAATAACTCGATTAGATATTAGTGATGATCCAAAGGTGTCTAGAAAATCAAGTGTGCATTCAAACGTGGCAGCCACTATGGAAATCAGTATTATTTGTCCTAGGCATTAGAAACTGGAAAATGCGATAAGTTAACATCGTAAAGGCTGTAAATTTATAAGGCACCGTACAACCACCGGCAGTACGAAATTTCTAGACGTACCGTTAGGAATGAGAAAGGCAGTGACGTGGATTAAAAAGAGAGAGAGGGAAGTTTTATTGAAAAGCTGAAGAAATTAGCCTACTTATTTGCCTGACATGCTGCTCCAGGCGTTGGGTGATGATTGATAACCGCATAACACATACAGCCACACATACGCACACCCACACATAGTTTACAAAGTTTCGTTCAGGCTCGTGGCCCGCAAGAAAATCAGTAGCGCTTTCGTGGCGCGTAACGCACAGGTGCTGCTTTGCTATGGGCCCAGAATATGTCTCAGTTCTAAGCACGAGTCCTGTTGAAGGTCCAAGGCCGCCTTCAGAGTTCGTTTCTCTGATTTGTAACGCCTGCATTCTCACAAAACTTGTTTGAGGTCTTCTGGGACGTTACATTGGACGCACAATGGTGAGTCCGACAGCTTAATTTTGTTATTGAAGTAGTTAGTGTAGGCAACGTTTAATGTGATGCGGTGCAGGCATCTTTCCTTCTTGTCTGTTGAGGTTTGGCGGCATATCGAAGTCACACGATGGAACAATTTTGTAAAGAGACCCATACTGGTGACTAGCATCTGTCCAGAGGGATCGCTGGAAGCGCCAAGCGTGTCCCGATACGACTTATACGAGTGTCGCCGCGTCTTTTCTGAAGACGCTGCCAGCTTTGGCAGCGTCATCAGCCTGAACGTTGCCTTGTATTACGCAGTGGACAGGTATCCACTAACAATGCAAACGATGCAATGCAAAGATCAAAGAACACACGAGTGAAGCTAATACTTTAGCTGATGTTAAGAAAAATATAGCTCTGGGCATGCTATGTGACATGTATGCCACATAAACCAGCTCTTTACATACCACTAATGCCATGGGAAGGGACGTGCACTAAAGGGCGTCATATACTTGAATGCTCCGATGAAACCAGGAAATGTCCAAGTATGGCTTGCCAAGTCGATGTCGTAAATAAAAAAAAAAAAATGTATGGCTTGCAATTAGCTAGCATCAAACAGGGCTCATTGGGTATGACTGTGAGAGGTATTCGTTTTGCACTGGTCATAAAACAGCGTTCATTTACTCGCATGAGCTGCTGGCATCGTTGCAGCTCATGCCAGCAGGACGTCTCTTGACATGTTTACCCAAATTGTTTTTTAACTTACCCATTGACGTGTCTACCGGTGGTGTGTAATGCCAGTTCCTTAGACATGGACGTTTTGAGATGATCGAGTGTAAAGCAATGTTATTAGTTCCTTCCATTTGGTCATTTCTAGGGGCAGTGCGAGTATCAACTTTTCAACTTCGAAGCAAATTCTAATAATGAAAACCAAGCGCGAATCGAATCCAATAGTTCTCAGTTCTGAAATAATTTAGTATATTTTCAACCAATGGCTTTTTCAAAATATTTTTTTGCCAACCTAACATGGAAAAGTTAGATTGATGTACAGCAAATTATTTATAGGAATTGTGCAATGTGCAGTCCTGTTGATATGCAGCACCACATATTCAATTATTTAATGTTGTAAGCAAGGATGGCTATGTGCTTGGCATGTCAGAGAAGCACTGCAGTGACACCGTTGTGCATGTCTGCATTCCTCCAAACGATGAAAATAGTCGTGCTGTAGACACTAGTGCTGATGTGTTATTATTATCTTCATAGTTTAATCATCTAAAAATGCTTGCTCGATTGGGAGGGGCAATGGCAACTGATCGGCACGAGTTTATTGAAGGTGCTTCAAGATCGAAAAACCTAAAAAGATGCCGGGTTTCCTTATATTGACACATTTCTTGTTAAATTCGCAAAGCCTCCCCACTTGATTCGGTGGTTTTGTTCAGTATAATTTCGGCACTTCATTGCGACAACGTTCTCGGCTTCATAGACAATGCCATACTCTGCTCACTACTCTTAAAGGAGTGCTGACACAAAATTTCGCGGCCGAGAGAGCCTGCGGGATCGATTCCCGTGAACATTCGTATATATTCTGCAAAATATCAACAGGGAATGCAGCTTGGAAGGTTTTCTAAATGAATTTTGAAGTTTGCATGAGCGATCGACACCCTCGCGCTACTGACACCCTCAAAGAAAGGTGACCCTTGGTGACCCCCTACTTCCCTCACGTGACCAGGCTGCAACAAGTTGTGATGACGTCATAGCAGCCATTTTTTTTTGCTGCGTTCGAAGATGCATAACCAATTCCAACTTGCCCAGACATCAATTCTTCGCTCCAGCAGCCTACTTCTGGGCGGCTGCTCGCGAACCGCACGGAAGTGCGCCACAGTTCTGTGCGCTGACGTGATCGAGCGCTGCACCCGCTAGGTGGTGATAGTTGCACCCGGGGGCTTGTCGTTTTTGAAACCGAAACTGACACTGGTCGGTAATGACGAGCCTGTAATTAATTATCTGTCGCTTGCTGCGGCAAACGATGTGCCGTGTTATGACTAACAGGCCAACACATTGAAGCAAAAAAAAAAAAGAAACGCGAGGCTACCCCTTTAAACACTGGCACAACATTTCCAAAAAGCCACTTTTACAAGTGCGTTTGTGTTGGTGGGAGTGTATATGGAAACTGGAACTAATTTGTCTATTTTTTCATCAAATGTAGCGAAGTTTATCACAGCTATGTAATTCCTTGGTGTGATTTCAATACTTGTTATGGCCCGTTGTGCTGCTGGAATACTTCCAACAGTAAAAATGTCTTGCGAATCAACCGAGTAGTGAATAATTTGAATTGTATACTGGGACACCTCTAGTAATATTCTAGAAAAAATGTTTATGTCAACTCTGTTCTTTGTATCCGGCACTATGGTCGAAGGGTCACACACACCTATATATATATATATATATATATATATATATATATATATATATATATATCTATATATATATATATATATAATATGCTTGCTTCATTCTGCCAATTGTGCCCTGTTCTTAGATAGCAAGTTTATGCTTTTGTATTGGCTGGTGATCTGCCACCAAGGTACGTCATCTGTTGGCATGTGCCGAATAAAGAATAATGAAATACAGAATGAAGTTCAAGTTCGTATCATATGCATCTGTTATTTTTGCAGCTATCAGACCATGCAGATCCGTGGCAGAGACATTGCAACACCATGGGCTCACAATCCTGAGTGAGCAGTGGAGGAGCCGCACAACCGAGAAGAGGTGACATATAAGACATTCTACAGTGTAAGTGCTACTGGAACAAGAGGAACCGTTCCTTTTAAATGTAAACCATAATTGCGCACAGGAGCCGTTCCTTTTATCTCTGGTATAACAGGTGTGGTTGAGTTGTCTAGTGGCGTCACTAAATGGCTGAGCAAATGCGGTACATGGTTGAGCCAATACCGTGCATGTGGATTCCGCTGAACTGTGGATTCCGCTTACATTCATGTCGGTTCAAAAGATTTTCCTAATGTACAGGAATCTGCGCGCTTACAGTGATTTATCACCAATAATGCATAAATCATGCAATACGCAAATTTAACAGTATCGCAACGATGACTGCAATCTATCGGCGAAGCTTGATTTACTAGTATGAAGAAAATGCACACCAGCGCTGAACCCCAAACGAACATGACCGCACGTCATTTGTCCGAGTCATTAAAGAATTTAACTCTGTTTTATTGCAGCGAACGCGCCTGGCAAACTGACGATGTGCACATATTCTCAATATTCTACAGCCTGCCCATGAAATATTTTTAAGGTGTAGGTTGAGCGCCAGGACTCAAGATCTCCTGGCCGTCACCTAGGAGGGACCTTTAGCCCGTCCCACAAACTCGCAGGACCTTTCAGTAAATTTCTTTGAATGAATGAATGTATGTTGAGCAATGCGGTCGTGTTCGCTGTCAGTTTCCTAGCACTGATCCCTTACGTGATTTGTGTGCGCTTCATTTCAGTACTCGGTGCGTTCTGTGGTAACATTGGTTCGAACAGCCAACTTGAAATGTCTGTTAAATGCGAAGCATACCTAGCGAACCAAAGGCACCTCGGCCGCTTCTATCTATCTATCTATCTATCTATCTATCTATCTATCTATCTATCTATCTATCTATCTATCTATCTATCTATCTATCTATCTATCTATCTATCTATCTATCTATCTATCTATCTATCTATCTATCTATCTATCTATCTATCTATCTATCTATCTATCTATCTATCTATCTATCTATCTATCTATCTATCTATCTATCTATCTATCTATCTATCTATCTATCTATCTATCTATCTATCTATCTATCTATCTATCTATCTATCTATCTATCTATCTATCCCCCTACATATGGGTGCTCTCATGGTCACCTCCTTTACTTGGTATATACCAAAACTGCCACAGGAGGGTGCGCGTGGATGACGAACCTGACTGACAGGTCATGACATGAATAACATGACATGCGTGTCGCCTACGTAATCAAACCCTTTCCCACAGCTACGCGTGGCACACCCCTAAAAGCATGGCCTGTGAAATGCGGGTATGCGCTGCAAGTGATTCCCTTGTCTAGGCCAACCCAGGAACGGCGAGAATAGACACTCGAAAGCTCAATGCGATAGGGTTACGGATCCTGTGTGAAAGGATATCCGGTGCCGGCGTCAGCGGCGTTGTCGGTGAGCGAAAAATGCCGATGGACGCAAAGAATAACAAATTCGGCAGATCCCACGTACCATGGGAGTCGATGTTATGCGAATCATGCGGCGGGAAGTTGACTGTGCCGTAATTTTTTTAGTGAGCGAAACGTTACAAAATGACGCTAAAGATTTGTATAAATTTAATACGTACACATACGTATATGTTGAAGAGCCGCATGTGTTATATAAACAGGTTGTTTACAGTTGGGTAACGCTGCCAACGGCAACGTAGGTATCATACCAACACCAGAAGCGGTAAGCTGATATGTAGTTCTTATACTTGTCCCTTATGATGGAGAACGCACGCACGTTTCACGAACCCGTGTGCGTGTGCGGAAAAACTTCGCAGTTTTTGAACAAGGTCATCATCCCCGTGATCAGTGAGCACGAGCAGCTGGTGATGACTTGTTATCGGATCAGGTCGTGAGCGCGGTGACGAGGGGTCCATGTGTAGTGAAGTATGAGGTATAGTGCAGCTGTTGGAAATCGTGGATGCCTCGGTCATTTCGTCAACAAACTGCCTGTCGATAGAGCAGGCGACATGTCGGCATCTGAAGTTTTCCTTTGCGTTGGTGAGGTATAGGCCGTCGATGCTGGTAGGCCTGGATAGTTCTACTCAGACCAACATCAGTGGATCGCGCTTGTCGTAATTGTAGACTACCTGGGCGTATGTGGCCTACGTAGGCCCGTTTACAAAGCGGCTGTCAGTCAATCTGGCATCATACTCAGTCAGCATGAGGCCATCGCCCAGCCTCGTAAGAAATGAAGTGGACATTGCGTCGTTCTGGCGGACTAAGTGCACTTTACGGTGCGATGATGTGAATATCATACGTAAAGTTCGTTAATGTAATCCTCCGGGGTCGAGCAACGCTTCAATATAGCTTGCTGAATCATAGGAATACAATTGTAATGTTCATTAGACTGCTGTAAAAGCGGAGCCAACACTGGAACCACAGTCGTTAATCTGATATGACATCTGTATCGTAGGAGTATATACATCGTAGGAGTATCGTGTAGTGTTTATTGCTTTCTTGTAAAATTAGATAGCAAGTACCACAACCACAAATGACGTTACACCGATATTACGCCTGCTTAAGCTGTTTTTCCAAACCAGTTTATTGACCTGGCGTGGTTCTGTGGTAGAATGCCCGATTGCCACGCAGAATGCTTGGGTTCGATTCCTGCCGGTATCCTAAATTTTCGTTTTTTCCATTCGTCGGGTCAACGCTGCCGATGGCTGTTTTCTTAACGCTCTCGCAGTTAATGTCTGTTCTCGCCGTTCCTGGGTGGATATAAACTGTCAATGACCTGTGGCGCATACCCGTACACCGCGGCCCATGGTAAATGGGTATGTGCCACACGTGCGCGGAGGAGAGGGTTTTATGACGCACACGACAGGATTTTCACGGTTTTCATGTCATGACCCGACAGTCATATTCGTGAAATCCTCTTACCCTTCCATGTCATTTTTGGTCTACACCAAGTTATGGAGGCGGTCATGAGAGCCCCCAGACGTAGGCGGCTAGATATATAGATAGATAAATACGTAGGTAGAAACGCTGAAAGTGCCAAAGGTTCGCTAAAAAATGCTTCGCATTTAAAATTACGATTCGAGAAGGTATCGAACCCGGGCATTTTGCGTGGCAGTCAAGTATTCTACCACAGAGCAGCGCCAGCTTTTGAAACTGTTTAGCAGAAAGACCCTATACAGGCGTCCTTTCGCGGCAATGTCAGTTGCGGTTGTAGTGTCGGCTATCCGTCATTATAACCACGTAATAAACATTATGGATGTGCTCCTGTGACTCGGAACGCTTTCCTTGGCGTTATTGTCTGTTAGTTCTCATTAATATTGTGTCTAACAAAGAAAAACGAGCCCTTAAGAGTGATCTCCTTTCCTTCAGAAAGCTATAGTCAAGCATTACTCAGCCCCGGTGTGGCAATTATCGCTTGTTATGACATGCACATCATTGAACCTAGCGCGCACTTCATTTCGACTAAACTGACGTGTTGTAATGTGTGCTCTCAAGTTATGTTGGACTATACGCTATATTTTGGCGCCAGTGTAGCCCAACGTCCTGATAAGCCCACAATCTGCACATAACTACTTAATTTAGACAGAGACGTCGATAGACAAAAGACGTCAATCCCCCGCGTGATGGCTGGCTCAAAGCAAAAAAGAAAAAAAGAAAAAAGGCAGCGTAGGCAGCTACTGGCATGCAATTATCTCCCACATTGTGTGGGATCTGATGTAAGTTTTTTGTAGGACTGTTTACGTTGAATTGAGGCGGCTAGCACAGTGCCGTTACCCGGATATGAGGCGCCGAGATGACCGTTCTTGTATGAATAATCAACACTAACAACCCACTAAGTCTTCTTAATAAACGATGCTCATGCAAGCACTGATTGTGCGAGCACAGTTCGGAAGCACCATGTGACGCACTCCTGCATTTCTAAGCTGCACTTTCTGACTATCTACCACATATATTTATTTATTTATTTATTCAAATCACCTCACAGGCTCCTACATCGGAGTATTGTGTGAGGGGGGGGGGTTACATAATAGGGGTAACAGTAACTGGAGCATGTGAACAACTTTATACAATGCTTATTGACGTAATACAGAACACTAAAAAAGAAGAAAGAAGAAAAAAAGAAAAAGAAAAACCAGAAAACGTCCTTATACAATAGGTAAGTAACACATCAATTAGAAAATATTTCCGTTACCTGGGCCCTAAATTTGGTTGCATTTCGAATGGTAACGATGTGCTCCGGAAGACCATTCCAATGAATAATTGCTTGTGGCAAGGCGGACGAATTAAATGCGATGGTTCTACCTGAAATGCGTTGGTAGCTTAATGGGTTATTCAAACGACGTGAGGTGCGGAAAGGTTTTACGAGAGGCAGCGATGACTGATGGGCACTATAGACGATCTTATGAAATAAGCAAAGCAATGCAATTAGTCTGCGTGATTGCAAGGTAGCAAGAGAGAGAGTGATAATTTAATGCTTGTTACGCTGGAGTGACGGTTGTAGTTCCTAGAAATGAAACGTGCGGCGCGATTTTGAATAGCTTCAAGGGAATTAAGTAAGCCTGATGGGGCGACCAAATGGGTGATGCGTACTCTAACTGTGGGCGAACGAATGTTTGATATGCGAGTTTACGTGTAGTTGCGGGAGTTCCATGGAGATTCCGTTTAAGATAACCTAATGTGCGTGATGCTTTAGCTGTTACCTTCTGTATATGAGTGGACCAGCAGAGATCAGCGGCATTTCTATGCAAGCAATGTCAGTCGATAACGTAACGTCACCGCACGCTGTCTGTATACGGAATGCCAGTAACAAAGCGTATCTCTTTCTTGGATAATGCAATTTTCTGAACTGGGGCTAGTTAGCACTGCAGTGTGCATGAAAGCTATTTCATTGAAGTTAAGGTTCTTGCGTGCATCTTCCACAGCGGCGTGCACTATTAAAAGCCGCAGAATTTTTCGGGTCGTGTAAGCAAATGACGTGCTTAAAAACACTTTACAACAGATTGAACTTCTACAAAACGAGCCATTTTGCATGAAAAGTACGGCCTATTTGTCTCATAATAAAAGCTACAATTTGACAAGCTTAATTGCAAAAACAGGACATATGTGCCACACAGGGCAATTCTGTGGACCACCTGAATTCTACAAAGGGCCTGTGTGGTCAACATTTATTCTGAGTGTCCTGTAAGGGCTTGTCTCATTATAAGACATCTTGTCACACATAACCCCCTCCTCCCCCTCTCCCCGCACCCACAGACCCGAAGTTCTTTATTGCATGAAAGGCATTGGATAATATATAAGGGTGGGGCCCCGTAACTCTCGCCGGAGTTGTAAAGGGGACCCCTTTGGTAAATCACAAAAGCGCAAGAGAAAGGGAAATAATGCGACAGTAAAATCTGTTTCATGTTTAATTATTGAGTGATTGAAGCACGAATAAGTGAACGTGAGTTTTATGAGAGACAAATTACTGCAGCGATGTGAGATCAGTCGGTAGTTTACTCAAAATCTGCGATGTGGGTCGTTATAATAAACGTTATCTCTTAAATAAACGAAAAAGTGTTCCCCCATATCTTGTGTTCTTTGTTAGTCTTCGGTCTCAAGTTTTCCGAGATCTCATGCGTATGGTTTGCCCGCTCGCCGAATCTTGTTCAATGCATATAGTGGGCCCTGATCTCGATGAATGTATCTTGCAACTACGGGATAAAATTCCATAAGGTTTTGCCGATGGCTCATTCATTGCAATTATTTGTAATTTGTTACCTCTGTTGTATACACCTCTCCAACGCCTACTTCGAGAACACGCGCGATGTGCTGCTTCCCCATGTCACGAACTTCTTTCTCTAAACGCAAATTTTGCCTCCTGAAAAATTAAGGCGAGAAACCGTCTCAGTGTATTTCTGTTGCTACATGAGAGTCTGCGATGCAACAAGATCTCATTGGGGGAAGCCCTCGCATTCATGTGTATGCCCTGCATTAACGTAGTTCATGCGGCAAGTCTCGATTAGGTCGCAAGGGAGTGTAGTGATGCCTACCCCCTTTTTTTTTTCGAGGTGACTGTGGCCTCCCAATTCTGGATAACAACCAGAGGTTTAGCATTTCCCGATAGCCAAAGAGCATCATGAATAGTTAGCGGTGTCAGTATTCAACGTGAAACTGTTCTCCAGCGTCGTCGACGAAAATAGCGCTGGATGAACAGGGACACGAGAAGAGGATACACAACGCAGGCGCTATTGTCACTTTCGCATTTTGGTTCAATTTTCTGGCAATTTGGCAATTTTCTGTATCCTCTTCTCGTGTCCGTGTTCATCTAGTGCTATTTTCGTCGACGATGTTGTACCAACAAGCCCAAATGGAAACTCTTCTCCAGCGACATGGAATGTTTCTGTCCCTGAGGAGTATTCATTTTAAGTAGCCTCAAGACCACATTTATCGACGGAAGGTGATGCCGAGTGTCCGCTATTTCTTCAAGAGATGCAATGCCAGTGATGAAAGGGGAATAGGTCATTCGTCCGTTTTTGTAGCTTTGTGCCACAAAAGGGGTGTATGGCTATTTTCTTTCCTTTTAGGAACCTTTCTCTTCCTTGCGCGCTTCCACTGAACAAATTTACAAATGCCCGCAGTGTAAGGAATCGCGCCTGTCTGTTTTTATTCGCACACAGGAAGCGGTATTCTCATCACCATTTACTGTGGATACAAAAAAAGCTACGAGCTTTGATTTTCCATTTCATCTTGTCAGTCTGCAGCTCAGCAAAATGACCAGCTTGCCATTTTGTGTCATATGCAGTTTCCAACCGAGATACCGCCATGGCCGGTGGCCCACGGGTTCGACGCTGGAATGGCTGTGCGCACGTGCCCCAACATGGACCGGACAGCGTGCACAGCTGGCTCGTCGCCGGTAAGTGAGGCGGGAGGGTACACGAAATGCGCCTCCCGTAGCAAGCGCATATTTCCGCGTTTGCGAGGGTGTGGGACCTGTCCTTAACCTTTGCGCAAGAGGATCGTGCAGAAGGCGTGCAATGCTCTAGTACCGCAGCCAGGCAATGGCCATCCGCCTCTGGATTGTTGGCTCCAGGCCAACAGTGTGTCTGGGATAATAGTGCTGGGGTGCTACACGAGGAAACGAAGAAGTTCTGCTGGCACGAGTATACAAACAGCGTGGAGAGTAACAACGCGTATGTGTTAAGCAAGGATGACGCGCTGGCTGTACACTCCAATTAAGTGCGTGGTATGTGCGTGGGAGAATCTAGGAACTCCTCTTGAACGTCAGCACATGGGTGAGACGTTTATAATTTCCTTGTGAGGTCGCGAAACAAGGTTCGAATGGTCTATGGTTTTCAACTGGTGCCATAGTGTACATTATCCGCAGTAAAGCTGCGAGAAAAAACGCAGAGAAATGGGATACGACGAAGCCAAGCGTTGTGCAAGCCGTCTTTAATGCACTGGAACTCACCACTTTACACACGTATGTTATTCAACATTTAGCACGTAGACTTGTTATAAGGATTACTATGGTAATTACCTTACTGAAAGTAAAACAAAGCTTTAACTTAAATACAAGCAACTTCCGCACTCAGCTTGACCTAAACGATCGTGGGTGTTGTCTGACGGTGCATTTTGCTTAAAATATCAAAGCGGTAAAAGAGGCAACATTAAAGCATCAGTAATGACCTGGCCAAGTATTCTGCGCAGGCAAACTTAAATGGCTTTATTATTCATAATGACGTTCATAGCTGCCTCGTTTTGGCATTTGTATCAATGGTGAGTTCGTTTTAATCACAGTAAAAACATACGCCGACAATTACCCTGTTTCGGCTGCGTTTTGTGCTGAAACGGCTATCTGGAGACATCAGAACATGCCGAATGATTGAAATGAGAGACGTGTTCTATGAAAGTCTCGAATGAGAGAAAGAAATAAGAAAAAACAAAGTAGGAGCGGCGTACTGTGTAATGCACATCGTTTTGCTATCATTGGACAATATACTTGCTTGAGGACCAATCGTGAGATATCAAGGAAGTCATTTTTGCTTTTGCATATATTTGCTGCCTCTTACGTACACAGGCCTTCAGATAACTTGCGGGGAAAACTTTCTTTTAGGGGCGAAGCTCCTTATAGCGGCACCCGTTCGTCCCTCGTAGCGTAGTATGTAACCAGTCTTACGCTTTGACCTGCAAGGTGGTGCCGGTGGGAGATTTTTCCTGTGCGTTGTTGAACAATAAAAAATTCGCAGCGTTAGCTAAAAGCCGACTTCTTCTGTCTCTCATTCCCATTAGCAGCCATTCTTTACCTCCAAGGTAGTGCCTGGTGAGATTTCTCCTGTGCGTGATTAAACAATAAAAATTTTGTTCAAAACGCCGTTGATTGATGAAATAAACCAACAAAAGACGCCAGATGTTTCGTAAAAGCAAAACGAAAGAACGCCAGATGTTTCTAAAGCAAAACGAAAAGACGCCAGCTGCTTAACGAAAGACGCCAGATGTTTTCTAAGCAATGGTTTTCTAAACAACGAAAATTCACAGCGTACATGTAAAATTAAAGTGCGCTGCAAGTCGTCATAACTCATCGAACCTTTAGTATAAACGCGCCCGATCTCACGTCGGTGATGATGTACTGGGCAGAATTCACGGAAGATTCACGGTTTACCGATGAACCTCCGCAGCTTCGCCCACTCATCATCATTCACTCCGTGGATATGCTGTGATTTTTTTTTTCAACGAGAACACAGAAGTAAATGCACTCGACGTGTTTTGACAAGCAAGCTCGACATTTATTAACAAATCCATTTTTAGTGTAATTGATGACGTCAAAAGATTGGTTTGATTGTATTTAGCTTAAACGTAAACTTCTCAAAGAGCTTCTGGAACTCAGTGTGCCGTTTCGACCACAGCGAATCATACGAAATTGTATCATTTACGGCGAAAACAACCATAACTACGGCTTACACAAAACGTCTTCCGCGTGAGAGAGAAAGGTAAATGTTAGACGGAACACAAGGAGGAGGTTAACCAGAGACAAATATAACCTGCACTGAAAAAGTAAGGGGAGACCGAAAATTAAGCAACAGAGGAATGAGAGAAGTTGAAGTTGAAGTTTATTTCATCAGAGTGTTACACATTTTTTTTACATTTTCGCAGACATTCTTGAAACAAAGATACAACGTGTGGTGTGGAATGCGGGAAAAAAGCTGCGATACATACGCAGCTTGACTAGCCCCACATCCCAGAAATACAAGGCAGAAAAAGTGACAGCATTCATCTAAACAACTAAACAGACACAAATACATAGTCTAAAGTGGCACAATAAGAAATATCATTACTTACAAACATTTTTCTAAGAAATGTACACAGGATTGCACTCTTTGAAGAAATACGAAAAGTAGAAATAAGCAAAGCGTTAAAAAGAAATCTTCGGAACTGCGAAAATTTGTGCCAAATTTTCCTGTTTTTTTCTCTTGCGTCATGTAGGTAAAAAAAGATTGGAAATATCCTGTCGCGAAAGAAGGCGCAATTGCTCCAATGAAAAATTGAATTTACTTAGTATGTGTGGGAGAGAATGTTTCAGCATTTGGAGACCGTAGTTTGTTCGGCATCGAGGAACCTTCAAATAATCGTTCTGTCTAGTGGTCGAAACGAGGTTTCATAACCTAAACAACGTAAAGCGCCAACACATCGAAGCAGAAATGCTTAAAATTGAATGTGACTGTTCGTTGTCTGTAATAGTGTAACGAACGCGCAAATGAGTAGTAAATGTGCCTACCATCCTTTTTGCACACCTATTGAGCTGAGGTGATGTATATCCATTGACGCTTGAATGGTACAGACCTGGTGTGATAAGTTTCATTTCGTCCGTTTTCGTAGTTTGAGTGAGGTTGAATGATATTTGGAGGGGAGCATGAAAGAAGTGTTACGGGAACGAATCAGAGGTTAATAAATTTGATTTGCTTTGGCTTTCGTCAAGGTGCCTGCGCCCTGGCATGCTTCTTCGCCATGGCTGGGAGGCGTTCGGCGGGATTCCTGTTTGTAGCCATCCTGGACACCTTTCAAGTCAATAGGAGCGACGGGTCATGGCCCATCATGCTTATGGGAGGCCTCGTCTACTTGGCGGGTAGGTGTATAGCGCAAATACCTGCGTAATGTAGGCACAGGACCACCGATTGGTCAACGACGAGCGTTAGCCACACATGTGGCTTATTGGCTAAGGTATTGCGCTGCTAAAATGGTGGATACAAGGTCGTCTCCAGACCACGCCCTACGTCATGGCCGGGAGTGGCGTTATTGCATTTCTGTAGGGGCGAAATTCAGAAACATCAGCGTGTTTGAGGGGCCCATTGGAGAACCCCATTAGGTCTAAAGTGATGTGGAGACCGCGAGCACGGCGTGCCTCATAACGATATTGTAGGTTCTGTGCCCAAAACGTTCTATTTTTTCTCTAAACAAGCCAGTTTTTGTGACCTTATGGAGATTATGGCTCACTAGTGGGAGAGTGAAGCAATAGGCTGTGTACTGTGAATGGTAGTGGTGTTGTATTAATGTGCCCTCTAGCTATGCCATCTTTAAGCTTGCTTCGCCTAAAATGAAAGTTCGGTCAAGAATACCAACTTTTCCTAATATCAGCAGAGAAGGCTCTACTATTTCTCGAGCTTTGTTTAGCATTATGACGTGCAGCAACGACATTAGCAGTCATGCAACGTCAACATTTTTTGTCCAAAGTAAGATTTGCACCGATTACAGGATAACTGCATTGTTATGTAAAAGGTATTTGCCACTAATATTTTCACCAAACTGTATTTCTATGGCTGGCAAATTAATGAAATTATTGCTGGGTTTCTCTATTTGGTATAATAATTGGTGTAACTTATGGTTTCGTATCTCTCTGGTTTAGAGGCAGCGGGCCTAATTTATTATAGCATATATTCGCCAATAAGATTTCTTTAGAAAGTCATGCTTTTTTGTTCAGGGCAAAGAGCACGACGAGCTGAGGATCACCCAGCTTCGCTGTTCCAAGCTTTGCGCAACTTATTACAAACATACCTATTTTTTTTGTCCCCACAAAGCATATTGTCGACGTCTTGTGTCATTAGTTCGTGTAACATTGTATGACGACATGCACTGCCATTTTAAGAAGCTTCTCTAAGAAGCTTCACCCTTGACTAATATTACCTTCATTGTAAAGAAAACAAGATTTGAGCGTTTGTGTACCTTCTTGATTTTACGCGTCTCTTGTTATTTAGTTCTAAATATAACTTGACTTTCTTTTTATTAAATACACCACACAGTTGCTTATTACGCCGATCAGTGTTCCTTTCTCTACCACATGACAGCGTTTCCACTCGCAAATACATGCTTTATACCCCCTATGTTCTTAGGGGAGTCTTTAAGGACAGAAAATAAGTGGGCAAAATAATTTAACCAATCAAACTGAACTTTCCATAGCGTAAATTATTGACTATATGCGCAGAATAATGCTCGTTCTGCTTGCTTATGCCTCTGTTTCGGCTGCTTTGTCAACGTGTTGTGGGAATGGGTATGTTGCCTTATGCGCATGGTAATAATAGCAGCGTAAGTATAGTCTTGTGTTTCCGCATTGTGCTCATACACGCGCAGTGGTATATTTCTCTGTTGTGTATGTCTTATGCTTCTTCCTCGTGTTCTATTGCGTGCTTTGCCCCACTATAGTGGGCGCTCGCATATGCGTGCTAATGTACGTACAACATCTGCTTATGCGTCCTTGTTGCGACACATCTCCCGCCGCGGTCAAGCGCGCGCATGATGGACTTAAACTCATAATTCCATCGCTTCATTGCGAAATGGGTCAATACCGTGCCGGCGGTGCACCGTGTGTTGCACTGCCTGTACCATGCTCAAATACAGAGCGTGCAAACACGTGCACAAAAGAGCAGCGAAGACACCACGACCTCACTTCTCTCTTGTGTCCGTGTTTGCACGCCGTCTTTTAAGGGGCATTGGCACAAAAATTTTGCATATTGTTTTTTCTGTTGCAATATGTAGCTAACGACCAACTTATCACGACTGGAAAGCGCGCTTGATTCTGCGCGCGGCGGTTTATTTGGAGGCGGTTTTACAGCGGCCAGTCGCAGTTTCGGTTGCAGAAAGCGCCAAGTGAGGTGCCCAGAGTGGTTTTATTGTAACAGCTGTCTACGTGAGCACACAAAGCGCATGCATAGAGCGCCGCGTTGACAACTCTTTTGAACTAAGGCATCCTCGGTGCTGCTATAGTCCCCTCTGGAATGTCGTCAACGTGCTTGACCCCCCAAAAATGCGCTATCGAAGCATGGACGTCGGCCTTTGTACTCCTGTTCAATTCCCCCCTTTTTTGTTGAAATCGTCTACTAGGAGACAGCGCTGGCAGTGATCACGATAGCCGCCACAAACTCGTGATGTAGGAGGCTGGTGACTGTTTACGTTAAAACCAAGTTGGTGTCGATGTCGCGGGGGAGGGGGCGTTTCGCGTGCAGTTGAGCGACACGCGATTTACTATTGATTTTAAATATACCTTTTTGTAGATGATGTGTGCGTGTCCACACAAATATATTCCACAAGTTATGTTGAAAAGTTTGTGTCGGTGCTCCTTGTACATGAATACGTACCAACTAGCTCAGCTCTCTGCTATTTTTAACTGCTGTGTGCGGCACTATCTATGTAATAGGCCCTCATACTGTTATTTTCTTTTTTTTTTGGTATGGACACCAGAATATGCGGACAGACTCGCTGAATAAATATGTGCGATAAATAAATAAATAAATAATTAAATAAATAAATAAATAAATAAATAAATAAATAAATAATCTGACGGCTGCGTTTCAAAGAGTACAATAATTTCCTTACAGGACTCATCACAGGACCGCTGGCACACCGGTTCAACGCACGGCCTGTCATCATCGCAGGAGCAGTAATCTCGGGCATTGGCGCAATGCTGAGTTTCTTTCCCGATAGCATCGCCACGATGACAGTGACACTCGGAGCGATACACGGTAAGACTGCATTGGTTACCATTTCGCACAGGTGCTTACGAAAAAGAAATGAATCCGTCACACAAATCTTGTTAATTCGAGAACATAAGCGAGATGGCCTTTCAGCAGTCGAATGCAGCAGCGCTCAAGTTGAGAGCAGATTTGGCGGGGAGCTCTATAGAAACTTTACACAAGGCTGGCGTTACTACGTCTCACAGGCACTTGCTATTTTTTACAGGCTACTTAAATAAGCAGTTCTCCGCTGTCACCTCTGTATTGTTTCTTTCTGGCTAATTCCGTAACTACTGTTTGTATCTACGACTTCAGCAAAAGCCGATGTATTGCAACCTTCAGCCAAAATTTTTCACGCTAGGTATCTTTGTATCTTGGGAAGGGTAGATATTTGGCCTTGTTGGTGAGACATATTCATATTGTAAAGCGCGGAACTGAAATGACAAGGATGGGTCAGCGAGTAACACACACACAAGCGCTAACCTTCAACAATGATTTATGGGAAGCCAGATTAAAGATATATACATGAAAACTTGTGATCGCTCAGGCATGCGCATTTGTGGAGGCATCAAGGAATGATAATTCTTCTCTGGATAATGACAGTAATGGTGCGCTGACGCAGTCTTGCCGTAACTTATGTATGGTAGCCGATTCAACAACCAACTGTGTAGTTTCATCTTTGTGAATGCGTACAACATAGCCCTCACACAAAAGCAGGTAAACACCCACACGTGCTGCAATGCGCGGAAAGTAAACCATGGCCACCCTTCTTTACATTGCTTTGGTGCTATCTAAGCCTGTCATTGAGGCGCCACCCCGTTTGCAGAACGTAGTATTTTCCACACGCTAGTGGGAGCTGGTACACAACACCTCCTTTGCAAGGCACGTGACGTGTTCTGTGCTTTTTGTCACAGCCACGTGCTTTCCGTGCAGTTGGGTTGCTGCGCTTGCACAGTTTTGCCAGCTTGTTTGGAGCCGTGAAAGGCGCGTTAATTTTTGCCCGAGAGCCCACCTTTTTTATGTTATCGGAAATGTTGTGTAGGTAGGGCATCGTAGTGAACCTCTTTCGGACATTCATAACGGTGGCGGCATTCTGCTGGCAACCTGTAGGCTTTTTCAGTAGGGATTCTGCGACTTACACCAGGAGGTGGTCAGGGTAGCCTGCTTGTGCTAGGCGAGCGTTTTGACACTCAAGGCTGGTCCCCATTAAATGGCGACATGATTTGCTTAGCGCATTCTCGAGGCAGTGTCTCACGACACTCCTCTTAACTAATTTCGAGTGCCTGAATGCGCATGCCTGAGTGATCACAAGTTTTCATGTATATATGTTTGATCTGGCTTCCGATAAATCATTGTTGAAAGTTAGCGCTTGTGTGTTTGTGTTACTCCCATTTAAGTTCCGCGCTTTGCAAAATAAATATCTTTGTATCATTTAGCCAGGCGCTCGAAATGCTGAAGCTTGCCAATTTTTTCGCAATGCTTGACCACTATAATGTGTACACGGGTTTGAAGTAGTCATAATTAAGTCATGTAATTATTTAGTTCGCGGTGATTCTTTATCTAGAGTTCAGCGCACTAAAGATGACAGGCTAAAAGGGCGTCTCTTTGGGATGTTTTCTTCAATATTTCTGGTATGATGTAATTAATGTTAGCAAACAGGGTGAATATAGCAAATGGGTTCTACGGAATACCACTAGGTGGAGGTGATTTTCATGTTTCCGCGAGCAAAAGCATGTCCTTCCAGATCTGTATTGTCAGCTCGACGACGTTACTTATGACGCAGTTACTTAGCAAAAGTCTGATGCCAAGATTTGTTGCATAGTCGTGTGCTCATTGACGGCGGCGCTTCCATAATGCTTCCCGCAGTCTTATCACGTTGCCTCTGTGCATCTTGTGTTTGTGGGTCTGTATTCCCATGCGCGTGCCACGAACGAGAGTGAAAAACTTCTGAACAAGTCTATGCCCATTTCATTTTTTTTTTCTGGCGGGAAAACTTTGCTGCCGCCCTCTTGAATTTTGGCTTCATTCCGGGAAAGCACTCCCTTCCCTTCCTCTCTTTGCTGGTAATTTGGACTTGGTAAAAGGGGGGAGGGGGCCACTTGCTGGGAATTTTACGGTACACGTGTACAAAAACCGCTAATAAGGTTCTTCCTTCTTTACAGAACAGCTTCGGGTCATTTTACAGAAAGCTCATTATGAGTTCAAGTAAGCAAGGCATTCATTCATTTTTATTCTTAAAAAGGAAATTTCGAACTCTGCGCCTCTTTCCGTAAATCGCGCTGTTCTCGAATGCGTTGAGGAGTTTACATTGCTTGAGGTAGTATTCACCACTGTAACACGGGACACCTACGTTTAAAAAATCTGCATCACTCTCAGGGTTTATGGAACTATTATTTACTTGTTTCTTCGTTTGTCTGCTTGTTGATTAGTTCTATCGCAATTGAAATGCGTCTTTTTGCTATTTCCGTCTCGCAGCCATCGGTGCCGGTATGGTGTTCGTCGTCTCACCGACCATAATAAGTGAGCACTTCGTCAAGCACAAAGGCCTCGCGATGGGCATCAACTTCACCGGGGTCACCATGGGCACCTTCGTCTTTCCCAAGCTGCTCGAGTACTTCACGAAGACGTACGGCTTGCGCGGCGCTTTGCTCATCTTCGGTGCCATTGTGATGAACGGACTCGCGTTCAGCCTGTTCCCGCGAACACCCAAGTCGCGAAGCGCGCCTGCCGATGCTGGGGCTTCACAGCCGGCTGCCAGAGGCGACAGCAAGCAAGGGACATTGCGCCACGGGCTCACCGTGTTCAAGCACCCCGTCTTTTATCTCGTCATGTATAGCTTCATTGTTCACAGCTTCGGGTTCGAGTGTTACATATCATTGTTCGTGGACTTCGCCGTGGACCGAGGCGTCGCCGTTTCCAGCGCTGTTACCATGGTTTCCATGGGAGCCATCGCCGAAGCCCTCGGCAGGCTCACACTGCCGGCAGCCGTCGACCGCGGCTGGCTTACAAACAAGCAGCTGATCGTGCTCATATTTGCTGTCCAGGGTGGCATGTTCATTCTGCTTCCTTTCCTCTATGTTCACGGGCTCATCTTTGCCGTGGCTGCCATCATCGCCTACACCATTGGCACTGGTCTAGTGCTGTTTCCTGTGATCCTTGCTATTTACCTTGGCCTGGAAAGGATGTCGATGGCGTACGGAATGGTCATCGCCTCGGCCGGCCTGCTGTCTTTTATAAAACCATCGGTTATAGGTAAGGCTGAAACAAAAGGAGGTTGTTATACTGCTTGTAGTTTTTCATAATGATGAACTGCATATTTCCTTCTATAGAAAAGCAAAATAAAACGATTTTACCTGTGATTCAAGCAAATTGACAGTAGGCAACAAATACCTCCGATTGCCTATAAACACGTGAGATGATTTCGAATTTGTTTCTTGCGCTGCATTAACAGCTTGTTTCACTCTGCGGTGAGGGATTTTAATATTACTACAATTAATTAGCCATATAACTGTTGAAGACAAGAGCAATGTCACTTTAGTACTTCATACAAACAAAACATTTCAGACCATAAGGCAAACGCGGTTGTATGCAGGCTCTAAGAGCAGTTTACCCTCTTTAGGGATTCTTTCTCTTCGCAACGATAATTGTCACCTCGAATGGTTTCCTTTCTTTTGTTTGGCGCTCGCCAAATTTTTGTCAAGAATGGGTTGGCACGCTGATAGCGCGTACTTGACACCACTTGGGATACTATGGTACCCGGCGCACGGCGTTTAAACAAGAAAAGGCGCTTAAGATGATATATGGGAGAGGAAAAAAAACAACAAACAAGAACTTGCCAAAAGGTACAACAGTTTTTATATTGCAGTAGAGCATTCGTTATTGACCGTCCTGATGAACGCCGCTTTAATGAGTAAATGAAGCTTGTTTCACGCCCTACCTAGTAGCTAGTACTCATGGGCCACATCAAAACAAAAGGTAGGAAAAGATGGCGAGTTACGAGGAAGTTAGAAACTACGGCATCACAGTCGAAAAGCAGAAGAGATGTAACATTCGCAAAAACAAGTATACTTCGGTATACTTTTCAGAAGTATACGTTGGAAAAGTATATCGGCTTCACTAGTGCACCACCAATCAGAACTTCGAAAGTTTCCATGAACTCAGACGGAAAAAGAGATGGTAAAGACGGCATACGATGAACAGATCGCATTCATGCGGCGCTTCTCTAAATGCTAGGGGCACAGATTAGAGACTAGAGGTTGCTAAGGTAACGCTCAATTTGAACTATAAGCCGTAGATAAAGGAACCGATCACTTTGTACAACATTGGCGAAATTACTGAAGCATCGCCATAATTGTTTTATAGCCTTTAAATTGCGCTTTAAATACAAGCAAGAAACATCTCCGCAGCAGCAAAACGCCACCAGTGAAACCACGGCACTTTAACGTAACTAACAGCAGCAATAATGTATTTTAGAATAACAGAGAGCTGAGCCAGTTCGCAAGTATTCATTCTAAAAGACAGGCCGAGCAAACAAAGACACAAGAAGGACTTCTTTCTGTGCCGTGACTTCTTTCTTGTATCCGTGTTTGCACGCCCTGTCTTTTTAGAATGGATAAACAATCATGTTATTGACTGAATCTGATCAGCAATGAGCGAAAGTAGGAAGCATAAACTGTAAAATTCAACGAAGCAGTAGATGAGAAGCAAAGCTTTAAAATAACGAGTCTCAGAGATGATAGTAGCAGTAACAGGTTGTGTGAAAGAAGCCGATCATGGAAGAATTTCGAATATATCTTTAAAGCAGAAGCTAAACAAAGCATGCTGGAAACAACGCATCGCGTTCAGAAAGACCAGTGTTCACAACGCAGTCTGCGCACGAAGGCTCCGGGACGAACTCCAAAGTGTATGATAGTCGGAACCGTTCAGTTAGCGCTCGTCAATGCCAGAAGTACTCGTGCAAACAAATGCCCAAATCAGAATCAGTTAAACACTTAATGTTCATAGTCTGATAAACTAATATTTTATCGCTTCTGTTTATTAGCTGGTGAAAAGTCACAGATATCACCAGTCTGTTGAATGGGCAGATTCCTTACTAGGTTTTTTATCGTTTTTGTATGTCTTAGGAGCGTTGCTAATTAAACAGATGGTAAGTAAATTTCACATTCCAGTAAAACTCGTAATAGCTTCAAAGGGCGTGGGCCTTGCTTGTACCTATTTGTTTGCGCAGTTTTCTTCGTAATAGCTCAAGATTTTCTCTACCTAGTATGTCCCCAATGTCGTTGAACTCTGGTGTGCCGTAGTTCCTTATGAATTTTGGGCGCGTAATGAAAATATGCCTCTTGCGTAACGATGTGCGAAAAATCCACATTCTGATAAATGTACGGCTTCAGGGGAGATATGTCTGGGGCGCCGCAGCTTGTGATAGACTAAACGATTCAAAGCTCATCTTATCACTAGAAGCCTTGCCACACTGTATCCCCGTGCAATAGTTTGGATAACAAAAATTTTCAGCAGCCTAGTCCTACAGCCCCACTACCTGTCGTCCTTTTTTTGACTGGTGAAGGCACAAACACCTCCGAATGAGGTACTGATCAGTCATAAAACCAATTCTTTGATTACGGCTATCTTTAAAGTGCACTCGATGAAAATTTTAGTTAGTATGCCCTACGCAGTTCTTTGTGCCTTTCCAGTGCTGAAGACATTTTTTGTGATTGTCGAAGTTTGGAATTTGCCACATGAATAGCACTAACACCACCAGTATTTTTGCGATTCACGTACAAATGACTTTCGAAATATAAAACATATCTCCGAATATTCTCGAACTCGTAGGCTTTAAGGCATGGCAAAAATATTCTTGGCTAGAACATATTATAGCTAATGACAGGCTAACGTTTGCAGAAGATGAAGCGACTCTCATCGTTAATAGCTTCATTGCAGAATTTATACCGATAGCGATTCCATTGTAAAATGACCAATGAATGAGCAGCGGGAGAGCATATGAGGCATCCACGCAGAACCAATGTTCCGTTCAGAACCAAAGATCTATTGAACTGCTAGCCAACGTTAAGGAATGATTCAGTGAGAAATTTTTGTGCTAGAGAGAAAGGGTAATGTGGTTTTTTTTCTGAATAGAGGGGAACAACGCTGAAAGCGACAGGAATATAGAGGCACACAAAGTACACAAGCGTCTACTTTGTGTGCGCCTTTACGCTTCCATTGGCTTCAGCGTTGTTGCCCTCCGTTCTGAACGACCAACAAGCCCATTTGGACACTGCCTTTTTTGTAAATAATATTTACTTGACGCTGTCTCTGAAATTTTCTTTGTAGGATACTTCCGGGACCATGTTGGAGCCTACGATGTACTCTTCGTCATCTGCGGATCGCTCATCGCGTTTGCAGCTATCATGTGGATTCTTGTGTTCATGTGGGAAGCAAGAGAGAGGAAAAAAGAAATCGCAAGCAAAGGAGGTTCTATGGCAGATGCCGAGGCCGCTACAAAAATGTAGCAATTACAAGACCATCCCTAGTTAAATTAGGGAGCTCCAGCGCCACATTCCATCACAGTCGGATAAGGACAAATACGAGCTGGCCAACGTAAGTAAGTATCAGCTAGTTGACGAGGGGAGTGATTATTCCATGTTTCTGTTCACGCTAAGCCTGAGAATAAATGCCATTAGAACCTTTCTCGACGGCACATAAGGCACAGGTAGCATCGAGGCGACATCTGGTATTCTTAGTTCTTGAAAATGACATGTCGTCGTCATCTTTATCACATTACATAGGACACCAACGAGATATATATTCATTCAGTATCCTTTTAAGTACAAACTCTCAGAACTTCCCCAATCTTATCACAGTGTTTATCGAGAGCTGAACTCAAACGCTAGCTTATCGCTTATCTGTTGTAAATAGGCTCACGTTTCCTTAACGTAACATTGATATATTCACCTTTATACTGGTACTATTGTTTTCTTTTTTATGTCTTGGGGGAGGGGGGTCCTTGATATAGTTAAATGCCACGCAAACTTTAAGCATCGGACGGGACGTTAGCAAGCACACTACAGTAGTGTATCCTGTGAACCATGTTCAACAACGCTGGTTCAGTAAACTGACTGCATCGAGAGTTGCGATAACGAGTTTCACGACTGATTTATCACCGCAAATGTCTAAGCCTTCCCACAGCTTGTATGCCGTCTAATATACCAGAATGGAGGCTCAGTATAACATAAATAACTGTTGTCTCAGGGCTTGTCCCATTTCAAAGAACGCACCGACGTAATTTCAAAATATTTCGGTGTTGCATGCGTTGTGCAATTCGACGCTTCATAAGCCACCATACACTGTACCTGCGTAAGCGCGTTCATAACATATTGATGGTTCATTACAGTTGCCATACCCACGCTCGCACATGCGCACCTTTCCACCCTCGTCCTTTTGCAAAGCGATTCCCCTCCTCGTCGTAGCTGCCGTCACCTGCTCATTAAAAGTTGTTCGTTTCGATCTTCTTGCATATATATATATATATATATATATATATATATATATATATATATATATATATATATATATATATATATATATATATGTATGTATATATATATATATATATATATATATATATATATATATATATATATATATCTTGTAACGAACAAATACAGCGCCTGCTGCTAAAATAACTATTTATATAGGGCGAACCTGTGCCCGTCAACTCAAGACACACAACTTTTTGCAGAGATTGGTTGGTTGGTTGGACCTTCGCAACCTGGCGCAACCCACTGTGGGGGATGTCCGCCGGTAGCTAGTCCGAACCTCGTCTACTTCTTCTTCACACATGTAGTCGCGTGCCGCTCATTCCATCAGCCGCCAGTCTTCTTCAGCCCGTGGTGTCGTGGCACGCGCAATCCGACGTTGTATTGCGCGCTTTGCGCGCCAGTTCTGTGGCGGAGTTTATAAAAGGAGGAAGTGG
This sequence comes from Rhipicephalus sanguineus, assembly GCF_013339695.2. NCBI lineage: Eukaryota > Metazoa > Arthropoda > Arachnida > Ixodida > Ixodidae > Rhipicephalus > Rhipicephalus sanguineus. Next base: position 208,454,927 of record NC_051179.1, read on the forward strand.
CGTGCTTCTTCAAAGGGTGTCGAACAACTTGTGGCATTAATCCCCCTCCTGAAACGCATCGTCCCAATCCGTGCAGACTGCCAACAGCTTTGCTAGTATACATTTGATCTGGTGTTTGAGCACATGTACCAGTTTCGTTCAGTGCCTTTCGTAGTACGGTTTCATTCGTACTACATGTACGACTTCTGGGTGATTCCTGCGTCGTGTTGAGCACACTTGACCTTGAGGGATTACCTCGTAATTTAAGGGACTTAACCTGCGAAGTACTTTGTAAGGGCCGAAATAGCGCCGCATCAACTTTTCAGACAGGCCACGCGCACGTACAGGCGTCCACACCCACACTTTGTCTTCGTGGTGGTACTGTACATCCCTTCTCCTTAGATTATAGCGATTTGCGTCGACGCTTTGCTGTTGAATGATGCGGTGCCTTGCCAGCTGTCGTGCCTCTTCTGCGCTTTCTATGTATTCGGTGATGTCAGGGTCATCCTCATTCGAACGGTTGACAGGTAACATCGCGTCTAAGGTCGTTGTTACCGTCCGACCGTAGACAAGTTGAAATGGTGTGAAGTGTGTCGTCTCTTGTAGCGCGGTATTGTATGCAAATGTAGCATACGGCAAAATACTGTCCCATGTCCGATGTTCGATGTACACATAAATGGCAATCATGTCAGCGAGCGTTCTATTGAGCCTTTCAGTTAAGCCGTTTGTTTGCGGATGGTATGCCGTAGTTCTTCTGTGGTCGGTATGCGTTAGCTTCATTACAGACTGCATCAAGCGAGCAGCAAACGCTGTTCCTTTGTCAGTTACGACAACCTTAGGTGCGCCATGTCGTAGTACTATCTGAGTGACGAAAAACTGCGCTACCTCATTCGCGGTTTCTTTTGCGAGAGTCGACGTCTCAGCATATCGGGTCATGTAGTCTGTTGCTACAACGATCCATCGCTTTCCCGATGATGAGACAGGAAATGGTCCAAGTAAATCCATTCCCACCTGCTCAAATGGCCCTTTCGGTGGCTCTATCGGTTTCAACAGACCCGCCGGTTTCAGTGGTGGTATTTTGCGTCTTTGGCAACCTCAGCATGACTTGACATAGCGCTGTACAGAATCCATTAATTTCGGCCAATAATATCTTTGGCGGATTCTTGCCAAAGTCCGACTTATACCCAAATGGCCAGCCGATGGGTCATCATGACACGCTTCTAAGATTTCTGCTCGCAGTGATGATGGTACAAGAAGGAGAAACGTCTCACCGCTGTGTTCGAAGTTTCTCTTGTAGAGGACGTTATCCCGGAGAACATAGGAACACAATCAACGGACGAAAACTCGTGGTACCTGAATTTGCTGACCCTCCAAGTAATGGATAAGCGGGAGTAGTTCCGGGTCCTTTCGCTGATGACGAGCCATCTCTGACACGTTCAGAGCTCCAAGAAATGGGAAATCTTCTTCTTGATCAGAGGATGAAGACTCTACTGGTTCACGTGACAGGCAATCCGCGTCGTTGTGCTTGTGACCAGACTTGTAGACGACGGTGATGTCAAAATCCTGCAGACGCAGGCTCCATCTAGCAAGTCTTCCAGAAGGATCCTTGATATTCGCCAGCCAACACAAAGAATGATGATCGCTGATCGCTCGAAATGGTCTGCCGTATAGCTATGGGCGGAACTTACTGATGGCCCATATAACTGCGAGACATTCCTTCTCTGTCGCTGAGTAATTAGACTCAGCATTCGATAGAGTGCGGCTTGCGTAAGCAATAACTTTTTCTTCTCCATTCTGCCACTGTATTAAAATGGCGCCGAGACCAACGTTACTCGCGTCGGTATGGATGTCTGTTCCGGCGTCTTCATCAAAATGAGCAAGTATAGGAGGTGAATGCAAACGTCGCCGCAACTCTGCCAAAGCATCTTCTTGCTCTTCTTGCCAGACGAATGGTACACTTGCTTTTGTAAGGCGCGTCAATGGTTCAGTGATTTTGGCAAAGTTTTCAACAAAGCGTCTGTAGTAGGCACAGAGTCCCAGGAATCGTCTCATGGCCTTTTTGTCTCGTGGCTTCGGAAAGTTTTCGACTGCAGTAATATTGTCAGGATCTGGCCGGACACCTTCAGCACTAACAATGTGCCCGAGGAACCGAAGCTCCCGAAATCCGAAGTGGCATTTTTCCGGTTTGATAGTCAATGCTGCCGCGCGAATGGCATCCAGTACTGTTCTCAGTCGGTGCACGTGCTGCTCGAAGGTAGAAGAAAAAACTACTACATCATCGAGATAGACGAGGCACGATTGCCATTTTAGCCCGGAGAGGACAGTGTCCATCATCCTTTGGAAGGTGGCGGGAGCAGAGCACAAACCAAAAGGGAGTACTTTGAACTCATAGAGTCCGTCGGGTGTCACAAATGCCGTCTTCTCGCGATCTCGTTCGTCCACTTCGATTTGCCAGTATCCGCTCTTTAAATCCAATAATGAAAAGAAGTGCGCGTTGCGTAACTTATCCAAGGTGTCGTCAATTCGTGGTAGTGGATAAACATCCCGTTTCGTGACGAAGTTCAGTTTTCTGTAGTCAACACAAAACCGCAGGGTGTTGTCCTTCTTTTTGACCAGTACCACCGGTGATGCCCACGGACTATTGGATGGCTGTATTACGTCGTCCTTCAACATTTCTTCTACTTGTTTCTTAATGGCTTCCCGTTCCTTTGGAGCCACTCGGTATGGACGTTGATGCACTGGTCTAACATTTTCTTCGACTACGATGCGGTGCTTTGCGACGGGAGTGCGTCCCACTTTCGAAGAAGTGGAAAAACACTCCGCGAATTCTTTGATGAAATTCACAAGCTGCTCTTTCTGTGGTGATGAGAGCTCTCTGTCGATGTCTATTGATTGAAGGACGCTGTCCACTGACACAGAAGCTGGCGGGGCTTTCTCAAGAGTGCAAACATCTGCGACTTGCACATATTCATGCAGGGATGCTATGGCTGTTCCCCTCGCCACATGCTGCACCTCATTGCCAAAGTTCGTCAATAGGACATCCGCACATCCATGCCGAATGTTCACTAGACCTCTTGCGATGCATATTCCCTTTTCGATTAACAGTCCGATGTTTCCATCCACTAGTCCATCATAATCACTGAAAACGTCACTTCTCACAAGAACTGTAACACTGCAACGTGGCGGCACGGTCACATCTTCGTGCACAATACGGAGAGGTGAGGCGACTAGTTGCTCCGTATGACACATGGCGACAGCGTTCTCCGTAGAAAAAGAAACTTTAGATTCTTGCAAGTCGATGATTGCGCTGTTTTCTTGCAAGAAGTCCATACCTATAATGAGCTCACGGGAACACTCGGAGAGAACAATAAAGCTGCCGGCGTACACGAATCCTCTTATCCCTATTCTCGCTGTGCACACTCCCACGGGGCTGACTAAGTGCCCTCCGGCGGTACGTATCTGAGGTCCGGTCCATGAGTCAGCACCTTTTTCAACTTCTTTGCAAGGACGTTACTGACCATGGAGTAGTCCGCCCCAGTGTCTATTAGCGCAATAGCCTCAAGGTCGTCGATGGTGACTAGTAGTTCGGATGTAACGTCACCATTACTGCACTTGTGCGTCGTTGCGTAACTGCCGTCGTCCGGTCGGGTTAGCGATGGAGGGTTTTCGGTTTTCCGAGTATCAGCGGCCTTGCCTCCACAGGTCGCTGGCTCTAGTTTTCCCGCCGCGGGCTAGGTGAACGACGTCTCGAGAGCATTGACGATAGACGAGGACTCGGCGACCGATAGCGCATTGGTGCTGTTGACCGCGACTCCCGTTGCTGGGTGTCCTGAAGCGTATGGCGCGAAGACAAAAACTCTTCGATTTCGTAAGGGCGCTCGCCGTTCCGAGGGCAGGGTGCACTGACTGGGAAACCTCGCAGTCCCACTCGACGATATTGACAAGCCCGGTAAAGGTGTCCTGCTTCTCCACAGTGGTAGCAGAGAGGCCGCCGGTCTGCAGTGCGCCATACGTCGCTCTTACGTGGTCTTACTTCCGGCATGGGTGGTGGTGTACTCGGAGGAAACGCCGGGGGCATAACGGCCGCCGGTGCTGTCCGGATGGTGCGTCCGAGGTCCTGTCGTACGACTTGCGCGTACGATAACTGAGGCTGAGGTTCTGGTTGTACACGGTGCAGTGCCTGAGGCTGCGGTTGAATGATTGCTTGACGCACTTCTTCACGTACAACGTCCGCAAGCGAAGGCATCGCTGGAGTACCTTGAGCCAGTTGCATTTTCTGTAGCTCTTCTCTCACGACAGCCCTCACCACTTCCCGCAAAAGGTCGATGTTGCTCGTGAGGGTTGTTGACACCGCGCTGACTGATGAGACGCCTACGTCCCTGTTGTACTGGCGCGCGCGAAGCTGCAGTGTCTTCTCTATCATCGTTGCCTCTGATCTAAACTCAGCCACAGAGCGGGGCGGATTACGCACTAGGCCTGCAAAAAGCTCCTCCTTCACTCCGCGCATCAGGTGCCGCAACTTCTTCTCCTCAGCCATGTTTTGGTCGGCTCGGCGGAAGAGTCGGGACATGTCTTCAATGTACATGGCCACGCTCTCGTTGCTTCGTTGGTTTCTCATCTGAAAAGCGGCCTCTGCCTTCTCTCTGCGGTCCGTGTTTGGGTATGTAGCCAGTAGCTCCCTTCGGAAGTCGTCCCATGACAACAACGACGCTTCGTGGTTTTCGAACCACGTACGTGCAGAATCTTGTAGTGCCACGTAGACGTAGCGAAGTTTCCTGGCTTCGTCCCAACCGTTCAAACTGGCGACGCGTTCGAAGCCCTCCAGCCAGTCCTCGGAATCTTCGAAAATGTCGCCGTGGAAGACTTCTGGTGTCCGGGGCGAATCCACGACGATATGTGATGGAGATGGCGTCGCTTGGGCGGCCATCGTGGCGTCTGAGCTTACGGTCTCCACTGGTCTTGACGAATCGAAGAGGGGGCCGAACTCGGGCTGCTCACCTCGTAGGCGGCGACTCGTGCGTTGGTGGACAGGCGTTAATTCCGCTGGCTCCAATCTTAGGGGATCTGGGCTACGCTCCCTAGCCTGAGGTGGGCTTGGAATCATTACCCAGCACCTCCACCAGTTTGTAACGAACAAATACAGCGCCTGCTGCTAAAATAACTATTTATTTAGGGCGAACCTGTGCCCGTCAACTCAAGACACACAACTTTTGCAGAGATGTCCGCCGCTAGCTAGTCCGAACCTCGTCTACTTCTTCTTCACACATGTAGTCGCGTGCCGCTCATTCCATCAGCCGCCAGTCTTCTTCTTCAGCCAGTGGTGTCGGGGCACGCGCAATCCGACGTTGTATTGCGCGCTTTGCGCGCCAGTTCTGTGGCGGAGTTTATAAAAGGAGGAAGCGGCGTGCTTCTTCAAAGGGTGTCGAATAACTTGTGGCAATATATATATATATATATATATATATATATATATATATATTGCGTACCCATCCTATCCGCCGTGGTGGCCTGGTGTCAAGGTGCTTAACTGCTTACCCGGAGGTCGCGGCATCCAATCCCGGCATTGGCAGCCGCATTTCCATGGAGGCGAAATGATAGAGTAACAATTGTTGGGGTTTAACGTCCCAAAACCAAGATATCATTATGAGAGTGGTAGTGGAGGGCTCCGGAAATTTTGACCACCTGGAGTTCTTTAACGTGCACCCAAATTCAAGCACACGGGCATCAATCATTTTCGCCTCCATCGAAAATGCGGCCGCCATGGCCGGGATTCGATCCCGCGACCTTCGGGTCAGCAGTCGAGCACCATAAGGCCACGGTGGCGGGTGCGAAACGCTAGAGGCCCGTATATGCTTAGATTGAGGTGCCTGTTAAAAAACACCAAGTACAATCATACCGTGGTTTTGGGACGTAAAACGGCAACCATGATAAATACGTACCCACCCTAATGAAATACACCTAACGAGGTCATTAACCCTTTTCCTGCCGAAGGTGAGCTGAGTTCGTCCACACGGCTTGTACCGCTCCTAGAGAAGACGAGTTGGGCTTCTTCACCATAAAACAAGCATTTGGGGGCACCACAGTTAAGCTGCCCCAATTTATTATGCTGTCTTCTCTTTTGCTTCAACAGATAGCGCAGCAAAAAATTTTAAAACGAGCTCATAGCATGCACTTTGGTTGGGAAATGACTTGATTCAAACAGAATTAGAAAACTGGCGTCCTCCTCTGTGCGCGAGCGGTGTGCGCGTGCATGAACAGAAAAAAAAACCTTGTTTGCCGAAGTTTCGTGAAGTGAAGAATTTCTGTTCTCCTGTGCGTGTGGCAGCTACTACACATAGCAGCATAGTTTTTCTACATCATCGTATTTGGACGACGACCGCGACTCGACTTATCGCCAGTGTACGCCGTTATGCATGTAAGGAAACCCCCACCAGCGCGTCCAAGGTTTGTTTTCACGGACTCACTTCCCGGCGCTTTAATTTTTAAATTTCAAAAAAGACATTTTCTGCACAGAAGACTGGATAAATTGGGGCACTCTCCGTGGTGTAGTGCAGTGGAGCCCATTCTTTGTACATTTTCAAAAAACTATTTGGCGTGTATCTTGCGAATAAAGCGTCTTTGAATCAGATTTTTAGACGTTTCAAAACGCGTACAATCAAATAAGCAAAATAAATAAATGGGTATTTTTGTATCGTTTTCGGCCACAAAACTCGGTAGGAAAGGGTTAAGGAAATAAAAAAAATTTGATGTGAGAGCAAGGACAATTTGTGATGCATTCTGCTGCTGCTCACAATTCTATAGCATGCCACTCAAGTGCAGTCATGAAAAAGCGTAGTAATGAATGCAATAGCAAGAAATCGGAATGTTATACGAAGTAAGGCTAGCAGCTAACTCCATTAACATCCTATCTGGCGTAACTCTACAAACAACTGGTGCAAAAGAATGTGGCCGCTCCAGAGAGCGACGCGGTTTTCGTGCTGCCTGTCGCTTCAATGCTAAGTAAGCCGTGAGAGCACAGCACGCACAAGGGTTAGAGTCATCTACTTGTCTCAGTCGAGATAGGGCGCGCACCAGCGCTCGCGACAGCGCCTTTTTGGTCAAAGTTCGCAGCTTATGCCCGAGCGACGCAGTTCCCCCCCCCCCCCCCCCCCCGCCCCCCCCCCCCCCCCCAACCAGCACCGATCCATGCTCCTTCGTCCGACGGCGCAGACCATCGCGTTTCATCTCTGCTTGAGCTGCGCTCGTCTGCAGCCTTCGCAAGCTTTCGCTCGTACTTAGAACATACGATGGCTGGGGCGATGTTATCAATTTCCACTTTATACGGAACATTTATACGGAACATACGGCAAAATGCGCCTTTAGCGTTCATATGTTTGCTATCCCACACTATGACCCTTCAATAGAAATGGAGCATGAAAAGACGTAGTGACTGGCGTCGTGTAACTAATTTTATGGAGGTTTCAAGTGTGTGTGGTACTAAACAGCGTCCGGTCATAAATAATGTGCAGCAAAAGCTGCCAATCATTTCACTCTCAACTCTAGTACAGTATAGCTTGAATCGAGTTAGATGTAATCTAGTTATTACGTATTTTTTATTGTTTCTAATTTTCATATACTTAACAAATACTCTTTAACAGTACCACTATAAGTATATTTTTACTTTGCTGCACTAAAGAACTTTATTTACATAACAATAAAAAGAAAATTACGCTGCTTGCATTGAGTCGCGCAAGGCTGGGGCATAGCAGACCTCCTGGTCAGCACCTGGCTGGTTCTGGCTTGGCTAGGCGCAAATCAATTCAAAGGCCGATACGCGAAGTGTTCACGTGATCAAATTGCAAATCATGACTATTTCGTAGGCCTCGATCGGGTTCGTCGGGTATCGCTTGGCAAACACAGCACCATGCAAGTAGCTTAATTAAAATCCATTTGGCTGTGCTTCTTTATTTCTCTATGTCTTTCTCTCTCTTGCTGGCTATTTCTGTCTTTTTTCGATTCCTTCCCTTTCTCTCCTCCTCTTTCTCTATTTCTCACTTTCTCATTCTTTGTCTCTCTTCCTCCCTTTCTTTCTTTTTCGGTCTTGATATCCGTCTTTTTCTTCTTTTTCTTCAGTCAGTTTCTTTCTCTGTTTCTCTATCTTGCTATCTTTTTCTCTTTAGTTCTATCAATTGTTCTCTCTCCCTGTACTCGTTCTCTCATCCATCCGAGTTTTTTTGCATCCCACGCCGGACAATTCGGCGCAGCGGGAGAGCGCGCGCCAGGCATACATGATCGAGGAGCGAAGCAGTAGATGACGAAGAGAGCGCGTGCCGGCATGATGATTGTTTCTCATCTACATCGCGAAACGAACAAACAGCAGGCATAATGGCTCGGCCGTAAAAAGTAACGTTGCTTTAACGACCCCGTGCAGACCACTCCTATTCGCTTTATTAAGGAATGCAGTTTGGAGAAATGCTCCGTGCGATTTTGTACAGGCCTAAATTTACTGTTTACGTGTGTTTAATTGTGGATATCTAGCAATATTTAAACTAAAATTAAGGTTGCTATCGGAATCTCTAACCAAGAGTCGCTAGATAATGAAATTTCATTTGTGGAATGCTTGCAGTATCATTAGTGTTCACAAAACAGCATGACTTTACGTTTCCGGTGTATTGGTAGGAGGAAAGCGGTATTACAGCCTCACGGTACAGACTCCTCTTAACAATACACGGAGTATAGCATGCTGCCTAAAACCTACAAAGAATTATTCACAGGAAATGCTTTTGAGGGACCGCGGCCGTCATGTAGATCCGTTCACATGGTTCGGTTTAAATTCAGAGACATTTTATATGCTGCTAGATGTTGTCATAGCATTTATAGAGACGCTACAAAACATCGCTATTGTCGCGCTGACAGCGCAGTGACGTGCACTAGCGGCGCACGCGTCAAGGTCAGGTCTCGAGCGTCTAGAGATACGGGTACTGCATTGACCGCGAAAACGAGGAATCCAAGATTCGTAAGCTTTGCCCAATCTACTCTACAGCGTGGCAAAGGCATGACTAATGCCTTTCCGGGGAGGTTGCTCTACCAATTGAGCTTACCAGGAAGCTAGCAATTGCAGCGCCAGGGCGAATTCATCGACAACTCGAAGCATATGGACACATATTTCAGATGAGTTCTGCGGAATCCCGCAAGGATGGCGGAAGGGTTAAGAAAGGGGAATTGACAACAACCCCTTCGTAGCACGAAGTCACCCCGGAAAGGCGTTCGTCCCGGTTCTGTGCCCGGGACAGGGCGAATTTTTCGGCAACTAAGAAGCTTTCTTTCTGAGAAAGCAGTAGGGATTTCCTTGTAGCTTCGTGCTACAAACGAGTGGTTGTCTATTTTCCGTTTCTTGACCCTTCCGCCGCCTTGCGGGATTCCGCAGAACTCATTTGCAAGAATTTATTACACAAACTTGGTCGGGTGGGGGATAATGCTTGACGGTACGGAATTGAGCACCTTGGGTTCATCATAACCATCTTTAACTATGTCTACTGTTATGCCCTCCTCTCCTACCAGGTTTTCTCGGAAACGGAATGTTATTATGTTTCTAGTAATGTCGTAAATTACACATTGAGCTCTATTGTAGTGTTTGTCTATGCCATCCAGCAGGGCTAAAACTGTTGCGTTTACAAGAAGTGAGAAACCTGTGTCCAGCAGCTGCTGCGTCACCCACGTCGGTTATCACAGTGTGTATAGAATATGAAACTTTAGACAACAAACCGATATCGGCCAAAAAGGGCCTGAAGGTATAAAATGTGCACTCCATCTCCTGGCAACTTCAAAAGACGGCTCAGACGTGCGATCATTTGCGGATATATAATGAATTCGGAGTGGCTGGTTCTGCTCACACATATCTTTCTCTAAGGTGATTCGCTCCACCGCAAGTGCATTCGGCAGTGACTACACACGATTTAGTCACTTCCCAGCAATGCGAACTTGCCAGCTGGAAGTCTAGTTCGCGGAGACTCCGTTTTCGTGCGCCAGTCATCTACCTGGGCCTGGCCACATAATCTGAATAGACTACCTTCAACACCTGCTCGAATTGCCGAAGTACAGCATCGGGAGCTAAACCTGACACTTCGTATGTTGCTGCCCCCTGAATAAAAGAGATCCGACGATTCTTTCTGCAAATAAGTACGTCCAATAAACTGAAACTCAAACAGCGGGGCCACCGAGCGGAGCAACCCTCTAGCCCACCGGAGAATCAGTATTGCTCCATGGGCCCATCGATCAAGTAATACTGATGTAAATTGAAACGAACCTGTATTTGCACCCTCAAATGGTCTGTTTATGTAGTTTGGCAAACTTGTTAAAAGAAAACAAGAATCATTCGAAGGTTTCATATCCTCCTCTTCACTACACAACCAATAACGGTTGCAGAGCTTCATTGGTGCTCTCGCTACGGGGCAGGTTTGCATGGATAAATTCTATCGACTTACCAAAACTACCTTTGACTCTATACACCTTTTTTTTTTTTCATATGGCTTTTGCTCTCAAGATCAATGCTGTCTCCAATTTCCGGTATTTACTCAATCATTCCGATGCGACATATTCGACGATCCCTTTATTATTGGTGATTATCGGATTGCATAGCTGAACGATTTGTACCGGATTTAGCGAGTTAGTCACTCATATTAATTCATGGATAATAAAACACACGCGCATAGCATTTGAATGCATTGAGCATCATATGCGTTACAAGAGCGCAAAATATCAGCCTGTGCACTTGTTTGTTAAATGGATGTTCCCGGTACCCACTTAGTGTATCTTATAGTCTAACAAAATATTCTACGACCGTTTTATTCACTAGGGTCGTAAGAGCACGTACATTCCGTACGTTGTAATAGCATAGTGTAAGCTACTCTACAACTGAATTACATTCTTCGGAAGAAGAAAAAGCGTTAGGGGTGATTCACACCGGCGAATATCAGAGGGCACTCGACCACGTTGTCCGCAAATGTACAAGCAACCTGAAGTCGCAGAACCAACGGTCCTAAACAATCGCTAATCAATGCTTTTGTTCGAAGCGAGACTGCTTTGTCCTTGCGAGTGGTTTTGCTGACACGCGATAGAAAAGTCGAGAACGACCAACATATCCAAAACAGTAGCAATTCAAACAAAAGCTACATTTGTGTCTGCTTTCGGCCGTTCGGTTTGCGACTATGCTACTCCGCTTGCCACCTGTTTGGTGGCAGTTGACGTTCGCTGGTTCGAACCAGCTTGCATCGCTTCGTTCGTCTTCTTCACGTCAAAGTAGTTCAGGTGGTCATTTAAGCTTTCAAGGTCACTTTTTCCTATTCGAAACTCGAAAAGCAATGATGAAAATTATACATGCCTGTTTTGCGATAGAAATCCTAGATCGTGTAACCAAATATTGTCAGATTTATGTCCTCCGAATTCCAAAACGCAGCGTCGTAAAAATGTCGACGCTTGTTCAGCCGTTGTTCTCAGCATCTGCTGGAATAAATACCCATCATCATAACCAGCCTGGCTACACCCATTGCAGGAAAAAGGCCTCTCCCATGTTCCGCCAATCAACCCGGTCCTGTGCTTTCTGCTGCCACGCTATACCCGCAATCTTTTAATCTCATCGGCCCACCTGACTTTCTCTCTCCCCCTGGCGCGTTTGCCTTCTCTTGGAATACAGTCTGTTACTCTTAACAGTTATCTTGCCTACGCGCTACATGCCCAGCCCATGTCCATTTCATCTACTTGATTTCCACTAAGATGTCCTTAACAGCCGTTTGTTCCCTGACCCACTCTGCTCTCTTCTTGTCCCTTAAGGTTGCACCCATCGTTTTCATTTCCATTGCTTGCTGCCTCGTCCTCAGCTTAAGTTGAACCCTCTTTGTAAGCCTCCAGGTTTCTCCTTCATAGGTAAGTAGAAACCTGGAATAAACGCCAAACACCACGGCAAATACAAAGACTACACACCCCACCATCCAAAGATGAAGCTGTTGGAAATCCTGCAATTCGTTCGCTTTAGAGGTTTACAGCATAGCAAGAGTTAGTTCCTGGTTCGTGCATCTGATGCATGGTGAAGTGTAAATTCACGAAAACAGCTCACAGTAAAAAACGGCATGTAGTTGTATAATTTCGTCGGCTTTCACAGGAGCTAAGATATTTGCATTATTACGCCCTAAAATTTAGCCTGTCAACCAGTGAGTAATATATTATTTTATGTCACGCCTTTTTAATTCCTCAAGTGTGACTATTTTTGTGCGCAAAGCAATTAGTCGAGTGAGGCAGGTACATACACTCATCCTTGAGAAGCGCGAAAGAAACACAGGCACTAAGAAGACATACACACAAGACAAGCGCTTTCCAGTTCTCCGACCTCAGAATCTTGCTTAATCTCTTCCAATGTCCGGTTGTAGGTGGCAACCGACTTGAGAGTAGCTGTATCGCCGCTGGGCGTTGCCCAATTCTCAGATGCCAGCTCAAAATACGTGCCCTGCATTCACATACTGCAATGATTGGCACCAGAACTGTGGGATCAGTGAAGTGCAAGTTGTGACATGTAGACAGAAGGCCAGAAGAACTAGAAATGAATTGTAGTAGCACAGCTATTTGGCCTAGTTAGAAACGTTTCATCCTTGAGAAGCGCGAAAGAAACACAGGGACTACTAATAAGAGATACACACAGGGCAAGCGCTTTCCAGCTCTCCGACCTCAGAAAGCTCTTGTCCTGTGTGTATCTCTTTTTAGTCCCTGTGTTTCTTTCGCGCTTCCCGGGCGCGTCACCCGTCATCATAGCAGCTATCCTCCCGACGAGCCCAGCAGGCTGAGGACGAAGAAGTCGAGTCCTGGTGCGGCCACCCGAAAGAAAGAATGGTCACGTATGGTGAAATTGTCATGCATTACCGTAGGGCTAGATTAAGGTACCCACCCCCTGACAAGTCGCTAAATAAGCACCAGTCGAATGCATGGCGATTATTACAGACATTGAACATTCCCTACACCTACGCTGTACAGTCGCATATACCCGGACGTTTACACACCACAATGCAAAGCTTGCGGGGTGGCTCGCGCCGACCTCGACCACATTATCTGGGCATGTCCAGCAGCGACACACACCATCAAACACAGCAAGAACCCTAAACTTAAGATAACCACGCCCGAGCTGTGGGAGGCTATGCTGCTCAGCGCGCGCCCGGAGGACCAGCTCTGGGCAGTCCCGCTGGCCGAAGACGCCGTCAAGACCCAAGGTCTGGCCGCCGCCTGAGGAAGGGGGGCTCCGGTAGGGCTAGTCTCCCGGCTCCCGCATCCCTTGACCCCAGCAAGGACAAAAATAAAGTTATCTCTTTCTCTCTCAAGGATGAACCGTTTCAACTAGGCCAAATATCTGTACAAGATAATAAATGTGCATGTGTGTTCTTTTCTGCAATTTTAACACAGGGGATAGCCAGAATTACCCACTAGATGACAATATGAATAAAATGTTAGGCCCTGTTAAGTAATAATATCTCGCATAGCCGATATTTACCAATAAGTATCGGGAACTAGGCCAAATTAGTCAGTACTATAGCGGTATGTAGGTAAACAAGATAGTCTTCTCTACAACCTGAAAACATTTGTAAAGCTGATTATTCTTGCGCCGCATATTGTTCTCCTAACATCTACTTTCAATGGGAACTAATAGACAATAATGCCAAAGAAAGTACATGGGATGTATTCGTTATAATTAGGATAAAGTGTGAAGAAAGTAAAGTGGACGAAAAGATAACTTGCCGCCGGCAGGGACCGAACCTGCGACCTTCGAATAACGCGTCCGATGCTCTACCACTGAGCTACGGCAGCGGTCATCCTCCCGTCAACTTTATGGGCTATATATGTTTCTTTAAACCTGGGAGTTTTAGTCAGCGACAGTCGAAGCCATGACGGCGAGTGTGGAACACTCTATTTCTGCTTGTTGGCGTCACAGAGCACGTGATCTTTTTACGAGCTGGTAGCTGAACAATAATGCGTCGCATACTACCTGAAGGCATCAAGACTGCCAGTACGAGACCCTCGCTATGAATGAAGGAAAGAGGATTACTTTTTAAGGGCTCGTTTCTTAGTTAGACACAACAATCATGAGAACTAACAGACAATAAAGCCAAAGAAAGTATAGGGGATGTTATTCGTTATAATTAGGATAAAGTGTGAAGAAAGTAAAGTGGACGAAAGGATAACTTGCCGCTGGCAGTCTCAAATCGCGAAAATGAATGATTCAGTGTTGCTCCTGATGTCGTTCTTGCTTAAAACAGATGTCTAGCCGATAAATCATTTTGGGCATTTCGGTCAACTCTCTTTGCGCCTAGTCATTAAAATGTTTACTGCATTGTTCTCTGACATTAAAAAATGTAGTAAGCCAAGCCTACAGGTACCTCTACAAATATCCTGTAAATGCAGGGACTCCAATGCTGAAACATGAGCTCAAAGTGCGCGCTCGTATGATAATCACAAAGCGACGCTGCCTCCTGGTAGCCTGAGGGTGAACTTCGTCGTCTCAGAGAGCCCAACATATCCGCAACAGTTCGTTAGGTCAGCAGACGTACAACAGGTGGCGTCTCTGCGGCGTGGTTCCGGAAAATTTGTCCGCTTGTGTATATCTCTGTGCCGTTTATTTACGTTGACGCATTCGCGTTCTTTGCCTGGTTGTCCTGCATACGCCACACGAGAGGCCCCATAACATTTTTAGATATTGCTGGGACACAATATCTGTTGTTTTTTCTGATGCCGCCATGTTACCCCGGCGTCTCTCGAAACTGCAAGTGAGCAATCGTACGGCGATTACCAGTTCCTTTGTTGAGGCCAGACTATTTCACTGAATTAGCAATTAACAGAGCGTGTTCGATTAACGATACATGCATCCCACATCACAGTGCCGGCTTTCATGACTGATCTGTGTTCACACGCGCGCGCACACACACACACACACACACACACACACACACACACACACACACACACACACACACACACACACACACACACACACACACACACACACACACACACACACACACACACACACACACACACACGTATAAATTTGCGAGTGACTCTCTAAATCGTTTATAGATATAAGAAGTGAGCATTTGAACTTGAAGATTAGTAAATGTCTTGAATAAGAAAATACCCAGAAGCAGCTACTGCGAACAGCCAGAAATTGTCGTAAGTGAACCGTCGGTAAACGGGAAAAATGAAACAGCTCATCTCGGCAAGGTAGTTCTGTAAGCGGTAAAACGCGACAGAATACCACAGCATGTAAGCTTTCGGAGGTAACCATGTGCTCGCGCAAAGGCCAGTGATTCCAGCGAAAGCGGGCGCGCACGCGGACTAACGATGCACGGTGCCCAAGCCAGTCGTATTATTTTTTTATTTTTTATTCAGAAATACTCTGCTTTACCCAAAGGCGATGTAACCGGGGGGGGGGGGGTAAATCATTCATTCGTTATAACAGCACATTTGGTCACAAGACAATTGATTCCACTCTTGTACAGTAGGAACAAACAAAGAATTAGCATAAAGGTTCATTCCAGTCCGGTATTCTTGAATTTTAAGGTCATCATCGGATTTTCTAGAGAGATAAAGCGCTGGTTTAAGGTAAGTGTTTTTATTAATCCCAGTCTTTTTATGATATATCTGAAATAAAAATTTCAAACGCAATTTTCTTATGCGAGAGGAGAGCGCTTCCCATCCCAGCTCGTTTTTCATTTCAGTACAGCTGTCACCTCGCTTATGCCGACTGAGAACAAACCTTGCCGCTCTGTTCTGTATTTTCTCGATCAGATCAATCAGGACTTTTGGCGCGGATCCCACACACAACACGCATATTTCAAAGTCGGGCGGACAAACGAAGTATATGCAGTACTTTTTAGGACAGCAAGTGATCATCTCAGATTTCGTTGGATGAAACTTAGTGCTCTGGCGGCTTTTGCAATGAAAAGTCGCTCGTAAGGGTTACACCCAAGTATTTTTACATTGATTGATGATCAGTGACGTCACCATTCAAAACTTAACGCGTTTCATGATTTTTTCTTTTAAATGCGAAGCATTTATAGCGAACTTCCGCGACTTTGAGCGTATCTATCTATCTATCTATCTATCTATCTATCTATCTATCTATCTATCTATCTATCTATCTATCTATCTATCTATCTATCTATCTATCTATCTATCTATCTATCTATCTATCTATCTATCTATCTATCTATCTATCTATCTATCTATCTATCTATCTATCTATCTAGCCGCCTACGACTTTGTGCTCTCCTGGCCGTTTCGTTAATTGGATGTACTATACCAAAATTGGTATACCATAACATGCCTGTATGACGAACACAAATGACTGGTTACAACAAGAAAAACGTGACATTCATGTCATGTACAGCATGACTTTCATGACACGGTCTGGTAGAACTCGCGGCTGTTTAATTAAATTGATATATACCAAAACTCGTATGACACAAGATATCGGTATGACGAATACAGGAGTGGCGGTAACATGAAAATCATGGCATGCATGTCATGTTCGGCATGACAAACCTGCCATGCTTATGGCGCCTTCGCGGCCCACTTTGCTACCTTGACATGTGCCAAATTTGGTATTGCGTGACGTGGCTGCATGACGAACGTAAATGACAGGTGGTAACATGACGATCATGACATATATGTCATCTAGGACATGATTTCGAAGCCACACTCATGGTGCGCTCGCGGCCTGTTCTCTAGCTTCACATACACCAAAAGTGGTATTGCGTGACGTGACTGTATGACGACCATAAATGAAAGGTGGTGTTAAGCTGTTTATTGGACGGCACTCGGCGACAATGCACTATGGCGACAGTCAAGGCAAAAACACGGGCTCCGAGCGCGAGCGGCGTTTAGGAGAGGACGACCCACTAGGAGCCGCTGGAGAGCGCAACCGTTAAGCAGTACCAATTGCTTCGCCACAATTACCCCGGGTACGAAAAGGGAGTCGTCTGGCGACCTAACAGCTCGTTACTATGAGTGGGTCATAGTAGGCCTTAAGGCGCTCCACGTTGACTATGTCGCGCCCTCGACGGCGCATGTCCGAAGCTGGTTCGATGGGTTGGATCAGGTAGTTGACCGGGGATGTGCGCTCGACGACCCGGTAGGGGCCTTGGATATTTGGGCAGTAGTTTTGAAGAGAGGCCGGTTGCAGTGGTAGGGACCGAGAGCCATACGAGCGCTCCGGGGAGGAACGTGGACTCAGAAGTGGTGGTGCCACCGCGAAGGCTCTTCTGCCGCTCTTGTTCGTGCGTTGTAAAGGCCTTTGCAAGCTCGCGACACTCTTCAGCAAGCCTGGCTGTGTCAGAAATAGGCGCACAGTCAGATGGATCCAGCTTGTAGGGTAGTATGGTGTCAATGGTGTGCAACGGGTGCCTTCCGTACAACAGGAAGAAGGGTGAAAACCCAGTAGTGCTCTGAGGGGCGGTATTATAGGCGTAGGTGACGAAGGGCAGAATGGCATCCCAATTTGTGTGATCGGCGGCGACGTACCTTGAGAGCATGTCGCCGAGCGTGTCGTTGAAGCGTTCGGTTAGGCCATTCATCGGCTTGCGATGAACAGCATGGCACTCTTCGAGAATGGCTTCGACGACTTCCGACAAGAAGACACGGCCTCGATCGCTGAGAAGCTCCTGGGGTGGACCGTGACGCAGCATGAATCGGTGTAGCAGGAAGGAGGCAACATCACGCGCTGTAGCCGCTGGCAGGGCAGCGGTTTCGGCGTATCGCGTTAGATGGTCAACGGCGACGATGGCCCAACGGTTACCAGCCGACGTCAGAGGAAGTGGTCCATACAAATCGATGCCCACGCGCCCAAACGGACGGTTAGGGCAAGGTAATGGTTGTAGACCGACTTGTGACACGTGCGTTGAAGGTTTTCGGCGTTGGCAATTGAGGCAGGAGCGGAAGAACTTCTGCACGTAGCGGTACATCCCTCGCCAGAAGTATCGTTGTCGAATGCGGTGGTAGGTTTTGGATACCCCAGAGTGCGCGCATTGCGGATCAGTGTGGAAGGACTCGCATATTTCAGCACGCAGACTTCGCGGTATCACAAGTAGCCACTGGCGGCCGTCGGCATTGTAATTGCGTCGGTGCAGTAGGTCGTCACGAATGGCGAAATGGTGGGCTTGACGATGCAACGCACGAGTGGTTGGTGTTGTCGACGGAGCAGTGAGCAAGTCTATTAGCGAAGCGATCCATTTATCCTTGCGCTGCTCGGCAGCGATGGTGTGAACATCGATAGAAGAAACAGCAGTATGAGACACTGAGCAGGAGGCATTGTCGTCAGGCAAGGGGGAGCGCGAGAGGGCGTCGGCGTCAGCATGCTGACGTCCGTTGCGGTACAGCACGCGGATGTCGTAGTCTTGCAGGCGAAGTGCCCAACGGGCGAGACGGCCCGAGGGATCCTTCAATGACGACAGCCAGCATAGTGCGTGGTGATCGGTGACGACATCAAATGGGCGACCATACAATTAAGGTCGGAATTTTGTAAGGGCCCAGATGATGGCCAGGCACTCTTTTTCTGTGACAGTGTAATTGGTCTCGGCTCTAGTAAGCGTACGACTTGCGTAGGCGACGACATATTCGGGGAACCCTGGTTTGCGTTGCGCAAGAACAGCACCGAGGCCTACACCGCTGGCGTCCGTGCGTACCTCCGTTGGGGCCGTAGGGTCATAGTGGCGTAGTATGGGAGGAGACGTCAACAAACGACGCAGCTTTGCGAACGCGTCGTCACACTCGGACGACCACGAATTTAGGGGTCCGTTACTTCTAAGGAGCTTCGTCAGCGGCGATATGATGGTGGCAAAGTTTCGTATGAAACGTCGAAAATAAGAGCACAGTCCTACGAAACTGCGCAGTTCTTTGACGGACGTTGGTTTGGGAAATTCGGCCACGGCCCGAAGCTTGGCCGGATAGGGGAAGGATTCCGTCCTTGGACACGACGTAGCCTAGGATTGTCAGCTGCCGTGCTGCAAATCGGCACTTCTTCAGGTTCAGTTGGAGGCCGGCGTTGGTCAAACGCGTCAAAACATGCCGCAGAAGTTGAAGATGCGTGGAGAAGTCCGGAGCGAAAACGACGACGTCGTCCAGGTAACACAAGCACGTGTGCCATTTCATGTTGCGCAGAACGGTGTCCATCATGCGCTCGAAGGTCGCGGGCGCATTGCACAGACCAAAGGGCATGACGTTGAACTCGTACAAGCCGTCGGGCGTGACAAAGGCTGTCTTCGGTCGAGCGTCATCAGCCATGGGTACTTGCCAGTACCCCGAGCGCAAATCGAGAGATGAAAAGTATTCTGCTCCTTGGAGGCTGTCAATCGCGTCGTCGATTCGCGGCAGTGGATAAACATCTGTCCGAGTGATCTTGTTGAGCCTTCGGTAGTCCACACAGAAGCGCACAGAACCGTCCTTCTTGGCAACGAGAACAACAGGAGACGCCCACGGGCTGCCAGAGGGTCGAATAACGTCGCGTCGAAGCATATCGTCCACTTGCTTATTAATTACCCGACGTTCGGTGGGAGACCCGCGATATGGACGTTGCCGCAGTGGTGGTTGGGCGCCAGTGTCGATGCGATGCGTAACAGCGGACGTGCGGCCGAGAGAAGTTTGCCCGACATCGAAAGAAGAACGAAATTCTTCCAACAGGCACGGAAGCTGGGAACGCTGGACCGCCGTAAGGTTGTCAGCAATGGAGGGACCAAATACATCCGCGGGTGAGAAATCAGACGTGGAAACGGCACTGATGGTACGGGAACTGGTGCAGTGCGAGTCATCGGGTGCGTCCAGAACTTGTGCGTCTTCGAGGGGCTCCACTCTGCCGAGACATTCCCCTCGCACCAACGTAACAATGTGCGGGGATGGGTTGGTAACAAAAATAGCGGTGCTACCCTGAGTGACTTGCAGGTCGCGAAAGGTACCAGCAACCCTTTTCTAGTGCAAACGCGGTCAGATGGCGAAAGGAGTGCAATTGTGTCGCAGAGACCGGCGCAGTAAACTGGCACAGCCGTCGGCGAGTTCGGAGGAACTTTGGTATCCACTTTGACGAGGGTCTTGGTGAATGCCGATGGACTGTCTGCCGGCGTCAAATGTGAGAACGGTGAGAGTTTGAGGGCGGCTGGTGCGCAGTGAATTATGGCGTCGTGGCGGGAGAGAAAATCCCATCCTAGGATGACGTCGTGGGAGCATGCAGCAATTATGATGAACTCGACGTCGTACAGAACGTCCTGAATGACGACGCGAGAAGTGCATACTGCAGTAGGCCTAATACTCTGGGAGCTGGCGGTACGGAGGGACATCCCAGAAAGTGGCGTCGTCACTTTTCGAAGTAAGCGGCTAAGTTTTGCGTCCATAACGGATACGGCGGCTCCAGTGTCGACAAGGGCAGATGCGCGAACACCGTCCACAAACACGTCTATGACATTCGATGGACTTCGCTGAGGGCTTTTACAGTTCGATAGCGTCGCAGCCCTTGCCTCGTGGACTGCGACGACTAGTTTTCCTGCTCTCGTGCGACAGAACGTGGCCGCATTGGTGACAGTGAGCGACGGCGTGGAGACGGAGAGCGGCGAGTGGATGGAGCTGGGCGTGACGTCGGCGACATAGGTGGGTCGTAGAATGCACGGCTGGACTGGCTGGTGGTGGTTGACGCCACTCGAGGTGGCTGCACGCGATGGCAGTAACGGGCCACGTGACCGGCATAACCGCATGCAAAGCAGATGGGCCGATTGTCGGGTGTGCGCCATCGGTTCGCCGGGGCAGGTCCCGCCCACGTCGCAGGATGCGATTGACAGGGCGGCTGCTGAAATGACTGCAAGGTGAGTTGCAGTCGGGGCCTAGGGATGACGGCAGCATACGTAGCCGGCACGCCCGCTTCGAAGGACGGAGGTCTAGCGGCGGCTTCGGCGTAACTCAACGGTGCAGCCGCAGGGATTGCCGGGTGCGTCCTGGCGACAACCTGAGCGTAACTCTGCGGCGCAGGAGCCGGAGGTAGCTGGTGGTACTCAGGCATCACCTCCGCGATTTCCTGCTCAATCGCTCGGCGGATGGGAGGAACAAGGGTCGTCGACGACTGTTGAACGTACGGCGTGTGGGCGAAGGCTAGGAGAGAGATCTGGCGTGCGATTTCCTCGCGCACGAATGCCTTCAATTCTGCCAGCAGCGTGGCCTGGTCAGGTATGGCTGCCAAGCCAGCAAGCTCTTCGTCGCGTGATGAAGAGCGACGGGTCATCGAACGTTGCCGGCGGAGCTCCTCGTAGCTCTGGCACAGTGTGATGACCTCGGCCACGGTGGAAGGGTTTTTAGCGAGCAACATGGTGAAGGCATCGTCGTCAATGCCTTTCATAATGTTCCGGATCTTGTCAGACTTGGACATGGTGCCGTTGGCTTTCTTACACAAGTCCAGGACGTCTTCGATATAACTGGTGAAAGATTCACCGGCCTGCTGAGCTCGTTCGCGTAAGCGCTGTTCTGCTTGCAGCTTACGAACTGCAGGGCGGCCAAAAACGTTGATGACGGCGGTTTTGAAATCCGACCAAGTAGCAAAATCGGACGCGTCGTTGTTGTACCACAAGCTTGCTACTCCCGCGACGTAGAAGACTAAGTTGCTCAACTTGCCTGCTTCGTCCCGTTTGTTGGGTACGCTCACGCGCTCGTAAATTGCGAGCCAGTCCTCCACGTCGGTACCATCGCGCCAGTGAAGATAGGTGGATCGCGGATGCGTGGGACACCGGGACATGTGGTCGGTGTGGGAGGCGGCGTTTGCTGAGCGGCGTCTTGAGGCATGGTAGATGGCAGAGTACGGGAACGAAGCTCCAGGGGCATTGAATGGGAGCACAGCACTCTCCACCAATTTGTTAAGCTGTTTATTGAACGGCACTCGGCGACAATGCACTATGGCGACAGTCAAGGCGAAAACACGGGCTCCGAGCGCGAGCGGCGTTTAGGAGAGGACGACCCACTAGGAGCCGCTGGAGAGCGCAACCGTTAAGCAGTACCAATTGCTTCGCCACAGTGGTAACATGACAATCATGATATGCATGTCATGTTGGGCATGATTGCATGCCACAAGCATGGTGCGCTCGCCGCCGGCTCGCTAACTTGACATACACGAAAACTGGTATTGCGTGACGCGACTAGATGACGAAATGACGAACATAAATGACAGATGGCAACATGACAATCATGATATGCATGTCATGGTGGGCATGATTTACATGTCACACTGATGGTGGGCTCGCGGCCGGCTTGACATACACCAAAACTGGTATTGTGCGACGTGATTGTATGACGAACATAATTGACAGGTGGTAACATGAGAATCATGATATGCATGTCATGTAGGGCATGATTTACATGCCACCTCATGGTGCGTTTGCGGCCGATTCGCTAGCTTGACATACACCAACATTGGTATTGCGTGACGTGACTGTAATGCGAACATAAATGGCAGGTGGTAACATGAAAATTATCGCATGCTTGTCATGTAAGACATGATTTACATGACACTCTCTTGGTGCGCTTCCGACTGTTTTGTTTACTGGATATATACCGAAATTGCTATGGCGTGACATCACTGTGTGATCAATATAAGTGATAGGTTATGCATTATATGTACCAGAATATACGTTTCATTAGCATGACATATACCATATTGTAGATGCCCGCATGTGTGCATGACAAAATGCAATATATAGTGGACTAGATGCCATGACATGAATGACTTCATTTGCCTCACAGACAAACAGGACGATGTATGCAGATCTTTGTTGGCCGCTTCGTCTTACATCGATTCCCACAGTGCGTGGGATCTGCCGGATTTTTGTAGCGTTAGCTACACTTGCCTAGCCGGAGCCGATTCTCGTGATCCGTGCTGCGCATGCGCGAGGATCAGTGATGTCACACAGCTGGCTCACCGGAGCCGGCATCTCACGCGCTCTCCGCCACCACCGCGCACGGCTCGCCGCTGCTGGTCTGCGCGTTCGGGAGGAGTGGACGTCGCAGCCGCGGCAGACACACTGGCGCTGGTGCGCGCGCAGACACCGCCACCGCCGCGCGTGTGTCTGCCGCGGCTACGACGCCACTCCTCCCGGCGCGCGCGCAGACAACGCCACCACCGCGCGCGACTCGCCGCTGCTGGTCTGCGCATTCGAGAGGAGTGATGTCGTAGCCATGACAGACACACTGGCGCCAGCGCGCGCGCAGCTATTCGCCTTCGCTGTGCAGTCGCCGTCTCACACTGCACTGGAGCCGCTTGATAGCGCCTCTGACTGGCGTTTGCAGGTGGGTAACGCCATAGAGAAGGAGAGTGCAAATGCTGCTCAACGGCGCAGAAGAGCCGAGAAGCTTCTCTCATCGGATTCCGAAGTAGTTGACTGGCAATTAGCGGTTCAGCAGTACGAAGAATGAACAGAGGGAGGCTAATAATTCTAGGCAATCTGGAAAGCTAAGAATAATCAGCTGAACCTTTGCTAACGCTACTGCATATCCTGGCATAGCGAGCTAAGCCACTGCAAATTTTTTTTAGTAAAGAGACATGTACAATTTTTTCACATTAGATGCATTTTCCATTTCTGACACCATTGCACAATTCCGGTAAGGTCAGCCTGCCAATTCAATGCGGTCCTGTTCGTGTTGTATTTTTCTGTACCGACGGAGTCGTCAGCGAATAAACGTACTGGAGAAGAAATGACATCAGAAATACCATTAATGTAAACTGAATACAGTAGCGGCGCTAAACAGACCCCTGAGGGGCATCCGATGTTACTTCCACCGTAGAAGAAGTAGTATCATTGAGAATGACACATTGTCGACGCTGTGATAGATAACTGGCTATGCAGTTCAGCATTTTTTTTACAATATTTGCTCTTTCAACTTTGCGAAGAAGCAAGGGATGGCACACGGTGTAACGCCTTTCTGAAATCTAAGAAAATGCAGTCTGTTCGACCGTTATCATCAACCTCGGACACTAAATCATAGTAGAACTCAGTCACTTGTGTTGTGCGAGACAGGCCCCTGCGAAAACCATGTTGATCATCAACTAATAATTTGTGCTGGAGTAAGTGTTTCATTATGTCCTTTATATAAAATCTGTTCTAGTATTTTGCTGGAAATCGATGTTGATGAAAGAGGTCTATAATTCTTGGCCTCTTTTTTGGAACCACCCCTGTGAATGGGAACCACAAAGGCCATTTTCCAGACCTCAGGCGGAATTCCGCAGCAGAGAGAGATTTTTTGACACTAGGTAAAGATAAGATGCTATAGGCCAGGCACAGCGCTTCAACACGTATGGGGAAGTACCATCTGGACCAGGTGCTTTGGTTTCGTCTATATTTTTTAAAAGGGAATCGATACCACTCACACAGAGTTCGACCAGTGACATTGCACAATGACATTAATGACAACCAGTGACATTAATGGCTGAGTTCCCAGAGGTGGCGCTGCCAGCGTGGATAATTTCTCAAAATCCGTTTGAGGTAAAAATACGCAATGAAAGAAATTCATTAAGACACGACGCTTTATCAATATTACTGGACGATATCTGATCATCGTGGACAATTTTGTTTACTCCGGTTGAATCAGCTCTACAGTTTCTTACGTATCTCGAAAAAGCTTCGTTTTTATGTTTTCGTTTAGTCGATTTAAGGATTGATCCTTTGTGCTAGGAATTTTAGATTTATATTCAATTGTTATCTCGACCAACCTGTTGTATTTATAACTAATATGGGTTGTTTTGAGAAAACTTGAGTGGAGTTTCAGTGCTGCCCGAAAGAGTTAGCGAATCCTTAAACCTGGTGCGCTTTTCATTTTAATCTGAAATAACGATTCCCTTCATGCTTTGCAGCATTACTCACACCACTACAAATGAAAACGTTGGGAAAGGCAGACGAATTTCGAGTCGCCAGGAATGCTTAGCTAGGCCCGCTGACCACAGCACCATCTATTGGCTCGCAGCAGAGCTACTAGGTGCGCCCGGGTGTAGCCGAACATACTATGGCCGCTCATGTGCGCGCAATGTCAACACCTGAATGCTCTTACAACGTGTTATCAACGCACTTAATGTTAATACAGAGCGAACAAAATAACCAAAGTCGCCTCTACTAGCCCACAAAAAAAACCTCACGAATAACCAATTTCAAGGAAGACCGTTCTCTAAAAGGGTACTAAAGCAGTACATCTCATAAACATTAGATACCAGTCCGGCTGAAACTCCAGGGTGGCCATAGAAGTCCTTTAGCCGTAAAGTCATTTGTTTAAAATGTGACCGCGATGATAGAATTCGTTCCGCATGCCTGTATAACATTCCAGTTTTCTACACACTTTGCACACCCTTTAGCAGGAGGCACGCAGGTGCTTGGAACTGCCTTGGGCGCGTGCACGAAGGGTAGAATTTCATCAGACGTCTCACCATGTGAATTGTGGAAGGATTGGGCGGTTTAAAGACCACCAATACCAAAGCACGCAAGAATAATTAATCATAATCAAGAGTAAACAAAAGTGCGCAGGTGCGAATTGTCTTACGGACGCGTACTGGCTAGTTCGTTGGTTCGCGATATGATTAATTATGGCCTAGTAGGCAGTTCGCAGCTGCACGTGCAGTAAGCATGCAATACAGGAGAGTTTAAGGCGGCCAATGTTACGCTTACAGACGTTCCTTTCTTCACGGCACGCTTTCACTTGTTCACTGAGAAGGGAAGCCTGGCAAGCGAATGAGAAGACGATGCGAACAGTGCCCGATCATATGTATTCGCGTTTTACACTGCAGGCGAAGCTAAAGCGTGCTCTAGTTTTTTAATGTTTTAACGGAAAAAACACCATTGCAGCTAAATTACGTGCCAAAGCGCTTTCACACTTGCTAGCCGTATGACGCAGAAATTCTAGGATGAAAGTCCGACATCAGGAATTCACGGTGCAGTGATTCGATGTACAGAGTAATTCCAAGAATCGGAAGATGTGAATGATAAAGGGGCATTTAGTCTGTTATCTCTTGGCGGACCCCGACGGATGTGCGTAGATAAGTTTGTGCCAGCCTCACAACGCTTTCCTTCTTAGCTCACGAAGGACACAAATGCGTTAGCCACCACAGCGCGTTCGCACCTTCCGTATCGTATCTGCGATCAACGCCTTACGCCGTTCCAGTGTGGGAGGCGGAAAGAGGCCGTGGCAGTGGCCGTGGCGTAATTGCGTTCTCAGCGAACCACAGCTGCCACTGGCGTGGGTAGCGGCTGTCAACTCCTATATCAAATTATACGCGCAATGCAGCCTTCTTTACCCCAAGGCGCAACTTCGAAGCTGCTCGCAGACAGCAAGCTCTCAAACTGGTGGGAAAAGTGATAAACACTTTCAAGCGTTCCTCGAAATATACGGCATACATACTCAATCGCAGCGAAATCTTGATTAGAAAGGTGTAAACTTAAACTAAAGCATTTGTTTCTCCGGATGGGGAGGCGTTTTAGCACTATGTGGTGCCGGGAACGGCATTACAGTAAAAGCTCGTTAATTGGACACCCGTTAATTCAGACGCCTTCACTCGTCCCGGCGAGCCTATGTATTGCTCGAGGGCATCAAACTCTCGTTAATTCGGTCATATTTGGCCGCAACAGAGTTCAGTCGGACGATTCTCGGAGCTCGCCGAGGGCGAAGCGCCGCAAATGTGCGACCCAACGGAGCGAAAACGGCGTTAGCGGACAACCGAAACGAGGCGGCGCCGTGTACATCGCCATGGTCATCAGCGCGAACCGTACGGCAGCGCCGGTAACGACGTTTCGGGTCAATTTCGGGTTAGCGCGTTTCGGGTTCATTAGAACAGGGAGGCCTCGAGCCGCGGTCACAATGGGAACAAAGTCGCAAGTGGCCAAAAATCCCGGCTTTTACACTGCTCCTATGCAAACTAATTGCGGGATTTTCGTATTCATCAAGAAAATGAAAGCCTATTGACGTAACAGACATTCGTTTATTGTTTTCTTGATACTTTCGATACTTCGGAATTCGGTTAATTCGGACACTTTTTCCCGGTCCCGTGAAATCTGAATTGATGAGCTTTACTGTATGCATTTAGAGGCGCACACCAAACGCAAGCTTGACAGCCCTTTCCCTTACGTATACCTTCTAGGTGAATATTCCATAAGTGTATTCCTGTGCTCGGCAACTGCTGACATAAAGGTTGTTGTTTGAAAATATTGGAGGATAATTAATCTTCGCACTTTCGGGCCCCGTTCGCATGGTCTTCGCATTCGCTTCTCGGTTGACACGTCAAAGGTGCCGCCGGGAAGGAAACGTTTGTGGACGTGAGATTGGCCTCTGTAAACTCTCACAGGCCGCCTACTGCAATTGTCCTTACGAAGTACCCACTACGCCATGACTGATCATTTTGCGAAGTAGCGAAGTACCCGCTACGCGTCTGCATGTCCATTCGCGCATCTGCGTAGCTGCACACTTTGCACACTTTGTTGATGCTGTGGCTGGTGATGATGATGGATCATTGCTGAGCCCTTTGTAGTGTTTCAGCAGCTTTAAACCACTAACGCAGTCAAGCACCTCCTCTGTGGTGAGAAGTTTCAGACGTCACATGTGGCGGATCTAGTTCCCTGATGACAATGAAGACACACCCGACGCCGGCTGACAGGTGCGAAGCGTGGCGGAACAGTCAAGCAAATATCTCTTTCGAAAATAACGAATTCATTCTCCCCAGGTAAGCGCTACATATACGGAAAACAGACCTGTCTATATCAGTGCACAGGACCATATAAAAAAACTGAATAGTGCTACACTTCACTGAAGTTCGTATATTCGACAATTTGTATGTACACAGGTAAATCGATTGCAGTATCGCATTATTCTTTACATGTGCTATTATCAATAAGAGCACAAATCTTATTTTATTAAAGGATTACTGACACAAACATTTTTCATCTTGTTTTTTTCAGTCGCAATGAGTAGCTCATGACCTATTTGTTACGGCTGGACACCTCGTTTGCTCGAGCGCACGGCGGATAATTGTTTGTAGACGCTTTTGATGCCGCCCAGTTGAAGTTTTAGTTTTAGAGGGCGCCGGGAGAGGCGGGACCATGCTTTTTTTTAACACATCTGTCTACGTGACCACAAAAGAAGACACCATTTCGCCGCAAGGTCGAAGGAATGAATGTGACAGCAACAAATTGCTATGTTATTCGAAGTAAGGCTAGGAGCTGATCTGCCGTAACTCTACAAAACGCTGGAGTAAGGTATAACGCGGTGGTCGCTGCAGAGAGCGAAGCGATCTTCGTGTTGTCTATCGTTTCAACGCAAGCTTAGTGGGGACAATACAGCGCGCACAAAGGTGTGAGCTGTCTGCTGTGCCCAGCAACGTTACTAGAACAAACTCAGTTTCAAAGCTCCGTATCTCCGCCAGCGGAGGAGGGTGGTCCGAACGGCGGTCGCGAGAACTAGCGGCGCTGCAGTTCCGTCTTGCGCCACTATCGGCGCGTCGTCTGCTGCCAACTCTGCGGTCCGCCGCGCAGTTGCTCGCGGCAACTGCGCGGCAACTTTCTTATTGTACTAGTTAGGTGGATACTTAGGTGGATATGCATAAGGTCGTCTGTATGCATTGGCCCGCGTGCCTTGTACATTGATTGGCTAAGAATCGATGTTCGGTCTATATTGCCACGACCACTTCTTGTTTTATTTGATGTATTCGGGTTTGACCAGCAAGGACGGTTATCAGCGCTCGACGCTGTCCGCGAAGCAGTGTTCGAGAAGCTTCGCGATCGTAGTAGATCGTCTTGTTAAGATTGCGCGCTGCACGCGAATGTTCCAGCTTTGTCGAGAGATAACGCCGCCACCAGCGATATCGCTGGAAAGTTCGATAGCGCCTGTATAAAAGCCGACGCGCTTGACCGCTTGTCAGTTGATCGACGGTCGACGCTCTGTTCGCCGCTATCAGTGTATTGCTGTAGTTTGACTTTCAGTTTCCCGGCCACAAGTTCGGCCAAATAAAGAGTTTCATCTCGGTCCTGCTGACTGCTGCCTTCGTCGACGTCACGACCCTGTGACAGTATTTGAGCTGTCTACATTGCGCTTAACTTCCAAGCATAGGAGTTTCTAAGCGAATGAGGGTTTTCAGAGTAATTTTTATAACTACCACCACAATTTTAGCCGCTGCCGTCTTATCTAGACCAAGAACAACCCAACACGTTTGTAAAAGCCTTTATAGTGTACAAAGAAGCGTACTTACTCGAGATACAAAAACGGTCTAGAAAAACTGTACTCATGTTGTCTACAATTTATTGAAAAAAGCTTTCTCGAAAAACATCACCAATGCTTTGCAATGTTTACAAGACACGTTTTCGCGACGGTTAAAGGGATACTGACCCAAATCAGAAAATTTTACGAGAACTCGGTAAATGAAATCTCAGTGTGCGATTACATGGAATAGATGTCGTCTCTGAGCAATTCTTTCAGCGGATAGTTGTATTTTCGGTGTCTCATCTTTCTACGTCGCATCCTTTCACGGTGCCTTAAACAATACGAACAGATCGGCCTTGATGTGAGCACCGAGCAGTTATTCGCGCGTACTCTGTTGCTAGAAGAGTCGTCAGTATTAAAATTCAGTTTTTCAACTTCACCGAGCAGATGTTCCATGCCCGCAGCACTTTACACTGTACGACAGCCGTTTGCGTTTCGTGCTGTAGACGTTCACTACGCAGTTAAACTGCTCGTCAACTACAATTATCTTTTGCACAAGTAAGCCTCCGTTCCCGAAGCAAAGTGTGGGATTGGGCTAGTTGGTATTCCATTATTAAACTGCTCAGCGCAAAAAATTTGACACGGTACACATAGAAAAGACGAGGACCAGTGCTGGTCCTCGTCTTTTTATGTGTACCGTGTCAAATTTTTGCGCTGAGCAGGCCGTTCCCGAGCCGGCGAGTGTAAAATATTCCGCACATCTTGTTCAATACAGCGTCGTAAAATCTCTCGAAAATCCACTGCTTTGAAGGCATAGCGACAGCTGACAACTGATCGAATGTTAGTGTGATGCAACTCTCAGTCTCGGTAGCATATATAGGTAATCGCCTGCCTTTCGTTTTGCTGTTCTATTTCTGGCGGCTCCTCCAAACTGGGCACTGGGCTTTCGCGGGACGCCGTGCGTTTTGGAGGGGTGGGGGCGATTTGCGCCTAAACTCCGAACATTTCGGCTTTGAAATGTGGGGTGGAAGTGCTGGGAACAAGCGCGGCACGGCACCGGGCGCGAGTTCCCACTTTCCACGTGGGATCAAAACTTCTTGTCCCGCAACGACACGACGATAGTGCTTTAAAATGTCGTCACTCTCAAATGAACGTCACAGACCTTGCATTTCGCAGTAAGCTTTCTATCTTTGCGATGCGGAGCTTGAATGGCGTAGGGTCTATTGGAGGTCCGAAGAAGTGTCGTGAAGCGGAGTCGTCGTTGCGGTAGGCCGCTCTTCCAGCCCGGCGCAAAGCAAGTCGGCATACCGCACTGTGAATGTGGTCGTCCTCGTTACGCTTCGTACATCATGCACGTGTTTTCGTACAAGGCGCTAAGCCTGGTCAAGAACAGTCGCAAAAATGATGAGCTAACAAAGCGCAGACGACGCTGTAACCCACGTGCACTCGTACATCGGCGGCGCCGATCACAACAAGCGCCAGCCGCGGGAGCTAGACGTGACTGCAGCGCCACTAGTTCTCACGACCGCCACGCGGACCGCCTCTCCGGCGGAGCTTTTAAACTGAGTTTGTTCTAGTAACGTTGGTGCCCAGTCAGGATAGGGCGCGCGCGACCGCGCCCGTTTGATCAAAGTACGCACTTCCTTACGGGAGTGACGCAGCTGTCACTGTGTCACTCAAGCAAGAACTCATTGTGAAACAAAGTGACGTGGAGAACGTGGAAGACTGGACACATTGTGCGACCTCGACTAAGCGTTTACTTAGGCGTGGCGAACAAGTACGACAGCGATGCAGATAACCTGCGCTTGTGCCTTTCGGTGTTTGGCCCTAATTTCCTCACCGTTAGAATATTGATAAATGTTAAGAAATGCTACGTTCAACGCCACTGGCCGTGGTGGCCTATTGGCTACGGCGCTGCGGTGTAAAGAATGAAGGTGTGATTTCGATTCCGGAACACGGCGGCTGCACTACGATGCGTCACCAATACACGTGCAGCTTATTGAATCCCAGATGGTAAAAATTGATTCAGAGTCCTCCAATTCGGCGCGCCACATAAGTATATCTCTGTTTCACCATTATAAAGATCATAAATTGTTTTTTTTTAAATTTTTTTCATTTAAGGCTGAATGAATCTTCCTATGCCTAAGAGCATTGAAATTGGAGCAGTTATAAAATAATGCAAAGGCACAGCTGACGTGCAACTTGGCCGCTGTTTAAAACAGGGTTTGCGATCTCGCTCGTTCTAATGGTGCACTCCCGAGAACAGCGCATTCGCAAACATCATATATTGTTGGTTTCGAAGACTTAGCTGCTGTTATTCATGCATACTCGGTTTTGTTCAGCGCCTCCACCTTGATTGCCGAAGCCTCGATTACTCTATTTTTCTATGTTCTTCAGCAGAAAACAAGGAATGATTACCCCAAAACAAAACGAACAAGTAAAGCAAGACATATAGCAAACCGAAACAAATACGTAGGGACTTCTCGTACGCAAACGTGAAAAGTACACGTACGTTACGTGCACGACATCTGAAACGCTTTTAGCTACACGTACGCGACGCGCGGTGAGAGCTACCACGTAGCTCCATCTGTTGAGAATCATGAACACTGAGGTAGCTTGTTCGAGCGCCCGCGCGAGCAGACAGCGGAAGGGCAAGGTTCTCTCTGCGCAAATATAAGAAGCGAGAGAGCTGGCCGACGCCTTCAAGTGCGCCCGTCGCGCTCCTAGCGCCATCTCGCTGGTAATGAAGAAACGCTTATAAGCGCCTCCGTCTCGGAGGACTGCAAACGGTAAAGGGTGTGTATATAACGCTCGCCGTTAGCTACCTGAGCTTTGTGGAGTAGTGCTTAGCGCACCGCGCTGCGAATTCAGAGGGCGCTGGCTCGATTCCGCGCTTCGGAAGCACTTTTTCTTATTTATTTTTCTTTGGGATATTGATGTATATATACATACTTATACATATACGCAGCATGACGGTGGCGACGGCGACGGCAAAAACCAGCCGAGACTGTCCATATAATTGCTATCGCAATAAAAAGAAAGTAACATGGCAATGGACAGTTCGCAAGCAAGCGTTCTCTTTGAAGTACATTGTTCACACACACACGCATTTCTGTCTAAGCTGTACCAAGAGTACGTGCAATAACGCATCACTTATAAGCGGGATATGGCTGCTTATAGCAAGCGCTCATCTGGTTCAGCGTCCACTAAGAAGTCTTATAGGAAGATGTTCGCCCTTTACTGAAGATGTTTTTCGGGACTCAGTCCGAGTTAGTTTTGTAATATGAAGGCGTAAAAAAGGGGGAAGTTAATGCGGCTTTAGTACGCAGGAAGCATTTCTCGAATTTTTTGTAGTGTTTCTTGAAATAATACACGTTGCAAGCCGCTGCAAACAAACAAACAAACAAACAAATAAATAAATAAATAAATAAATAAATAAATAAATAAATAAATAAATAAATAAATAAATCTTCCTTTCAGTTCCCAAACCTATCAGTGGGATATGAGAGGCATAGACAGTCCTCACGCTCGCCTGCCCAATCACACGAATTCACGAGGCTGCGAATCTTGTTATAAAAATATGAATATTGACGTTTCACATCAAGCGCGATGCAATAAACACTCTAAGACAAATGCCACAAGCATGGGAACAGACTTCTTGCTCCTCACGCGAATCATTAGCTTGATTATCTTAGTGGAAACCGCAGATCGTAAAACCTATAAAAAATATCACCCACTTCCTAAACACGCGCGTAAATTTTAATATGCGGAAATATGTACAATTTGTTGTACTAGTTGTTGTACAATGCAGAAAAAAAGCTGTAGCGTGAAACCATAGCTTACAAAAACCGAAAGCTCATATATATTGCTTGCCTCAAGTGAAGGAGGCACATTGTGGTTACTAGCTATTACTTTAAACGCTTCACATGCAATGAAACTCAAAGCAATGAAATTGTGCAGATATAAATTATTGACAAGTGAACTGCAGTAGCTTCAGACAAAGTTGATACCAATTCTGAAAGTGGGTCGCGTGTGTTTGTTGATGCTGCAATGATTATTGTGGCAAAATTTCAGAGTTAAACAAGTTAGCACAATTTACTCTTGCCTGTACATGTAACTGGATTCGTTGTAAATTCATCCAAGCCGCCGTATACCTAAATATTTGCGTACGGCAGTATCCCAGTAACAGGTATTCCTCGACCGCAAGAAGCGATCGACTATACATGGGAGATAAACCTGCAGTCAAGGTATATTCAGCAAAACCCAAACGCCGTTAGACAAGTGAACATCCACTGTACGTTTTCGTTGTCAGCTTATTTATGCGTTAAGGCCGGGGGGCACAGCAGTGCTTCTGCAGGGAGACGGCTGCACGGCTCCTATGCGCGCTCAACTCGGACCCATAAAACATCAGAAGCTGAAAGAAGAAAGGACTGTTTGGGTTATGCTAGATGCAGTCGCCTAATGTAGCGCAATTATTCTGTCAATTTCTGGTTCTCGGGTTCTTCGATTAAATGTGGCATTGAAGGAATAAGCAGAAGTGAGAGCAGGAAGTGCCGGTTACGGAAAAGGTCGCGAGCACATGGATATCAACATTGATATGCAAGGGTAGCGTCGATTATAAGAGAAAGCGAACCTACCAATACATCACGATTCGTACCGAAACACGTGCCCCGCTCCCCGTCGTTCATCACGGTATAGCGATCTGTTATGGATGTTGCCACGTTGGCAATTTTCCTGCGTTAGGAAGGAGGCACTCCGTGACATTTTTGACCTCGTGCCAGCCGCTGTTTGCTGTAGCTAAGATCGGCTTACGTGTTTGCCGCTGCGCACAACCAGCAGTTAGACACGCGCGCGATGGTTGAGCTAGATAACTTGAATAAGCCATCGCTAGGAGACGGAGTATACGAGAGTATATAATAACTTTAGGGGGTTTAACGTCCAAAAACCACGAGTATAAGAGAATAAACGTGCAAAGTATAAATTATACAATCGTGGGCCTACTTCTCTGAAACGATGGCTCGATAGAAAGCCCTGAGCAAGTGTTAATTCAATTACCTGTGCATAAAAGAGTAAGAATAAATTACTTAAAGCTGCCAATGATAATGCTGCGCAAAATCAACAGTGGCTTGGTTCCAACGACCGCATCTCGCCTGTTGCGACACCTGGTAATCGATATGACCGAAGTAGACAGGGTTGTTCCGAATTGTATGAGACAAAACAGATGGTTTGCGTTGATAGAGGGCATGCCAGATATCTGTCACAATTATATATGTCCCTGATGAAGGACAGTCAACGGGTGAGTAATGGAAGCGGCATATATTTCCGCAAAGGCTTTCTATGACGCCCACAGCTCGGGGGCCTTGGTCCTTCCGTAAGTATCCGGCGTTTATGCTTATGTAATTGAGTCGCGATGTTCCGGTTAGGCAGTGCGTTTTATCTAGTGGCCGTATTCTGAAGCGACCATTTTAGGAAATATCGCCAATATAACGCTTTCACTGAGTGCTCATTGGTTAATTAAGGAAATGAGTGATTGTAGACGCTTAGTTCATTGGATACGCTACGCTATACGTCACGCAAAGGGGCGCTGTCAAAAGCAATACGGCCCCAGAGCATTCACCTGCTTCATCTACCTGATTAGCTGATTAGTTCAATAAGAAGCAAAGCTGTATTTTTTATTCTACCGAGTTGCGTTTGATAAGAATGGCGAAGTCGTCGCCGGATGTTGTGCATTCGCCGAATTCACGTGAAGCTCATATTAGAGAAACGGCGGCACTACGAACACGGACTAGTTGCCTCGATTGCGTCGCATTTGGGAATAAGCCAGACAATATCTTGAGTTTCTGCTAGTTTGATTACAGACCATGCACTCTAAGAAAAAAAAAGAGTATGCGTGACTCTTTTCGGAGAGTTCTGACTTGCCACGTATAGGACTCTCTTTAAATAGTCACGGTGACTCTCTTGGTGGGTCAGGGTCGGCTCGCTCTAGGAGAGTCCCCTGACCCTCTAGGAAGAGTGGAAAGACTCTCGTCGGGAGGATCACGTTACCACTTATAGGGAGTCAGACGACTCTTGCCGGTAACGCTCCTAGGGGGGTCAAGGGACCCACACCGAAGCATCAAGCGACTCCACAAGTATTTTAAGCTACTCGCTTGATCCTTGCTCTACTTTTGCGCGACTACTATTGAATATAGTGGAGTATTCATTTTAAGCAAGTCCAATAATACTTGCCGTTCTTCCCAGCGACTGTAAAAAAAGAATAGTTCAGTTTTAGCATTATTTTAATAAAACTCGTCAAAACAACACATATTTTCCAGCAAAGTTATATAGAAAGCGCGAAAAGATGGTCTGTGATTTCCAATTAAGATGTTTGGGTATTCCTCATTTACATGCTTCTATGAGTATAGCCAACTAAAATGTGTGACTGTGATGTGCACAGTGTCATATGGTGCTAAATGAACAGCAGAAATCGCCATCATGTTTCCATATTTATTCCTTGTGATTAAGAATAAATCAAAAAGGCGTGACGGCTTGAGGCATCAGACTTGTGGCTTGCTAGGTTGTCGCTCCTGTCCAGCGTGAGCACCATGAAAAACGGTATCTGAAAAGCAGAACGTGATACTATGATGAGAAAATGAAATTGCAGTAAAGGTTTGCAAAACCTACACAATAAGTGGTTCACACAGACATAATAAAGGCTAACAACAAAACAACAAAGCACATCCTCCGGCAGCCAGGGGCATGCCGCGAGCGGTTATTGACCGCATGTTTTACAAACGTAACCCATCCTTAAATGCTCAGATAAACAGATGCGAGTACTAGGGCCCGAAGGACACCCAGGGCGTGCGTGCGCCGTCTACGTCGAGATCAGACATGTCATATTCTAGAATTAGCGCACATAACTCCGACAATCACATCACGTACACTCACTCGATTCTGTTATAGCGCCCAACGTCATCGCAGTGTATGCAAACCACGAAAACAGCAAACAGAAACGAGGGAAAAGAGTGCACGCCGGCGGCCGCAACAACACGCGCCGTCAAAAGTCTAGAGCTTTTTCACTTTACCGGCGAGGCGTGTCCAACTTGAATGACTACCGCGTACGTTCTGGAAGCCACCGTACTATGTCTGCACCTCAGACTACCGTCTTTAGGCCAACAAAAACCATTACATATAATGCGTCTCAGCTGTCGGAGATCAGCAGACGACAAAGAAGAGGAATTGATAATGGGCTGCTGTCTCCGCAGCTAGCGCCAAGAAGTCCGTGCACCACTATCATCATGTACTTTCTTGTGTTCGATTGTCGCCATTAAAGGCATTTTCGTTGCAGTCTCATGGATCCGTCTTTCTGGCGGCGCTACGATTAGAAGGCCGACGTTCCGCAACATATGGTGCCGAAAACCCACGGGATAACGAGCGGATCCAACGACGTGGACAACGAGCGACGGCGACGATGAGTTTCTACTGAAACCGCAGCCGGAGCAACCTGATCATCATTGGAACCGCACCCAGGGAAGTAACGAGCGGAGCCGGCTACCTTACGAGCAAGTAAGCCGTGATCCTAAGCAGACATGGACCGCCTGAAAGCGAAACGTGATGCTAGGCGAACCCAGTCAACGAAAGTAATGAATGAGGCGATGACGTTGTTGGAGAGTGACTGCAACGACCGAACAGCGCTAAGCAAGGTTATCGACAAGCTCATCGCAAGCCGTGACGAGCTTCGGAAGATCAATGCCGAGCTCGAGGAAGTGATTCCGGTAGAGGAACTTGAGAGGGAGTACGAGTCTGCGGCGAATTATGACGACCAGGCACTCGAGACTCTGACGCGCCTACGGTGCCGGCTTGAAGATCTCAGCCTCGGCAACACGCGACAGACTTCTCCTTCGACGACGCTCAACACGCCGCCTGCCCCAACGCCAGCTGCGTCCCAGAGCTTCGGACCTCGCCTTCCAACGCTAACCATCAAGCCGTTTCATGGGGACTTGTGTCAATGGACGTCGTTTTGGGAGAGATTCAACGGAGCCGTCTACACGAATCCAACTCTGAGCACGACGGATAAATTTCATTACCTACACAACTATTTGGTAGGTGAAGCAGCAGCTGCAATTGCCGGAATACCAACCACGGAAGCGTGTTATGAAAGTGCTATCCAGCTGCTGAAGCAGAGGTTCGGGGACAAAAGCAGGATCGTACAGCAGCACTTCAGAGCACTTCGTGAACTGCAGCCCGTGACCTCTCCATCGGATACGAGGGAGTTGCGAAGGCTTTACGACGCAGTCCAGCTTAATGTCCGCTGCCTCAACGTCCTAGACGTCCCAACTAGCAGTTTTTCGGCGATGCTCTACGACGTTCTGCTTCAATCCTTGCCACAAGAAATCATCGTGGCGTTCTACCGCCATAGACGTCTCCAGGAGGAAGCACAAGGCACGGGACACGCTGCTTCAGGAGAGCCAACCACAACGCCTTGCAAAAACCTTGAGCAGCTCTTGCGGTATACACAGATAGAGCTCGAAACGAGAGAGCAATGTGCTCCATCGATTTCCTCTATCAAAGGCAGCGGGAACAACAGAATGCATGTGCCGTTGTCATCGGTCCTACATGCATCCGAAGAACCGAAGCAAGTACGCAACAAATGTTTCTTTTGCAAGTCTGAGAGGCATGAAACCGAGGCATGCAGCGGTACCTTGACCATTTCAAAGAAAAAGAACCGGCTCGCTAAATTTATGCGGTGCTATCGATGTACTATGAAGGGCCACCGCGCAAACGAGTGCCGGCGGAGGTTGGTGTGCGTGACATGCAAAGGCAGGCATGCTACAACGATGTGCGACCCAGTTTATCGTGCGACAAGAGGCGAAAAGTCACCCAACATGGTCTCTGCTGCTACTAAGCCAATAAAAGAAGAGTCACCGTGGTCGACTGCCGTTACAAGCTGTCAACTTGACGAAGCCGTCAACTTACAGACCTTCCGTTCTTGGATTGTCGGTTTCAACGAGACGTCTTATGTCAGAGGCATCATCGACGGAGGCAGTCAACGCACGTTCATTAAGGAAGACCTGGTGACACGGTTGGGACTAAAATCCTTAGAGAGACTTGCCTTGCGGTGAATACGTTTGCATCAGACGCTCCTTCTCGTGTGAGAAAGTGCAATGTCGTCGAGGTTCGCCTACGTAGCCAGTTTGATTACAACGAGCACGTCATCGAAGCCGTCGCCATGCCAGTAATTTGCCACGACATCCCTGCCACGGCTATGGAATGCTCCTTCGCAGCCAAATTGAGAGAGCGAAATTATCGGCTGGCAGACGAGCAAACTGTGCCTAGAGAGTGTGGCGAAAAAGGCATTAGCCTGCTCATAGGATCTGATCAACTGTGGAAGATCGTGAGCGGCGACATCCTACGCAGCACGGAAGTACAAGGATTGGTAGCGGTCAAGACCACTCTTGGATGGACGCTGCAAGGTCCTGTCACAAAAACGAGCTTCATGAGCGGAACATCCGAGGTGATGATCTGCGTCCTGCGAGTGCAAGCTGAAGAAAGCAAAGGATTGGAGCAAAACATACTGGAGTCCTTTTGGACGTTGGATGCCATGCGAACCGCACCAACGGAAGCAACTCACGGGCACGCAGACACCTTGTCTGTTTTCGAGAGTAAGATGACAAAGATCAGAAAACGGTACCAAGTCGCCGTGCCACGTAAAAACCCGGACATCGAGCTGCTACAAGTCAACTACAGCGTCGCACTTACCCGACTACGAAATCTTGTTAAACGTATCTCGAAGCCAGAAGCATTGCTGGAGAGATACGATACAGCGATACGTCAGTACATTGTTTCCGGCCATGCTGAAGTTGTACTTGACAACGAATCAATGGATGGCCCTGTGTACTACATGCCACACAGGGAGGTCATTCGAGAGGAATCACTCACCACCAAGCTCCTTCGGATCACAGCATGGATGCAGCGTTTTGTGTCCAAGGTTAAGTTCAAGACTAAGGAAGATGGAGCCATATCTGCTGAAGAAATCTTGGTAGCCGAGAGATACTGGATCCGCCAAGTTCAATCTGAATCGTTTCCCGACGAGCGGAGGTGGCTAGAAGAAAAACGAGGTTCACCCAGTAACTCATGGGTAGCACAACTACACCCATTTATCGACGAAAGCGGGCTTCTACGCGTCGGCGGAAGACTAGAAAATCTCAGAGACAGCTGGGACGTGAAGCATCCATTCCTGCTTCCAAGTCGACACCGTTTCACCGAGCTGGTATTTAACGATGCCCATCGGCGAGTCATGCACGGAGGTGTAACGGCGACAGTACACAACGTACGCGAACGCTTCTGGATCCCGAGAGTGCGACAAGCGTCAAAGAAAGCAATCAACCGATGCATGATATGCGTGCGTCTTCGCACGAGACCCACCGTGCCGCCGTACCCGCCGCTTCCAGCTTGCCGCGTCGAAAAGACGAAACCTTTCGACACTACAGGAATTGATTTCGCCGGACCATTGTATGCGAAGTCATCCGAGAGCTCCGATTCCAAGATGTACATCGTTCTTTTCACGTGTGCAGTGACAAGAGCCTTGCACTTGGAACTGGTCTCGGATATGTCGTCAACTGCTTTCATGTTGGCATTCCGGCGTTTTAGTGCAAGAAGGGGACTGCCAAGTACCATTTACTCCGACAATGCCCTTACCTTCAAGCGGACGTCTCGGGAGCTACAAAAAATGTGGAAAGTTATTCGAAAAGACGACTTCCAGGCTTATATTGCAAACCAAAGGATACAGTGGAAGTTCATAGTCGAAGCGGCCCCATGGTGGGGAGGCTGGTGGGAACGATTGGTTGGGACTGTGAAGACGGCACTACGAAAAGTTTTAGGCGGAAGCTGTCTGTGCGCAGAAGAACTATCAACCATCTCGACTGAGGTTGAAGCGGTTCTCAATTCACGGCCACTAACGTATTGTAGTGATCAGGCCAGCGAACCTGCAGCTCTCACGCCAGCGCATTTCCTAGTCGGCCAGCAACTGACGACGTTACCAGAAGGAAATACATTGTCAAAACAAGGAGCAAGCCATGGGGCCAAAGACTACCAGCGCCGTTTCCAACATCGACAGAAAATGATGGAAGACTTCTGGAAGCGATGGAAACATGAGTATTTGCTTCAACTACCATCTGCTCATCGCTCACCCGCGCATCACTCAAGAAACTTAAAGGTCGGCGACATCGTGATTGTGGACATTCCTAACACGCCCAACTTATTCTGGCCACTAGCCCGGGTTCAAGAAGTGTACCCAGGAAACGACGGATTGGTGCGCGCCTGTTTAGTGCGATTACAGGGAGGCAAAGTAGTCAAGAGGCCAGTGCAGAAGCTACATAGTCTAGAGCTAGATGCCACCACATTTGAGGCCCCGGAGGATGTCGGAGATCAGCAGACGAAGAAGAGGAATTGATAGTGGGCTGCTGTCTCCGCAGCTAGCGCCAAGAAGTCCGTGCACCACTATCATCATGTACTTTCTTGTGTTCGATTGTCGCCATTAAAGGCATTTTCGTTGCAGTCTCATGGATCCGTCTTTCTGGCGGCGCTACGATTAGAAGGCCGACGTTCCGCAACATCAGCGTTCTGTACACAGGCTTTTTTTCTTCACGTTCCCACGCGTGGAAGCATGCTGCACACTCAAGGTCGATGGAAATGTTATTATGAAGTAGACTAAAGTGCATCTCAAAACGACATCTTGCACTTTCAGTAGTGCAGACACGACGTGCGATCAGCAAGAAATGACCCTCGATTATTGTTTGCATCGCTCACTTTATGGGAGCTTGTACAGCAACGCGCATAACGGTGGAAACTCGTTAACTGACAGCTTTAGTTGGGCATCCGCAACAGACCCGCGGATACAGGCTACTGTTGGAAATGGCTGGCAGGTTCCGCAGAGCTGCTGCAGACGCCCAGCTAAAGCTGTATAATTAGTACCTACGAAAGCAGTACACTCACCGTTAACTGGCGCCCGTTGTCGTCCGCAGCTCCATGAATATTCCGCCCTCCAAGCGTCACTTCTTGCACGGAGCCGGCGTCAACACCACCGAAGGCGCTCAACCAGCGCTACGCGCAACCAACGCAACCACGCATCGCATTCCAATAGACCAGGAGACTGAGACACTGAGACGACTGAGAGAGGAAAGCGGCGCGCCACCCCGGCGCCAAACCCGACTACGTTGGCGAGCAAGGCGCCACAACGGCGCCAAAGGGCGAGCGTGCGATATGCATGGCGTATACGGCGGCTCTTCCGTATACCGAAGCCAATCGAAACGCGCTTCAGGAGGGTCCAGTGACTCCTTCCCAAATGCGAACTCTTTTTCTCTGCCTGTACCTTCCAAAAGGGGTCAGATGGACACCCGAAGAGAGTCACGGTTCCATGACCCTCTTTTGACTCTCTTTTTTCTTAGAGTGTGGGGCAGATACCAGGCCTCATGAGATATTTCTAAACTGTTTATTTATTGTTTATGCATTTATTTCTGCTACGTTCGAGGACCATGGACATTACAGGAGGGAGTGGTAAAAAGGACAAAACGGTTTACGGCAGAATAACTAATTCAACACATTTGTAATACATACGCATGTTAACTTTTAGTGTTTGCAAGCAGTGCAGGTAGGCTAATTTAGCGTATTGGTGACGAAGAACTTTGAAAACGTCCAGCTTCTCACTAAGTAGATGACATGGCTTTATGATTGGGCTGTTAGTTAGATTCAACAGTCCTTTTTTTTATATTTGAATGGCATGGCTTTATGATTGTGCTGTTAGATTTTTCTTTTTTTTTTTGGCAGCTGTGGTGGCGGAACCGACGGTCGCTACAACTTTCATCTTGTGCATTTCGCAGGAAGGCGGTTCCGGGTTTGTTGAAGATTGCGAAGCAAGGCTAGGCGGCGCCGTTGCAGCCAGCCAGTGTATCTACACCCCGCCTTATCTCCACGTGTGCGCCGCATCCAGACCGCGCAACAGGAACAAGCTCTTCGCTGGCTACCTCACCTGACGTGGACAAGTGCACGGAACTATAAGTTCAGCGGACAGCACCCCTACCGCTTTTGGCAGCTGTGCTGGCGGAACCGACGGTCGCTACAACTTTCATCTTGTGCGTTTCGCAGGTTGGTGCAACTGCAGGAATCTGCCCCTTTTCTGAATTTTGAACCCGCTACCTCAGCTGCTGCCACAATAATGTCGAAAGAACTTGTTAAGCTTTTTGATGAAATGAAGCGAGAGTTCAAGCAAGAAATGCGCGAGTTTCGTGAAGGTTTAGAACGGGAGCTAAGGAAAGATATCAGGGAAATCAAAACTAGCCTTGGCTATATTAATGAGATGTTTGAAGAGATGCGAAAATCCGTGATGCAGGTGCAGCAGGAAAATTGTGAATTAAAAGAGTCTGTAAAAGCCTTGCAAGGCGAACGTGACTCTCTGAATTCAGTGCTGAAAGCACAAGAAAGTAGACTTGTGCAAATTGAGCAATACAGCCGACGCTATAATATTGAACTGAAAGGAGTGCCACTGATTCCCGCTGAAAATACTTTGGATGTACTGAAGAAGGTTGGAGAGGCAATAGCTATGCCTTTGAATGACAGTGATGTAGAAGCTTGCCACCGCTTACAATCTACGGGCAACGCGCCGGCCCCGATAATTGTTCAGTTTGCGCGGCGGGCAGCACGTGACACTTTTCTTGCAAAGGCAAGAAAACAAAAACTGTCCCCGGAAGACATTGGCTTAGAACCAAAAGCTCCGATATTTATTAATGAGCACCTGTGCACGGCCACAAAGCGTCTCTTCGGTGCAGCGAACGCACAACGCAAACAATGTGGTTGGAAGTACGCTAGGACTAAGAACGGGAAAATTCTTGTGCGCAAGTCTGATGGAACTCCTGTCATTTCTATCACTCATGCTGATGACTTAGGCAAAATTCTGTAGCGATACTGAATATACCCACTTGTAGACTACACTAGATTATGGTCTTCAAACCATCCGAAATCAAACAGCTTAGTTACGCAAAGAAGTCAGTCATGACGTGCTTTCACCAAAACGTGCGATCACTTGTCAATAAGGACGATGAAATGACGTCAATGTTAGAAAATTTTGGATTGAAGTTCACAGCTATAATGTTAACATAAACTTGGTATCAAAGAAC
Organism: Rhipicephalus sanguineus; assembly: GCF_013339695.2. Lineage (NCBI taxonomy): Eukaryota > Metazoa > Arthropoda > Arachnida > Ixodida > Ixodidae > Rhipicephalus > Rhipicephalus sanguineus. The sequence goes on from NC_051179.1 coordinate 208,498,258, forward strand.
GTCATCTACCTTTCGCCCTCCTGGTTATCACTGCTACTTTAAAAATCGTGAAACTAAGCGCGGTGGCGGCGTTGCCCTTCTGATTAAGGAAGACATACTTGCTGAGCATGTGCCGGAATTAACAGATGTGAACCCTGACTATGAAGTGCTAACTATGAGAAGTCGAGGTAATTTGTTCTGTGTTTGTTATAGACCACCCTCAGGTGGTTTCAAGCAGTTTATAAGTTTTCTTGATCGTTTCTTTGCTTTTGCTTCAGAGTATAACCTTGAATTCGTTATCGGTGGTGATCTTAATATGAACATGCTTTCGCCTACTTGTCAGCAAAAAGAACTTTGTTCGATTATGGTTTCTAGTGGTGCCTGCAATATGATTACTAGTCCGACGCGTACCTCCCTAGATGGTGACTCATTGTTGGATGTTTTCATCACAAATGTTAATCCGACTTTAATAACGGCTGATGTGATTCCTACATGCATTAGTGATCATCATGGTATATTCATGTCAGTAGAAAAAAAAACGAACTTTCTAAAAGCAAACCTTTGCAAACACGCAGTATTCAGATAATAACGTCACGTGAGCTCGATTCATTTCGACGAGCTATCAGCGAAGAAAGCTGGAGTCCTGTCTAGGAATCAGATGACATTGCCTATACTGCCTTCATAAATACATTTACTTCCCTTTACAGAGCGAACTTCCCAATCAAGAAAATAAGTAAGCCTAAAAAGGCACGTAAGCCTTGGATCACTTCTAGGCTGTTAAAAATGATACAACATAAAAATGCCCTCTACGCAAAATTTGTGAAAACTAGAGATGCATTATTGCTAGCAGAATTCAAATCATATAGGAACCAGCTTACATCTATGTTAAAGGATGCAAAAGATTCTTACTATATCAATTTATTTTGTGACGAAAAGACGCAGACATCGGCAGCACTTTGGCACAAGTTAAACGCGCTTCTTCACCCAAGCAGTGCACCAGCTATCTCAAATACCATCTTAAGCGAAGGGAAAGAGCTATCAGGGGAAGCACTCGCAGATGCCTTTAACTGTGTGTTTGCACCCACAGATCGCGTAGATAACATCACCACAGCTTCTTATGGTAGCGATACATTAACACGGAACGAAAACCCCGATTCACTTTTCTTTTCTCCAACTAGTTGTCAAGAAGTCTTTTCTTATCTCCACTCAATGAAAAATAGCAAAACTATAGATGCTGATGGAATCCAAATTGTTCCCGTGAAATATGTCCTTGACATTATAACTCCAGTCGCACTCACATTTATAATATCATTTTGTCCAGTGGCGTTTTCCCTAAACTGATGCAAGTTGCACGTGTAGTGGCAATATATAAAAAAAGACGATAAGAATATCTTAAGCAACTACCGTCCCATATCTATCCTACCGATATTCTCAAAAGGTATAGAAACGACGTTTGACGTCGTATTTCAGTAAGCAGAACCTTCTTTGTGACTTTCAACATGGGTTCAGGAAACATCGCTCAACAGAAACGGCGCTAACTACCCAAAAAGAAATTATCATAGAATCATTAAATAACAAGGAGTTCATTATAGGTGTATACATAGACTTTTCGAAAGCATTTGACCTCATTGATCATGCTATTCTTCTACTAAAGCTCCAGAAATATGGTGTCCGTGGAACAGCTCACCACCTCATTCATTCATACCTTACACACAGGTTACAATATGTAGATATCAGCACTGGAAAATCTACCGAGCGGCCTGTTGAAAAAGGAGTCCCCCAAGGAAGCGTACTAGGGCCCTTATTGTTTTCTATATACGTTAACGACATCGTACATATAACAGATAAAGCGCAGTTTGTCGCATACGCTGACGATACAACAGTATTTATTCCAGGAACAGTTGAAAGTGAGTTAGAAGAAACAACCAATCAAGTTTTAAAAGAGATAAAAACTTGGGCCGACATGAATCGCTTGATAATAAACTCAGGGAAAACAAAAGCAATATTGTATCGATCCAAAGGGAAAAAAATATCAAAACCATTGTTTGTTCATCTTGATAATGAATTGATAGAGTTTGTAACCAATGTAAAAAATCTTGGTGTTATTTTTTCGGAACATTTGATTTGGAACGAACATACGGAATACATACGATGAAAAATGTCTAGCGCTGTTGGTGTCATAGCAAGAGTGCGACACATGCTCCCTGTTAAAGTTAAAATTCTTCTGTATAATTCTCTGGTGTCTTCTCATGTGGAGTATTGCAGTGTTGTGTGGTGTTATATAGCAAATGTACCTTACCTTTATTCTACGGTTGAACTTTTTCCTAAATATGATATTATGCCTGTATTTAGTTTATTTGACTACAGGTTAACCCTGATGTACCGGTGTTTCCTGCGAAATAAAGAAAACTACATTGTCACTTTAGCAAAGCTGAAAGAAAATAGGTCTACCAAGGATACCAGATTCAAGGAACGGTGGGCTGTACCCACCCCTAGGGCATACGGTTGCACGCAGTCATTGAGTTACACAGTGCCTAAACTGTTCAATCTACTTTTAAATGATGACTTCGATCCTTCAGTAGTATCTAATAAAGATATCAAGCATTACTGTATGGGCAAGATCACCACATAATTACATAGCACGCAGGAATGAACTTACGCTCTATTTTCATTTTTTTGTGATGTGTTAAACGATGTGTTTCTTATTTTTGCAATGTACCGATATATGTATCCATTCAGTTTCATGTTTGCGTCGAGTGTGTAATAATTCGCTGTTTTGTTAGCTAAAGTGTAGGTACTACTTCTTTTAACTATTGTATAAATGTTCACTTTGATTAACTATTGTATTTTAAGTGTTCAATTGCACTTATTTTTATGAATGTCCACTGCAATTCCATGTAATAGGGGAGTCGGGACCCTTGTCAAGCCACCTGTGTGGCTTTTAGTCCCGTCCCCTCCTTTTTTGACAAAGGAAATAAAGACTCATTCATTCATTCATTCATGTTTACCACAGCTACAGAATTAGAAGCAGTAATCGACGCCTGTACTTGGCCCGACAATACCCAGTGTGTATTTCACGTGTGGCTTTTAGTGATATTTAAGCGAATTTCGGCACGGTCTGGTATGGAATGCATTATTTCGGGATAACAAAATGACCTCTTTCTTAACTAGCCGCTAATACCAGTAAAACGAAGCAGAAGTAGAGTGGGATAAAAATAAAATGCTGAGACAGTACCGCAAGTGAGAAACGGGCACTCTGGTTGCTTTGGGTGAAATCGCTTTTTTCACTACGTGTACAACTGCGTTAAATACCTACTAAGGAAATCGCCTGGCTGTATTAACTCTGCAGATACTGTTGCAACTTTAGTAAACTATAAGTTGAATGCAATGTTTAACTGTAAATCATTCATACGGATAGTGCTAGGGAGATATGCGTTTTCATGTTTTCTTTTTAATTTCAAAACGGCAGAGGAAGTTCCAGGATTTCTTCCCTATGAGAGAGTTGCGGGGGGGGGGGGGCGTCACAGCGAGAATGGCCCTTCAGGGTTGTCATGGTGCCCTAAGGCCCGAAGTACATAGCTCTAAGGTCATCTTTGAGGCTATTGACAAGGGGCGAAGGGGGCTAGAGAAGCTTTAGGAGCAGGGCCGCGTCTGTGTGAGGGGGCCCGAAAGCGGCAAGGGGGAAGGGGAAGGAGGGTGCCAAGAGTTTATGGTGCCTCCTCCCACACTGGATCTTGCTAATGTACCTCAGTCGCTTTCCAAAATGATTCTCCAGACTAGCCAAAAACCCAACGGGCTGGGGTTGGCATGACGATAAGCAGCTCGGTTGCTTGAACATGTCTTCAATTACGATAGCATTTATATAGCTAGCCGACCATTTCTCCATATCACCAGCATAATCACGGTGATGCATGTATAAGAGTGAGCATTGCGCAACCCCAGCGAAGCCAATAAAGTGTCAGTTAAACACACGATCATTGCGCCAGAGCGCGTGGTAGGCTTCCGTCCTCACGCTCTGCACGCACTGTTACAGCAGCGCAGCCGAACAAGTGGGCATCGATATAATGTTACCCCTAACCAAATATTCTTCGCGAGTACGTGTTGGGCCGACAACTGCCAGGGAAAATGCTCAGCAACTGTCTTCACGGAGAGTTCACTTGCCAAGACTGGCCGTTGAACTAATGATACATAAGCGGCGTCCGGCAGAAAAGGGCATCGAAATCGGTTAGCTCGCCAGGCTTCGACATCCCTCGGTACTCCAGAAAACACTCGAGCCTCTTCCGCTCGCTCATTAGGAACTTGCAGCAGCCTGACAGGCACGCGCGATGCTCTGCATTGTAGCACCATTTCAAAAATAGTGGGACTCACTTCACGGTCTCACAATTAAATACAACAAAAGGTATAACCGATCAGGTCGATTAAACGAAAACGACACCGATCACGATTAATCAACTTGCGGGCGATTTCTACTCAATTGAGCGACATACCTCTTAACGAGATTACCATGCCTATTCCTCAAGTAATCGTCAATTGTCTGGTATATCGTACTCTTCATCATCTTCAGTTGCTAATGGACATATCTCGTAGTCATTCTGTATGTAAGTACACGAAAACTACGCGTACAAACTATCCGCTGTAATGTGTGTCACCCATCTGTATGTAAGTATTGCACTCAGTGAGTACTGAGCGCTTCTGATTATCTCTTTCTTCTTTTTTTATTTATAGCTTTTTCTTTTTGTATTATTTTTAATACCTATATCCTGATGTTGGACAGCTGGCTCTAACGTGGCATACCTTCCCGTGTTTCCATATATAAATGATAAAAAGAAAACAAGGCGCGACCGGCCCTCTTATTACTACAGTTATGCTGCACAAGAAAACTCACGGCCAGTGTGTTCGCACATATACACCTCCTCTCTAATCGCACTGTGCTGTAGTCAGAAATGCCGAGCACGTTGAATAACAAGAGCGTAGTCGTGCATAAGGCACAAATGGGGCAGTTAAACATTCATCTACAGAAACAAAGGAGCTGCAAAATGATTTTCAAACACCTAATTGACAATGTAAGGACAGTGTAAGAACTGTTGCAGCACTGATAACATTGAAGGTGTGCTAAGACCGCATATAAGCGCTTGAACACTTCGACGGAATATTTTCGAGTGGTGAACTGTTGCTCGTCACCACTTTTCTCAATGCACAACGCTGTGCCATAGCTGCAGTCATACTTGGGCTCCTCCAGATGACCGCGAATAGCGCTGTACACTGCTCTGGTGCTTGCATGTGCGCGTGTGCACAAAGGACACTGCAAAAAAAGCGAAAACACCGATGGTATCAAGTGTAATTACCTCACAGTGACAGCCCTCGAAACGCTGCAGCTTGCAAGTCTTCGCGCCATGTACCTCAACCTCGTTCGATGCTTATATGTTACAACTTTGTTCGAAGTCTATAATTTACATTTTATTTATTCCATGGACGGTCATCTGCCTAGCAAACGTAACATGTCGCTCCAATGCCCATCAGGATAACCACGTAAAAGCAACATTTGACCCTATACAGACATTACTTCTATAATGTTGCTCTAACGTCGATTTCCCTCATATTACTTCCAAAACTAACAAAAAAAACATGGCTGATCCCTCTGTCATAGCAATGGGTATAACACGAAAGTGAAACATGTCTTCACAGAAGTAGTGCTTATTGTGTAGTGACATAAATGAGAGCTTGTACCATGTCTATTCGTGTTTCGAAGCTATAGCACCGTTTGACGTGGATGCACCCGTGTTGACGCCAAGCGGCATGTCTCCATCGCGACGACTAACGCCTATGATCATGATTAAACCGTTGTGGTAGCTGAAGTTGTGAAAATTGTTAAGGTGTTTAATAGTACTCAACGACAATGAGTAATTGCGACAGTCACGGCAAGGCACGATCTCCCTGCGCGAGCGGCGTTCTTTTTCAAGCCACCAAAGAGGGCGACCCACTAGAAGGCGCTGGAGAGGGTAACCCATAACCATGTCCCAAGGCTTCTCTACAATTACCCCGGGTACGAAAAGGGAGCCGTCCGGCGACCTAACAGCTCGTCACTATGAGTGGGTCATAGTAGGCCTTCAGGCGCTCCACGTTGACAATGTCGCGCCCTCGACGGCGCATGTCCGAAGCTGGTTCGGTGGGTTCGATCAAGTAGTTGACCGGGGATGTGCGCTCGACGATCCGGTATGGGCCTTCGTATTTCGGCAGCAGTTTTGAAGAAAGGCCACTTGCAGTGGTAGGGACCGAGAGCCATACGAGCGCTCCAGGGAGGAACGTGGGTTCAGAAGTGGTGGTGCCATCGCGAATGCTCTTCTGCAGCTCTTGTTCCTGCGTCGTAAATGTCTTGGCAAGCTCGCGACACTCTTCAGCGAGCCTGGCTGTGTCAGAAATAGGCGCACACTCAGATGAATCCGGCTTGTGTGGAAGTATCGTGTCGATGGTGTGCGACGGGTGCCTTCCGTGCAGTAAGAAGAACGGTGAAAAACCAGTAGTGCTCTGAGGGGCGGTGTTATAGGCGTAGGTGACGAAGGGCAGAATGGCATCCCAATTGGTGTGATCGGCGGCGACGTACATTGACAGCATGTCGCCGAGCGTGCGGTTAAAGCGTTCGGTTAGGCCATTCGTCTGCGGGTGGTAACAGCAGTTTTGCGGTGAACAGCATGGCACTCTTTCAGAATGGCTTCCACGACTTCCGATAAGAAGACACGGCCTCGATAGCTGAGAACTCTTGGGGTGGACCGTGACGCAGTATGAATCGGTGTAGTAGGAAGGAGGCAACATCGCGCGCTGTAGCCGCTGGGAGGGCGGCGGTTTCGGCGTAGCGCGTTAGATGGTCAACAGCGACGATGGCCCAGCGGTTACCAGCCGAAGTCAGAGGAAGTGGTCCATACAAATCGATGCCCACGCGCCCGAACGGACGGTTAGGGCAAGGTAATGGTTGTAGACCTGCTGGCGACACGTGCGTTGCAGGTTTTCGGCGTTGGGCAATCGAGGCAGGAGCGAACGAACTTCTGCACGTAGCGGTACATCCCACGCCAGAAGTATCGTTGTCGAATGCGTGGTAAGTTTTGGATACCCCAGAGTGCGCGCATTGCGGGTCAGAGTGGAAGGCCTCGCATATATCAGAACGCAGACTGCGGGGGTATCACTATTAGCCACTGGCGGGCCGTCGGCGTTGTAATTGCGTCGGTGCAGGAGGTCGTCACGAACGGCGAAATGGTGGCTTGACGACGCAACGCGCGAGTGGATGTGTGTGGCCGTCGGATCAGTGAGCAAGTCGATCAGCGAGGCGATCTATTTAATCCTTGCGCTGTTCGGTAGCGATGGTGTGAACGCTGATTGAAGCAACAGTTATGTGAGATACTGAGCAGGGGGCATTGTCGTCAGGCAAGGGAGAGCGCGAGAGGGCGTCGGCGTCAGCATGCTGGCGTCCGTTGCGGTACAGCACGCGGATGTCGTAGTCCTGCAGGCGAAGTGCCCAGCGGGCGAGACGGCCTGAGGGATCCTTCAATGACGACAGCCAGCATAGTGCATGATGGTCGGTGATGACATCAAATGGGCGACCATACAAATAAGGTCGAAACTTTGTAAGGGCCCATATGATCTCCAGGCACTCTTTTCCGTGACTGAGTAATTGGTCTCGGCTCTGGTAAGCGTACGCTTGCGTATGCCACGACATATTCGGGGAACCCTGGTTTGCGTTGCGCAAGGACAGCGCCGAGGCCTACACCGCTGGCGTCCGTGTGTACCTCCGTTGGGGCCGTAGGGTCGTAGTGGCGTAGTATGGGAGGAGAGGTCAACAAGCGACGGAGTTTTGCGAATGCGTCGTCACACTCGGACGACCACGAATGTAGGGGTCCGTTACTTCCAAGGAGCTTCGTCAGCGGCGATATGATGGTGGCAAAGTTTCGTATGAAGCGTCGAAAGTATCAACACAGTCCGACGAAACTGCGCAGTTTCTTTGACGGACGTAGGTTTGGGAAATTCGGCCACGGCCCGAAGCTTGGCCGGATCGGAAGGATTCCGTCTTTGGACACGACGTAGCCGAGGATTGTGCCGCAAATCGGCACTTCTTCAGATTCAGTTGGAGGCCGGCGTTGCTCAAACGTGTCAAAACATGCCGCAGACGTTGGAGATGCGTGGAGAAGTCCGGAGGCGAAGACGACGACGTCGTCCAGGTAACACAGGCACGTGTGCCATTTCAAGTTACACAGAAACGGTGTCCATCATGCGCTCGAAGGTCGCGGCGCATTACACAGACCGAACGGCATGACGTTGAACTCGTACAAGCCGTCGGGCGTGACAAAGGCTGTCTTTGGTCGAGCGTCATCAGCCATGGGTACTTGCCAGTACCCCGAGCGCAAATCGAGAGACGAAAAGAATTCTGCTCCTTGGAGGCTGTCAATCGCGTCATTGATTCACGGCAGTGGATAAACATCCTTGCGGGTGATCTTGTTGAGCCGTCGGTAGTCGACACAGAACCGCACAGAACCGTCCTTCTTCGCAACGAGAACAACAGGAGACGCCCATGGGCTGTCGGAGGGCCGAATTACATCGCGTCGAAGCATATCGTCCACTTGCTCGTTAATTACCCGGCGTTCTGTGGGAGACACGCGATATGGACGTTGCCGCAGTGGTGGTTGGGCGCCAGTGTCGATGCGATGCGTAACAGCGGACGTGCGGGCCGAGGGATGTTTGCTCGACATCGAAAGAATGACGAAATTCATCCAACAAGCACAGAAGCTGCGAACGCTGGACCGACGTAAGGTTGTCAGCAATGGAGGGACAAAATACATCAGTAGGTGACGAATCAGACGTGGAAACAGCACTGATGGTGCGGGAACTGGTACAGTGCGAGTCATCGGTGCGTCCAGAACTTGTGCCTCTTCAACGGGTTCCACTTTCCGAGACATTCCCCTCGAACCAACGTAACAATGCACGGGGATGGGTTGGTACAAAATAGTGGTGCTGCCCTGAGTGACTCGCACGGTCGCAAAAGTACCAGCAACCCTTTCCTAGTGCAGACGCGGGCAGATGGCGAAAGGAGTGCTATGGTGTCGGAGAGACCGGTGCAGTAGACCGGCAACAGCCGTTGACGATTTTGGAGGCACTTTCGTATCGTCTGTGACGAGGATCTTGCTCACTGCCGATGGGCTGTCTGTCGGCGTCAAATGTGAGAACGGTGAGAGTTCGACTTCGGCTGGTGCGCAACGAATTACGGCGTCGTGGCGGGAGAGGAAATCCCATCCCAAGATGACGTCGTGAGAGCATGCCGCAATTATGATGAACTCGACGTCGTACAGAACGTCCTGAATGACGACGCGAGCAGTGCATACTGCTGTGGGATGAATACTCTGGGAGATCGCGGTACGGAGGGACATCCCAGAAAGTGGCGTCATCACTTTTCGAAGTAAGCGGCAAAGTTTTTGCGTCCATAACGGATACAGCGGCTCCAGTATCGATAAGGGCCGATGCGCGAACACCGTCCACAAGCACGTCGATTACATTCGATGGACTTCGCTGAGGGCTTTCACAGTTCGATAGCGTCGCAGCCCTTGCCTCCTGGACTGCGACGACTAGTTTTCCTGCTCTCGTGCGACCGAACGTGGCCGCATGGGTGACAGTGATCGACGTCGTGGAGACGGAGAGCGGCGAGTAGCTGGAGGTGGGCGTGACGTCGGCGACATAAGTGGAGGTGGGTCGTAGAATGCACGGCTTGACTCGCTGGTGACAGGTGACGCGACTCGAGGCGGCTGCACGCGTTGACAATAACGTGCCACGTGACCGGCGTAACCGCAAGCAAAGCAGATGGGCCGGTTGTCGGGGGTGTGCCATCGGTTCGCCGGGGTAGGTCCCGCCCATGTCGCAGTACGTGATTGACGGGTAGGCTGCTGAAATGACTGCATGGTGGGCTGCAGTCGGGGTCGAGGGATGGCGTCAGCATATGTAGCCGGCACACTCGCCTCAAAGAACGGAGGTCTAGCGGCGGCTTCGGCGTAACTCATTGGGGCAGCCGCAGGAATTACTTGGGGCGTCTGGCAACAACTGGAGGGTAACTCTGGGGCGCAGGAGCCGGAGGTGGCGGGTGGTACTCAGGCATGACCTCCGCAATTTCCTGCTCAATCGCTCGGCGGAGAGGAGGAAGAAGGGTGGTCGACGACTGTTGAACGTGCGGCGGGTGGGCAAAGGCGAGGAGGGAGACCGGCGTGCAATTTCCTCGCGCACGAATGACTTGACTTCTGCCAGCAATGCGGCCTGGTCAGATATTGCCGCCAAGCCAGCAAGCTCTGCGTCGCGTGATGGGGAGCGACGGGTCATCGCACGCTGCCGGCGGAGCTCCTCGTAGCTCTGGCACAGCGTTATGACCTCGGCCACTGTGCTAGGGTTTTTGGCGAGGAGCATGGTGAAGGCATCGTCGTCAATGCCTTTCATTACGTTCCTGATCTTGTCAGACTCAGACATGGTTCCGTTGGCCTTCTTACACAAGTCGAGGACGTCTTCGATATAACTTGTGAAAGATTCACCGGCCTGCTGAGATCGTTCACGTAAGCGCTGTTCGGCTTGCAGCTTACGAACTGCTGGGCGGCAAAAAACGCTGATAACGGCGGTCTTGAAATCGGACCAAGTCGAAAATCGGACGCGTGGTTGTTGTACCACAAGCTTGCTACGCCCGCGAGGTAGAATACCAAGTTGCTTAACTTGCCTTCTTCGTCCCATTTGTTGGGGATGCTGACGCGCTCGTAAATTGCGAGCCAGTCCTCCACGTCGGTGCTATCGGAGCCAGTGAAGATAGGTGGATCGCGTATACGGGGGACACGGGACACCGCACCTCCACCCGCACCTCCACCAAATTGTTAAGGTGTTTAATAGACAGTACTCAACGACAATGAGTAATGGCGACAGTCACGGCAAGGCACGATCCCCCTGCGCGAGCGGCGTTCTTTTTCAAGCCACCAAAGAGGGCGACCCACTAGAAGGCGCTGGAGAGGGTAACCCATAACCATGTCCCAAGGCTTCTCTACAACATATATTTGGACACAGCGAATCATGAATCCCGCGTAAAGATGACATCAACAAGCTCATAATCTACACTGGTCTGCGCACAGTGTGCGCTTTCTAGTAATGTGTAACCGACGCCTGTGCTCATGCATACGCTACTACCCTGCGTTTTAGCAACACGGGAGGCAGAGGTTCGTAGCTTGACCTTACTACGGTCCCCCGACGAAAAACTGCAGAAAGCAGCCATTGAATGGTCAGAAGAGGTCGCCGCCGACATGCGGCCAGCTCCAAACCCATGGAATTTCTTTTAATAAAGTTGTATCCCCCTCCAGCCGCAAACGCGTGCGTCCCGCTAGCCTCTGTCTCGCTCCACCAAGGAACGACATTCGCCCGTCGAAACCATGTCCTTTCTGCAACGCGTATTGCAGCAGTTTTTTTAGTCGGTGCTCTCGCAATCGAAGCAGTCGAAGCGGAGAAATCCCCTTGGTGCATGTGGAAGCTGCACTACTCCGATGAACCGGCGCACGCTAACACGAAGCGAAAGGCAACGAACGTAACTGCGTCTAGGGTACCTCGGCGACGCCAGCGCGGCTAGTGTCCCCCGCTGGTATCGAGACGCTTTAACCATGACCTCCGATACAGCGCGCAATCTCGGAGTAAGCGCTAGTAAGTGTCGATCGTGACGCATTACTTCTTTTCACCTCTCACAGACGGCGGCACCGCATTGCCCCGCTTCGCACCGCCCCGCCGACCTACACCGCCAAGAGAGAGCACCATACGAGAGAGAATGTGTGAAAGATATAAGGCGCGTTCGTGAAGCGCCCAGCAGCTCCGAAGGTAGCTTAGTCGGTTCAGCGTTGGGTGCTTACCTTCGTTGCCGCATGGGCGTGCGTTCGATTCGCAGCGGCGAATCTTTTTCTTGGTTTCTTTTCTTTCTCACCCGTTGGCGTTCATTTTATCAACGTCATATCCGTAACGGATGTACCCAGGCATAAAACACTTTCGCGTCAAAATAACTCGAAACATCATGACTACAAGAATGTTACTACAATACGAATGCTTCATTTTGAATGTTAATTTTAATGTGAAAACTAAACTTCTATAAGCGTTACCATGATTGCAGTGTAATTTATCGGCGCGTTCGAATGCACAGGAAGCCTTTCCTTTTTTCTACATTCTCGCTACGTTGTTCCGCCCATGCAAAGGAAGCAAAGCGAACGTGAGCCTAGTTAATTTCCCTCAGAATTTAGCTAATATCCACGTCCCTCCTCTCCTGTGGTATCGGTCATCGTATACGAAGAGCCATCTCTGGTTTCTATCATAGCGTATTATGTATGTCCCGCAGGAAGCCAGCCTCAGTCCATTTAGCCATGAGCTCATCTATACCGTGAGTGGGGATCACCTTTAGAACTACGCTGCTGCTTCAAGTACGTACCAGTGACGTGGTGTAACACGCATTAAGGTTAAAGCAACCGCTGCAGTTACCTGCGCTTACTTCAGAAGGGTCATACATTAGCCATATCCTCTGATTGCACGTTCGAGGCCATGCACTTGAAGGTGCCACATTCATGCTTTGACGACCTTGTGTCACGATAAGCAACAGCTGACGACGCGGTAATTAAAGCATTCCTTGGAAAACAAAGTAGTGACCAGTGCAGTCGCCAATATTGAGTCCTTGTTCCCCTTTTGATCATGCAACGGAAATCAGAAAGCATCTCACGGACGCGAGGAGAGCAAGTTTCGTCATACCCGAAACGTAATTTCTGTGGCGCGCGCGACGGAAGCCGCACTTTCACTCCTGCTTCATTCAACCAATAAAATATACATATTCTTCGCCAATGGCAGCGACCGGGTAAATATTACGTCACCACTACCACCACAAGAAAGAGAAAGGCAGAGAGAGATACTACGGAGAGGACATCTATCGAAATTGAGCCAAGATTGATTTTGCGGTTGGTTTTGGTTATCGTAGCGGTTGGCGAATGAAAATTTGTTTTCCTTGCATCCTGAAAGCAGCAGTAATTGTGCGAAATAGTGGATTGTTGAATGTGGTGTCTATAATGAAGTCCCAGCACGCGACTAAGGAATACACGAAGAACTCATACTTTAAATTCCCTTCTCACAGTTGTGAGTGTTTCTGGCACGCTTCAGTGGTCAGCGAAGGAGGGTGGGTTATCGCGTTGGCTACGGATGCTGTTAGATGCTGATATTATGTGCCATTTGCACGCACCTCCGGTTATCCGCACCCGCCGTTTGTTGGCAATACTGCGACGTGTTCTCCATGACACGAACTGTCCTTCAGAACAGCGTTTATTGAATCAAGTTTACTTCTAATGTCTTCGTAATGCTGTGAGTAGTTACGGCCGTAGTATTCTCGATAGAAGCAGCGTCCAAGTTGTAGTCGTGTGCACCCTGTGCGCACACCCTTTTCAATGTTTCAAATCGCTCGTACGGATGAGGAAAGCTGCCTGAAACCAGTGTTGTTATGCTACCCAGTACCTTGTTGCTGTTAAGAACATGTTAAGAACCGTTAAGAACATTCTGACCACTTCACAAGGTGTGGACAGTAAGGGCGTCCATATAGTAAGAAAAGTAAGCTTGTACAGGTGAAATGTCGTTGTTTATACAAGGGCGAACACGGTATCAAAGCGACCATGGTGCCTAGAGCTGTGTGTGATATAGGAAACGTGAACTGATCTGGCGGCGTCGCGGTGCGGAAGTGAGCGAAAGCATCTCGCATGCTCCGTGCAGCAGCTAGCCCATGAATGAAGCCACGTCAGGTTGTTAGGGAAGCAGGAGTACTCCGTCGTAGAGTACGCTAATGAACACTTATTTTGAGTTTTCCAGCGCTACAATGCTTTGGAGACCAGCGGAAACGCTGGATTCGCAGCGTTCGACGTGTGAAGCAAGTGATCCTGGACATGTTCGCTAATTACATGCTGTCGTTAGTTCGCTGTGAATTTACGCTCCACGCAAGTTAGCTTATACTTTTTCAGTGTTGACGGAACCGTGGCAGCCGGCAAAGTGATCTCGAGTCTGCATTTCGTTCGCGAAAAAACTATCCACAGATCCAGCTTCTCCGACGTATACGCTCCTGCTGTATTTCCGGCAGTAAGAAGCAAGCCCCGGAGGCGACGCACATCGGGGACTGCGAATTTTATCTTTACTTCACCTGTAATGCCTTTGCCCCTTGACAGCGCTGCGCGTGTAAGCGAAGCCGCGTCACGCCGTTCATAGTACTACTGACAACTAATATCACATGCAGTGCTGGCACATGACAGTATGACTCACCTACTCATGCAGCCCGAGCAACGTTCACAAACGGAACTAACCAACAGCCCAGAAAACATCGCGCAACTGCTTTACGGCATCACTAATTGCAACATGTTTCGGCGACCATGCGTTACCTTGCGTCCATCGCAAGGTTGTCTAAGACTTGTAACATCACGCTGCATCACCTATCAGACGCAAATGTCATCATTTACTCTGTAATAAGCAGGCGAAATGATAAGAAATAGCGCACGCAAACCTTGATGGTGTAGGCTTCCAGGATTAAGCTGGCCTGCCGCACACATCGCCATTTCAGTGCGCTGTGTTGCACGTCCATGCTTTCCTCTGCCGCGTCGAAGACATGATTGCTTCGGTATAATTTAGGTCCTTTCTCTTTGTTGGAGGCCCTAAACTATCCTGCACTCCTAACTTTCTGAAAACCAATCCGTTTCATCACACCTTTCGCCTTTGCTCGCACGCACTGGCATACAACGCGGGCGTTGCAGGCGGGGAGACAACGATTCGTAGCACGCAGGCGGAAATTGAAGTGGCGCTCGTGCAGTGCCACAGCGCCCATATGGAATTCCCACGCCCGCTTCTTGTTTTATTTTGATGTATTCGGGTAGAGTGTACTAGAACAGGGGAGTGCTCGGAACGGCCGCAGCACCAATGTACAGAAAGTGAAGCCCAAACAGGGTCGATCCACCTGCGGCGCGGCGATCGGTAGTCTGCAATGTGTCATCGTTTAAGAGTTGCGCGCAGCTCCGCCGAAGTGGTGCAGGGGTAGAATGCCTGCTTCCCACTGAAAAGGTCCGGGTTCGAATAGCAGCGGTAGATGGTGGGTTTTTATTCTTAGTGTCACCTTTTACAGCTGTGTTGGTTTTCCTTTGTTTCTTAAAACTAGCTTCCGTTGCTACGTGTTGCTACAAAAAGTAACGTAAAATGTGATATCCCGTTTTGAGTCTCGTATTGGCGAAAATCTCGGAGGCCATACTTTACGTTTTGTTCAATCCCGGGCGGTGGCGCTGCAAATAACTGCTCTCACTGTCAAATTTCTTCTATTTTACTTCACATCATGCGTTGCTTCTTGAACTAACACGTAGCAACAGAAGCTAGCTTTAAGAAACAAAGAAAAACCAATGCAGCTATAAAAGGTGACACTAAGAATGAAAACCCACCATCTACAGCTGCGATACGATCCCGGGCCTTTTGAGTGGGAAGCGGGCATTCTACACCTGCAAGACTTCGGCGGAGCCGCGCGCAACACGTAAACGACGACACATTGCAGACTACCGATCGCAGCGCTGCAAGCGGATTGACCCTGTTTGGGCTTCACTTTTCGAAGCTCGTTCCGAGCACTCCCCTGTTCTAATACACTCTAATTCGGGTTTGACCTTCAAGGACGGTTAGCAACGCTCGACGCTGACCGCGCCGCAGTGTTCCAGAAGCTTCGCGATTGCAGTAGATCACTTTGTTAACACTGCGCGCAGGACGCGAATAGTCTAGATCATTCCAGAGCTTGCGCGACCACCAGTGATAAGACTGAAAAGTTCGATGCGTGGTGTATAAAAGACAGCACGTCCCAGCCATGAGAAGTTTATCGACGGCCGACGCTCTGTTCGACGGCCAACGCGAGGCCATGAAGTAACAAGTGAACGAAATGCTACGCGACGACATCATCCAGCCTTAGAAGAGTCCGTGGGCGTCACCCGCGGTGTTAGTGAAGAAGAAAGACAAAGCCCTACACTTCTGCGTCGATTATCACCGCCTGAACAAAATCACGAAGAAGGACGTCTACCATGTCCCACGCATAGACGATACCTTGGATCGACTCTACAACTCGAGGTACTTTTCGTCGACGGACCTCAAGACCGGCTCCTGGAAAATCGAAGTCGACGAGAGAGACCGAGAGAAAACTGCCTTTATAACACCAGACGGCCCATTCGAGTTCAAGGTAATGCCTTTTGGTTTTTGCTCGGCACCTGCGACGTTCCAGCGCATTATGGACACCGTGCTGGCTGGGTTGAAGTTGCAGACGTGCCTTGTGTACTTGGATGACGTCGTTGTTTGCCTCAAACTTCGACCAACACCTCGGGCGCTTTGAAGCTGTACTTCAAGCAATCAAGACCTCCGGTCTCACCCTAAAGCCAGAAAAGTGCCGCTTCGCGTACGACGAACTCTTGTTCTTGGGCCATGTCATTATCAGGTCTGGCGTTCGCACAGACCCGCGGAAAACCGCTGTCATTGCTGCCTTCCCGCCGCCCACCGACAAGAAGGCCGTACGCCGATTTCTGGGCTTGTGCGCCTATTACAGACGTTTCGTCAAGGATATTTCACGGATCGCCGAGCCACTGACGCAACTCACGAAGACCGAAGTGGAATTCAAGTGGGAAACTGCACAAGTCGAAGCATTTCAAGAACTGAAACGACACCTGCAGACGCCTCCGATACATGCGCATTTCGACAAATACGCCGATACGGAAATCCACACCGACGCAAGCAGCGTAGGGCTCGGAGCCGTCCTAGTGCAGAGGACTGACGGCCTAGAAAAGGTTATCAGTTGTGCTAGCCGGTCGCTATCTAAGGCGGAAGCAAACTATTCCACAACAGAAAAGGAGTGCCTTGCCATCATCTGGGCTACATCAAAGTTTCGCCCTTATCTCTACGGCAGGCCCTTCAATGTTGTGAGCGACCACCACGCCTTGTGTTGGTTAGCTAACTTGAAGGACCCTTCAGGTCGTCTTGCACGATGGAGCTTGAGGCTTCAAGAATTCGACATTACCGTCCTTTACAAGTCCAGAAGTAAACACTGACGCTGACTGCCTGTCTCGTGCCCCCGTGGTACCCGCCACCTGCAAGACGACCAGGATGATGACTACTTCTTGGAAACCATAAGTGCCGATGACTTCGCTGAACAACAGCGATAAGACCCGGAACTGAGAGGCCTTATGGAATACCACGAGGGCAAGACCGCCGTCGTTCCGAAAGTATTCAAGCGAGCACTGGGGTCGTTTTTCTTACGCAGCGGCGTTCTCCAAAAGAAGAACTTCTCAAAATTTCAAGCCAAGTACCTTCTCGTGATGCCTTCAGAATTACACCAAGAAGTCCTCCAGGCCATGCATGACGACCCGACAGCAGGACACCTCAGTTATTCCCGAACGCTGTCAAGAATACACGAAAAGTACTACTGGCCGCGCCTTGCCGCCGACGTCACCAGCTACGTAAGGACATGCAGAGACTGTCAGTGACGCAAGACACCGCCAATAACGCGAGCAGGCTTTGTTCAGCCGATCGAGCAACCAACCTCGGCGACCGTTCCAGCAGGTCGGGATGGATCTCCTGGGGCCGTTCCCAACGTCGACTTGCGGTAATAAGTCGATCGTCGTAGCTACTGACTACCTGACCAGCTACGCCGAAACACGGGCCATGCCCAAAGGCAGTGCCGCCAAGCTAGCCAAGTTCTTTGTTGAGAACATCGTCCTACGTCATTGCGCCCCAGAGGTCCTCCTCACGGACAGAGCCTTTACTGCAGACTCAGGCGATTCTGAGTTACAGCTAGACAAGCCAACGCCAGACCACCGCCTACCACCCACAGACCAATGGCCTCACCGAGAGCCTAAATAAGATCATCGCCGACATGCTGGCCATGTACGTCGACGTCGGACACAAGACCCGAGATGCCATTCTTCCGTACGTGACGTTCGCATACAACACGGCCGTGCAAGAAACGACGCAGATGGCGCCCTACAAGTTGGTCTGCGGAAGGAACCCGGCAACGACGCTCGACGCTATGTTACCCAACGTCCCTGACGAAGAAAACCTCGGCGTCACTGTTTACCTACAGCGCGCCGAAGAAGCCCGACAGCTCGCCCACCAACGCATCAAGAATGAGCAGGCGACCGACAGCCGCCGTTACAATCTTCGACGATGCTTCGTGGAATACCAGCCCGGCGACCGTGTTTGGGTCTGGACGCCGATACGCCGACGTGGACTCAGTGAAAAGATTCTTCGGTGGTACCTCGGGCCATACAAGGTGCTACGACGTCTCGGTGCACTGGGCTACGAGCTTGTTCCGGACGGCATCACAAAGTCTCAGCGGCGCAGCGCACGACCTGAAGTCGTTCACGTCGTGCTCCTGAAGCCACTTTGTGCGCGTTGAGGAACCTGAGGACTCTGCTTTTGCTTGCTTCATTATCGTTCTTTCGAGTTACATGCACATATTTTTACTTCCATGTTCTGATTTACGCATCGGGACGATGATTTTCAGAGTGGTGCATTGCCACGCACGCTCATTGTTTTATTTCGATGTATTCGGGTTTGACCCGCAAGGACGGTTAGCAGCGCTCGACGCTGACCGCGCCACAGTGTTCGAGAAGCTTCGCGATTGTAGTAGATCACTTTGTTAAGATCGCGAGCAGGACGCGAATAGTCTAGATTATTCCAGAGCTTGTGTGACCACCAGTAATAAGACTGGAAAGTTGGATGCGTGGTGTATAAAAGACGGCGCGTCCGAGCCATGAGCAGTTTATCGACGGCCGAGGCTCTGTTCTCCGCTATCAGTGTACAATGTTTATTGCTGTAGTTTGAGTTTCCCTTTCCCGGCCACAAGTTTGGCCAAATAAAGAGTTTCATCTTCGACACGCCGACAGCTGCCTTCGTCCACGTCACGACCCCGTGACAGTATGAAAAGGGTGCCCCAGCTATCTTTTGCCAGAGTTTGAAAATAGGCAAACGCATTCAATGACGACGCGACCAAATGCATGTTGCTGACTATTGCCTGGAGAAAATCAGAATTTTTTTATCTTCTGTTTATTTGCTTATTTAGGTTAGTTTAACTACCTTTTAAAGCAACGAAGCTGGGCAAAAAATTCCATTGACAAAGTTGCAGACCTGTTTCCAAAACGTTCGGTTATAAAGTTGCTAAGTTTCTATCTATTAGGTATTATATAGTGCTTTTCTGCTTACTACATATGCCCACGAAATACAAAAAAAAACATGGCTGATCCTTCTGTCATAGGAATCGGTATAACACGAAAGTGAAACGTGTCTTCACAGACGTAGTTGAGCATTTGTTGTGCATTCTTTCGCCCCACGCGCGAAAGAATGAATGCTACAGGAAGAAATTGTAATGTCACGCGAAGAACGGCAAGCAGCTCGAAACTTGCAACATACTGCTCAATCAGAAAGGGCGTACGCAATGAACATACACAGTTCATTAGGGTGGCTTGTTGGGCAAGTTGGTACATAGTTCTTCGTGAGGAAATGCCCGCAGTTAAAATGCCAGCAGCAATTAAAGTCAGTTGTTAGTCCAGCATCCTACCTGTCTCTGTCGCTTTTTTCTTGGCTCAGTTTCTTCTGCTTTCTTTTGGTGCTGCTGGCATTTCCTCACAAAGGACATACACAGGACGAGTGCGAACTATCACAGTTGTAACATTTCTGTGTGAGCAGCGCGTTTTTGTCCAAAAGCGGCCGCTCCAGCGAGCGAAGTGACCTTCGTGCCCTCAACGCAAACTTGAGGTGAGAGCACAAGATATACACACCACCGCCATCACGGGATAAGTCCGCGGACGAGCGACCACGCCCTGTAGAGACGCGCGCGCATCCGCGTGGGGTGACGACCTTTAAAGCGCGCTTTTCGAGCCCTTCGCACCATCTCTCCAGTGAGATCGCACCATCTCTCTGAGTACCGCCACCAGCAAATGCTGTATAGCAATAGCTCACCGTTAGCATGGCAAAGAACGTGCCTTCTGTGGCGGAATCGTTTCGCGCGGGGTCGTAAATTTCAAGCCTGTCTACGCCCACTGCAGGGCAAAGGCCTCTCCCATGTTCCGCCAATCAACCCGGTCCTGTGCTTTCTGCTGCCACGTTATACCTACAAACTTCTTAATCTCATCTACCCACCTAATCTTCTGTCTCCCCCCCACGCGTTTCCCATCTCTTGGAATCCAGTCAGTTACCCTTAATGACCACCGGTTATCCTGCCGACGTGCTACGTGCCCGGCCCATATCCATTTCTTCTTCTTAATTTCAACTATGATGTTCTTAACCCCCGTTTGTTCCCTGACCCACTCTGCTATCTTCCTGTCTCTTAAGGTTACACCTATCATCCTCCTTTCCATCGCTCGCTGATGGTGTGTGTATATATATATATATATATATATATATATATATATATATATATTATAAAGGCGTTTATTGACGGCACTAGTCGACGAAGCACAATGGCGACAGTCAAGACAGAGCGCGGACTCTGAGCGCGAGGAGCGTGCAGAGAAGAGCCGAAGGGGACGACCCACTAGAGAGCGCCCGAGAGGGCGACCCATTACATAGTCTTCCAACGCTTCGCTACAATTACCCCGGGTACGAAAAAGGGAGCCGCCTGGCGACCTAACTGCTTGTCACTATGAGCGGGTCATGATAGGGCTTCAGGCGCTCCACGTTGACAATGTCGCGCCCTCGACGGCGCATATCCGAAGATGGTTCAATGGGCTCGATCAGGTAGTTGACCGGGGATGTGCGTTCGACGACACGGTAGGGGCCGTCGTACTTGGGCAGCAGTTTGGAAGAGAGGCCAGGTGCAGTGGTAGGGACTGAGAGCCATACGAGTGCTCCAGGGCGGAACGTGGGCGCAGAAGTGGTGGTGTCACTGCGAATGCTCTTTTGCCGCTCTTGGTCATGCGTAGTAAACGTCTTGGCAAGCTCCCGACACTCCTCAGCAAGTCTGGCTGTGGCAGAAATAGGCGCACACTCAGACGGATCCGGCTTGTATGGAAGGATTGTGTCGATTGTGTGCGACGGGTGTCTGCCGTACAATAAGAAAAAAGGGGAGAAACCAGTAGTGCTCTGAGGGGCGGTATTATAGGCGTAGGTGACGAAAGGCAGAATGGCATCCCAATTGGTGTGATCGGCGGCGACGTACATCGAGAGCATGTCGCCGAGCGTGCGGTTAAAGCGTTCGGTGAGGCCATTCGTCTGCGGGTGGTAAGCGGTAGTTTTCCGGTGAACAACGTTGCACTCTTTCAGGATGGCTTCGACGACTTCCGACAAGAAGACACGACCTCGATCGCTGAGCAGCTCCTGGGGTGGACCGTGGCGCAGCATGAATCGGTGCAGCAGGAAGGAAGCAACATCGCGCGCTGTAGCCGCTGGGAGGGCGGCAGTTTCGGCGTATCGCGTAAGGTGGTCAACAGCGACGATGGCCCAGCGGTTACCAGCCGACGTTAGAGGAAGTGGTCCATACAAGTCTATGCCAACGCGCCCGAACGGACGGTCAGGGCAAGGCAGAGGTTGCAGAACTGCCGGCGACAGGTGCGTTGATGTTTTGCGGCGCTGACAATCGATGCAGGAGCGAACGAACTTCTGCACGTAGCGGTACATCCCTCGCCAAAAGTACCGTTGGCGAATGCGGTGGTAGGTTTTCGATACCCCAGAGTGTGCGCACTGCGGATCAGAGTGGAACGATTCGCATATGTCAGAACGCAGACTGCGGGGTATTACGAGTAGCCACTGGCGGCCGTCGCCGTAATTGCGTCGGTGGAGGAGGTCGTCGCGAACGGCGAAATGGTGGGCTTGACGACGCAACGCGCGAGTGGATGGTGTTGCCGATGGATCAGTCAGCAAGTCTATCAATGAGGCGACCCATTACATAGTCTTCCAACGCTTCGCTACAATATATATATATATATATATATATATATATATATATATATATATATATATATATATATATATATATATATATATATATATATATTGTCACGGGGTCGTGACGTCGACGCATGCATGCAGCAGTCGGCGTGTCCGAGATGAAACTATTTCGCCGAACTTGTGGACGGGAAATAGAAAGTCAAACAGCAGCAATACACACCATACAATACACACTGATAGCGGCGAACAGAGCGTCGACCGTCGATAAATTGCTCAGCGCTACGGCGCGTCGGCATTTATACATGCGACTACGAACATTCCAGCCTTATCGCTGGGGGCCGCGTTAGTTCCAGAAAAAAACTCGGCTGTTCGCGTTTCCGCGCTCAAGTCTAACAGATTATCCCAAGGTAATCTGGAACGTTCTCAGACATTCTGGCGCGGTTTGCGCAAGGCAGTAGTAACGCGTATAAGGGGGCGTTAACATAAAGCATAGGAAAATAGGAGCGCGTGTGGCAATATACATATGGGACATATCCCCCCAATATCGTAATCGTATTGCTAGAAGAGAGCTCACAAAGTTCTACTGCTGATGTATGATGATGGGCGGTGACGTTAAGCAGCCCGACAATGAAACGTGTTCTTCATGAAATAAAAGCGAAGTTTAAAGTGGAAAGTATTGTCACTTTTATGGAGCATCGACATCGTTGCCGCAACTCGTGCACTTTTTCATCGCGCAGCTCTGCCTTTCGAGACGATTTCGAAATGTTTCTTGCATCATGGGTTTCCTATAAACGTCACGCAGAAATGCTGCCCCTTTATGAAGCGCCCGTACACACTACATGACCTGACACGTTCGCATCAAGCACACGTTCCTGCGTGTATAAGCAAAAAAAAAACAACTACAAAAATGCAGGCGAGGGACATCCTTTAATAGGCTCCGCCACAATTATACCTGACGTGCGTCGTATCGCTTGGCACTTCGCCACCGCGCTCTCAAGTTTAGTGTCAAGCGATCATTGGAAAGAGATTGGGAGTGTCGCTTTTATCCGATAGCATCGTCAACCAACTGGGCGTTGTAAACATCGCGAGAACACTGTGTATTTCTGCCTTAACTGGATGCTTTTTTCGATTTGTTTCTACACTACGGTTGTCGAAAGCAGTGCAACAAAAAATGGCAGCATGTCTTCATAATTTAGGGAGGTGTAGAACGGCGAACGCCCTCAGATTTTTTTCATACTAACAGCCGTACTGTGGGCCATATTGCTTGATAATATCAACAATTAACGGATTTATTAATACATCACATTTCCATATTCCGCAGCCAGGTCATAAAAGCTTCATTAGAACGCGGCAAAACGCGACCTTCTATACGGAAGTATGCCAGAGTGATAACTTTCAGGCTATACAGTGCAAGGGCAGCCTGGTAGTGAAAATAAATAACGTATGAAGCCCAATCTGCACACTTAGATTGGTGTGTTAAATATGACCTTTTAAGAGCGCCGCTTGAAATAGAAAATTAGGTACGCCTAATGCATAACACTCGATGGGACTGGAAGTTGATTTGATTGCAGTGCTTGAGAAGTCTGTTTGAGCGGGTAGTGTGCCATACATGCATATTTGCAGTGGATGACATTGTTAAAGAGACAGCATAATTAAAGTAGTAACTTTCAGTGCATTGATGATGCGCCGTAGATATATAACGGACGCGTGCTACGGACGCGCGCTGCCCTGGAAAGAAGGGAGGCCTACCCAGTCCAGTTATGACTGACATATGCTATTCTTGCCCTAACGGGCGTTTTTCCTAATGTAGCATGAAAACGCCTATTGAGAAGGTTATTTTGGGGGAAGTTCGAGAAGTTCAGTATTATTTTGCCTGATAGCCTGCAGCATACTAGCTCGTCTTGAGACGGTTCGATGTTCATTGTACCGCCATGTTTTATTACTAGAGCGACATTCCTAAGATCCACTGAAATATCACGCATTCCACCTGAGGATTACCGATAATTTCAATTCTCATGGGACACGAGCAAATCTTTTATGCCAGGTCACTCTAAAAAGCTTCCGCTCAGTGAATTTATACTGCAATTACCTCGTTTCTCATTAACAAAGCTCTGTGCAGTTTTCAATGTACTAGACTCAAGTGATCCCTTTTTTAAAATCATTCCACGTTTTTTCTCCTTTCCAAGAACGCTTATTTATTCACAAGGCCGACCGATAAGCCGGGTCTCGCTTTAACAACATCAACCTTTTGCCTGTTGGAGCCTGTCAGGTTTGCTCAAGACGTGGTGTTATACTAACTGCTCCAAACAAATTCTTTGAAGCTTCCGAAAGATTAAGGTCTTAGAGTTAGTGACTACAGGGAAGAATTTTCGAAAATGCTAGAGGTCCGTGTACTTAGATTTAGGTGCACGTTAAAGAAACCAGGTGGTCAAAATTTCCGGAGCCCTCCACTACGGCGTCTCATAATCATATTGTTGTTTTGGGACGTTAAACTCCAACAGTTGTTATTAATATTATTAGGGAATAATTCTTTTGTCAATTTTATTTGTTTCTATCTCAGTGAGAATTCGCTATTATATGGTTCACATGCATCAGGTTTCATAATTCTTTTTGATGATTAGTGAGTATGTAGTGCTGTTTGATTTATTTCTTTGTTCATGCGCGTTCAGTATAAATTAACTATATTGTGATCAGTCCCCCTCGTGGGCGTGAGCCAACCTTTGAGGCAGCAACGGCAACCGCATTTCGGTGTTGCAACCGCGCTTCTTTCCTTCGCAAATCTTTTATGAGGTTTCTCCCAATTATACCTAAGCCAGCGCCTAACTCATCATTTAGACATCATTTAGACATCATTTAGACACAACTCTCAGGGGAGATTTGGCGAGGAATTTCTTACAGTAAGCTTTCCTTGAAGAAATTTTTTTTTTGTACTGAACTGCGTCCTATGATAACCAGAATCGTTTACACGCGAAAACAAGTTGCTTTACTGCAGGCATGCAGTTGTTCTTTACCGTTATTAAGGGTGAAAGATGACACCACATCTTGTGCTCATAATATGATTGCAGCAATACACATAAAAATATTCTCCCCCATCAAACACTTGAGAATTGGCGACATGCGCAGACAGCCATGGTTCAGTTAGTGCGACAATGTTTTCAGAAAAGTTGTTCATCGCAGGTTTTACAGTGTAATATTTGTTGGTGGCATTTGTAACATTAGGCTGTACAACCGATATACCAAATAATAAATGGCCAGAGCTCCTCACGCTTTCTTAATTTCAATGTGTGATAAAGTACTGCTGGCAAGCTATGCCTTTCAAATATCGCTGCGCTGATGCACCTTTTCAATTTTATTGGAAACGACGTCGTACGGGCCCCTTTTGTAGTTAAGGAATAATTTGTTGTAAGTGATTTCAAAAGCTTAGGGCTTGGTCTTATATCTACAATTTTCACTCAATCTTGTGCTTGCAATGAGATACCAGTTAGACATCTTCTCTGGTTTTAACACTTGTTTGAATTGCCTATACGCAGTTGTAACAATTTTTCTTTGCATTAAATTCGAGAGTCTAGGAATAACAAAACATGAATAAGTCAAGCGCAAGATGCAAACTTTAAGTGATGAGAAGTGGTTGAGCAGGAAATTTTGCTCGAGCCAATGTTTCCACAAGTGATCTTGGTCAGTAACAGGGTGGCATTTAATCATTTAGATGCATACTCTATGACGTGTACGTTGGAGTCTGTGGGCACTGTTATTATTGTTCTGGTTAATTTATCTTCTATCAGTTGCCATGCTTCTTGAGAATTGTGGGAGTGATAGGAACAAGGCAAATGTCATGGCACGTCCTTTGTTCAAGCTTGTATAGGGGGATTACACTTTGCCTTACTTCAACTCGCTTCATTCAGGTAGGTCTTATCAGTTCAAAAATTTCTATAATGCACGGAGTTTTTTTATTCAATGTGTCAGTGTGTTTTCTACACATATCTTACCCGTTAAACGGGAGCAGCGATTTTGATTTAGATGTTTGCGAAGGCCAAGCTTAAATATATTTTGCGAGACTAAACATTCGGTGCATCTTTTTGGATGAGTCATCGTGAAAGAAATAAATGTTCTGATAAGTTGAGGAAGGGGTATTGTGTGCAGCGTTTGATTCGACATCATTTCAGTAGAGCAAAAGGAACGCCATGGAAAAGTACTCGTGCCATATTCCGTAACACTCGTGCGTACGGGAATATAACGTCATTAAACTGCGCGATAAGACGAGGAGAGGAGTAGGAAACACAAAATACCGCGAGCGCAGCTCGTGGTGTTCTGTGTGTTTTTTACTCGTGTTCTCGTCAATATGCTTCGCAGTGAATGAAAAAAAAAATGCAAGGAAGCGATTACGACGTTCTCCATGAAGATGGCCTGCTTTTGGTCCCTGGCCTCCCGGGATTGACGATGGGAAGTAAACAACGCTATAGGAATGCAACGTCAGGGGCATTCGGCCGCCATTATCGTCAGAAACCTGGGTGGCCATAGCCCATAGCTCTTTTAACAAAGACTGCAGATGTTCGACTGGGTAACGGTCTCGAGCAGACTAGAGTGATCAGGACCTCCCCCCTACCTCTCCCACAGTGCACACGCCTATGGAGCTAAGGACTATGTTGACGGTACTATTCAAGTGCCCACTGAAGCAGACATAAATGGATATGTGCGATTTATAACTTATGCGAGGAAATTTCATTGAGGGCGTCGCCGAGAAGGAGAGCTCAATGTCATGATTTATCGTGAGACAAGGGCTACAGGTATCTATACTCTTTCATTCATTTCTGGTAAAGTTCCGTGTCGGACAGAATAAAAGCAGAATGCTGCAGATATACCATATGTACCAATTTCGTTACGTCTGCCACGTGCCCTTGTTGAGTCAAATTGCCTACCTGCATTCTACCGCCCCATCTTGACTTCCAATTCACTGTGAACTCGTAAAGCTTCAACATTTAGACTGAACCGACAGTAAAACATAATCTTGCCGTGGAAACCAGCATTATTCAGAGAAGATAGACCGCTTGCTCCTGAAGACGAGTATGTCAAAGGGAAGGATATAATTTTCGCATTAGTTCTTTTGCTCGAAGTCATATTCGAGACAGCTGCCAAGATGTAAACAGCATTTACTCTGACCCGAAGCCGCTGCGCATAAGCCCGCGGCTATCACTGATAATGATGACGCTGTTAAGCTAGCTAGGAGAGCGCTGCCGGTAAAAAAACAAGATAATCTTCTGTGAATAACACTTTAAGAGCACGTGTTGGAGCACTTGTGTCGCCGTAAGCAATAAATTGCGTCTCGCTAGGTGTACGCAGCTGCTGCAGCAAAGTCGAGAACATTGCAACTTTCATCGCGGCACTAACGGAAGACATGCGCTGGACGAAGGTATGAAGCATGTCCGAGTTGCATGTGCCTATTTCTGGGATTTTCCATGGGTTCCTGACGTAACCTTCTTATAATTCCCGTCTCGGCAAGGCTCAATTGTGATATCAGTGTTTACTATGTCCAATATAAATCTATTCGATACCAAAATTGTGGCTGCATTGTTAAATATTATATGCTTAGCTTGATGCGTCACAGCTCAATATGATCTTGAGGCACGGCGTAGTGGCGCGTTCGTCCTAACTAGTGGAAATAATTCAAGCGAAAAGAGTTGAATCGTAACGACTCAAAATCACGTGGCG
This sequence comes from Rhipicephalus sanguineus, assembly GCF_013339695.2. Taxonomy (NCBI): domain Eukaryota; kingdom Metazoa; phylum Arthropoda; class Arachnida; order Ixodida; family Ixodidae; genus Rhipicephalus; species Rhipicephalus sanguineus. The sequence goes on from NC_051179.1 coordinate 208,525,888, forward strand.
TCGTGTACTGAACCGCATATCTGCGCGTTCTCATCCCTCTTCCATTTAATTCTGAACAAGCCTTCCTTGCGAGGCCGCAACATGCACGTTTTAATAATTTTTAAATCTTTGGGATTTCTTCGTGCTCTCGATGTACGAGTTCCGCATCCTGCGATCATTTTACACATGTTATTCTTCATGTAAACAATTTATCGAGTTAACTGCTGCCCTGCAACGCAACAGTGACGCTATCAATACTCGTACTGTAGGAGGATGGCGTATACCGCGCTTTCGCACTGACTATAAACTTCAGTCATTGAAATATAACCTCCCATGTATTCTTAATAAGTATAAACATTCACATAAACCTGCGCTAAATACATTACGTGAAATATTTCTAAATTACTAATATATTCATGCATTTCAAATATTTCTTAATGTTGTACTACATTTCATTGTATATTGTTGTATATGATTAGCTACCATGCTTTTCTTTTAAAATATTAGGTTGATATTATTGTTTCGTGTAGTTTTCTACCAGAATTACAGGTGTACTATTGCTGTTTTTTTCTTGTACTTGTAGTATTACGATTTCTTTTCTGTAAATAAATTTGAGTATTCTGTTAGTGTTGTTTGTTGTTAGAAATGTGTTTATTCAATAATCATTCCCCGTTACGCTTACACGGAGATTGTTATATGCTTTGTTTTTGTAAATATATTTTTCTACCGTGTGCGATATGACTTGTACATTTGGTGCAAATATTTTCAGCTGTCACTTGTTGCTATGTAATTGGTCTTCTGGGCCCTAGTCAAGCTGTTTCATTACAGCTTTTAGCCCAGGAGACCATCCAGAATGTAATGTTTTCGTTTTACTCTGGAAAATAAAAATAATAAATGAATGAATGAATGAATGAATGAATGAATGAATGAATGAATGAATGAATGAATGAATGAATGAATGAATGAATATACGAGATAGTTTATTCAAACTGAGCAGGAAATAGTGACGATAATAAGCAGACAGCCACCGCTAAAAGTCGTGACGAAACGAAAGTACACATACCACGGCGCCGTGGCGTGTCTTGTTTTGTTCAGCCCTGACTTTTAGCGCTGCTTCTGCTTATAATCATGAACCAACGTGCCCAAATGTGTACACTTCTCAAGTTTTGATCGCCGGGTAGGGAAAGGATGGAGGGAGCGGCTGCTTCTACCGCATTACGACCGGGGCTTGCCAGCTTCACAAAGACAAAATGACTTGTTTCTCTTCCCGAGAGCTTATCCCGCACGCATTTTGCCGTCGGCGATCAGAAAGAACGTGCACCTGACGAAACTTTCAGGCCATTTGAAGAAAGGCGCGGCCTGTGACGCGCCTCCAATGTTCGCGTGCACAACTGTGTAGGCCGTGACTGAAGAGGCTGCATGAAATGTGCATTGTCTTCTTCGTTCATTATTGTTGTGCATTGCTGTTCCCCTCTGAAATATACTCTGTACCCTGAGGGTCAAAAAATTATTATTTAAATAAATAAATAAATAAATAAATAAATAAATAAATAAATAAATAAATAAATAAATAAATAAATAAAAATTTGTCAGGTCCCACGCCTTGCGGCAATCGGTTTCATACGAATACAAATCTATTGTTTATTAGACTGCTATAAAAGCGGAGTCAACGTTGGAACCACAGACGTTAATCGGACATGATGCCTGTATCACATGAGAAGATAGTTTTATTGCTTTGTTATAAAATTATATATCCAGCACCACAACCAAAACTGACGTTCCACCGACCATACGCCTGCATAGGGTGTTTTTCCAAAGCAGTTTCTAGAACTGGCGTGGCTCTTCCTTTTCACGCGAACCGTTGCGGGGCCCCTGGCTGACACTTGCCTGCCCACGGGAAAGGTTAGGTGATTGGGACCTCGGCGTATATGTTCTGGGAGATTCAGAGCCTGAATGTCCAACGAGACGGAATGTACAACGAGACTGAATGTCCAATGGGTCACGTGACCGGCGAGACTGAATGTCCAACGAGACGGAATGTCCAACCGAGACGGAATGTCCATCGATACTGAATGTCCAACGAGACTGAATGTCCAACCGAGACGAAATGTACAACGAGACGGAATGTCCAACGAGACGGAATGTACAATCGAGACGGAATGTCCAACGAGACTGAATGTCCAACGAGACGGAATGTCCAATTTAGAAGAGATAAACGTGTCCTCGTTTGAAATTTCTCAGACAACTTATTCATTGGGTTAAGATAGCCTAACGGAAGATCGCATTTTTTTGTGTGTGTTTTGCAAATATTGACTGTCTGTGGCGTCGGGCGTCGTATTTTTGTTTCCGTATTCGCTTTACTGCATTTACCATAATTTCAAGTGTTGTTAGTTTTATTTCTATTTGTATTTTTAGTTTTCATGTGTATATTGAATATGTTACTTTAATGCTTTATTTTGGTTGTTTGCATACTTTGCTGTTCCTGTTTATCTTTGTCATAAATCGGACATCACAGCCCCTTAAAGGATTACGAGAGAGGGCGCTCCCTCGTCCACTCTGTAAGGTATCTACCTGCGTTTAATCCCTGAGAGTGTTACCAGCGCCACTCGTAGCTAAGGCGGCGAGTGTGAAACACTATTTTTGCCAGAAAGCGTCACGAGGCAGAACGAATCCCTTGCTATGAAAGTGCGAAAGAAGAATAGTTCGAGAGACTCAGTTATTTGTTAGAAAACCAACAGCCAATTAAGCCAAATAAAACATTGGGGACATTATTTGTTGCTTTATTTAAATGCGATGTAATAATTATAACCCATATGCAAAGGAATCCAAGTAGACGAAAAAACACCCTTTCCATCGGTGGGATCCGAACCCGCAACCTTATAATTACGGCGACGATTTGCGCTTGCTAACACTCCCAGGGATCAAGCTCACGTAAATACCCAACAAAGTGGACGAGGGAGCGCCCTCCGTCGTAGCTTAATTGTTGAGCATCAGACGCGTAATGCGAAAGTTGCGGGTTCGAATCCCACCGAAAGAAAGTGTGCTTTTTCGTCCCATTTAAGTCCTTTCAATTTAGGTCATATTCATTATACTACAGTTAAAACGATCAACAAATAACGTACCTATGCTTTCCTTGGCTTGATTGTTGGCTTTCTACGAGCCCCTAGAACAATTTTTCTTTCCTCTTAAAGAATGCGGGTCGAAGAAGCTAGGGAGGAAATTTTCCTTTAAAAGTAAATTCTTGGGTTTTACGCGCCAGAACCACGAAATGATTATGAAGCATGCTGAGTGTGGGATATCAGCTTTAGTTTTGACTAACTTGATGGAAACATGTCATGGCATTCCGGCTACAAGAGAACTGCAGGCCGGTCTAGGAAAGACCATGCCGTTAAAGAAGTGATGTCACCAAATTCTGAGGCTATAAAAGCCTGCTGTAGGCTTTCTCTGTAAGCAAGGACGCTCAGCACGAAGTATTGCACGCAGCAAACGTTTAGAATATATTTTAATTCACTTCCAAAGTCTGTATAAACGCTCATTCTCGCAATCGAGACCCATCGCTAGCGCGACTGACACCGACGTCACTGTGTAGGAAGCGTAACGAAAGTTTTAGTGACGTCACACCACATTAGAGTGACGTGCAATGAGCGGTGACCTACACCTCCGCTGCACCGGGCCAGTCAAGAGAGCATCAGGCCATCCGCTGCGAACTGCTCATTTTTTCTGAGCTTATTGCCGAAGTAGCCAATCTTGCTCGCGTTTTGCAAAGTGCTTCGCGTGAATAATTTTTCATTACAACACATAGCATACAGGTAATCGTTGGCGACGATAAAAACCGTTTTTATGATGTTTAAAATCATTTGAGGACTTTTCAGAACCGGCCTGAACACGAGCTTTTCTATTACTCTTCCAATGATGTCGATATTAGTGCTGTGAAGCTCAAGTGAAAAAAAAAAAACTGGGTCGGGAACACACTTGTACGCATTACAGTGAAAGAGCGTCAGCGATTACAATTGCCTTTTAAAAAAAACTAACGGATTACCGAGAAAAAACTGAAAGCTAATCGATTACTCAACAAGGTGAGGTACCGGGTTATTTGGTTTTGCATAATTGTTAAACTGTGGTAAAGTTACAGGTACATATTTTTAGGGAGGACGCACATAACAAAAGCATGAAAAGCGCAATCTTTCAACTCGATTTGTTGAAAAGGCATAAAGTTGTATGAACACGAGCAAACGGGTGCAAAAGGGAGCTCTTTAAATATTTTTTTTTCTTATTTTTAAATACTTCTTTTTTTGCGTCTTGTTTATTATTTTATTCCCTCGTGTCTTTGCTCTCTCTCTCTCTCTCTCTCTCTCTCTCTCTCTCTATATATATATATATATATATATATATATATATATATATATATATATATATATATATATATATATATATATTCTTGCCGTGCGTAATACGCAGTCTCAGTGCCACGTCCTATCACGACGAAACGAATTTTCACGCACGTCGCAAATGTTAGGGCACATTCGGAAAATTTTCACAGCAAATATTGGGATGTGTGGAACGAAAACGGAAAAGTGAAATTTGTGACCGGGACGGAATGTCCAACGAGACGGAATGTCCAACTGAGACTGAATGTCCAACGAGACTGTATGTCTAACGAGACTGAATGTCCAACCGAGACGGAATGTCCAACGAGACTGTATGTCCAACGAGACTGAATGTCCAACCGAGACGGAATGTCCAACGAGACGAAATGTCCAACGAGACTGAATGTCCACTATTGGACATTCAGTCTCGTTGTACATTCCGTCTCGTTGGACATTCAGGCCGCAAGCGGTTCTGGGAGCATTAACAGGACCAGCGGGAGCATTAACAGGACCAGATTGCCCCTCGCTAAACCGGACGGCGCAGCCAACAAGAACGAGAGAAGGAGAAAGGGAGTGGCCGGGGCGGGGAACTCGGCGGCTGAGGAGAGACACGAGACATTTCGAACAACGAAGGACGATAGATCCTCAGCTCCCTAATCCCCAGTTGTAAATATGTAGAATAAACTCATTGTATCACTTAGAAACCACAGCGTCATCGAGTTATTGATAGCGAATCTTTTTATAACAGTAGTAAAATAGTTTACCGCCACGCAGAATGCTTGGGTTCGATTCCTGCTGGTATCCTAATTTTTATTCTCAGCATTTATCGGGTCAACACTGCCGATGTGATGTCTGAGCAGGGTGATGTTATCGCATGCACCCTTCGAGCGACAGAAACGGGACGGCTCGTTTGATCTCTGCTTCGGCCGCGTTCGTTGCCCCCGCTCGCGCGCTTTTAGCCGCGGTAGAACATACGATGCGCGGGGGGATTTTATCGATTTGGATTTCATACAGGAAGAGCATGACGGCGACGGCGACGGCAAAAACCCGTGGACACTGTCTATATAATTGCTATCGCAATAAAAGTGGCCCAGCTTGTATTAAGTCACGGAAGGCTAATACACAGCAGAGCTGGTGGCACCTAGCTGGTCCTGGCTTGGCTATGCTTTTAACCTCTTACCACTCTTTCCCACCCCTTATATAATATACCATACTACACTATATTATACTATACCATACTGTACATGGCTATGCTTGCTCTCTTTTTCTAATCTTTTAAATGCGAAGCATTTCTTAGCGAACTTCTGCGACTTTGACCGTATCTATCTATCTATCTATCTATCTATCTATCTATCTATCTATCTATCTATCTATCTATCTATCTATCTATCTATCTATCTATCTATCTAGCCGCCTACGACTTCGTGCTCTCCTGGTCGCTTGGTTAATCGAATGTGCACCAAAATTGGTATGGCGTAACATGACTGTATGACGAACATAAATGACGAGTCATAACATGAAAATCATGACACGAATGTCATGTACAGCATGATTTACATGCTACGCTCATGGTGCGCTGGCGGCCGTTTCGCTAGCTTGATATACACCAAGATTGGTATCTTGTGACGTGACTGTGTGACGAACATAAATACCATGAGTTAACATGAAAATCATGACATGCATGTCATGTACAGCATGACTTACGTGCGACGCTCATGGGGCGCTGGCGGCCGTTTCGCTAGATTGATATGCACCGAAATAGGTATCTTGCGACGTGACCGTGTGACGAACATAAATAACACGAGTTATCATGAAAATCATGACATGCATGTCATGTACAGCATGACTTACGTGCCACGCTCATGGGGCGTTGGCGGCCGTTTCGCTAGATTGATATGCACCGAAATTGGTATCTTGCGACGTGACCGTGTGACGAACGTAAATAACACGAGTTATCATGAAAATCATGACACGCATGTCATGTACAGCATGACATACGTGCCACGCTCATGGTGCGCTGGCAGCCGTTTCGCTAGCTTGATATACACCAATATTGGTCTCTTCCGACGTGACCGTGTGACGAACATAAATAACACGAGTTATCATGAAAATCATGACACGCATGTCATGTACAGCATGACTTACGTGCCACGCTCATGGGGCGCTGGCGGCCGTTTCGCTAGCTTGATATACACCAATATTGGTCTCTTCCGACGTGACCGTGTGACGAACATAAATAACACGAGTTATCATGAAAATCATGACACGCATGTCATGTACAGCATGACTTACGTGCCACGCTCATGGGGCGCTGGCGGCCGTTTCGCTAGATTGATATACACCAAAATTGGTATCTTGCGACGTGACCGTGTGACGAACATAAATAACACGAGTTAACATGAAAATCATGACACGCATGTCATGTACAGCATGACTTACGTGCCACGCTCATGGTGCGCTGGCGGCCGTTTCGCTAGCTTGATATACACCAAAATTGGTATCTTGCTACGTGACTGTGTGACGAACATAAATAACACGAGTTAACATGAAAGTCATGACACGCATGTCATGTACAGCATGACTTACGTGCCACGCTCATGGTGCCCTGGCGGCCGTTTCTCTAGGTTGATCGACCCCCAAGTTGGTATTGCGCGACGTTACTGTGTGACGAACATAAATAATAGGAGTTAACATGAAAACCATGACACGCATTTTCCTCAATGACATACAAGACGATGTATGCAGCTCTTTGCTGGCTGCTTCGCATTACATCGATTCCCACAATGCATGGGATCTGCCGGCTTTTTTGTCTGTCTTTCTATCTCTTTCTCTCTATATTTATTTGTTTCTTCGTCCTTCTTCTCTTTCTTTCTATTTTTCTCATTCTCTTTCTTTTTATGTCTTCATTCTTTTCCCTCTTTCTATAGTCCGTCTCTCGCCTTCTTGATTGAGGGAGACTTAAACGAATTATCGGGATTTAACCAGTGATAAACACCGGGGCCGCACGTTGCAGCTTCTCTTGTTAACCATCTGCGCAGGGTGCTTGGGTGGTGTGAGCGCGTGCCGATTCACGATGGTGATAATTTTCTATCTACGACACACGGCAAACCTATGCCATAAGACCAAAAAAGCAGAAGAGGGCCTGGTAAATTAAAAATACAGCGTCTCTCTCCTCGGCTACAGTTGACTCTGTAGGATGGACGCTACGAGTAAATCTCGTAGGGGCAAGTTCCTGCAGAGCTGTGTACAGCCATGTTCACTGCATATGCAGCCGCTTGGAGGTGGTCATCCCAATCAGCTCCACCTCGTTTGTGATTCTTGCAATGCGCCGCGTGTCGAGCCAGTGATAGTCTGGTTCGACCCTTCCGTCAGTCCGTTCGCCTGTGAATGGTATGCCGACGCGAAGTGAAGCTCAACTCCAGCCTGCTGTAGATAAGTGCGGGGCTCGCGACTGCGGAAGGTAGTCGACCGGTCGGAGATCAACGTCTTAGGAAGACCGCGTCGCCACTCGAAGCGCTAATCGGATAACTTAGCTAGCAGCAAGCGAAGGCACGGCCGCGACCTCTACGAACTTGGACAAGTAATCCACAGCGAGTATAATGTAGCGATGACCTGCTGCCGACATTGGAAGAAGCCCGATGTGATAGAGCACTGCACGGGCCTGATTTTCCTTCCCGGGCCCGGCCCGGGCCCGCTTTATGAAGCCCGAGCCCAGCCCGGGCTCGTGGATCCAAGCCCGGGCCCGGCCCGGGCCCGGGCGTATATGGCCGAACCCAGCCCGAGCCAGGCCCGGGACCGTGGTTCCAAGCCCAGGCCCGGTCCGGGCCCGGGTGTTCATTACTAAACTTATCCAGGGCGCGCGTGTTCATGACCAGGCGCGGCCCGGGCCCGCTAGAGGATATTAGTTGTTGATGATGATTATTATGATGCCTTGCGCTTAGTAGTGGGCGATCGGACGGAAAAGCCGGTGTGTACATGCATCGAAATGTTGCTTTGCCCGCGGTAATAGCTCAGCGGTTAAAGTGTTTCGATTTTAACTCCTAGGACGCGGGTGGGATTCTCGCGGCCACGGCGGCCGCACATTGATGGGGGCGAAATGAAAGAACACCCGTGTGCTTATCTTTAGGTGCACGTTAAAGGACTCCAGGTGGCGTAAACTAATCCGGTCCCCACTATGGCGCGCCTCGTATCGTGGTGTTGTCACGTGATATCAAGGGATATAAATGAAATGTTGCCCATATGGCACACGGCAAGTCATTGCAATAACAGTATAGTTAAAATAAAACATAGCAACAAAATTTATTTAAAAGAAGTGTACAGCTAACATGAAGAAGCGCATAGAAGAAAAACCCGGGACATTTTCTTTAATGCTCTTTTCTACACTCGCGTTGGAAACATTGAGGAAACATCACCCTGTGTTATTTTCCTCATTTCTTTTTTCTCGTCCGTGTCCACTGGCAGCGCTGGAATCGTTATCGTGTCCACTGGAATCGTTATCGCCATGTACAATATAATTATATAATAAAGATAATTGGCACAGAATGTCATAGGCCATACAAGGCATAACCTTCGCGTGTGCTTTTAATGAGCGGGCCCGAGTACTTCCCGGCCCGCAGCCTCAAGCCCGGGCCCGGCCCAAGCCTGCACATTCAAGCCCGAGCCCAGCTCGGGCCCGCCAGAAAACGCTTCGGACAGCCCGGCCCGTCCCGCGGGCCGGGCCAGGCACGGGCTTTCTGGTCGACCCGGGACCGTGCAGTGCTCTACGATGTTATCTATGTGCAATATGTGGAAAATTGTCTCCAGAGGCGTAATGGGCGTAAGAAATCCATATTGACCTCCGTGACGTCGTTTGCGTTGTTGACACACCTAGCAGCTGGCAACGTACGAACGTACACTTTTATCCATTTTCGGCCACCAATATCGTTCTTGTGCCTCATGGCCGACATGGCCTCCTTCGGGAATGTCATGGTAGGCACGCAAAATACTCGATCGTAAGGAAGCATGAATCACAAGAAGATTACGCTCGTCCCCTTATCGGCCCAGTGACGAAGATACAACGTACCATCACGTAAAACGAACTCGGCGTTGTGTCCCGTATCTTCAGTGGAGTCTATAAGGGATACGAGACCTTCGCCGACACGTTGGGCCTTCGTCAGGTCTTGTTGGGAAAACATGACCCACCATTCCGGATTCCGTAGGGAAGCTTCCTCAATCGGATTTCGTCATCAAGCGTCCGCCAGCTGATTTTGTGCTCCAGCACAGTGACGAAAATCGTACGTGCAGTCCTGGAGCCAAAAAATCCGTCGGGCAAACTTGTGATTGAGGTGCTGCTTTTGGAACATCCATGGAATCGCGGAGTTGTCCGTTACCACTGTGAAGAGTCGGCCAAACAAATAGTGGCGGAACTTTTCATCTACACTCCATGTCACAGTCAAACACTCCACTCCATTCGAATGGTAATGACGGTTCGCGTCTCAGAGTTTACGACTGCCGTAGAAGACGACGTGTCCACGCCCACTTCAGTCACGTTGAAGCAATACTGCCCCTAAGCCAATTTGACTCGCATCAATATGCACTTCTGTCCCCCAATCTTCATTAAAGTGGCAGAGCACTGGGCTATGCGTAAGCTGGCGTTTGAGGGTTCGGGAGGCTTCATGCTGCGTATGTCGTTATTGAAATTGAGCGCGTTTCTTCAGTAAGTCCATGAATGGAGCAGCCGTTGACCGAAAGCTCGGGAGAAACTTGTGCAAGTAGCACGTCATTCCGTGGAACGCCTGGAGCTGTTCAATAGAAGTTGGCGCGGGATATTTGCCTACGGCGGCTGTGCGTTCAGGTTGGGGTTGTACGCCGTTACGTGATATCTGGTAACCGAGATAGCTGATTGTTGTAACCTGAACTGACACTTCTCTGGGTTATGTCGAAAGCCGGTGTTATGCAACTTCTGCGGTATTTCGTCGAGATATTGCAGATGCTGTTTTTCTGTTTCCACGATTACTAGAATATCGTCGAAGTAAACGACACAGGCGTGTTTTCTCAGTGTGCCCAACACTGTGTTCATGGCACGCTGAAACGTACTTGGGTTGGGGCAGTTCGCAGACCGAAAGGCATCCGGTTAAATTTGTACAAGCCAGAAGGTATCCGGAAGGCAGTTTTGAACTTATCTTCTTCAACCACGTTTATCTGCCAATACCGTGCTTTAAAATATAGTGACGAAATGAACGTGGTATTTTGTACGGCATCAATAGCATCGTCAATACGAGAGATAGAGAACAATGAAGACATAGAAAGAAAGAGAATGAGAAAAAGGAGGAAGAGAGGGAAGAAAGACAAAGAAAGAAATAGATATAGGGAAAAACAGATAGAAACACATACAAAAAAGATTAGAAAAAGAGCAAGCATAGCCATATATAGTATAGTATAGTATAGTATAGTATAGTATAGCATAGCATATCATAGTATGGTGTAGTATAGTATAGCAAAGGGTGGGAAAGAGAGGTAAGAGAGGCGCGACTTCATACAAGCTGGGCCATTTTTTAAGTGCGAATGCACTTCTAAGCGACCCCGAAAACTCCGCCGGCATCCGCGCTCCTCCTCCTCTCCCCTAGCAACGGCGCGAGGAGCGGGCAGGAGCGTCTGTAGCAACGGCGCAGCGACGTCACGCCCCACGTGACTGCGCGCGCTCCGCCCTCCGCCCCGTGGCTGCGCGCGCCCCGCGCCGGCTCCGCACCGCTCTCCGCGCCGGCTCCGCACCGCTCTCCGCGCCGGCTCCGCACCGCTCTCCGCGCCGTGACGTCACGGCGAGTTGTGCAGCTGGCGCCTCCGCGCCGTGGCTGCGCGCGCCGCGCCGGCTCCTCGCACCCTCTCCGCGCCGTGACGTCACGGCGCCATGCAGCTGGTGTGCCTCTCCCCCTGTTAGGTTTGCACTCACCCTCGGCCACCGCCTCTCCCCTCGCCCGGTAACAGCCCCTCGTGTGCGTACTCTCCCCACCGCTCACCCCCTCTCCAACCGCCTGGCGTGTTTCGCTCCGCCGTCACGTGGTGTGTGTGTGGCGCCGGCGCATCAGTCCCGTATATAAACGTCCGCCGGTTGCCGCTCGCTCTCACTACTCGCTCGTGGTTTGTGGTGAACGCCGTCATAGGTATGGATCCATCGCAGGCATCAACCTCGACTGCGATACCTCCAACAACTAGTACAACGCAATCGAATGCGTGCACGCGTCGTTGAAGATGCCGCATCGGCTGAAGACGAGGCAGCGCAACGAAGGGCCCGTGATGCTGCGCGTAAGCGGGCCGCCGGTCCCGAAGCTAAGGCCCGTGCTGCCGAGCGCAGGCGGGCGAAGCGGGCTGCGGATCCCGAACTCCGCGCTCGAGAAGCCGATGAGAGACGTAAGCGGCGCATTGCCTGTGGTGATGAAGGCAGTCGGCGAGACGCCGAACGAAAGCGTGCGAAGCGAGCCGAGCACCCCGAAGCCGATCTGGCGCGGGGACACGCGATGCGTGAGCGAGCGCGGGCCCTCGAATTCGATCGGCCTGACGCGCGCTTCAAGCGAGACTTCCTGGATGCGGCGATGGAGAGTGTGTCTGTGTGCGCGCGTCCCTCGGTTCCGGTTGTGGTGGTGGGTGACTTTAACGTAGACGTTAGAAAGGACAATGGCTGGTTGGTTGACCACATGCTGAACAATTACTCGATGACGTGTCTGTCTCTCGAGTTTCCGACCACGATCAACGGTGGCTTCATAGACTTGGCGTTCAGTAGGAACTGTACGGTCCGCGCCGTCTTGCCGGATCCGCTCACCATCCATTTCTCGGATCACAAAGCGCTGGTACTAACCGTGAGCTACAAGATAACACGAATAGGTGCTGATCTGTAGTGACGTGTATAGTGTGTGTGTGTGTGTGACGCACTCGCGAGGTGCATTAATGCATCATACGAAAAGCGTGAAGTGTAAAATAAATAAATAATACTTCATATATAAATGTGTGTGTGTGTGTGTGTGTACAAATGCATCATGACAACAACACTTTAAATCATTGATTACACTTAATCATCATCATCAGTAAAAGTGCTTTGCACTTAAAAACGGCCAGTCCTCCGTGGGTCGGCTGGCGCGTGCTCTCTCGCTGCCGTCTCCTTCGCTCGGCTCTGCAGTTTAGTCGCGCGCGCCCCCTCATAGCATCACCCCGTGCTTCGCACTTCCTCATACTCCCCTTCGGGGAAATGCGGGTTTTTTCTTTTACCTCAAGCGTTGTTCAAGTTTTTTGAAGTGCGAATTGTTTTACAAATCAGCTGTCAAGCGACAGCAATTTATAGCGTCTCATTTTATTTATTTACTTATTCATTTATTTATTTACTCATTTATTTATTTATTTATTTATTTATTTATTTATTTAATGCACTTCTTAGCGAACCCAAGGCACTTCAAGGTTTCTATCTATCTATCTATCTATCTATCTATCTATCTATCTATCTATCTATCTATCTATCTATCTATCTATCTATCTATCTATCTATCTATCTATCTATCTATCTATCTATCTATCTATCTATCTATCTATCTATCTATCTATCTATCTATCTATCTATCTATCTATCTATCTATCTATCTATCTATCTATCTATCTATCTATCTATCTATCTATCTATCTATCTGTCGAACTGTCCGATAGCAAACTGGGCAGCGTACTGAGGCCGTATGAAGTTCTAGAAAATTGACCTCGCGGGGATTGTTAAGAAAGTAGTTCATGCTTATTTCACCGGCTCGAACAGTTAAAGCACCACGACGCCTTTATTTTTTTGTTGGGAGGGTGCTTTGTAGACGACATCCTTTTAGCATTTCCTCGCAGCAGTTCCTCATATTAAGCGTTCTTTAAGCTGTTCCTCATGTTAAGTGTGCTTCCGACAACTACTCTTGTACACAGATTTTTTAGGAAATATAGGTGCAAAAAGATTATTTCCGCATCGAAGTCATCCAATAAGGTGTAAGGTTTTTTCTTGTTTGCATAAGGAAACTGGTAGAATTGACTGAAGGTGCTGGAAACCCTTGTTTATACAGTACGCGTTGCATACGCTGTCGCACTTGAAACAGAGGTTCTTGAAGGATAATTTATTGCGCTCTTCTGACACAGGCATCGAGAAGTAATATCACTATCTCGTACAGCAACTTCTGCCGGCTACTATAGAATTAAAAAAAAAAACTGGTGGCGCCTCGTGAAAACGAACAGTTTGTGCTCCTGTGATGTGCTGTTAAGAGCAGCAGTGAGGACTGCGGCAAAAACAGCACGCAGATATAGAGCATTTCCACTACCTCGCTCATTTTGCGATTAGCTGCTTATTAGAAATGCACCTGCGCGGCGATCTCGACTGAAGCGACCATGCGTCGCAGCTACAAAACCAGTCTGTCGACATTTTCAGTCGCATTTGTGCTTTTATCCGCAGCGTCTTTCCGTCGGTTCGACGCTTTATCGCAAGACTTTGCGTATAGTCAGGTTTCACTGTTGTTCTGATTCCTTTTATGTTGCTGCTAAGTTTGCCACTGTGATAAAAACAATGTGTTACGGGTGCATCAAAAGACCGTATGAAGGATTGAAGTTTCTTTGCATTGCTACCCGAAGACTGCGGATTTCTTCGAATGATGGGGAACCATTCAGGAAAAGCGCCGAAGGTCCTAGCAGCAAGCGTACGTGAATATTAGCACATCGCCCTCCTTTGGACGATGCCACAAGAAGCTTCATAGAGGTGTAGTGCGCTGTTGGATATTTGAAGACTATGGTCATTTGTCATCTCAATCGGAGCACGCCGCCGTAGCCAAAGAAAAGAAAGCGGTAAAGTGCATGGCTTTCTATTATTTGTGTCATTTTTTTATCCCTGCTTTGCCACTTGCGTGTAAACTATTTCCCAGTGGTTTTCTTGTTTTTCTCTTTCGTCATAAGCTTTTAGTGTAGGCAGCGAAGGCCGTACTGACATGATACCTGAATTTATGCAAAGGTTGCCGTAATATTTTAGATTAGTCTGAACATTCCAAAATACAACGTCTTTGTATTTTACAAATACAAATTCTTTCTGCTTTCTCCTACTCCAAAAAAGTCACAGTTTCACCGCAAAGGCGAAGCAATGAATGCGATAGCAAGAAATTGTAGTGTTACACGAAGTGAGGCTGGCAGCAAACTGTTTTGTATCCGATCTCGCGTAACTACAAAACCTTGGCGTAAGAGAATACGGCCGCTCCAGGGAGCGATGCCCTCCGCATAGTCACTTCGCGTTGAGAGCGCAGCACGTAGAAGGGTATACAAGCCGCCCGCTGTGATGGCTTTCGAGATAGCGCGCGCGCCAGCGAACGCGCCCGCGCCCTTAGATTCAAAGTTCAAAGTTCCTCCTCGTGCGACCCCCCACCCCGCCCCTCGCGTCTTTTTTCATGCTCGTTAAAGATGTGTGGGGCGTTTCCTGTCTGCTCCGACGGCAGGCCTTCCGAGCGGGGTGATATTATCGCATGCACCCTTCGAGCGACAGAAACGGGACGGCTCGTTTGATCTCTGCTTCGGCCGCGTTCGTTGCCCCCGCTCGCGCGCTTTTAGCCGCGGTAGAACATACGATGCGCGGGGGGATCTTATCGATATGGACTTCATACCGGAAGGACATAACGGCGATGGCGATGGCAGAAACCCGTCCAGACTGTCTATATAATTGCTATCGCAATAAAAGAAACGGCAGGTGTCACTGTAAGTGACGTCTGAATATAGAGCTACTGTATAGGCTACATTTAGGGAGTCAGAATTGCGCATAGGTTTTCCATATTACAATCAGAAGTAGTGCGGTAAAGCCATCGCTCGTTCGTGCAGGGGATTCGTTCAACACTTGCTCTTATCAAATGCATTTATTGCTACGGTTCCGACGATCACCTGCTCTAACTATTTCCTTGTAAAATATTACGTTAATGTACACATAAAACCAGATTTCTCTTTTTTTTTGCATCCGAATAAAAAATTACACATGCTCTCCCCCTAAGGGCAACTATGGTGGGATGCGAAAGCATCACGGGTGTGCGCATTGAGTTTCCGTTTCTCTTATGTGCGTTATGAGACGGTAGTTTTCGGGGCGTTTGAATTACCGCTTACCAACGCTGACGTTCACTTTCAGCTTCCCGAGCCTTCCTCCGCTCAGCGGCGGTGACGCTGCAGCTGCAACTAGCGCCGACATTGACGTTGTTCATGGCGTTTCGCACACCGTTGCACAGAGCGGGAATGACGGAAGCACAGCGAACGCGCGCTTTTGCAGCCTCGCAGCTTCAAGATTCGCATGCCGGCATTGCCGTTTACGTTCAACTTCGCGAGCGCCCATAGCGCCGTTGCGAAGGAGGGTGCAACGGGAGCGAGCGCGCGCCACATTATATACCAGCGCACAGCTGTGGCGGAGAGAGAGAAACGGGAGAGGAGAAACAAAACGGAGGCAGCGTTGACGCCACCCCTTCCCACCTCCTCGCGCTCACGCGAAGAGAGGGGGGAGAGTTGGCGCATGACAAGTATGGGTGCGTACGCCGCAGAACGGACACTGTCCCGAGCATAAGATGCTTTCGCATCCAAAACCCTGAAAGCGCAAGAGTATCGACCACTGGTCTAGTTGGTTGAAATGCATGGTTTTGCTGGTCTAAGCGCACTCAGAGGAAGACGAAAAAAAGGGGCACAGGACAAGCGCTTACTCGCAACTTAAAGATTAAAACTTTGCACTTCAGTACGCCCGTGAAAATGACTACAAGATTCAGCGCTGCTCTGAATGCGTCCGAGAAGACGCTTCTCGGTGATGAAAAAATTGCCAGGGGTCAAGGAAATGGCTCAGCTACCGGAACAAGCACTATTAGTACTAAAGTACGAACGACTTTATGAGCAACGGCGATGTGAAGAAACACTGACGTCACTCAAATCTCCCTGTCCGGTGGAAACCATACGAACGATAGATGTAGGCGACGCCACAAGTGGCTGAACGATAGTCTTTGCCGTTTACTATGGTCGGTAAACGTCGCTGTTACAGCGGAGTCGAACTTCACACTGCAGTACGCCCGTGAGAGCATTAATTAATGACTGCCGACCATTGTGTCGGCATTCGGGGATCAAGGAGCAGAGGATAGGGTGTGCAGCGCCATCGTCCTGCGTACCTATGCACCCCAATTAGCAAAAAAAGGTTAAATCAAATCCAAGACCTCATATTTGCGAACTACGCGGATGATGTCACTTTGTGCACAAAGCCTCGTTAGGCCACATATGAATTACCCTCCAAGAGGCCATCAGCACTGTTGAACATTTTGCGGCAGAACACGACATGGCCTGTGCAAAAATCCGAATGGATCAGAGTTCACGGAAGAAACTGCCGCAGCAGGCCAACCTGCATTTCGAATGAGTAAAAAGCGCGCTTCAAGAAAGGACCACGAATCGTGTAGTGGGAAATTACAAACCGAGCTGGGAGCCACAGCCCTTGCCAAGTCCGCTTACGATCCAAGACATCCTCGAAAGCCAACGCCGCGCGACAGAGCCTCTTGCCCCGCCGCACCGGCATGTGAGTAGCAGCAGCTCGCGCATACAGAATACAAACGCACGCCTTTCCCCTCTTCGAAAGGGTCCACCACATGAATTTCACATTCCATGCCGACGCTTGGACGTGGTGTTGTGCTCGGCCGTCACTGCCACATGTGACTTGGGAATGTACAGCAACACCACGGGAGGCGAACTCGCCTATGTTACGAATTTACACTAGGGAGCCGTGAGAGAGTCTCCTCGCTTGGCAAGGGCTGGAGGTCCAAAGAGGCCTCTTCGACCAGGCTAAGCGTGTAGCAAGGATCATAGGTCGGCAGACTCACTCATGAGTCGACTCACTCAGACTCACTGGGACTCAGATTGAGCCGTGAGTCTGGTGAGTCCGGGTGAGTAATATTTTGGTGAGCCTCAGTTCGAGTGAGCCCCGTAGAGAAAAGTTTTGGTGAGTCTGACTCCGAGTGAGCCCTACGCGCAAAATATATTTCTTGAGTGAGTCTGAGTCTTGAGTGAGTTATGTTTGAACTCCACCCTTGTTTTCCGACCTATGGTTCTATCTACGCAACGTCAGCATTACTATGAGCCTTATGTTGGCTCACGTTTATACTCCCGCCGACTCACACATACTTCAAAGCACTAGCGTTCATACGCTAGCTCAACATTTATTAATGAGAGGCGTGAGTTATGTAGAAGAGGGGGGGGGGAGGGGCAGGTTGACCTCCGCCCCTCGAACTCTATCACAGGAAATTCTTGATAAAAATACCTTGTGTGAGTCACCACTTTCAATAAAATGTCCTTACTGAATTGCAACCACTGATAGATCAAAAGGCGCCAAGTAGAACACCAAATATGCGAGATATTGGTGTTAAAGAGCATTGACACCATGGTCAAAACAGCCAATTATACGCTAACGGACTCACGAGTCGACTCACTCAGACTCAGATATAGCCGTGAGTATGAGTTTGAGAGAGGAGAGTCAGAGTGAATAATATTTTGGTGATTTTGAGTACCAGTGAGCACGGCTGAGAAAAATTGCAGTATGAATCCGAGTGAGCCCAGTTGAGGAAAATTTTGGTGAGTCTGAGTCTGAGTGAGCTTTAAGGGCAAAATATATTTAATGAATGAGTGTGAGTGAGCTCCACATTTCTTGCCGACCTATGGCCAGGATCACTGGACTCCTGAAATAGGGACCCACCTACCCAATTTTTCCCATTCTACCCCTTCCCTTATTCCTGTTTCCCTACCTTGAATAATTATTAAACTTTTTACACCGGCCTTATTAGTGGACCCATATTGTTGTAGGTACGTTTTCTAATGCTCGAAAGAACGCGCAAACTTCGAAATTTTCATCACAAAGGTGTATTTTGTGCACCTCACTTCTCACCTCAACGCATTCAAACCTTTCCAAGATCTTAGGATGAATTTTTCTGCTTCGCATGTCTGTTGGCATAACCCCTGCATAAAAAAGGAGGGTGTTTTATGCAGGGGTTGACCAAGACTTCAGTGGCGTATTTCCGTCACGAAAATGACGTCGAAAAAATGCACTCGATGAGATGGCAAAGAAAAACTTGAAGAAAAATTTTCCATCAACGGGAGTCGAACCTACGGCCTCGCCCTCCGCGAGAACAGATGCCGGGCACGCTAACCACTGCGTCATGGTCACACACTATAGAGCTTGACAAACGCGCCTTTTATCTTCAACAATCAGCGCAAAACGGACAAAGGACAAGAAAGGGAACATAGACGAACATGTCGCTTTTCCGTTTTGCGCTGATGGTTGAAGATGGACTACCAACTAGCCCAATCTCAAACTTTACTTCAGCGCCTTTTACATCTCGCATTTTCTTCTTACAGTGCTCATGGTAGGAGAGGGGGGGGGGGGGGGGGCGTGTCGCCGTCTGGGATCGGTAAAGTGAAGTAATGTTCGTGGTAGAAAACATCGCGATACAACGAAGATGAGAAAGACCAAACGGGGCATGTGCGCATGTGTTAAGAACATTTTCTTCTCTGCTTCGTCCTTCCCCTTTCCAGATTGCGTATATAACATGTAAACGAAAATAAACGCAGTTGTTTGTAGTCAGCGCTAGTCCCGTTTGGTCTTTCTTGTCTTCATTGTATCGCGCTGTTTTCTACTTTGAATATGTACCAACAAGCTCAAGTTCGCACGCTTTTGAAATAACGCATCATGAACGTGGTCTCCACGATTAGCTCCTGCAACGCATCGATGCTACGCGTCCGTCCCATTCGGCACGTTTCCAATAGAAGTGCAATTTTGTCAACGCCTTAACGCACCACGAGGTGGCTACCTTAGCCCAAGCGTCGGCCTCGCTGATGGCACCCATCCATACCAAAAATAGCTCTGCGACGCGCGCATGTCTTGCCTGGCTGTAACACCGCGTGGCCCGCTTAAGCTCGCTTCGAGAAAAATCGCGGCAGGGCTAGAGGGTAGACACGACACGCGTTGCGTTTCCTTGTAGTCCCGACGTGGCGTTCAATAACTCGTTAGCAGGTGGCTGAATGGCGACCTTAGCCAATGTTCAGCGTCCAATCAGAGACGCTCTTCTGACTGTCACACAGCTTTCTCTGATTACGTAACCACGAAGGTTTGTTTAATCATTGATCATGGACGTTAGTCGTCGGGATGCAGATATGCCATCAAGCCTAAACTTGGGTGCATCCACGTTAAACGGTGCTACAGCTGTCAAACATCAACAAACATTTTGCAAGCTCTCTTATATCAATGTACAGTAAACATTCAACTGCTTCTGTAAAGACAAGTTTTACTTTCGCGTTACACCGATTCCTATAAAAGAGGGATTAACCATGCTTTTTTCTTGAGATTTGGAGGGTGTTTTTCGGAGTTTATATCCTTGGCGGAAATTTGGCGTTTATCGGAGTTTACTTTTCGTAAATCCTCAATTCTTCGAAACTCGGAGTTTAAGTCACAGAAAAGTTTTGTTATGTTGGGGTCCACCAAGATTTCACTGACATTATTTCGTCAGAAAAATGGCGCTACGGAAATGACGTTTGTAAGGTGCACGTGATGAGATGACAAAGAAAAAGTAGAAGAAAATGTTTCGTTGAGGCGGATGACATAGGAGTAGAACCCATGACCTCTCGGTCAGCGACGAAAGTTGCCGGGCGCTCTGCCCACTGCGCTGCCGACACACATTCACAATGCTTCACAAACGTGCCGTTTATCTTTCATAGCCCCTCCCTGTCGCAGTGTTCTTGGTTGGAGGGGTGGTGTCGCCGTGTGGGAGCGGTAAAGTTAAATACTGCGTCATGCACCAACGAGAGCCGAAAGGAAGTGCTTGAGTAGTCGCCTTGTAGTGCAGCTTCCACATGCACCAACGGTGTTTCTCCGCCGCCTACTGCTTTGTGTGCGACGGCACCGACTAATAGAAATATTGCAACGAGCGCCGCAGAAAGACACTGACGTCGATGGGCGAATGTCACGCGAGTGAGTGCTTTGATTCAGTGCTACACGCCAGCGGAAGCGAAACGCATTTGCGCGTTCACGACACAAGCTACGAACTGTTCCTATCGCGTTCCTGAAGCGCTCTGTGGTAGTCCATGCATGAGTGCAGGCGTAGGTACCCCCTTACTGTATGTCCAGGTGTAAACTACTACGGCTGCCACAATGGTTTAATAATGATCACGGACGTTAGTCGTCGGCATGGAGGTGTGCCACCAGGCGTAACGTGTGATATAGCTGCCGAACAGCAATAGACATTGTACAAGCTCTCATATATCAGTGCACAATAACCATTCAACTACATCTGTGAGGGCACGTTAGACGTTCGTGTTATACCGATTCTTATGACAGAAGTATATACCGTGTTTTTTTTCTTGCATTAATCTCAATACTCCGATATCTTAGATGAAATGATATCTGAACACGAAAATATGAGAACACACAAAGCGAATTTTAGTTTTCTGGAAGGTTTAAACGCACAAACAAATATACACCCAAGCACAAATACTTGAATACAAAACATCTACTTTTGTGCGTACAGAAGCACACTTTATGAGGTCCGTATATTCGATGTCGTCTGCCGCGCCCCAGTGATGCCATTGGACCGTATATCAAGATGTCGCCTCGCACTCCCGGGTGCCCTACATACGTTGACGTCTCTCGCTCCGGTCTCGATAAGCCCTTTGTTAAATGTGCGATGGGCGCGGTCTACGAGGTACTGTTGACGTGAGGTAAAGTTTATATCGGCCAAACCGGTCGATGTATCAATGACCGCTTAGAACATGCCCTTTCGAGAAAGAATGGAACAGGGACATATTGGCTGCTAAAATCAGAGTTTATCGGATCAATCCAAATTGTCAAAAATTTTACCGGCGAGTGTTTATCGGATGTTTCCGGATTTATCCGAAAACATAGAGCCCTAAGTATAATGCTCCGAAACTCGGTCAAGTATGGCTCAACAGGACCTGCTGCGTCGCCATGGTTTGTCGACGACAGAAACTTTTGATGGGCAGCTTACGATGAAATGAGCTGTATAGTTGAGGAGAACACATGTAGGGAAATCGAAATCACGCTTTTATCGCTATTAAATGAACCAGGACGACGAAACAAATTATGGTTTGTTATTGAATGGAGGGCCAGAATTCTGAATAAGCACGCCATTTCAAATTTTCGAAAAACGTTTCACGACCCCTTTAAGGTTACTTCCTTGCAAAAGAGTTCACAGTTGTCTGCTCTCGAAACACGTATGTTTCCACATGGGTCATTCCACACAAAATCTCCTAGCCATTTTGGCGACCATCTAAAATGTATTCGAAAAAAAAGTGTGCGGATTTGCTACATGGGGAACAGTTAATCGCTAGAATATTTCTGAGACAAAAATATTTTGGTCACGTGGGAACTTTCCAAATTTTCCATAATGTCGCCTGAGGGATGTTAATTAGAAACAACTTTCTGGGAGTTTCGTATCTTGTGCCGATATCCAATTTCGTTTACAAGACAAACAAACACATTTCCTTATTTAAGGTGTTCGAAGCTCTGTATTATTGCTGTATTTTTTTCTGTCTTATACACCTAAATAATTTTTGCCAAAGTATGCTATGTTTGCATGTTTGCCTGTATAACATTGCACTATGTCTGAAAATTTCAGTATGAATACCAAAAATGCAGAAGATAAATTTTGCATTAAACCTATTTTTCGACTCCTGAAGTTTAAAAGTGTTACGAGAATAAACTCAGAAATTACTGAAAAACTTCATTTTCGTCCGCATTGAGGCACACACCATGTGATGCTGTAATTAAAAATCAGCTTTTCTCCTCTATCGAAAGCAAATATTACTTTTGACATGGCAAGTTATGCATTACACTTATTTTGTTTTAAGCAAGGCAAAAATTTTTGAAATTACCCATTGATTGCATTAAGGAACTTCAATGGGGATGCTGCCAATGGCCAGAAGGGAAGATGGCCGTCAATGGGGAACTTCAAAAATTATTTCTTGCTTCAAACAAAAAAGTAGTGATAAAACACGCCATATAGGAAGAGATACACTTATATGTGAAAAGATGAAGGTGCAGGAAAGCGAAGCCCCACGGACAAGCGCTTGTCCTGTTTCCGCCGGCTTCGTCTTTTCGCGCTGCATTAAACATGCCACCGTGCCAACTAGCCCAACTATTAGTACTATACAAATCTGCTGGCCCCCATCATTTTGTTTGAACGAAAACATAACGATTAAAATAACTGTAAAATGTCGCTTTCAGTGTGATCATCAAGAGCAGCAGCAGTTTGTGTTTTATGTGAACTGCAGGACGCAAGTCCCTTCGAGTGATCTCCAATTTGCCCTTCCCTGCGCAAGCCAGCTAATTTCTTAATTTTGTTGCTTCACTTAACCTCTTGCCGTCCTCACCTGTAGGTTTTCCATCTCTTGGTATTCATTCCGCACCTCTAACTGACCACAGATTATCTAACCTTCACATTATAGGACCTGCCCAGGAACGACAGTATTGCACGCAAAAAACACTATCGAATTATAAAGCTGTAGTGAGGAACACGATTAACTACAAAAGGTGCTCTAACTTGCTCGTAATGAACAGCATACGGATGCTTTTGCTTTCGCTATCTTCAAAGTGAAACCTCCCGTGCCACATATTTTTTTTTACAAACTTGTGCGTAGCACAATATGATCACTCCAAGCACGTCTCAATGAAACTATGGCCATAATTTATTTCAGAAGTATATAGCAGTGACTGCAAATATTAGCGCTCTCATCTACTTTTCGACTATTGTATTTAATATAGCATGTTGTCGGTCGCTGCCACTTCGGAACAGAAAGACCAAGTCTCGCTGCTGCGTCGCAGGCCGTTGGACTGCCCGTAGCTGTTCTTCGAGTGCGGGGCTGGTAATAGCAGCCTCCCATGGGACGGTGTGATGACGTCGCTGCCGCATAATGCGGCGCACAGCCAGAGCATATTTTATAGCAGTGGCGTAGGCAGAATTTTTTTTTCGGGGAGAGGAGGGGGGGGGGGGCACGCCCTTAATCCGCAGTGAGGTCCGGGGGCAGGTAAGTTTGGTCAAGTGTCATTTTGTGCTCTGTACCCCGTGGCAAAAAAAACATGCGGGGGGGGGCGGGCTGTGAACGGGCCCGGTGTGTCTCCCCCTATATAGGTTGGCTATACCCGCGGGGATATAGGTTGGCTATATCCGCGCGTGATGAACCTGCATTTGTTGGCTGTATTTCCGGGTAAAGCTTGAGCAATACCACGGGGTTAGCGTGAGTGTCAGAGCCTGTGGTCGGCTTAATTTTCTGTGTCGTGGTCGGCTCAATTTTCTATGTGGCAACAGCATTTTAAAGCAGTGTCGTTTTCAGTCCCATTCTGCTGTTTCTTGTGTATGGATTAAATTGACTGGCACCTGAATTAAAGCTGTTGGCTGTCGCATTAAACAAGGTGGCATTTCAATTAAATTCATTGGCACGCAGCCTATTTATGCTGACGCTTGGATTAAATGTGGTGGCGCTAGGAGTAAATGTTTCGTACATAGATTAAATAGTTTGGCGTTCAGGTTATTCCTGTTACACTCGGATTATTTCAGCTGGCACTTGGATAAAAGCGAGCGTGAAAACCTGTAGTTTGAGTGCGCAGTCCATTCGCCTTTTAAATTCTGGCTATCTCACCCACTTGCTTCCCTCTGACAAGGAATTTTAAGTGTGGAGCACTTGAGAGGCCCGGTCGGTCGTGCTGTCCCATGTTGTCGTATGCTATCGTCGTTGTCTCATGTCGCAGGCAAAACCATGTATAGCAAAGCCATGTATAGCAAGAGGGTGGGAAAGGCTGAGGCTGATGGAAAGGAAAATGTAGAGGGTAGATCATATGATGGCCATGTATACTACGGTATTGTAGGGGTGCAGGAAAGGGAAGTGAGGGTCAGGAGAGAGCGTAAAGCATAGCATAACCATGCATTGCGTATAGTAGGTAGAACCATGTATAGCATAACCATGCATAGTGTGGTACAGTAAGGATGCGGGAAAGGGAGGGTGAGGAGGAGGGCAACGAAAAGAGGAGAGGGAAAAGCATATCATAGACAGGTATGCCGTCAGCAAGGCGTAACCACGTATAGCAGAGCTATGTATAGTATGGTTTAGTAAGGGTGCGGGAAAGGGGTGTGAGGGTGAGGAGATGGGAATGAGGATGGGAGAAGGCAAAGCATAACATAGCCAGCATAGTATAGAATAACAGAGAGCTGAGCTGGTTGGTAAGTATTCATTCTAATAAGACAGGGCATCTTATTAGAGAGCATCTTATTAGAATGAATTAGAATTGGCGCGCGTGAGCCAACCGTCGATTAACTTGCATAAAGATGAAATCAAATGCCTTAACAGTTATCTTTCGCGTAGGCCCCCACGCGTGTCGGATTGATAGGTTCGCCTATTGCATGGGCATGCGCAGATAAGTTTTCGTGCCTTCTTTCTTTTCCGCCGTTGTGCATCTATTCAGTTGTTAGTCGGCGTTTGTGGTGTCCTGACTCCTTTCTTGTGTCCGTGCTTGCACGCCCTGTCTTATTAGAATGAACAGCATAACCATGTGTATAGCCATGTGTAGTATAGTGTAACAATGGGTGGGAAAGGGAAGTGAGAGTGAGGCGAGGGTGATTAAGAGGACGCGGGGGAGGGCGAAGCATAGCATCGCCGTGTATTGTACAGTACAGCAAGGGGGCCTGAAAGGAAAGTGAGGGTGAAGAGGATGGATTTAGGGTGAGTGTATATTTACATCACGAAGCGTGTAGCAGCATGTTGGAAAACCTCCACGCGAATATTGGTATTCAGTATACTTTGTTGGGAACTTTGACTCGCCCTTTGTCCTCTATTGCATCACTCAATGTAAAGCTGCATAAGATTTCATCTGAACTCTTAACGTACGCCGCTCTAGATTCTTCAAACACGTGACATGTACTTACTTTTAGTGAACAAAATATTCTTATTATTTTCCACTGTTCGGTTGTAAACAGGAGAATTTACGAATATATGTTAGGAAATGTTTGCTTTACTTTATAAATAAAAATAAACAAAAACGAACAAACAGTAAGGCAATAACGAATGCTTGCGCCATGCAGCGCTCAGTAGCTTTACCTGACAGCGCACGAGAGGATGCGATATTCGCATAACAGTATTGCCATAGTTACCATGAGCTATGCCCAATCTTTAACGGGGACGCTGAGATTACAAAACCATCGAACGGTGTCATTCCTATTACGCCCGTCTTCAATATCTCTATCTCGATGAAAGCTCGTCCTTTATTTCAGATTTCTCTTTTTTTCATGATGTAGCCGTGCGACCATGACTCCTTTTTAAAAAGGCGTAAAACTCTTCAAGTGCTGTTTTTTTCTTTTTTCTTGGTGGTGGTGGTGCACTGGCATAACTAGCACTCCGACTACATGGCCTCCTGCAGGGGCCAAAGTTTCCAAAAAACCTACTCTGTCGAAATTCCAGCTGGTTCGTTATCAGCCGGTTCAATCTTTTCACACTTCGCTGATGGTTTGCGCGTCGCCACGCAGCCAACACCACCGCCACCAGCCGCTTACGTCCTCGTACCAAAGCGAAGGCCTTGAATGCCTGCTTCTCCTGATAAAGGCCGCGCGTGATCCTCGTACTAAGTGCTATAAGCACAAAAGGAAAATTATACTTCTACTTAAGCGGCGTGGAGCACTTAGACCAAACCCCTTTGAAATGATACTGACCCACAGTGCTACGATAGCTAGCAAAGTGTTGCGCTGGTATACTCTGCGATGAGCATGGTTCCCGACTTTCGGTGACCGGCATTTCAATCGGGTTAAAATCTAAAAGCACACGCATATTTAGATTAAAGTGCACGTTAAAGAACGCATACGTAAAGCTTTGCGTTAGCGTTTGTCGTCACTGCGCATGGCCTCGTGCGCTGTCCTCTGGCGGGCCCGCGTTAAGTGGACGGAAATAGCGGGTGACCGCAACGAACGCTATCTTTGCGTACGCTATTCGAAAACGTTTTTTTTAATGTTTTATTATTTTGTTGTCTGGGGTTTAACGTCCCAAAACCAGGATATCATTATGAGAGACGCTGTAGTGGAGGGCTCCGAAAATTTCGACCAGCCGGGGTTCTTTAACGCGCACCTCAATATAAGTACACGGACCTCAAACATTTCTCGCCTCCATCGAAAATGCTATTCTAAAACTGCCTACTATTTCACAGTTACCGACTTCGGCGTGCCGCACTATCGTACCGTGGTTCTGGCACACAAAACTCCACATTTTAATTACATAGAAATGCTGTATAAATATATCTGTTGTCATATATATGTTGTATAAATACTTCTCAGTGAGAGCGACTCTGCTTACCTGTTACTTTACGCCAGCACGTTTACACAGGCTAAGGCTTGAAGCTTACTTTCCCGTAGACTTGCATGTCCTGGAACTTTGTAAACGCGAAGCATTTGTTAGCGAACCAAAGGTACTTTGATCATTTCTGTCTATCTATATTCCATAACCTTTTCCATCAATCAGGTGTTGCACACACCAGCATAACACGGCCCGTGGTATACGGGTACGTGCAACAGGTGATTAGCAGTCCATATCAAATCAGCGACAGCGAGAACAGACTTTGGAAACCTTAACGCTATGGCGCTAAGGAGCCCGTGTTGCAGACAATCCGGTGCCGGTGTCGACGGCGTTGTCGATGAGCGAAAAATCCCTGTGGAAGCAAAAAATAAAAATCACGACAGGAACCGGGATCGAACACAGCCATACTGCATGGACGCCAAGAATTCTACCTCTGAGCCACGCCAGAGCATCAAACTGCTTAAGAAAAAGACCCTATACAAGCGACATGTCGGGGCAACGACAATTGTGGCTGCAGTGTTGGCTTTTCGCCCCTTTTATAACAATATAATAAACATTGACTCCAGTAGCGTTGCCAGAAATATTTTTCGTAAGGCAGGTAGCAGGTCGGGGGGGGGGTTCAACCATACTTTAAGTATGTCGTGCATGCGTTCTTATGTGAGCATGTATATATACGCATGCAATAAATTAAAACGACACAACACAAGTATGATTCACCGAATTCGTCTTGGTGTGGCCTTCACAAGACGTTATGCACATATCATCGGCTGCAGTGACACCGGTCCCAACTGTGACCACTGTCAAGTGCCAGAAACACTTGTGCACATATTTTGTACCTGCCCAGCATGCGCACGCGAACGACAGAAACTGATTTCCTCGACTGAAGGAGTGCATAATAGGCCATTAACTGATGAGGTTGTGTTGGGCCCATGACCTGACGCCAACAGCACAACTGTGGTCATAAGAGCGGTTGCAGCTTTCCTACAAGCCACTGGACTGGATGCGCGGCTATAGCACTGCACCACCTAGACGGGACTGTACATACTCACCTCTCTTACTTACCATCGTCATCCATCATTCTTTTTTCTCCCCTTTCCCCACCCCCGGTGTAGAGTAGCAGGCTAGAGCATAATATCGCTCAGGCCGACCTCTCTGCCTTTCTGTAAATAAACCTCTCTCTCTCACATGCAAAATTGAAAAATGTCAGCTGCCGGGGGGGGGGGGGGGTGTGGTGGTGGTGGAGTTAAGAGTTGCGATTAAATCATGCACACGTTGAACTTGCCCTCTGCGGCCCACCATTGTTTTGCCTTTTGCCTTCTCCCTGAATTGTAAAACTACGAAATCCTAGAACTGGAGGGAGAAAGAGGCAGCACAGGAAAGCCATCGTCATCGGGCGCTATTTCAGCCGATTGTCATTCGAGCATTAACCCGTCAGTCACAAAACATATGGCTGGCTCGCTCGTAATCGAGGGTAGATGTAAGCATGAAATGGCTACCGGCAAAGAACAAGAGTTGGAGATGACGCTAGCCACAATCCTAATATGCGGCCACGACGCGACGAAGGCCTGAAATTTTAGTGAGTCGAAATGAACTTGTTTTGAACTGGACCTCCGTTGCAAACCTCGTTTCGGCCAACTCGGTCAAACACCACGTGCGCCGCGTCGGACGCTGGTGCCATTGGTCACTCAGCGTGATGCCATTTTAAGACGGATGCGGTGCTCGTGTTGTGTACTCGTTTTGCCTGCTACGTGTGTCTTTTTGTGCGTCTTCCTTCGTGTTGAAATAGCGCGTCGCAAGTGTCAACTAAGCATAACCCGTGCCTCGTAACTCACGGACCGCTGGCGTTGAAAGGAGCACAAACAACCCTGTCCAAACGATGACAATGGAGTCTATGGTGCCCTTTATCTGCCTTTGGAACGTGATTATTGCCAACGACAAATAAAACTTCAGCGCACGGGAAGTTACACCTTCAGTGGCACTGTGAACAGACATTACGAGCTCGGAAGCAGTATTTCTTATAAGCGCTTTTTAATCTATTTCACAATCTGTTTGTAACAAACCAGATATTTGTTTTCCGCTTAACCTCCCTGCCTTTTCGCATCACGTTTTGCTCTCTCTTTCTTAATCTATTTATAGCACGAACCAGTACCAACTAGTTCACCTTTCCGTTTTTCTTGAATATTCCTTGTAACTTGTTTGGGTTGTAAGTATTATATGTAATGCGGCCCTGTAGAAAGGGTTGGGGCCAGAGAGCGCATTTTCTGAACTGTTGAGTGCTTGTCCAGAGGACCTCCTTCTGTTCTCGTGCCCTGCCAAGGTGGTCTAGTGGTTATGGCTCTCGACTGCTGGCCCGAAGGTCGCGGGATCGAATCCCAGTAGCGGCGGCTGCATTTCCGATGGAGGCGAAAACGTTTCAGGCCCATGTGCTTAGATTTAGGTGCATGTTAAAAAACCCCAGGGGGTCGATTTGCGGAGCCCTCCACACGGCGTCCCTCATAATCATATCGTGGTTTTGGGACGTTAAACCCTAGATATTATAATATTATTATCCTTTTGTTCTCGCAATTATATAAACACTTGCTGATTACTTTGCCAGAGGGGCGGCTTAGGGCTTTCCCATAGTAGACCAATAAATTCTAAGCGCACAAACGGACGAGGACAAAGAACGCGTACGACACACAGGCGCTAAAATAAAAATCACGACAGGATTTACGTGTTCTTTGTCATCGTCCATTTGTGCGCTTAGAATTTATTGGTCATGTCTTACCATCACGCCCAAACCGCCGCAATTGTGAACCCATAGTAGAGTACACAGTACTCTAAGTCGTCTGCTTTTTTTCTGAACGCAACGATGCGCCCAGATGTTCCCGTTTATGTGCCCAGGCAACGGCTCTGCTTTATGGCTCAAGGTTACTTCAAGGTCGCCGACAACGGCAGCTAAAAGCACTTCATGTTTAAAACAACACTAGTGCAGCTTACACTCATATGTGCAGGATTGTTGTTTTACAACATGTGCAACGGTGTCTTCGTCACTCTGAGGTGCCAGGACCTATGAGATTGCCATGCCAAAATGACCCCTTCTTCTGTCCCCCACTGTTGGGGGACAGAAGAAGGCGTCATGTCCCCCGCCCGATCTTGTTACCTGGTGAACGTTTCTGGCTGTCCCAAATTCCCTGTGTCTCCCTCTTGATAAATGGCCACCAATGTTGGTACTCGCAGCACTTGTTCTTGAGCGCCTAGGTGAGCCTCACCTGAGAAAAAATGAAGAGAACCGTAAGTTTTAGCGCCTGTGTCAGAAAAGCAAATCTTATTTCAGGGTAAACGGTTATTGATTAATTTGGTTGCCTATAGAGTAAGCCAAATACGGAGCAGAAATAGTTAGCGAAAGCCCACAGTCTCTTTGTTGAATATTTTTTACCTCTGCTAAATCCTGCTCTCAAGCGTTAGCGACCCTCACAACGACAAGTATGAATGTGGCGCCAACGTAGCATTTTCGTCCGTCGGATAAGAAAGACTCGCGCCCTTCGGAATTATACTGAGGCATATGTTAATCGCAATGAACATAATGTTTATTCATATCTTGGCACTCGCTTTTACGATGGTGCCCATTAAATGACCCTACTCCTCAGTTGGGCTGGCTTTGGAGCTGACCATACTGATTGGTGAAATGGACTGCCGTGGTACTATGTTGAAACGTTCTGATAAGAAATGAGAAAAAAAAAAACAAGCACCAAGGCTGGCTATAAGCATGCAGACCTCATCTGTGCAGGATTTGCAAGGACGCGTTATTTACGCTAACTGCCTACATGAGATCACACCCACTGGCGGGGTTGTTAAATATTTCTCTGGCGTCATCGTCTCCGTAATGCCGCGGCCTTCTGAAAATGGCGAAGCACGTTCCTGACGAAAACCACCTACTTATCTCTGATTTACGGTGGCTGTCAACGACTGCAGCGCTCGCTGTCAAACGCGCCCTCAGCGACTCGCTCATTTACAGATTTATCTTAATGATTTGTCGGCGGCGACATGAAAATGTTGTTAGTGTCCGTCTCTCTCGCTTGAACGGAAACGGGCGCAATAATAGAGCGTTTTAATGACCGACATAGGCTTGGCTACGTGAAACCGTGCAAGGGAAACAGTCTGGCTTAACTTGAGGACACCTTGCGCAGTGGACCCGATATTTGATAACGCTACAGCACGCGTCAGAGTCAACCGTCCTGGAGTCGCCTTCCGGGTTTAATTTCCATGGCCATGTTCGTATCTATCAAATGACCGTACTAATGGCATTTGTCGGGCAATAAAGTGGCACAGGTATGCACCAATCCTTAACGTTATTTCACTAGGGTTTGGGCCAAACCGCAATGCGAGCAAGCCAGCTTTGCCTGTTGCCACACCCACCTGACCTGCGTCACGCTTTCTTTTTGTTGTGTGCATCATTCACTTCCAGCGTCATCTGATGCACTTATAGTGAAAGAAGTCAGTGGGAAGACGAAAAGTACTACGCAAGCACAGTCTCAGCGATGCATTGTTAAGTATCATGGACATAAAGCGGAGTCTTTGTTGCATTAGGGCATACTTTGTGGCGTATAAACGCACGTAACCAGAATTGATGTTAATGGGGTACACAAGTGCCGAGGCACGTGGAATAAACCCAATGGCATAATTTCTTGAACAATTGTTTCCAACATGTGAACATTCTTTGGGCGGGTCTCCATGGAAAAAATCTTGTATGGATGTGTACGAGCGTCATCAGCATCGCCATCGTCAGCAATCTGACTGTGCGCACTGCAATGCAAAGGGTTCTCTGATATTTCTCCGATTAGCTCGGGTCTGTGCTTGCTGCGGCCACGTCATCCCCACAATATTCGTACTAATCTAATCTGCCCACCTAACTTCCTGCCTACTTCCGACGCGCTTGCCTTCTCTTGGAATGCAGTTTGTTGCCATTAATGAGCAGCGGCTACATTGGCTTTGCACTATGTGTCTTGCCCATCCCAACTTCTTCTTCATAATTTAGACTAAAATACCATTAACATACATTTGTTCCCCGACCCACACTGCTCTCTTCTTGTTCCTTAAGGTTGCACCTGTCATTTCGTTTTGCATGGCTCGCTGCGTCGTCCTCAATTTAAGTGGAACACGTTTCGTTAGCCACCAGGTTTCTGGGCCGTAGGCAAGCACCGTTAGGATGCAGCTTGTATAGGATTTTTGTCTTGGGGGATATTGGTAAACTGCCCTTTATGATGTGGGAGTGAGAGCGCAAAAACCAGCATGACAGCGGAAACAAAAAAAAGACAACCGGCGCAACAAAAGTGGTCAGCTAGAGCTGCAGCTACAAGTAACTCTATAATACAGTTGGTGCAAAAAGAAAGCAGGGCAGACGCAGTTCCCTTAGTGTCCTGCTGCAGCATCAGTATAGCTGCTGTAAAAAGTCATTATACGAGACGGTCGGTGAAGACAAAACGAGGAAAGTAGAGTGGCCGCCGCAAGTGACCATACTATACAGTCGGCACAAAAGAAAGCAGTCTGCAACAGCTGCAGTGAGAGCTAGCCAAACCATATTGGGGCATCATCATCATCATAATCATCATCATCACACCCACCTGGTCATAAGTCCACCGCAGAACGTAGGCCTTTCCTAAAGACCTCCAACCCACCCTGTCTTGCGCGAGTTGTTTCCATTTTATGCCTGCAAGTACCACCTAACCCTTTGCCGTTCTCAGCCGAGCTTCCCACCTTTTGCTAATCCTTTCCATGTTCTATATTTGCATCTGTCATTTGCCCCTCTCACGACGTGACCTTCCAAGTCCATTATTTTTTTCCTTTTAACATCTACTAAGACATCGGCTACCGGGCTTTGTTTTCTGATCCACTCTGCTGTCGTCCTATCTCTTAGACATAGGTCGGTAAACTCACTCATGAGTGGGCTCACTCAGACTCAGATCGAGCCGTGAGTGGGCGGTCAGGTGGGCGGTCAGGTGACACTCTCCGCAAGCTCTTTCACAGGTAGTTCTTAACAAAAATATGTCGTGTGAGTAATCTCTTTCAATGAACATGTCCTTACTGGATTGCAACCACTGATAACCTATATTTGAAGGTACGAGATTAAAAGGTGCCAAGTAGAGCACCATTTATGCGAGATATTGGCGTTGAAACTATGGTTGTAAAAGCTAATTATGTGCTAACGGACTCATGAGTCGAATCACTCGGACTCAGATAGAGCCGTGAGTGAGTACGAGTATTATATATATATATATATATATATATATATATTATATATATATATATATATATATTGGTGAGTTTGAGTCCGAGTGAGTCCAGCTGAGAAATATTTTAGGGAGTCTGAGTCCAGTTGAGCTCTAAGAGAAAATATATTTCATGAGTGAGTCTGAGTGAGCTCCACATTTTTTGCCGACCTATGCTCTTAGAGTTACATCTTCCATTTTTCATTCTATTGCATGATGGGTGGTTCATAGCTTCATCTCGAGTTGATTTGTTATTCTCCAGGTGCCCACCCCATGTGTTAGAATTGACGAAATACAATGATTGTACACTGCCTGCTTTAGTGACATTGGCAAGACACCGGCCAAGCGTTGAGGTTGTCTAACCTGTGCGCACCAGCCCATTCTCTGTTTTCGGTGGACTTGCGCTCCACAAGTAGGCTCCCCTGTTATTCCTTGGCCTACATAGACCTACTCTTTAATAATTCAATGGTTTGCTTGTCTTTCACGAATTCTCACTGTTTAGCTGGACCACGCAGCATATTCATCTTCAGCCACGCTTCGACGCTTTCTCGGTTTTCTATTTGAGTCAGCTTTTGCAATTCTCTGCCATCATTGCTGAAGATTGCGATGCAGTCTGCAAACCGCAAATTGCTAGGGTATTCACCGTTGATCCCCATTCCCATTTTTTTTATAAATAAAGTTATTTGAATACTTATAGAAAAGCAGTAAATAAAAATGGAGAGATTGTATCGCATTTACGGACCCCTTTCTCGGTCGCGAATTTCCTGCTTTTCTTGAGGAGGAGAAGAGTAGCCGTGGAATCTCTGTATACATTAACTATGGTGTTCAGGCGCGTTCCAAGTACTCCTTGCCGACGCAATGCCTCCAGAACCGCTGGTATGTCTACCGGCTCGAATACCTTGGTGGATAAACAAGTGTTGCCTGATGTTGACTAATAATGGCTTATATCCACCATGGTTGGCTAATTGATGGTCAATGTAGATCAGTGTTGCTGTATATTGATTACTCAATGGAATAAAAAAAATATTGCTTAACAATTACCTTAGGGTTGCCCACTCTGTGCGTCATTTACGTATGTCTTTCTCCGTTTTACAATGTGCTTCAGATATGCACATTGCCAATGTACTAGGCTGCATGATAAAGCTCCATTTTGAGGTTTTATATCAGGATAATTTGCTTACTTTATTCATATCTTATACTGTTTCAGGTACGTACGCTTTCTAGGTATTTGCTTTTGCCCGTTTTTTTTTCTATGTTTTATCTTCTTGTGCTCACTATGCAGATATCTTTCCAAAATAAACAATAGGTTGATATAGTAAGCGATCGCGTTGTGTTTTTAACACGAAAGTGTTTTATGCCAGGGTCCATCAAGACTTCAGTGTTGTATTTCCGGCAAGGAAATGACGCAGAAAAAATTTGCACGATCAGATGGCCAAGAAAAGAAGTCCTGTCAACGGGCATCAAACCCACGACCGCTCGGTCCACAACAACAGATGTCGGGCACGCTATCCACTGCGCCACGGTCACAGACTCTAGAGACTTCACAAACGCGCCTTTTATATCTACCACTCTCCCGGTCGGCGGGGTGGTGTTGCCCTCTGGGAGCGGTAAAGTAAAGTAATTCGTCATTACTGTGGCCTCCGCGATTAGCATCTGCCATGCGTTACACGCCCGTTCCATGACCCATTCGGCGCGTTTTTAACAGAAGTTCAATTTTGTAATTGCCTTAAACACCGCGAGGTGGTGATCTTAGCCCAAGCGTCGCAAAAGCGTCGGCCTCGCTCACAGCATCACGCTAATCCAAACCAAAAATAACTCTCCGACGCGCGCCTGCCTCACCTGGCTGTAACAGCGTGATCCCCGCTGACGCGCTCGCCCCGAGAAAAATCGCGGCCCGGCTACTGGGGTGGCACGACGCGCTTTGCGTTTCCCTGTAGTCCGGCCGTGGTGTTCAATCCAGGGCTTAAAGTCAGAGGGGGCTCGGATGTGCTCGCCCCCCCCCCTTTTATTTCTTAAGGAGGGGCTGTATGTATTTGTGTATGTATGTATACAAGTTGCCGCCCTCTGAGCCCCCCCCCCCCCCCCCTCCATTGAAGGGAGACTTTAAGCCCTGGTTCAATCACATTTTAACATGCCGCGGTGTGGCGACCAAGTTCTGCGTCCAACATGCGACGCTCTTCTGGCTATCACACCTCGTTCTCTGATTACGCTTTCACCGTTAACTACTACAGCTACCACAAGGGTTTGGCTTAATCTTTTAACATCGACGTTAGTCGTCGGGATGGAGATGTACCACCAATCATCAAAGTGGGTGCATCCACGTTAAACGGTGCCATTAGCTGCCATACATCAATATGCATTGTGCAAACTCTCTTATATCAATGTACAGGGAACATTCTGTTACTTCTGTAAGGGCACGCTTTACTTTCGTGTTATTCCGATTCCACCTCTTCGCCTCGCTTTCTAAGGCAAAATTCTCGGTCACAGGTAGGTGTAACAAATATCCAGAAGCTTCACGTATATGCCGTGAGAAACATCTAAAGGGCAGGCAGGATGTCTCTATTTATAAAAAAAACTGTTCTCGCAAAATTTGTTTTTGTCTAAAGTCTATAGCACAGACTGAGTGCTATAGACGCCAACGCATAGTTCAACGTCAGGTGAGAAGCGCTTGTAGCCACAGGACATTACGGCTATCAATGTTCGAACTTGCGATAGTCCTAAGATCAGGGTTTCTATGTGTCATTCGGAACTCATTCAGAGAGGTAATAAAGTGTGAAGAAATGTAACTTAGCAACTCGTCTGTCACTCGTCTGTTGCCTGTTTTTTGCGCTGAACTACGCTATGTGTGAAGAAAAATACGAGTCATATGCATTACTTCCCGTAAAACAGTGTGCTACGTGCAATGGTAGCATAATTTTGCGTTAAAAAAAGGCAACAGCGTGATATTGGTGCACGTCGACTAAAGCGAGATTTGCACAACGAAACTAGGGCATAACAGGAAGGGATGGAAAACACACACTGCTTATGTCTCGTCCGTTTACAGCTATCGAATTTAATGTCCCGGCAGCAATAATGGATTATCACGATATCCGTATTAGACTTACTATAACCATCGAAATATCATGGCTGCTCCGTTGGCGTTCCTAAGGGGAACCCGGCCTTCCCGACAC
Source organism: Rhipicephalus sanguineus (assembly GCF_013339695.2). Classification (NCBI taxonomy): domain Eukaryota; kingdom Metazoa; phylum Arthropoda; class Arachnida; order Ixodida; family Ixodidae; genus Rhipicephalus; species Rhipicephalus sanguineus. Next base: position 208,562,011 of record NC_051179.1, read on the forward strand.
TGAACATTACACGCCATCATCGTCATCGTGTTATGTCCATTTGTGGGTGCGCCTGAGAACCCAGCCACGAGCGAAGCGTGGCGAAAACGGAACAGCCAAGTGAGTGTAATCGACCCGCCATTCAGGCAGAAGAGAAACAAATTTACTAGTAAAATGAACCCGCGCCCATTCTATCGTTTGCAAGCTTGGCGGCGCTGGCGTCAGTCGAAGCCGGTCGAGGCCACATGGCGGAGCGCTCGAGTTAACCGTGCTGACGGCTGTACGTGTGGAATTGGCCTACCAAAAGTCACATGGCCTCAATGTCACACGAATGCCACATGCACTTGCGATCAGACTTTGTGCCGCTGAATGCAGTTAAGTGAATGTCGTTAATAAGCGAGTGCTCTAGTAACAAAGTACTCAAGCTAGTTAAGTAGATGAGTACCTCCTTTTATTTCCTTAGCTTGGAAAGTAGTAATTTATGACATAGTTCATCAAATGCTTTCGAGTAATTGAGAAAAGTAAGTCAGCCACCGAAGAACCATTTGTTAAATTCATGAGTGAGAGTAAGAAGTTGAGTTTCGCAAGGACAGTGATTGACGGAAAGCGTACTGTGCCGACCTAATAAAGGCTATGGACTCAAGATATTTAGGTAGCTTAGATTATAGCGGTTATATGTTCTAAAACTTACAGAATTGCTACTTATCGAGATGCAGTGGTAATTCTTGGAATACGAATCACCACACTTGGGAACAGTATCACTTTCGCGATCTGCAAGTCAGAATGAGCGCAGTTGCTATCGAATGACTACTGAAAACATCTTTAAAGAATCAATATTGACTAAACAGCTGTACTTCAAAAAACATTGAATTAATAAGGTCAGAGCGAGGACTAGCAGCACTTACCCGATTACATAAGCAACGCCATGTGCTTTAATAATTCCCGCGTTCATACTGAGGCACTGATGTGATGTGAGCATTGGAGACTGAAATAAAAGCACTATAGAGAAATTATTGCAAAGTTTATAGTTAAGAATGAACGGACAGTCGTAATTTGCAATGAGTCGCTTAGCAGAAGCAACAAAATTGATAGTATTATTAGTTAAGTGATTACGCACTAAAACATTCTTTTCCCTTTTGGTCCACAAGGAAGGCAGTGTGATGTCGCAGAGGCTACTTTTCGCTACCTTGAAAGCATCTCCACTGCAAGCCGGCCTCCGCTACATTTTCACGACCAGCTAAGACAGCTGAGGTTATTCGATGCACGATAATAGAATCCACGAAGCATTGCTTCAATTCATCCACAACACAGGCCTTGCAACTCACCAGGGCTGGACAATCATACTTTGAAATCGTAACGCGATATGGCACAAGATACTACCGCAATTCGTGTATCCAATACGATACTTTCCAATCTTGTCTTAAAATACTTTGATACATTAGGAAGTCATTTATGATAGATTTATGCAATGTAGCAGCAACCGACTACGCACAAAAATGTTAGCTCGAACGTTTATTAGCTGCGACAAACTTTGTTTGATTGCAATGCAATATGTTTCTATCTCAAAAGCTTTGTGTGTCTCGCGCAAAGTAGACTATTTTCATTCGAAACAACTTACTGGGGTTGCTTTAGCTGCCTAAGAGCTCTTTATACATTGCGCTCTCGGCGGTTGTTGCTTGTAGAATGTGTAACTGGGGGGAATCGCTTCTCCGCTTGCCGCGCAGCTAGCGCATTTTCATCTAACTATAAGAACTTCAATAGGAAGCCTCCGCACGATGGCGAAATACCGCTACGCAGTTTTACCATGTCCGTAAACTTATTACCGTTTACGCAATATCGCATTACCGGACAGGTGTGCAAAAGCGACAACGCTGGTAGAAACATTTTTTGTGGCGCATCAGAAACATGTAGTGGATAGAAAACTGCAATGATTTTTCGTATTCTACTGATCTGAGAGCGTAAAGCGTTCGATAGCGACATGTACACTAACACGCAATCTTCTTGTAGCCATTTTGCTAGCCATTAGCTTTATTAAACTGCCAACGACGCCCAGAAGGTGGGTTGTCATCACGGATTCCCTGGTGGCTCTTGCGTGTGTGGAAAATGCCATTTCAGGAAAAATATGTATATGTATAGTATACGCGATCTTATAAGAGCTTTCAGAAGTTACGAAGTAAGATGATCAAGTGACATTTCAGTGGGTTCCCAGTCACTGCGGAATCAAGCGAAATGAAATGGCAGATGCGTTGGTGAAAGCGGCTCATCATTATACACAAACACGCGTCATTCCTACATTTCATTGCGACATACACAAAATTTTACGGAGAGCAAAACGGGAATTATGCTTATCCACGTGGTTCTCAGACAACACAAAGGAATCAATCTTGTGCGCTGTTGACCCTAACTTTGAGTGCCAATTAGACCTTCAGCTCCCAAGACTCATCGACACACTCATTCATCGCCTAAGACTCGAACTGCTTATACAAAGCACTCCTTATTTCGGATTCAGCATGCATCATCGTCAGCATGTTCGTGCGGCCACGATGACGAAGATGTACATACATCGCCTGCTGCTCGACTGTCCCAAACACGACACACATACACGGCGACTCGAACAGGAACTCCACATGCTTGACTCAGAGCGAACGTTTTCGTTGGCGAAAATACTAGGCACATGGGTGTCTAGGGGAAACCGCAAAGCAATGAACGTTCTACAACGTTTTTTTTTTTTGAAGACACCAATATTTGTGATGAATATTGAGCGGGCTATATTTAAAGTGTGCGCCGCGACAATATGTGTGCTCTGTTGAAACGAGTTTTAAAGACGATAGTCTTTTCTTGGGGAACTTAAACGCAGAAATTTTGGTCTGTCTTTCTGTCTGTCTTTCTGTTTGTCGGCACGTCCCTCGATTCAGCCACTCGGCCAAAGTTGAACGACTTGCCCAAGGGCCAGCCGTCTTGAACTGGTGCGGCTGTTCATACTTGTGAACGTTGTCGATCAAAAAGTAAATATCATGCATATCTGAGGTGCAACATCACTAGGTAAGTATTAGGTGGCGTGTTCCTTTAATAGAAAATGCATACATACGTAATTTTAAGGACCCTAGTTTCTTAAGCTGCGCTGAAAATGCATAAGAATGGAAGCTCGAGCGAGTTGGTATGCGTTCATCTTTGTTGAAACAGCGCTCACTAGACGACGACGAAGTAAAAGAAGGCACAGGACAGGCGCTGCCTGTCCTGTGCCTTCTTTTACTTCGTCGTCGTCTACTGAGCGCTGTTTCAACAAAGCTGAAAATGCGACTGCGCTGAAATTTGCCTTCCTCCGTGCCTTTCGCACGAGCTCATTGTTGTGTTTCGGTTTCGGTTCTGTATTGCACTGTACGAATGCCATGGGTTGGTGTTGAAAAACTTTAGTTTTGAGAAGGCCAAGAAGGTGAAAAAAAATATTAAAAAAATGAAAAAGCAGCGTTGTAGGCGGCCTTCAGGCTGCCGGTTGTGGGCGCCGCTCTGGCGTTCCTGTTTTACCCAGGTGACGTGTAAATAAAAGAGTGTGTGGAGAGTACTCGTTGAGTGCGGACGTTTCTCTGCAAAGGTCTTCGCTTGCTGCTGCGCCGGGACTACCAGCACGCAACACAGCACTCATGTTTCCCGACGTATTGCCAGATGGCGTCTATATCTCACACAGCGCCTCTTCTATCGTCTTTACACGACATTTGCAGCGAAGCACGCAGATACGCGGCCAATTTTTTCAACTCGACAAATGTAGGACGGTATATATGTATATATATTATTTTTGTTTCTTAATTTTTATATCTTAACAATCTAGTGGAGAGGGGTAGCCGTCACCAAGCAATGGCGACAACAACTCCTTCATTTAGTTTTTATTTCAATAATAAAAAAGCGCAATCTTTTAACAATTCTTCTTCTACGAGAGGACATGGGCAGCCCTGAAACACCTCAGACGTATTGTCTAGTTGCAAAAAGCGTCGCAAGACAACGCCGCTATTTGAAGTATTACGGCTTATAGTTCTGATTACCTGGCGATCAGTAAAACCGAAAACATTTAGGGCGACCTAAAAAGGAAAACAACTACAGTTGAAACTCGATCTAACGAAGTTATTGGAACGCTCGAAACACTTCGTTAAAGAGGGGAGTTCGTAAAATCGAGAAAGGAATTTTTGGCTCTTCGAAATCTAAAGTTGTAACGTAACCACTACCAAAAGCTACCAGGCCATCCTTCTTGCGACCAATCTACTCCTGCGCATGTGAAAAGTCCGCGAGGGCGGCCCTGACATGGAGCCGCCGATGTCGCCCGGACATACGGGGCACCAGGTCCGGGCGATGCAGGCCGGAAAGAGGGTTGCGTGAAGCAATGACGGGCGAACGATATGCGGAGGCGCGGCGAACGAATGGGGTGATTGTGCGAGCAGGCCGAACTAGAAGGTTGCAAGCAGATGATTAGTGACATGAAATCACGGAACCAATCACCGCCGCCGGTAGCACCACCCCGTACGTAAGAGCGATACCGACGGCCGAATCAATTGCTCCATGCATGTGCGCGGCGTGCCGCCTCGTCACACTAAAGCTAGGGCCGTGAGTAGGGCGCCTAGACGTTTTAATGAGATGGTGTTATAGCGCACGCTCGAAGAAAATGATGTCTCTGCAAACTTGGAAAGAAAGCACCGCTTTGTTAACTCAGGTATTTCTGGAAAAACTTCGTTAAATCGGGTTTGGCGCCCAAGCTAGTTCGTTGATTCGTGTTGATGGTAACCCTGAGCCAATAGATATTTGCTGGGGAATCGAAATTTATCCGTTAGATTGAGAACTCCGTGAAGTCGAGTTTCGTTAGATCGAGTTTTAACTGTATATCTAAGTAAAATGAAAAGCCCGCCTCTTATCACAAAATCCCAGTGAATAAGTATTGTAACACGGTACAGACGCACCCCTAATAGCTATGCGAATTACGCATGAAGTATCGTCGACTTACCTCTTAAGGTAAGACAACAGAACATTCAGTGCCTTTTCTTTACCATGTATTATTTTCATTGTTATAATGTAAACTCTATTTCGCCGTTGTACAATGTAGAAAGCAGAATTTTTGCTACTTTATGCTCCAGGCATGCCCAGATTACCATAATATTTGTCCTCAACATCGCCATGACATAACAGTAAACTGAAGTGGAATGTAAATATGAGAACAGTAGTAGAAATGACGCAAACCGCTCAAAGTAAGAATAAAGCAGAGATCTTATTTTGAAAGTACGTTACAAAAAGCCATTGCACTAAAGAGACCGGAAAGAACCATACAGAGACCTAGCTGATGTATGGGATGCGAAGAAGGACAGCGAACATGATTTTGAAAACTCTTTGAATAAAGATAGCAGCAAGAAACAGATGCGGTACGCTAGGTAATCTTCTGTTTGATGAATGCATGTTCTACAATATCTAGCATGGGTGCCGGCGGTGGTGAAGACCTCGGAATATGATGTGCATATAAATTGATAACATCACATGTAATTCCCCCCTAGATCCACGAGATCCTTCAAATCGCTGATGCGTGAAAGCCATGAGACGCAAATCTACCTCACTCTTCTATTCTCCAGACTTCGTAACGAAGCACCAAGCAAGCTTCGATAATGACCGTGCAACGGCATCAGAATTCGTGCGATATCTCTTAGGAGCCCGTGTGGCATTATACGCCACACACATTGGAGTACGCGGCACATCAAAAGGGCTAAGAGCAAGTGCAATGGCACTGACACAACAAAAAAAAAGCGAGAAAACAAAAGGTCACCTGGGCGTAGACGTTCGCGGGCTTGTTTTTGTCAAGATGGCACGAGCACCGTCAAGTGATTCTGCTCGACCAATAGGGACTCGCAGACCTCATCGCCTGCCCCTGTTGGAGGACTCCGGCTAAAAGATAAAAGAATGCCACTGCCTTTGCTTTTATTGGTGGCTTAGTGACAGCAGCACCAGCTTGAGAAGCACAGTTGAGCCAACGTTTGTTATTTCGCTCGGTGGCGTTGCGATCGCAGTATCTTGTATCTTAAAATAAACGATGCATTATTTTAATCTATAAGAAATATACATACTAATACACGTCGTGCGAGTTGTATCGCGATACAGATCCAAGGTACCCAAAGAGTATCGAAAAGAGTATCTAAGACACATGTATCGTCAATACTGCTTATCACTGTAGCACACATATAATACGTATACATATACCCACCAAGAATTATGTTTTATGGGCAAGTCTTCATCACAATAAAACAAAAACAAAGAAATCACCTACATGAGCGCTATTGGCATAGTTGTAGGCGTTCCGATCAGCTTCTGTAGGCTTGGCCGTGCGAAATGTACGTATGTTGCTTTTGATTGGCTAGGCATCCAGTGACATCAGTTTTGCGTGGGACCTCTTTATAATACAGGTGTTGTATATGCCGGATATAGCGGAAACGCTGATAATGAGGTGACACATTTCTCAGCGAGTGCATTCAGGGCCGCCACCTACCATCGCTGACCTCGACACTCATTCGCACCGTTACTTGTTACGTACGGAACGACGCGCTGACTACGGCGGCAGGAAAAGGAAGGAAACCGAGATCCAATAAACTGGGACCGATACACTTGAACAGCGACTCCTTTCTGAAAGGGCTATCATTGTGCCCTCGGGCTGTCATACGAAAGGTACGCAATAGCTGTCAGCGAACGCCACAGCTGGCGGAGAAATAGTGCAATTACGAGAGGAAACGAAATAGTGAGATAAGCGGTGAGCTAGATGCCGTGCCACGGAATCAACAACGCCAATACAAAAGGTGCTACTACAGCCCTTAGGTGCCATATAGCGGCCACGAGGAGCCAAAGTTCAAAGATTAATACTTGCCCTGCACTGCTGTCGGCCTGGACGTACTTAGTTTACACGCCGAGTGCTGCCAAGTCTTGAGTGAGTGGGTAACTTGCTTTGAAGGAGTGGATGACATTACTGTTGAAGATACGAAGGCTCATGCATCACTCGATTATTGCGCGGTCCTTCAGCCTGGATATGGACGTCTACTCGAGGATGTGACAGGACCAAACATTCTTACTTTACGGAAAACTCTGGCTTTCCTTATACCCCCGTGTGAGTAATGTCTGCATCACGCGTATATTTCGCATATTTCCATGCACGCAAGCCAAGTCAAGTAGTTAGGAATGTGAAGTTCCAACTGGCATATACAAATGTAGGCGTCCTTGTGAGGCTCCTCAAATTGATACTACCTCCTAGGGTGTCCGTAAATAAATAACTACGATCAAGGAAACAACTATCATCAATTACAACTAACATTTATCTGTTACGTAGAGTTTAAGGAGCTACGGTTTGAGGCCGTGAGTTGTGCATGCTCCCATTTCTTGTATGTTAAATATATGACTTGCTTATGGAGGAGAAGCTTGGGGAATGGCAAAGGAACTCGACGCAGCCCTACTCGTACGACACAAGAAATCAGGATTTTCAACTCCAGCCAATTTGCCACGCATATTAAGGAAATTAGCCATTTAGATTCGAACCACCTGTCTTTTTTTAAACAAATATGCCAAAAGTGTAATTGCTGAGACTGCGTCAACGCGCACACTTCGATCATTCTATTCGAATGAAGATACGATTTACATTTCATGAGTATCTTGTAGTTTGCACAAGTCACAGAATACTGCATATATACTAGATTATTTGGCGCATGGTATGTGTCAGTGAGTGTCGTTTACCTATTTATTTTTCTTCTCAACTACTGTTTAGTGGTTATAGTATGAACCTATCTGCTTCGTGGTCAGTATGTCATTTTTCATCTAGAACGGCAATATTTCGTAGCTTACACTAAAATTTGAGGCTATTTATTTTTGACTTGTTACAAGGAATGGCCGACTGTCTTGTCCTATCTTTACTGTTTAAATTTCATCTATTTCAATGTGACACATTAAATTGTCTTCACACTGGTATGTAAATGTGCTTTTATGTCCTGCTGTTAATTGTTTTGTTTGAGTATGTTTTTATAGTCTTTGTAGATGTTTTATTTCTTCGATTAGCTGTGTGACCTTTTGTTGTGACTGTAATATTATTTTAACTACGAAGTACTGTATTCAGAGCTTTGTGTAACATTATGTACCATCCAAAGAGACCCTTCATTAGAGACGATTCTAACATTATGTTGGTGTCATGTCTGGCAAGGAATCGCGTTAACATATTTAATATAGCATGGTAGAATAGTAAAATAACAACCAGGCGTCACAAAATGCGAATTGCGCAACGAGTGGGTCGATGAATGTTTCCAACCCAGTGCAAAGGGCTCACCCATAATTCTTTTTCGTCATCAGCCACAGCACACACAAAGCGCACATAATGCATTACAGATCTGTAGCGCTTACCACGCTTCTCCGCAGAATGAAGAATAATGGCATAGTGGGACTTAACTACACAGCCTATTCATTTATTACGTGGCGGCTGTGGCTAAAGCTTGAAAGAATTCCACAGCTTCATAAGAGCAATAAACAACTATACTTCATAGAGATTACGATGATTTATGACATAGTGGGTACTTTGTATGTGTACTTGTATTAGTTGCCCCAGAAGAGTCTACAACGGGCTCTAGAAAGGCCGCTCTTCTAGCTTTCGCTGTGACTGCACTGCAGGCCTGGAGATTTTTTCATTGTACCTTGTCGTTCGTGCTATGAATATTCCTCTAAAATAGTATTCGTGCTTCTCTTTTATCTTCCTTTTCAGATGTGTGCGCACTGTCCCGCCAATATAAACCATTTCTTTTCTCCGATATTGTGATATTGCTGCTATATTTAGCCGGTGATGCTTCTATACACTCTTCGTTTTCCTAAAAAGCTTCCTAGGGTTGACTGTAATTTGTCGTTCATTTCCGAAAGGTCATTCCGGTGTTGTCCAGAAATGACTTTGGCTTGTCATGCACATCCTCCGACAAAACTCTCGGCTCCTAACAGCAAGTCGTCCACATAGAAATTCTACTGCAAATTTCAGCCAAGTGATCTGTCTTCCCTCCTTACGTTGTAAAAGTGGTGGTGTATTGTTGCCAGCAGGACAAAAAGCTTGATGGTGGCCCGAATGGCACGCGTGTAATTCTCCATTCGACGATGTTGTCGTTTCGGCCAGAGGGCACGTTCGCAAACGACAGAAAACGAGATGCATCTCGATTTAATTCCTCTATTTTTAACGGCAGGAAAGCGCCTTCGCTGTCGGTATTTGTGCCTATTCGATAACATTTAAAACAAAGCAAAACGTGCAGCCGATCTGGGTTCAGGTTCGTTTCCTTGTCGAAGCAGTCATTCAGTGGCATGTATTCTTTTACAGGCGATGAAGCGTCGAACACCACTCGCAGCTTCATTGTCAATGGGTCTTCTCGTATGACCTTACGATGCAGCGGGTAATATACTCTGTTGTCAGACTCGCCTTAGGGTACAACTTCAGCATGTCCCATCTGAAAGCATTGCCGTGTGACGGCGTCATACTATTCCAGTACCTCGTCATTATGGGATATTTTCTACGAGATTTTTTTTGAATTAACGAGGTTATTACTAGCGTGAGCAATGTGCAAGGTAGAGTTTAGAAATGCTACGCTTTACAACAATAAAACTTGCACTCTTAGGAAAACTGTTAGTAAAGAGTTAGTAAAAGCATGTATTTACTAGTTTCGAGCGTATTTTACTAGCTTCGCGGCATCCCTTTACTAGCCAACAGCTAGTAAACGTCGTAACTTTTGCCGTTATTAACCAGGGAAGCTTTCTTGGTGTTTTTAAGTAAGTAACTGCTAAGGCACCCACGTTGCCAGATATTTCGTAGATGCCGCAGTATACTTTGCCGTAATCCTGACATTCTTTAGGAAAATTGAGACAAACTTTAATTTTATTGATTACCTTGGAATAAACGTTTCGTGCGACGTGGTGGCACGCATATAGGCAAATATAAGGGCTCACGATTATGTGTAGAAAACATCAATTAACGTTCTAAATTCTATAGCTGCTAACCAGTAGACGGTGTGCTATCCCAAAGTAGGAGCATAGTCCTCAAGCTGCTGCTAGGGCAGATATCGGCTGCGTAGAAGTCTAGATATTCTGTGCGTGCGTTTGCGCATGTGTTCACGTTTGCGATCCATTCATGCCCCAATGTATGTTGCTGTGATGCGTATTTACGATAGTAATTACATGAAGTAATTAGCGCCATTAGTTAATGTACGAGCTATGTCACTTCGTTTTTTTTTCCTATAGGTATTTTTGTAATAGAATCACCTTGATATGGCAATGGACACGTACATATAAACAAAATAGGCGTAAACCTCTAATTGGCTTAATGCAGTCCACTGGAGTTAATACGGTTACTAAGTTGCTAGTGCAGTTACGAACAACTCAGTAATGGACTATTCATTCGAGTCAGCACTGTTCACTTACTAAGTAGCAAATTTCACTAACCTGCATTTTAGTGCCTTCACTTACTAAGAGGCTATTGATTTTTGGGAGAAGGAAACGGTTAATATTAAGTTAATGAATGTGCCGAGCTTTTTTTCCAAGTATTGGGACGATTGACAATGCAAGGGGGTGGACTTATACTTAAAAACGCGTAAATTGTGACACATTTGGTGTAGTAGAACGTCTAAACTATCACTGTGTCACGTAAACCATCTCGTCAAAATAACAACCCGATACACAAGCATGCTCTAACATTTAAAGCACGTTTCTCGGCAGCCTGATTACACATTATGTTCGCAATCCACATCTAGAGTGCACCAGTCTTAAGCTTGGCCAATGCCACATAGGTATGTATGAGGAATCGCCGATGCAAAAATAGTTAAAAAAAGCATGGTTGATCCCTCCGTCATAGGAATCGGAATAACACGAAAGTAAAGCGCGCCCTTACAGAAGTAACTGAATGCTTACTGTACATTGATATGAGAGAGTTTGCACAATGTATATTGATGTCTGGCAGCTAATGGCGCCGTTTAACGTGTATGCACTCACTTTGATGATTGGTGGTACATCTCCATCCCGACGACTAACGTCCATGTTAAATGATTAAACAAACCCTTGTGGTAGCTGTAGTAGTTAACGGTGAAAGCGTAATCAGAGAACTAGGTTTGATAGCCAGAAGAGCGTCGCATATTGGACGCAGAACTTGGTCACCATCCCGCGGCATGTTAAAATGTGATTGAACACGACGGCCGGACTAGAGGGAAACGCAAAGCGCGTCGTGCTGCCCCGGTAGCCCGGCCGCGATTTTTAGGGGCGAGCGCGAGAGCGGGGAACGCGGTGTTACAGCAAGGTGAGGCAGGCGCGCGTCGCAGAGCTATGAGCGAGGCCGACGCTTTTACGACGCTTGGCTAAGGTCGCCACCTCGCGGTGTGTTAAGGCATTGACAAAATTGAACTTCTATTGAAAACGAGCCGAATGGGAGGGACGTGTAACGCGTTGCAGGTGCCACAGTAATGACGAATTACTTTACCGCTCCCAGAGTGCAACACCACCCCGCCGACCGGGAGAGTGGTAGATATAAAAGGCGCGTTTGTAAGGCCTCTAGAGTCTGTGACCGTGGCGCAGTGGATAGCGCGGCCGGCATATGCTGTTGCGGAGCGAGCGGTCGTGGGTTCGACGCCCGTTGACGGAACTTTTTTTTCTTTGCCATCCGATCGTGTAAATTTTTCCGACGTCATTTCCGTGACGGAAATACGTCACTGAAGTCTTGGTGGACCCCGGCATAAAACACTTTCGTGTTAAAAATGAATTCAGGAAATAACGCTGAAGGACAGTGCTGCGGTACCAGTAGGTGAGTTCCGAGGCAAAAAAAAAAAAAACAGATTGCTTAGGTGTGCTGCAGTTTTTTTGTTTTTTGACGTTGCTAGAGTTATGCAGCTGGTTTTGTTAAGTGGGGCCGATTGGTTAGATCTGCGCTGGCATATAGCCTTTCTGCAAGTGATGTTGAGATTAGATAATATGCGGCATTCTTAGCATGCACTTTGGCAGCGGCGACAGCCTGTGCGCACACGCGTACTAAAGATCATTGAATCAATTTTTCAGCCTATTCATCGACAGACCGAATTGGTGACGCTCGTGTCTGCAATTTCTGTGACATCTGCCTACTTCCGTGTGGCGTACAGTGACGTATTCCCGCGGCTCCCTTCCTGGATCTTGACGGGCATGTGTCACACTTTGGCAGTGACGGCAACCCGTGCGCACACGCGTACTCAAGATCATTGCATCGATTTTTTCAGGTTAGTATGGATTTCATTTAGTTCCTGTTTTTTTTTTCGCTGCTGCCACTGCCAAGGCTGTGTGTATTGCTGATATTGCCGCATGCGTATTGCAAGTTCTGTGACCCTTGTGACCCTATATATACGTTGGATGCCACTTTTGCTGAGTGCTTCCAGTTATACCACTACTGGTTTAATTTGAGTGCATAGGCAAAGGTGCGTGTGCCTGCACTTGAGTTGTACTATTGCTTCCGTTCCGCATGTTTGTTCCTTCGTAAGTGCAATGGCTAATTCTACTTCCGATAAATGTCTGGCTTGTAATCAGTCACTTCCAACAGATGGCTCGTGCCTTATCTGTTCAGAATGCGGTTATTGTTATCATTTGAACACCTGTTCTGGTACTAATAAGACAGGCTACAAAGCAAGGCCAGACACTTCTAAAAACACCTAGAGATGTCAGACATGCTTAATCTCAGCTGCTCGAGGCCCTCCAAAAGTAACAAAGCAGGCACAGAATGAACAATCTCTCACTGAAAAAATGCTAATAGAAATCAACAAAAAGCTTCCTGAACTGCCCGAAATCAAACAGAAGCTGGATGTCCTTTTCCAGGTCAAATAAACTGTGGAAAGTATGCAAAAGTCTGTCCAGCATCTTTCAGATCAGCACAATTAAGTACTAACAGAATTACCTGTAGAAAACAGCGCTAAAAACGGGACGAAGAAATTACACAAACCACGGCACTGACTAACAACCAAATTTGTTTTATTCTTCCAGTCCGCATGTATATACTCCGCCACAATCTCAAGGAAACAGAAAAGCAAGAAAACAAAGAAAAATAGGTTATGCGCCTAGGTCTCAAAAGAGCCTTCTCTCTTTTTCTTCTGCGCATTCAAGAATTGTCATGCGCGGTACTGCAAGGGCTTGCATGAAGGCGGCGCTTGAGAGGTCCTGTGACCACCAAGTCGAAGCGAGTTTTTCTTCTCAAGTAGCACGCCTGAAGCATGCAGGTTTCCCAAGAACGCTTTTGACCAGCATCGCAGAAAGCGTCATATCTGGTTTTAAAAGCAAGTGCTCATCAGCTGGTCAGTCAGTGACGCACCCGGAGAAAACAGTAGTGGTCATTCCTTATGTGCACAAGGTGGCACATAATCTTAACTCATATACGCCCAGTGTCCTACATATAGGACGCTTCTTTGATACACTCTAACATCGCTATTTCTTTAGCTGATGACTACAGTACATCAAGCAGGCCTCCTTCTCAACGTGTGCAAGCCTAGACATTTCTTGTTTTTCATGCTCCCACGTGCCGACCGCTTTCTCCGGGCAAACGCCTGCTTTGTATGAAAGACGTCGTGGAGAGGAAGAAGTGCACATAAAATGCTGACCGCTTTCTCCGGGCAAACGCCTGCTTTGTATAAAAAACGTCATGGAGAGGAAGAAATGCAATGTCGGTGTGCACGTGAAATGTTTTCAAGGCTTACCACACCCGCACATAGCACCCCTAATGCCCAGTGTCCTATATGTAAGACGGCAGAAAAACAGCGTTGCGTTTACCTGGCAGTAAATAAAAAACTGGTTCTTTCTTTCAAGGGTAGAAGTGCACTTTTTGTGAAAGAAAAATTTTTTTCTGAGTTTAGGCATATATGGGTTAAGAAAGTGGTGAGCAGGGCAGGCGTTAGGTTGTTGTTTTCTGTCAGAAATAAGCTTGGTAGCCTGTGTCAGCAAGTAAATCGAGAGATCAAGACGAAAAGATGTATCAAGAACCATCGCCAGAAGTATGTTGAGTGTTGCGATAGTGTTGTGTATAAGATACCACTTTCTTGCGGGCGTTACTATGTTGGTCAGACGGGGCGGTGCGCTAATGACCGCACGCGCGAGCATGCGAACAACGTCCGTAAACAAGCCACAGATAGTCAACTGTCTGTTCACTGTAATGAACGTGGTTGCTAGCCATCTTTTAAAGATTCGATATTCCTCTCAAAGTACTTTGGTGAACGGGCGCGTGTCATTTCTGAAGCGTATCATATCTATAACGCTGGAGAGGCATGTGTCAGCCTCCCCTCGATCTCCCTACTTCCGAAGGAATGATTGTTTCTGTCCGATTAAGGATTTTTTGGCCTCTGCGCATCTTTCTCTTTGTTTTCTTTCTTTTCTGTTTCATTGAGATTGTGGCGGAGTATATACATGCGGACTGGAAGAATAAAACACATTTCGCTGTTAGTCAGCGCCGTGGTTTGTGTCCTTTCTTCGTCCCGTTTTTTAGAGCTGTTTTCTAGAGTTAATCATGAACCAACCAGCCCAAGTGCGTACCTTATTACTAGCAGAAATGACGCTTCGGACAACTGAGATTGTTGCTTTAAACAAATGAGTTGAAAACATTGAGACGATGAACACAGATCGGGAAGTCGTGGAATTACGATGGCAAATAAACAGCCTGGAACAATATAGTCGAAGGAATAATTTTGAAGTACATGGTCTTGCCCAGGTTCAAAAATAAAATCTGCTCCAAAGGATCAATGCTATTGCACATGACTTAGAGCTGCCTCAGTCGACTAAACAAGACGTAGAATGCCTCCGTAGACTGTCACCTTAACGTGACAAAACCCCAGAAGTGCTGGTTCGTTTTTCTTCGCGTGTAATAAAGAATCAATGGATGGCAAATAGGCAAACTATGAGCCAATCTAAGTCTACTTTCTACTTTCTTGAAAATTTAACAGCGCAGAACAAAAATCTCATGTGAATAATGAGGGCAAAGGCTACAGAAAAGCAGTATGAATACGCCTGGCACACCAATGGGAAGCTGTTTGTGCGCAAGTGCATAGGTGAACGGGCAATACAGAATGCATGTGATGCAGACCTCGAAAAGATAATCTAAATAGGCGCCGCTGTTCCTTAGTCTCGCTTATCTGTCTTACCTTCCTTTTTCTCCTACCATCGCATCACAAACCACGCCGTTTTACTACGATGCTTTATCTTTTAATTCAGCTGTGCGCAGTTGTCGGGTTCATGAAACTGACAGGATGTCAGTTTTTCACGTCAATATTAGAAGCCTCAAAAATAAGGTGTTTGAAATACACACAGCTCGGAGTTCTCTAAATCAGATTTGATATACTCGCATACACGGAAACATGGTTCACAAGTGCAAATGATGTTGTATCGTTTCCTGGGTACACATTTGAGGAGGTGTTTAGAGAAAACTGTAGAGGCGGGGACGTTGCATTGTACTTTAAAGAAAATCTTCAGTACGAAGTTTCGTCACACTTTTGTCTTGTTTGTACTCATTGCGAATCGGTCGCTGTGAAATGTTCTGGAACCCTGGTTGCTTGCGCTTATGGTCAACCAGCTTGTGAAACTACAGAATTTTTTCAGGTTGTACGGGTTCTTCTTGAATATGCACGTATCCTCAATATGCCTGTTTAGTTGGAGATTTTAATATTGATCTTTCGAGAAACAGCTCTCCACGACGTTTATTCTATGAGACCATTGATAAATTTCACTGCACTAATGTTATCCAGTCACCAAGAGAATAACCATGGAGAATGATACCTTACTAGATCTGTGTGTCACAAATCATGAGTTGCCTAGTGTTCTGTCTGCAGTACTCACATTTGACTTAAGCGACCAGCTGCCTATATTTTTCTTTTATCCTTGATTAATAACAAAACGAAAAAAAACTGCCAGCTCAACAAATAGTATACCGTAGTTTTATTCAAGATAATCTCGCTACATTTCGATCTATGATAGAAAGCATCTTGTGGAGCGACGCTTATAATGAGAAAAAATGTAGTATTGCGTGATATACCTCCCTTGGTTTAGTAAAAGATAAATATCTTAGCTCATTTCCTTTACCGGTAAAAAAACCCTACAAAAGGTCTCGAAAGCCATGGGTAACAAGGGTGCGTACAAACGAATCTAAGCGTGGGATGAACTATTTGACAAACTTATTCGATGAAAATACCTAGTTTTATTTCAGGAATATAAAAAAATAAGAAACAAGCTAGGCTCTGATATTAAAAAAGTGCGGAATGAATATTACAAGAATAAATTTGCTGCAGTCTCAAACTGTCCGAAGAAAATCTGGATTTGTTTTAATGATCTTATGGGAAAGGGTACTTGTCATGTTCCTACCGCATTAATTCTCAGTAATGTCGAATACAGACAAACTTTGGCAGACAAACTTAATGAGCAAATCCTACCTTCTGGAGAATCGTCGCACAAACACAAATCACAGTCACAGTTACAAATCACATTTCATTATTTTTGGAGAACGCCAACAGAACAAAAAATGCATTCTCTCTGTAAAAATAACTAAAAAATCTCGCGCATCAAGACACTAATACACTCAGTGCATGCGATTGAATACCCATCAGCTATATTTTGAGACACTTCGCCAACGGTTAATTGCACGCATTAAAAACAAGACCACGTTTAAAGCATCATGACTGTATTCGCGCATTTTATTTGATACCTTGGAATCACGTTTTGAAGCTCGATTACATAAAGGGCAGTATATCTGCTGTGTATTCAGTACATTTACGACATCGTGAATATTTTCTCTCAGCATGTAAACTATGTATTTTTGAAAACGATAATTCGATTATCTGTAGAGATCAAGTGTAAAATTCTGCATCTTCTGTATACGACAAAACCATACTTTTGGTTGGGTCCTTTGGTATTCTCTTGTATATTGCAATAAGTATTACTATGTTGCAATAGGTATAAGTTAGAAGTGATGCATATTCCAGGGGCACAGTAATAAATGATAATTATTAAACGCTCATTGACTGGCTACGTCTAGTACTATGTACTTGTAAAGGGTTACCTAATTTTATGTAGCCTACATAAGATTGTGCGGAATACTAAATAGAAAAGGGCGATTCCAATAAGAAGCGTTGCGCATCTTTTGTCTCCCGGCGTGTGTCGCAACTTCTGTACAACGAGCTTCTGATCTTACGCAAAGTGCTTAAAGAGGATACTGTGAGTGCTTGGGCGTTGTTCAAGTAAAAGCCTTCGCTTCTGTAACAGCGTGGAGTACCGTATTTGCATGAAACACGTGATAGTGGCTTCAGGTGACCACTTAGTCGCTGATAGTTATCGTGGAAAAGTTTCAAGGTTAAATGGTATTTTTATCTTTGCTTGGAACAGCGGCACTTGTTTCTGCACGCAGGCTGCTTGGATACACTTGCTTTGAAAAACGTAAGTTTGTGTGATGACCGAAGCATTCGCGAGGCTCAACAGGACAGGGTGGATGGAGGAGAGACTGTTTTTGAACGGCGTTCAAAATCAGAGCAAGCAGAAAATGCTTTCAAATAGTCTCCACGCATTACAAAAACCACTCCCCGTTTGGCTAACAGACAGGCAGTCTCCTCGACGCGGCACTTTTACTTTTAGGATAGAAATGTGATGACCGTTAAGATTAGGCGGGCCAGATTTTTACGGCTGTACACTCGCGCTAACCAAAATGCTGTCCTTGCGAGTGTCGTTTAGTGCAGTTATAAGCTCAACTTTTTGAAGACAGGGGAACTAACAACAAATCCCGATAACGCCCGTTTTCTTTTAAGCTTCACGAAAATAAAGAGGAAACTCAGAGCTCGAAAAAGACAGCGTACGAATTGCAATGGATCACCAAATATTGTCTGAATCAAAGCTAATGTGACCACAATCCATATTACAGCTAGGAATTTCTGCTGGTGGGTAACGTATGGTTCCAAAAACAGATTCACGCTAAATGGAGGATCGAATTGCTGGTAGCGCGCTTGAGGTCGCTTTATGCATCGTTTGTAACCCTTCGAGTCACAGCTCTTCTTCCGTTCTTTCACACCCACATTTCCCGTTCTCCGGCACATGGTAGCCAATCGCAGATCTCATGTGGTTAACCTCCCCACCTTTCCTTCTCCTTTATTTCTCCCTTTCTCTCGGGACGTGGCGGTTACATCATTGTTAAGTATAACTTAGTGTCACTGAGGCCATTTGCAGAATGGGTAGAATGACACGCTGACAAAAATATTCACCGCCATTGCTGAAAATACATGTCAGGTTCTGTACAGAGAAAGAGAGAGATGAGAATTGCAGATGTGTTCATCTGAAGAGAAGCCTCCTCTGGTACTCAGTCTGTAAATTAGTTTTCGAGTAACTTCTTGTAGTGACATGTTTATGTCAGGCTTCTAAATAACATAAGTTAATGAGCTGGTCAAGGCAAACGTATTATAATCAGGGAAAAAAAGGAAATCGTCTTAAATATTGAGAGAGACTGAGCACTTGAAAATTTTCTACTGAAGCTTTGTTGTGATTTCATTCAGGACTGGGCAAAAATACGTTAGAATGACTTATATTGCGCAATGCGATAGAAAGAAAGAAAGAAAGAAAGAAAGAAAGAAAGAAAGAAAGAAAGAAAGAAAGAAAGAAAGAAAGAAAGAAAGAAAGAAAGAAAGAAAGAAAGAAAGAAAACTAGGTCAGGTACGCCAAGCTTTGCTTGCCCCCATTTTCCCTATAGTGCAAGGGTCTTCATTTTTATTATCCTAAAGCTCCCACGCACAGGTGAATCGGGGCGTAATTGCCCAGTCTGAGGCCCTGACGTCTAAAAATGGTAAAATGAAAGAAAGGCACTTGGTGTTAGGAAATATACACACAGTAGCAGGTACCTGACTCCTCATGCTAATGTATAGAAACTTTAGCGAAAGCAACAAACCAGTCTGGCCGAGTTCCTAGAGCTTCGTCATGAAACGGCGCAGCCACGCGAAGACGAAAAGAAAGATACCGACGAAACGAGCACTGACTATCAGTTGAAATTGTTTATTCAACACAAGCACATATATACATTTAATCTCCTAGAAAAGGCTCTTAGGTAGCACTTAGGACGTAGATTATGACTTCTTGCTGGTGTGGCGCATACCGTCAGCAGTTTCTAGCCTAGATGCGCATATGTTGCATCATGTCACGTTCCGCCTTATGGATATATGTTGTTGTGTTGAGTGAAAAATTCATTTGATGGTCAGCGCTCATCTCTTCGGCTTCCTTCATTTCGTATTCGTGTGGATGCGCTGTTTTATTTGAGCGAAAGCTCTGATGATATAGTCTAAGCAATTGTTTTTGCTTAATCACGTGACTTGCAACAGCATTTTGATACTAAACAAGATGCGGGCAGCGGCAACAGTGGTGCAGCTGCCAGCTGAATAAATTTAATGAAACATTGCTTTCTTCCTGAGTGCCTGCTGTTGCGTTTGGAGTAGTATTGCGGAGCATGGGCGCGATAAACAGTCGTTAGTGGAAGAGTGAGCAAAGTACAATCTAGGTACTCAAAGTCGCAGCGATATATTTTGCTACCCTAGATAATACGTTTCCGCGTCGTGGCTTATCTTTTAAGTGTGTCACTTATCTTGAACAGAAATACACTGCATATGACACATGTTGAGAACGTTTTATTCGAAGCACAAAGGAAGATGGTATGCTATAACAACTCGCTGGTCTAATTTTTCACAATTTCCAACATTCAACAAAACAAGTACAATAAGAAAATAATTATTCAAATGTCATTGTTATTGTTGCTATACCGCACAGCGCCTGTCTTAGTCATTCGTGTTTGTTCATTAGAAAAAAAATAAGTGTTTCTATTATTGTATTGAAGGAGAGGTCAGTGCCTATGTGTGGTGTCTGTTACCTATCTTGCTGATGACGTCATGAATTTAGCTTTAAAGTTAAAAACGAACACATGAGAGAACGAATGCAACCCCAATGCAATAAAACGGTTATAGCGCTTGTCTTCACGTATCGCAGGTGTTCGTGATTTTACAGCGAAAACTGTTGTGAGAGCACAACAACAGCCGTTGTTGGTGCCGTAGTTCACCGCCGCCGGTGTCCGTAACCGCTATTGTGCGAAATAAAAAAAAAGATATGCGATAAAAAATAGTCAGGATCGGATGGGACTGGAACACGGGCCATCTGCGTAGCAGTCGAGTACTTCTACCACACAGCCACGCCGGTGCTTGAAACTCCTTTGCAAAAAGACCCTTTACAGGCGTCATGTCGGGCAAGGAATCACGTTAACATATGTAATACAGCGTGGTGGAAAAGTAAAATACCAGGCGTCACACAATTCTAATTGCACAACGAGTGTGTGGTTTAAAGCTTCCAACCCATTACAAAGGGCTCAGCCCTAATTCCTCATTGTTGTCAGCCACTGCATCAACAAACTTCACCTAATGTTTACAGATGTGTAGCAGGTAGCTCGCGTCTCCGCAGAATGACGAATAATGGCATAGTGGGTGCTTCCCTACTTCATAAAAAATTATGATGATTTATGGCGTAGTGTATACTCAGCAAGTGTACTGTATCAGTTGCCCGAAGGGAGTTCACGACTGGCTCTATAAAGGCCGCTCTTCCAGCTTTCGCTGTGACTGTGCTGCGTGTTCCGCTCAGGCATGGCGCTTTTTTACAGCTAAAACCAAGATGTCTTCAAATATTCACCAACTCGCCAGCAACAAGTCCTTCTGAAGCATACCTATGTTCCTTTGCATAATATTTGTCATTAATGTGCGATTTGCATTAAACTCCAACCGCCCTAAATTGCTATATATAAAGCCTCAGTCATCTGTGTCAAAGTGTATATTATATCTCAAAATGCAGGTTACTTTGTACAAAGTATCGGAAATACAGATGTTGCTATACCTCGCCTACTGATCGTATCATGATACAGATACAAAAAACCTGTAAGGTATAAACGATGGTGTGTATCGTTCTTTTGCTGCGCTATACTAAAACACCAGGACAAAACGAGAGGACAGAAAACATGTGCGCGCAAACTTGCAACTGTTTATTGCTAATAACGAAAGTCATTTATACACACACATAAAAGGGTGAGAGGCAGATAAAAAACAGACAAAAATAATTTAAGGAGAGCTGCGCAAATCTAGGATTCATGAACTAGGCACGTGTGGACTGATTTAATGGGCGTCTATGAAATTAAAATCTGGGTTTCCCAGTGCCACGGAAGGAGAGCTTACGGGGTTTGAAGGATCAATTTTTTAGCATGAATATAACAAGAACCATCTGGGGTTTAACGTCCCAAAACCACGATATGATTATGAGGGACGCCGTAGTGGAGGGCTCCGGAAATTTCGACCACCTGGGGTTTTTTAACGTGCACCAAAATCTAGGTACACAGGCCTCAAACATTTTCGCCTCCATCGAAAATGCAGCCGCGGCGGCCGGCATTCGATCCCGCGACCTTCGGGTCAGAAGTCAAGCGCCATAACCACTAGACCACTGTGGTGGAGCTTTTTTTTAGCATGAGGTGAGCTTCCATGATTCCTCTGCTTTTTTTTTTTACTTACAGCGATCCAAATCCTTGGTATCGCCAAGCATAGGTTTACACCCACATCCTGCGGAGTGCGCCGCTAATTGCCCCGGAGACTGCAACATTCAAGTCGCGTATCTGTGTTCTCTTAATGTGATGTCTAAACATCGTCCTGTCTGCCCTATATATTTAAACATCAGATACACCTCAACTTGCTTCCACCTGCAGTCAAGCTGTTATTCAGAGGCCTCACCCCTTCGGCTGGACACGGCAAACGAATCTGCAGAATTCTTCGCTCGGAGTGAAGACGTCGAGCACGGCAGCTTCGGGATGTATTTTTGTTCCAACTGAACAGCACCGAGCTCCCTCGCAGAGCCAAAAAAAAAAGTGGCTCAAGTTTTGCGTCTCCACGTGTCGAACGACTGAGTTCATCTGGCCCCACGTTCTGGTACAGCTTTGGGCCATCACTCCGAGGAAGAGACCCACGCCGAGCAACCCGACCCACACAGCGTGTGACGTGCCCGTCCCGGACAGTGTACAGCGTGTCTTGAGCTCGGGTCCCAAGTTCGCCCTACAACCTCAACTGGCTCTGCCGGAATTGCTGACCCTTGTAAGCCAAGTAGCCAAGCGGGCTCCCGAGTCTGAGACGTATCGATGTGTACTTGAAGGCGTAAATGTTTTGTCACTGTCAAAACCAAACCGCAATAGCCTGCCTGTCCATCGTGTTGTGGCGTTTCTCAAAGGGCAATGTCTCTTCCTGTTAACTGCTGACAAGGATGGGGGTTTGGCTGTATTGCCGAATGAAGTGTAGCGCTCAAAATTCCGCAACGGTATAAGTTCCGTTTTTTACTGCCGATGCGATGTTTTGCTAACGAAAATAAGGATTGAAGCCAAAAAGCCGTTTAAGGCACTGAGGTTAAGTCAGTTAGCAAGTTCTATTGACAAAAATAAGAAGCTTATCTTGGATTTATTCTTCCCACTCAAGACTAGCAAAGTTGACTGGCCGCTATGGGTCACTATTTCCAAAAATGGGACTTGGCAGAAAGCTGTTGCCTTGTTTTTACAAGGGAAACTAAACTTGCTAACCATCGACGACCCTTATCTGGTGATAGACTAACGACATAATAGCATTTCTTTCAAGTAGCGACAAGGGTCTTAACGCCTGCTCAGTAGATATCAAGGACCTGTACTTCTCTTTACCGCACGACGCGCTACTAGGGTGCGTTGAGGACTGTATTTGACAACTCTGGCTCAGTTCTTTCCAGAATGCGGCGGCTATGTCGGTCAGCGGTTTTCTCGAGCTGCTTGGTTTTTACTTAAGAGCAACTTTTGCCTAAGGGAATGACGGCATTTTCATTCAAAAAAGGGGCGTATGTATCGGTTCATGCATAGCGCCAGTTTTAAGTTTCATTTTTGTTGCTTACCATGACCGGCTACTTGTTAGCCGCCTCGACAAAACGGCTGTTGTTAAAGTTTTCCGTTTTGTCAACGACTTTCTTTTGCTTTTCGGTTGGGATGACAGGGACTTTGAAGCTGCTGTCTCAAACGCATTATGCCATTTTGAAAACTGTATGTCACCACTAATCCTGACGCATGAGCTACCGCAGGATGCCTCTTTAAGGTTTAGAGATTTGCGATTTATTAAGCATCTCTAGCGATCACCTATGCTGGAAATATGAGCCCCGAGGAAATAAGCCACTTCTACCGTATCTATCAGCTTTTCAAAGCTCGGGAAAAGGGGCATTGCAAATCTTTACTTCACCAATGCTGTTAGGAAGTCTTGCGGCCACTTTCTAAAATGCAACCTTCTTGAGCAGGCTTCGCGCCCGACGAGTGCTGGGTTTCCTGAGTTTGTGCTGGTGTCGGTAGCAGAAAAAACGCTTAGGACCATTAAAGAGGGAGGCCAAGCACCAGAAAGCTATGCCGCCAGTAATAATAAGTGAATCCTGATGCTGCCTGCATTACATTTCGCACAGCCTTGAAAAAAAAATAGGGGATCCGCGGCCGCTGTATTTCCGATGGAGGCGAAAATACTTGAGGCCCGTGTACTTAGATTTAGGTGCACGTTAACGAACCCCAGGTGTTCGGAAATTTCTGGAGCCCTCCACTACGGCGTCCCTCATAGTCATATCGTGGTTTTGGGACGTTAAACCCCAGATATTATGATAAAAAGATACGGCATAAATTAGATGTCAAAGTTGTGTTCTCTGCTCCGGAAAAATTATCAGTGCTCTGTTAGGGCATGGATGCTCAAACCACAGAAAGGAGCGTTCGCAGAACAAAACATAAGAGGCAGTCTATAGCTGGCGCAGTGGGTGTGTGTACTTGATTCCGCTGACTTGCGGTAAAAAGTACGTTGGGCAAATGGGCAGATGCTTGAACAAGCATTTAAAGGAGCATTATTATCACGTTAACACAGCTGTTCAAGGCCATCAGGGCATTCAGTGTAGAGATTGCGGTTGTAAACCGGACTTTTAAAAGTGCACCACTCTAGCGAAACATCGTGAGCAGCTCACACGTGAAATCATGGAAAGTAACGAAATGCAATAGCTTCGTGACCTATGTGTTAGCATGCCTTCTGTTGCCCTCACGAAAAAGGAAATTGCTTATCTGGCTGTGCTGCAATAGGTTGTGCGATTGCGCTGATGTGTGCCTTTGTTGTCTTGTGTATATATTTCTAGCGTCATCGCTGATGGAATTTAGTTGAGGTCAGCGCCTGTGTAGTGTGCTCTCTCCGTCCTCATTCATTTTACGCTGTGCAAATATGTCAATATTTTAGTCTGTTTTTAATCTCCCTCTCACCCTCTCGTGCGTGTGTATATATGACGTGCGTTGTTAGTAATAAGCAGTTGCAAGTTCCCTTACATGTCTGTCCTGTCTCCTCATTTTGTCCTGGTGTTTCAGTATAGCGCAGCAAAAGAACGGTGCCATACCAACTAGCCCTTGTCGAATCCTTGGTAGCATGTAATATACACGTATCTTCAATACTTCCCAGTCCTCCTTTCAGTAAAGTTTCGTGCAGCAGGCGTGTACACGCGTAGACGAAGTAGAGTCACATTATTGGATATGCCTAATTATATTCAGTTTTTGCGTGCCAAAACTGTCGCGTGATTAGCATGCAGGAATGTCTTATAGTTGGATGTTCTCGATACACGTGGGATCAATGTAGACGAGCGCTTTTTTCGTTTCGCCGCCACAGAAATGCAGCCGCCATTGACAGTAATCGAATCCGCGACCTTGCTCCTAGCAGCCGCAAAGCTATAAGCGCTAGGCCACCACACGGGTAGCCGATAATATAATCTAAATCCAGCGAAGTAGTATTATCGTCCAGGTGAGAGCAAGATTTTCCGCTCATGCTAGTGTCGCTATGGGCGCAAGCACAACTGCTGCCATAGCTTAGCACCTTCGCGGCGATTCACGGTGTATCGGCTCCCGAATATCTCGCCGGTCTGCACCACTGCGGTATTTTACAAGGCTATCGAGTCGCAAGCGCTAACGAAACAGCGAAGGCGAAACGAAGACCAGAGATAACACATCTGGCTGACCATAAAAAACAAAACAAACGGAGAAAGAGTAACGAGAGAGGGACACCATTCGAACGAACCGGGCACACCGAAGCGCGCCCCGGAAAAGAAACTGTAACAAGAACCACGTACAGTACGACCATCCGGGTGGTTGTCCCGGTTGAACGAACGCGAGCCAGAGGGCGTTGTTGCTGGGAGCAACTTGTGGACGTCGAGGCCGCGGCGACGCTCTGTAAGGAATCATTCACGCGCGAGGCACACTCGAGCGACAAGGTCGAGAGTGCGTCGTGTTGGCGGACCCTGTAGCCCCGAGAAAATAAGAGATACACCTGGCCGGACCCACAGCACGACTCCTCAGCAAACACTTACTGGTCGCCTCTATCTTCACCCTGGCTTAGCAACGGCATCGCCCTTTTGAGATCAAACGGCGGAGAGCGCTCAGGGCAGATACGAATGCAAAAGAGCGAGCTCACGCGAGCTTCACCAGGCTTTGTGCCACCGACGCAGTGTAATGCCCTATCGCCGGATGCGCGCGCTGCGAGCCCGACCCCATTCACACCGCCCGCGGACCGATCTCTCATCGCTCGTAAAGCGACACAAAGCTGCAGTTCAAGGGGAAAAAAAAAGCCGCATTACTTCTCGGTTCAGCAAAATAAATAGTCCCGTCAGCAGTACGAATGCGCGAAGGAGAGGTCTGGAGACCTTGCCTTATCTATACGTGCGCCCAACGCTCGCTTACACCCCTCCCTCTTTCTCTCCGCCTCCGTGTGCGTGTGTCTACTCGGGGAAGGGAAACGCTGTTCGAAGAAAAGGCGAAGACCAACAGTAACGAAAAACAAAATACACCGATAGGAACACACGCAAGTCGGTGGGCTTAGGGAAGGGCGAAACACATCGACACCAGTGCTCGCTTCGCTTTCGTATGCAATGCGCTTGTGCGTGACCAGCTACCGCGCTACGGTCGTGACGACGCGGTAAACCCATACTTCCGCAGTCATCGCCGCAAGTACAATTTCGCAAATATTATTCAACGGTAAGTGTATTTCACGTTCCACATTTCTGAACTAAAGCCGCAATGTAAATTGTGTGAAAGAGGCACTTCATTCTTTTTATAAGAGCTGGAAAAGTTTCGTTCAGCGTACATAAACTCGGTCTTCCGTATCTGAAGATGTACTGTCGTTTCTATAGTCATTCGTTTGTGGCAACTAAAGCTGCCTGATGAGCCATATTTATTTTTTGCGTCGCAGATTTGCGTACGCAGACGCTACGCGCCAATTATTTACGCCAGTTCAAGTGCTGCATAAGAGGAAATTGAGGATACGTTTCTGGCGGTCACAGAACATGCTTGAGGTTTGTACATAGGGCTGCAAGATCCCATATAGTGCAACTGACTACAATTTCCTGCCTTCGGTGTCTTGTTCGTTACTTTTTTCCTACATTGCTTCCTAAAAGCAACGAACGCAGCTGTTGAACAGCATCATTATCGTTACAAAGGAAGCTCCGTAAGTCGGCATGGTGAAGCAGGAGAACGTCCCGCTTTGAAGAACTTTAAGAGCTAATAGGAGCAGAGACGATGACAAATTCAAATATGTGTTCTAATGCCGCAGAACCGCTTAGTGGTCCATGAAGGGTAATGTTGGAGTTTATAAAATAATTTTGATCACCCGGGATGTCTAACGCGCTAAAGGTAAGATAGGCACAGCTATTCCCACGGTTGTAAATACAAGTGGTTGCAAAAGAAAACAAATGCGAACGCACAAACTCGGCTGTGCTGTAGACAAAGTTGTTGGTGCAAGTTGTATACGTGTCTTCTGGGAGGGGGCGTGGCGAGAGTTTGGTGTGTGTCTGAAATCTCAGATGCCTTTTTGCTGCTCTCGTGAGACGCAGCCCACGTCTTCTCGCGCCGCGTACTGCAACAATGGAAGCTGCGGGAGCGAGCTCGCGCACAGCTGAAATGGTTGACGGCCGTGTTCTTTTACGGTTACGAAATGCAACATCTCCTCACACCACCAAATGCAAGCTTGCAAACGCAGACCGTGTTTAATAAGAAAGCCAGTAGTTGTCTAGAAGCGTACGAGTATACACTTACGTTTTTGCATCATGCTTCACAATTTCTGCACATACCTCATTTACAGATGCTCAAGGCGCGTTGGCATCGTCGTGCTGTCGCGGCGTACAGACTCACGTGCGCCTCCTGCGCATGAAGTATTTTCTAACAGCCAGGAAGCGCAATGCGCTTCGAAGCAAAATCGGGTAAGGCCCGAATAAACGCAACACCTTGCGTTTATTTCAAATTTCATACGAATTTCGGATTTTATACTACGGTGACTGCAGCCTTCCCGTTACTATAGAGCACACTAGGTAAGCGTTGTCTGCACAACCGCCACCGTTGTTGTAGTACCTGTTCTACACGTCCTTGATGAGGCGCAACACGAAGGACTTCCTGCAACCCTCCGAATCAGTCAGAAACACCTTGAGTGGCTTGGAGCCGGGTGAGGGGATGCGATGAACGACTTCGCGTATAACGTAGTACGTTCGTACCTTTGTTCAAAATTCTGTGCAACCTCTGTGTCGTGTGCTCAACAGGTTTGTTGGTCATTCACCTTCACAGAGTTGAATGACTTACACTAATTTCTCTTTGGATATTTTTTCCGAGAGTGAAGAGGGAATGACTTGCACAATCTGACGAATGCCAACAGTTCTCTTTTCTTTGCTCTTAGATCATGGGTTATCGAGCAACAATGCCTGAAATGCCACTGTCAGTCACCCGTAATGATAATTTTACTAAGACGCCTTCTCATTGTTATTATAAACGCGTATTCTTGGCTGCATGTTGCTTGTATTTTCGTGTTTGTGGCACATTTCTTTCTACAATAATAACTGTCGCAGTTAGAGTGCGGTACTCAAGATACAACTTGTAAGTGCCCAGTGATATGCAGGGACAATATATTTGCGAGCTTGTGTGTTATGCGGGGACATTTCGTCTGTGTAAATATTTCAGTATTGTGAATATGTGGCCTTCAGGGGAAGCTGCAGCTTTGCTCTTACTATGGCCCAGTCTATTCCGCGTAGACCCGCTAGGTGGAGTCATGCTTAAGAAAAAAGAAAAAAACAAATGCACTTCCACTAATGTGAAACCTGAGGAATTGCGTAGCAAGGTCACGACGCGATTCCCGTTCGTGGAGTTCCCACTGCTCACTTTACCGCATTGACGGTGACGTTAATGATTGAGGCAAGCATGCAGGGTTTCCCCGGCCCGAGTAGAATTTTGTTCGGGAGATTCATAAACTCAGTGTGCAACATGCGCACTGCTTTTTGATGCGCTTTATCGATTTCCTGCTTGTTACGGCATTTGAGATACGTGTCGTCTGCAGCGAGTTCCATCAGGTTGTTCCCCTTTCATATGTAGCGACCGAGCGCCGGAGAAGTGCACGTGGGCGGAGCTATCATGCCTTTGGCGAGGTGGTGGTGCAATCTCTTGTGCGGCACGGGAGTCATGCGCAGGTTTTCGAAGTGTTTTTAGCAATTTTAAGTCAATTATTGCGATTATTTCTTGGCTATTTTGTTACTTATATTAGTTTAGACCTTGTTCGTTCATTTTAACACAGTTTTGAGAACTTCTAGCCTTGTTATGGCCTGTATTGAGCGCTTTACTGTGAGTGTCATCGAGCCACATGAGATGCATGGATGGGCGACAAGTCGGGCCCCTGAAGTGTTCCGCACTTAACCATTATTACTGACGCTGAGCGCTAAAGAGCTACCCACCTTCCGTTTTTAAGGCTACTTGGATAATCAAAGTAATACAGGCATTGCACGCCGGTGCGAATCAATATTTTGCGAGACATTTTGTAGGCAGCTGGCTATCGAGCATCATGTGAAGTGTGGAAATCGTTATCAAATTTACCGATGCGATTGTCTTGGTCGGGAAATAGTGCCTGTGCCAAGCATCTCAGTTCAACGTCAGCGGAGAAATCACGATATCAACGTCGATAATGTTTATGAAAAGACGCAAGCCAGAAGATTAATCCCTTTAACTACGAGAATGCAAAGTTAAAATCTTGCCGAACCCCTAAAGCAACGATTGTATTTTGAGGCAATCAATTATGGCCACATTGTCGTCTCGCGTAACGTAGGAAAGGCAATTTTAAGGGCTCGTTTTTCTTTGTTAGACACAACATTAATGAGGCCTAACAGACGAGAAAGCCAAGGAAAGTATAGGGTATGTGATTTTGCAGTAATTATGATGTAAATATGAAGAAAGGAAAGTGGGCGGAAAGATAACTAAGTTATCTTTTCGTCCACTTTACTTTCTTCACATTTACATCATAATTACTATAAAATACCATACCCCATACTCTCCTTGACTTGTCTGTTAGTCCTAATTAATCCCGCGTAACGTAGTACCTCGCGTGTGCAATGAGAATGACTAAAGCGACGACTTGCTCGCGTTTCTTCAACCATCCTATCAAAGCGCCCTGAAAAGAGATGTTTTGGCGCTATGTTACACACAGAATTCGGCCCCAGCACGACGCCACATAGTGTCTGCGTAGCGCCAGCTGATACAAGGGAAGGACGAGAGACCGCGGACAAATATCGAAGGCGGTGCATTGTAAAGCACTGCCCCGAAGCGCTAGCTAATACAAAGAAAAGATCAACCTGGTGCATCGTCTCGTGTTCACAAGCGAATTCTGTGCCACATGCCTCACGCGCAAGACAATGAATAATAATAATAATAATAATAATAATAATAATAATAATAATAATAATAATAATAATAATAATAATAATAATAATAATAATAATAATAATAATAATATTAATAATAATCATAATATCATGCTTTAGACAGTGGTATCGTTGACTACTGTGCGAGCACTTCATTCCTGCGTGTCAGCGCTATGTCTTGTGTTTTCTTCCTTTTTACCCGTGTGGGTGCGCTGTAACGATGAACTTTACGTCGCGGATTCTTTTGCAAGCGTATTGTTACCTGGGCATTACGCATCTGCGAGGATGACCTTCGTCGCTTTTGGGATGCAAGCTAAAATCTATGAGAGATAAATGTTTGGAGTGGGTAAAAGGGCCTCCCCTATAGCGCTTTCGCGCTGGCACCATACAACCGGGGCTCAATGCAAACAACGTGCGCCGTTTTCCAAACGTTGTTTATCCAGTACAGAAGCTGCGCGATCCAGTTTAATAGGCGTGCAATGCCGTAAGCTTCTGACGATTACCGCAACCTGTTTTCCATCGCGGGCGTCCCAGGTGAAAGTGACGCCGAAAAGAATACGATGAGATTAACTGATAGTGAGACGCTCATTGCTTCTCCGTCGCTTATCTCTTCTTGCTCGTCGCAAAGCTACACTGAAGTGGTGCGGCTTGTAAATGGTGTGAACGTCAACTCTGCAGGCGGATTCCTTGCATAGATATTGCATAGATATCGCCGTGCCGAGAGGTTCCGCGACGATCGCACTGTTGGTACATCTTGTTCGCGCAAACGAACCAAATGTAAGTCTGCGTAACGCGTTAGCCGTGCCAGCAACTGCGCCAAGAAGAAATGAAAATTGTTGGTGTGCTGTATTTATATCTTACAAATTCTCGCTGAGGACAAATCGTAATAAATGGAAATCGACCAACTAGCGTGGAGCTGCTGATCTTTTACACGCCTCGTTCACAGTTCCGTATTCGTGTTTAACCAATTTGCGGGAAACGAAAAAAAAAAAAAAACGAGCCGCAGACAAAAGCAAGCTTCAAACTGCTTTTCCATTATGTCGGCTGGCATGTTTGCAATGAACGCAAGAAAGAACAGACCAATAAACGCAAGGGCACAATGTCGTCGCGACCCAAACTATCACGCTAAATATGGGAGACCTGAGCCCGGGCCGTTAATCTGCCGGACAAATAATAAAGTTCTTCCATCCATCCATTTGGACGACTATGAGCCATCTCTTTGTTTCGCTACTTCACTGGTGTCCGCTTTTCATGTTCATGCTATTTAATGTATTGTTAGACAATTCAACGCAGGAGAACACGTAAATGTTTCCTCTTGTGTGATTAGGCAACTACAATAAGACATGTGTGACATCATTTTGTGACCAGGAAGTGTTCGTTCAATTTCCCGCTTTTCTCGCGAAATTATGCGCACGGAAAAGGAATTTTCTACAAAAGGTACTCCAGAACTAAAACAATAGCAGGTGGAACTAAACACGAGTACAAAATGTCCTATATTAGTTTTAGATCATCATAAGGCGGACGCTTCAGTTACTTTCTCTCCGCGCAGATGACCCGATTTCCTACTCACCCAAAGCGTTTGCAGTGCCTCAACAATGAAAACATTTATGACATTTAGCCAACTGAGCTGCGGTTCCATGTTGAATACAGAAATTACAACGCGTGAAAGACTGTTCGCAAAGCAAATGTCGTCCTTCCAAGCTTCATTTATATCCAGAGCGTGGCGTTTCTTCATTGTCAGCTGTAGCGTTATATCACCTATGGTATAAAGAGCTTCCTTTTTTTTGTGGTTGCTCTACAACAAATTTCATCTACAGTGAGGACTCCTATTCTCTTCATTTGTTTCAGAAAGAGAAAGACAGAAAGAAAAGATTAGGCAGAGGCTGTGCGGCGAATTGGCTCCTAAAGTTGGATCATGTATTTCGGCTGTAGTTTAGCGTGATATTTTCTTTTGCATGGGCTAAGATGATGCGATAATCCACCCACTTGAAGTCTGTTACGTATAGCATGCCATGATTCTATAAATGCTACGCCATTACTTTTCGTTGTTTCGTTGCTTAAGTTAAATAGCATAAAGAAGTTAGATATTTAGTGTATCCTGCCAGTCTGTTACATCTCGCCGAACCCTCAATACCATTTGTGCTTACCGTCTTTTCACTCGCCGTTTCGATCTTTACTTCACGCACAAATATAACTTAAGAGTTTTTATATTTTCAGCTTTTTCTTTTCGAACTGCCAAGGGAAGCCAGTGGACTTCTCGAAGTCTTTGATTCCGAAAAGCGGTAGCGAAAATGCCGACCAGATATAGCTCTACTCATTTCTGTACAAGCAGAATGGTTTCCTAATGACC
Source organism: Rhipicephalus sanguineus (assembly GCF_013339695.2). Taxonomy (NCBI): domain Eukaryota; kingdom Metazoa; phylum Arthropoda; class Arachnida; order Ixodida; family Ixodidae; genus Rhipicephalus; species Rhipicephalus sanguineus. Next base: position 208,594,115 of record NC_051179.1, read on the forward strand.
CCGGGGTCTCATTCTACAGCGTAGCCTCATTAAATTGTTTGTACACCGTGGTTCCATTTTTTCGATTGTGTAAGAGCTCGTTCATACAGCCCTGCTAACTTTTACGACTCAAAATGATGTTTTTTTTTTACTTCGTATCCGGTCTTTCACGGAGAAGCCTGCTTCCTATAGGAATCCACGGTCATAACGCCGTCGAGTTATTCGATGTCCGCACTTCCGTTCGGCCTGGCGGCCTACAATATTGCTAATAGCGAGACGTAGTAGCGTTCGGACCTTCGCTAGTATATATGCGTACATAAAACAGTATAAGCGCAGTCGCAGAGCCACACCTTGTAGCGTAGTTCAATATTAAACGCGCCGAAGGAATGACTACACGGCGTGGCCCAATCGGCAGCCTAGCACTTCCGGTTGTATTTTTTAAAGCGGTCGGCTGTTCCTTGGGCGTTGTGGCCTTGTCACTTGTAAGGAGAGTAAAAGAAACGCGTACCCGAAGATATCACGAGGTCGAACACGCTAATGGCGTCCCGAACAAAGGGACTTCTTGTTTGCAATTTGTTTCGACTTGAAAGCTTGCCAAAGCAAGACCGGGACACAATGAAAGCGGCCGGAGGCTTCCGCTCCAGGAAAAGCAGTCGCAGCTCGAAAGAGCTGCGCCGCTTTACAAATAATCTCCACGTGCGGTAACAATCTAGGAGAATATAGTCAGAAAGTGGTAGTGAGCCAAACACTTGTCACGTTCCATGGATTCCTTGATGCGCAACGTGTTTGTTCTTTTTTTTTCATGCGTTCAGTTTTTTACCTCACGGTTCTTAATCCAGCCGGAGAAACAGGGACGGCTCAACGTAGCAGTAATGATTAGCAGCGGTGCTATGCAGGATGGCCCGAGTTTGGTGAAACTCGGAATCTTTCTGAGCTCTGGCGACGCCCCCTTTTGCACGAGCTAACAGTGCGAAAAGGTAGGTCAAGTCCACTGATCTCAAATCCATCCCTCAGCGCGCGCTGCGTTGAATTGGTTACGATGGGACGTAGTGTCACGTCAAGGGCGGTCCACAAAGTTGGGTGGCGTCTTCTAACCAGAGGCATCTTCTTTCATTTCTTTGTTGTCCCAATGAGTACAGAAGTGCGCCCATGAAAGAAAAATGTCAGAAACATTTACTAACGATATTTTTTAGAGGTACGGGCTGTTTAAATTCAATTTCAAGCGTTTAATGTCTGCACTAACTAACCTTTGGAAAAAATCTTGGAGGACGCTTGAGCTTCGCCTTCAAGAGTAGAACACGATAGCTAAATCAGGCCCCGTGCGCATCGCCTTCTCAACTGCTAGCCTAGGTTTGGTTCTGGGTGCATGCCTCAACCATGCCGTAAGGAAACGAACGACTGCGAGCGAAACATTGGCTGTTTCGAACTATCACAGAATGTCTACTGCAAGTACAGTTGTCAAATTCCCACTACGCCATAATTCTTCATTTTGCGAATCAGCGAGGGGCCCACTACGCGTCCCTAAGGCAACACGCGATCCTACGAAGCTGTTCACTTTGTTGATGCTGTTGCTGACGATGATGATCAAATATGTCTGAGCGCTTTGTAATGGGTGGGCCTCTAAAACACCCACTTGTTGCGCAATTCACGTGTTTTCACGCCTGGCGTGATTCTACGCTTCTAGTACGCAATATTACATGCGTTAAGGAAACTCCTTGCACTACATGGCATTCATATAGCGTTTTCTTCCGAAGCAGTTTCAAGAAATATCATCGCTCTGTGGTATAACACATGCTTGCTACGCAGACGGCCTGGTTTCGATTCTCACTCGAACCCTAAGATTTTTCTTATTCAATTTATTTGCATCTTTCTCGATTTTTCGGTCCCGGACAAGAGGATGATTTTTCGATCAAAACCAACGACGCCGGCGCCGACACCGGAATTTCTGCGAAACAAACTCTTTAACTCTATCGCGTTAATTATCAGCACTGTGGCCTCTGAGATTAGCTCCGGCCGAGCGCCTTACAACACCGCGGCCGGAGCTAATCGCCGAGGCCACGTGTATAATCATTATGGTCGGCCTGCACATCGTAGTGCGTTGCTCGGCTGACGCGCACCCTCTTCGTGACCTTCATCGTCTGCTCGCTCCCCGAGCACGCGCGGCCGGCAGATTAGCTAATTGCTAGGTGAAGCTAATTAAACCAAGACACGCTATGACCAAAATAATTAAGCATAGTCATGCTAAGAGCGAGCTTATTTAGCCACGTCTTGCTAAGAACATGCCAATTATGACCATGCATTTTAATTAAGATCTCACTAATGATGCCGTGTCTTGCTAATGCCGTGCTACTAGACTATGCTAATTAAAACACGCTACCCCGACCAAGTTATTCAAGACATTGATAACTCACGTCGCGCTACTCAGAAATATGCTAATTAGATCCACACTAAGACATTGCTAATTAGGCATGAGTATATAACACCGCGATAATTAGCATATGACAATTAAGACATGACTCTCCAATATCATGTCAATTAAGACTTAACTAATAAATGCCATCAAGATTGAGACCGAACTGACGGGGTCTTCACTCGGAAGCAGACCGAGCAAGCTGAGTAGACGAGCCACGTAAAAAGCTTGAAGAAGCTAGGTGATGAGCTCTTCTGATGGCCCCTGCCTTGCGCAAATAGTGCAAACTAACCAAATTATTTTATATGGAAAGAAGCTTCTACTTAGCGTCCACCGCATGAAACGCTTGACAGTCACACTGGCACTATGACAGCCACGAGTTGAACTGGTGTCTTCTCAGAATCAACGATTTTGTACCCGAGTTCGCGCGTCAATCAGTTTGATTGACAGACGCCCGCGGCGACGATCGGGTCCGCCCACCGCGTTTGCTCTTGCCGAGGAGCAGTGCCCACACCGCAACGCCAGAGAGTGGCACAAATCTGTGCGCTTAATCGCACAGGCTATACACACACGTGCAAAGAACTAAATGTTACATCACCAGTAGCTATGATGTCTCGCATTCAACTTCACAGCACTCGCGACATACTACTCACAGCCATGAAGCAAGCGCCGCTGGTGGCATTCGCGGTGAAAAATGTTATTTACTTGTTTGTGGGGACACTCTTTCTACGGATTCGTTAGTGCAGAAACATCTTCAGCATTGTAATGTAAGCGGCAGTAAGCTGTCCATCTATTTATCTGTAATATTGCGATTGAAGCGGCACGAGCTGCACGAGTGTGCTGCTTGTGCGCCCTTGTTGCCTTCAGAGTGGAAATTTCCATGCTGCAGGTGGAACGAAAAAACTTGCCTGAAAGAGTACAAACGCCCACGAACACGCCTGTGGGAGGCGCGATGTTCAGTTGGCAAAAAAAACACGGCAGATGCCCCATAACGTGGGAATCGATGTCATTCGAAGCACGCGCCGGGAAAGTGACTGTGGCGTAAATTTTACATTGAGTAAAACGTTACGAAATGACGCTCAAGATATGTGCAAATCGTATACGCATACAAGTATGTTGAAATTATCGCACATGTGTTATATAACCAGTTGTTTACAGTTGCGTAACGATGCCAACAGCAGCGTGAGTATTAACACCACCAGACGTGGTAAGCTGATATGTAGAGCTTGTAGCTGTCCGTTATGATGGAGACCGGAGGCACGTTTCACGAACCCGTGTGTATGTGTGGAAGGGGTTCCTTAGAGTTCTCAGGTAGATGGCGGGGAGCGGCATGTATTCGTTACTGTAAGTGGTGTGCGCAACACTGACCTCGTCGATTCCGCTGCTTGCCTGTGCGTGTTCATGTGTCTGGCGGCCGGCGAAGTGGGATGCGACCTATGTTGAAGTTGCGCATCGCCGTGTTTTTATGTGTGCCCACGCCTCCACACCTGCAACGAAGCCGCTTGCTGTGGACGACACCGTGGGCTCATCGGTCCAGGTTTCAGAAAGTGCTAACACGACAGTTTCTGTGAGCAGGGCCTCTTTTTCAAGGTCGATCACGTGCGCGTTCACAGACTGCACGATGAGAGCGGCGAGTGTGCAATCATTGTTCTGGTTGTGGCATAGAATGGAGGTGGTAGCCCGGTCCAAGACATTTTCTAGAGGCCTGTTCGCTAGCCCGTCCATGTCGTCGACAGACTGTGTGTCGATAGAGCCGGCGAAATGTCGGAACCTGAATTCACCTTTTGCGTTGGTGACGTATAGGCCATCGAGACTAGTTAAGTAGACCAAATTCAGTGGTTGGCGCTTATCGTATCCGTAGACCAACTGGGTGTATGCGGCCCTTTGTGACATATATATAGTTATGGCGTTTCCTTGCGCAAAGGGAAACTGTGTCCTCTTACATGAAATATTTTTGTGGCGTATATCGTGGTTGTGGTGGTTGCATTATTACCACGGGCACCCATTTCAAGTCTATTGAACGGTGTGCGTTAGTGATGTGTCCAGTATACGGTGCGCGGTAGGGACGACAGTGCCTACCGTGGACGTTCGAAATTAAAGCCACAGCTGCACGAGGCTGCCGTGTTCATCACGCTGCTTGTACCACAAGCTGTCCATGTTTTCATTAACGAGGCCGTCGCTTAAGTCGATGTAGGCCGTGATCATGTACGGCTTGCCGATGCTCAGGTAAATTGAGGCCGGCAGGCTAACCATGTCACTTGCGTTCATGTTGGGCACCTTGGTCAGGACATCCCTATGGACGTGCTCGTTCTTGTAGCCAGTTATGTTATCGCATGCGGGATGACATAACACGTTGACCGCAGCGTCGAGGCAACGTGGATTATAGCGGTCGACGTCCGAATTGCTGTAGTATAGCCGTATGCTCTCAGGGCACTTAGCGGTGGCTTTTTCGCGTGTCACAAAGCGGCTCTCAATCAATATAACGTTATACTCAGTGAGCATGAGGTCATCGCCCAGCCTCATAAGAAATTAAGAGAACACTGCACCATTCTGGCGGACCGCGTGGATGAGCAGATGGCAGTCGAGCGTCTTCCAGGGGAGTTTTGCCTTCAGCTCCCTCACTTGCCTTGCCTTTAAAATGTGGATGTTTTGGGATTACTGTGTTGATTGAGACTGTGGATCACCTGTTGCACATACCAGGGGCATAGCCAGAAATATATATTTTTTTTTGGGGGGGGGGGGGGGGGAAGAAGCTCACCTCCTTGGACTGAAAGGGGGGTCGGGCAGACGGAAGTGATCGAGTGTCAGTTGGTGCTCCGTGTGCCATGGCAAAAAATAAACAATTCGGGGGAGAGGGGCACGGGTGCGCTGGGCCCCCTGTCTACGCCACTGGCGCATACCCTTATAACATAACTGTGGTATGCGGTTGTGTGCCACACGTGACGGAGTGAAATGGTTTCATGGCGTATGCAACAGGCTTTTTGCGTTATTCATGTCATGACCAGTGAATCGTGTTCGTCATACACTGATCCCCTGCTATGCCAATTTTGGTATATTACAAGTTATGTAGACGACCAGGAGAGCTTCCAGACGCAGATAGATAGATAGATAGATAGATAGATAGATAGATAGATAGATAGATAGATAGATAGATAGATAGATAGATAGATAGATAGATAGATAGATAGATAGATAGATAGATAGATAGATAGATAGATAGATAGATAGATAGATAGATAGAAACGGCCAAAGTGCCTGAGGTTCACTAAGAAACGCTTCGCATTTAAAAGATAGCGCGACGATCACGCTGACGTCGCTGCACTGTTGAAATGTTGACTGAGTGGCGGCGCTGACGCGTTCGCACGCGGCGTTCCTTTGAAACACTGCAATGCCGCACATGCGTTTGTGACGCCATGCTCATTCTTGTAGTCGTTTTTATCAAAGCTGTTATCACGCGCTCAGCACTGTCTTCCTGTCATGATGGTCGTAGTGTGAGCTCGGAGCAAACTCGTCTTGCCGAGAAGCTCGGGCCATCCTGCATAGCACTCCTGGGCGGGATATTACGCAGGGACGATAATTAATTACGTTTCTGACGCCTTACCAAAATAAAGTCTAATTTATTTCTTTGCTTTTCTTTTCGAATCGCGCCAGGCGTTAAAACATGTGAACTGCGCAACGAGTGGGTGTTTTAACGGCCCATCCATTACAAAGAGCGCTCACATGTCTTAATCACCGTAAGCAGCAAACGCATCCTCAAAGTGAGCAGCTGCGTAGGTTCACTTATGGACGAATTGTGGGCCCTTCGCCGATTTGCAAAACGAATAATTATGGCGTAGTGGGCACTTGGGAACTATATTTGCAGTAGGCATTCTACGATAGTTTGGAATGGCCAATGTTACGCGCACAGGCGTTCGTTTCATTGCGACACTGTTGGGGCCTCCACTGAGAACCAAAGCCAGGATAGCAATTGAGAAGGTGATACGCACGGGGCCCGACTACGCTACAGCGTTCTACTCTTGAAGGCGTAGCTCAAGCGTCCCCCAAGTTTTTTTTTTTTTTTCTGATAGAGGTGGCTTCTGAGCTTTGTGAGACAGAACTCGCGCCTTCCGAAAAATTACGAGCGGAAAATGGCACGCCCGCATGTATTCTTTGTCAGTTCATGTCAGCATCGCGGCGCACACGCTATACGCATAATATAATAATATTATCTGGGGTTTAACGTCCCAAAACCACGATATGATTATTAGGGACGCCGTAGTGGAGGTTTCCGGAAATTTTTACCACCGGGGGTTCTTTAACGTGCGCCTAAATCTATGTACACGGGCCTCAAACATTTTCGCCTCCAGCGAAAATGCAGCCGCCGCGGCCGGCACGCTATGCACAGGGGATAAACAGTGAAGTGTATACACAGAATACATCAGTGTGTGTGTGTGTGTGTGTGTGTGTGTGTGTGTGTGTGTGTGTGTGTGTGTGTGTGTGTGTGTGTGTGTGTGTGTGTGTGTGTGTGTGTGTGTGTGTGTGTGTGTGTGTGTGTGTGTGTGTGTGTGTGTGTGTGTGTGTGTGTGTGTGTGTGTGTGTGTGTGTGTGTGTGTGTGTGTGTGTGTGTGTGTGTGTGTGTGTGTGTGTGTGCGCGCGCGCGCGTGTGTGTGTGTGTGCGTGCGTGTGTGTGGGGGGAGTTAACTTTCGCACAGCAGTTCTCTTCTTTTTATTGAACTCTGTCTTCTCGGCGTTGTGCTGGCTGATGAACGGAGTGGTTTGGTTATTCAAACAAAACGCACGCCAGGGTACCGAATCAGGACTTCACCAGTTTCATGAAAATCATCTTACTGTGAATTCTCGATTACCGTTATTTTTTTAGATTTTATGTGAAATTGGTCGCATGACCAAGTAATTGAAGAATAAATAGCGGCAATATTTGTTCAACATATTCGTGAAAGTAGACACAAACTCCAAGAAATTTATTAGCTTTCGCGCTTGGTAACATTTTCACAATATCTTTTTTTCGGCTAGCTCACCCGCCTCCGCGTTCACAGGAAACGCCCTTATTCATATAAAAAGGAAAAGTATTTCATACGCATCCTTGGAATATTGCCGCCTTCACCAACCAGACTAAAACGGTGCACTTGACCAGATCGCGCGCAGCAAGAATGTACGCTGCAACTGAGGCGGAAAGCAAGTTTTCCTTGACGTTCGATTTAATTTTGTTCCTTCACAATTGGATTGAACGTGACCAACACGGTTACGCTATCGCTAGAATCAGCCGCTAAGCGGGCCGCGTAATTAGGCAAACAAGGATGAATAACTAAAAATAAAAACATTGCAATACACATACCCAGCACTGCCATCTGGACGACCTTTCAAATGTGCATTGCACGTCAAAGTAACGGCCCTGCAACCTGGTAATGACTGTACCTTCAGCTTGCTATAGCGCTCTTTTGCACTGCTCGACTCCTGTGTCTTTTGGCTCCTTGGTCGCTGTTGCAAATACCAACTATCGTCGTTGTCGGTATTTCTGCACCACTGGGCTGTCCTATTTGTACGTGGAAATAACGCGAATTAATGGGCAAATAACTAAAAACTACCCCCTCGCACTGACTACTCCCCCCCACCCCCCAATTCACGGTGTCCGTCGGCGCTCTTGCAACAAGATATTTCCTATGCGATGTGCACAACAGAACTGCTGCGACGAAAGCGAGAAAATAACAAATTAAGTAATTCTATCACAAATAAGGAACTTTTGATACATTCGTGCAAAAATCATGACCAAGTGCAACTCATCCTTAGCTGCATCCAATAACAATGAGCCAAAAAAACGGGTGTAAGGTTTCGGAGCTCTGGTTTGCCAGTGTACTCGATTTTACGGTATAAAAATCGCACTATGCCTTACGGAATCTTCTAAGACGGTTCGACGGTGAAAGCTTTTTTTTTCTCTTAGTCGAATGTAATGATCTATGCTCACTCCCACCAAGAAGTTCTCTGCACCTCACGTGGTGTTGGACTTCCTCCGGAATCGGCGCACCCATCACTAAGCGACGACGTCATGTAGTGACGTCATCATATAGCCTCATATTGCGTGACGTCACAGATCACTTCATGATCTTATATCACGTGATACTGTTTGAACCATTCGTGTTGAAGCCGATGGTCACTTTTCGGTTTTCATGAGGCGCCTTAGTATTATATTAAGGACCATTCAGTTTACTGAATCTGCTCTCTCTCTGTTTTCGTTTTTGTCTAAGTGCAAGCTCGAAATGTCCAGCTGTCCAACCGACTGGAGAGGCATTTACGCCGACAAGTGTTGCGATCGTGCGAGAGTGATACGTGCTTGCATCGATATGCACAGCTGATGAAGGACTTTCAAGGTACACTGCTGAGTTGAGAGAGGTAACAATCGATGGTTCAATTGCTCTTTGGTGTAACACTGACGGAAGGAGTAATGAACCAACGGAAAGACAATTAGACGTGCGTGACGCAAGTTACCAACTGGTTTAGTTCTGTTGGCTAACACTCTTTATATACACACGGTAAGGGTGTGTGCGCAAGATATAAAAAGATAATGGCGAGTGATGGTGCTCTGTGCCGGAACAGCAGCGCTCGCGTGCACCGTTAGCCATAAGAAAACCAACCTCAGCTTCGGTGATCATTATTAAAGAAGTGCTTAAGCCCCTCTCTTTTTCCTTTGCGAGAGCAAATGTTTCCGTTATTTCTTGCTCGTCATTCTTTTATGTTTTCTTTAGTGACCCGAGTACCGAGTGATACTCTTTCCTGCGTTTCCAAACCACCCACCCAAGCGTCGATGCGAGTTTTCCGAAAACCTTGACGAAACAAAAAAAAAGTATAAAAAGCAGTAGAATGTGTTAAAAGGGTACTGACACAAAATTTCGCGGCCGAGATAGCCTGCGGGATTGATTCCCGTGTACGTGCGTGTACCATCTGCAAAATATCGACAGCGAATAAAGCTTGAAAGGTATTTTATATGAATTTTGAAGTTCGCGAGCGCGATCCAGCATTATAGGCCGCACCTGGTGCATTGACACCCTCGGAGGTGACCCGAGGTGACACCCCTACTTCCCCTACGTAACCGTTGCGGCCGGTACAAGTTATGATGACGTCGTAGCCGCCATTTCTGCTTTGACGCGCTTCCCGACGAATCGCTCCTCGTCAGCGGGTCAAACCTGAAGTGATTCGCCACGTCGAAAATTCCTTCCATCCCCGCCGCAAGAAAATCGTCGCCATCAGACGACGATGAGCCCGGCGACGACAGACCGCGCGGAAATGCGTCGCTGTTCTGTGTGCTCACGTGACCGAGCGTTTCACTCGCTAGGTGGTGATAGTTGCACCCGGCGGCTTGTCGTTTTTGGAGCTCTGTAAAACCGAAACTGAGGCTGTGTCGGTAATGAGGAGCTTGTAATTAATTTGTCTGTGGCGCGCTGTAGCAAACGATGTGCCGTATTATGACTAACAGGCCCCCAGCAACACATTGCAGCAAAAAAAAACGCGGGGCGAAAATTATTGTGTCAGGACTCCTTTAAGTTAAGGGTTGTATGTAGTAGGGTGGTCATTAAGGTATGTCATCAAAATAAGATTATGGAAATAAATAAAATGCAATTGGCGGAAATTACCCAAAAATGCAATTAGTGTAAACGCTTCGGCAAACTGGTTCAAAATTGATCGTTTTGGTTCAATTTACGAGTTAATTTTAAGGCAAAAGCCTTACAGGCCTTTTCGTTTGATCACAGATCACTGCCTGATGATGGCGTCATGCGACATCATCCTGACGTCACAGATTGTCAAAATTTGTGAAGTCATTGTGACTTAATCGTGACCTCACTATGACGCTACATAAGATGAAGTCACGTGATGAGGTCATGACGCGAAATTATCGAATGGTCAAACAGGTGCCGATACCCGAGGCGGTGCAATGTCCGGTGAGGTGCAGAAAGTTTGCGATGCTTCCGATGCTGGAGTAAGCGCAAAACAGCGTTAAATACACAAAGATGAGTGTGTGTGTGGGGGGGGGGGGGGGTCCAATAATCAGTACATGGACTGAGAAGGAAGAAAAAAAAAGATGGCTTACAGTTACTCTCAAGTTTACCAACAGAGTCAGTACGAGTATTATCTCTCAGACCCTTAAGTCTTGCATTAGGACCGGTTTACTTTTTCTGTGCCAATGATTTTAGTGCTATGCAATTTCGGAGAGAATTTGCGATGTTTGCAGCACGCCACCAAGTTGCTGGGCCTTGTTAGAAGCCGACACGTGCATTTGTGCTCCCGTAATCTCTCGTTTAGAAGAGACTCGAAAAAAAAAAATCGAGCGAAAAATAAGGGAATCACTTGCTGTCACCAAGAAGAATGAGAAATGCCCAAGCCCTCCGTCTGTAAAGCTTACCGAAGCTGAGGTTCGTTTTGCCAAGGCCAACAAGTGCAGATGAATACTGCTTTCCTGGCACGCGCCAATATCATTCGTCATTATCTTGTAATATATTTATTACACACGCATATTAGTATGTATATATGCGCGTTACCTAACATTATTAAACCGGTTGGTAGTCTGCGCGATGTGCGTGTAATCTTTTATCGTCGTCCTTTATAGGGAATCCAAGCTCAAGCTCGGGCGCGACTATCGCGCGGCCGAGCTATGCGTTACTGGGGATAGACGCTGCCGGCGAAGGCAGTTTGTCGCCGGATTTGGCAGCGGCGGCGGCAAGGACACGTGCGCGCATGCGCTCCTCATTAGACCCGGAGCACTGTTACTCAGCAATAGTTATATTGTGACGCAGCACAGATGCAATCCGAGAGCTCTGCGCGTGAGCGGAAGGGGGGGGGGGGGTCGCAGTGTTGTGACGAAAGGAGATACATGGTGGATATTCACAGCACGATAAGAGCAGTGGCGCCGTTCGACGTTGCTCTGGATGCATATTCCCCCATTCAGTGTCACACTAAGCTCAATTGAAGAATGAACGTCCTGCCAACTATCACCGTTTATTGTTTTATTAAAGGGGTACTGCCACAAAAATTTAGGTATGACGTTTTCTTTTGTTTTTTTTTCTGCAATATGTTGCGGCGGCCATATTGGTCATCACATAGCACATCGCTTGCTGTAGCGCGCGAGAGATAATTAATTATGGTCTGTTTCTTTCCGACCAATCATAATTTCGGTTTAGGAGAGCTTTGAGAATGACAATCCACCAGGTGCAACTAACTCCATCTAGCATGCGAAACGGCCTACAGAACTGTGACGCGCTTTCACGCTGCCTGCATCGTCTGCTGGCGTTCTTTCGCCTGCCGCATGTGCTGCGCCGTCATCGTCACAATCATCGTCGTCTAGTGACAACGAATTCCTTGAGGCTTCCACACTTCCCGCACGTTCGCCGCGGGCACGTAGTCGCTAGTAACCGCAGAATAGCAGATGATGAGGATGAAAGAGTAATAGTGACTGCGGCGTCATGATAATAGATGCACCAGCACGGAGCTCAGCCGTAGTGGTGACGTCTCGGAAATTGGGGGTCACTTTCAGGTCACCTTAGATGCTGTCAATGTCGCGAAGTGCGGCGTATAGCGCTGGATCGTGCACGCAAACCTCATTCATATCAGTTACCTCCGAAGCTATATTCGCTGTTCAGATGTGATAGATGAAGTAAGCACGTTCACGGGAATCAATTCTGCAGGCTATCTCGGCCGCGAAACTTTGTGTCAGTACCCCTTTAAGTACATAACAACTACGGTCGTTGCAATAAGGTTCAGGCTACGGGCTTCCCATTTCTTTCCGCATGCGAATGCTAATTTTAGTCCCCTACCTACGACACCAATGGGCAAACTTACGATCAATTTGCAGTTTTACCTAGCCACTTAAGCCGCCTCTACATATCTGCCGAGTAGGCTTGCTTTACCGGCCTTGTGGCTAGAACCGCAAACATGCAAGCATGGCTGCATCGCTCGGAGTACCGCTTTGTCAGCAGTTCAGCACGCAATAGTCTTTGCACAGCCACAAGTTTTTGAGTCACCAAATACCAAAGTACCCCGGCTTAGCCTAGAGCTGAAATGAATTTCGATTGCAGCCCACGCTTCCTCGAGATCCAAAAAAAAAAAAATACCGAGCGCCCTTTACACCCAGTGCGTGCGTCTGGTATTTCAAGATAGGCCCTGCATGGTTCTGAAGGTAAATGCTGACCACTCGTGTTCACCACTTGTGGTTCAGTTGCCGGATGGCTCCAGATTGATTTCATTTTATTTTGTTAAGAAATGCGTGCTCCGGAATGCAAACTTTGGTTTGTAACAACTCAACCATTAGGTTTTGAAATAAGCCCAAGTACTATATGGTATCTAAAGCCACATAGAGGTATGCGGCAACGGTATAACCACGAGACTGCTGTCTTTGCAGGTCGGCTCTTTGAGCCCGCTTGCCTTTAACTTTTTTCGGTGGCTCTACGAGATTGACTGAATCTTTGGCTGCCAGCATGTACCTCCATTCGCAAAGTATTGCATTAGCAAGAAACAATGAGGCAGTAGAATAAAGCGAGTTGACACATTTTCACGTTAGTACCTTGAGGGCGGGCGTAGACTAAGTAAGTGCAGTGGCCGTAATTCAAAATACTGCTCTAGTCGTTGCGCGCCCCTTCCTCATCAAACTTTGCCTGTATCATAGAAAATGCAATCAGTTGCCGCTGGCGAATGCGAGTAGGCAGCGTGTGATAAATATGTACGAATCCCTCTTCCATTCGTTGTGGAAGAGGCAGATATCTAAAATCGCCGGTTAGTTTATCATAATAACGAACTTTTAGTGCATTCAGTTCACAGTCAAATGGTTAGGTTTCTTGAATTTGTGAGGTTAGATGAGGCAAAGGAAAAGTGTAAGTGCCCCAATAAAGACATACACTATAACAGTGGCCTAACGGCACCACGCATGGTCTCCCGCTGTCATGTATACTTTTCCCCACATGTATCAAATGTATGTAATATCTGTAATTTCTTGTGCCCACTGCAAGCTTGCCCAATTAGTGCGCACACTGCATTTTTCGTAGAGATATTCTCCAAGTCCTATTAGGACACTTGAGTCCCCTAATTACACCGATCACGGAGCGCCACTGGCATATATAGAGTAAAACCTGCTAAAGATAGATATAAGCAATATGATTATGGTGTCAACACAATTGAGATAGTGATCGCGCACACTCAATAAAATCCGCAGTAGCCGGAACTTCGTATGCAGGATATGCGGCATCTTATTATCCTTGACTCGCAATTTAGGCCATGAGAATTCTCCATATCTGACCATGAGCGCGTAAGGAGCCTAGGCACTGACTGCCGGGGGCTGGTTTTTGCTAGTGACGAAGACGCATTATCTGCGTTATGCCGCTTTACCGCGTCAAAATATACATACGCGCGCATGATTCAGCCTGATTAGCATTCTAGCCTTTTCGTTGCCCTCTCCCCCTTTCGCAGTGCGTATACGTGCACTCGTATTCGGTCTTATTCTGCTGAAGAATATCGTGGTCACTGTAAGCGCGCACTGCTTGTCAAGGTGATACGGCATCAGAATAACAACAACAAAAAAAAACGTACGCGTCCTCTGGGTGGATTGGTTTGATCAGCTGTACCGTTATCTTTTCGAATCGCCCTGACTACCTTGCGTTTGCCGTTGCCAGCTGGTGGTCTGTGCACTTCTAACGTGTTGCTCACCGTCGTAATCCTGCCTCGGTCGTGTACTCTACGACCATCGCACGAGCCTTTCGTGCTGCGTTCAACTGGACTGCTACAGCCACTTACCGGGTTTATCATCGCTGTTCCTTTACGCTCGCCGCAGGGCAGCGGCCTCTTCAAAGCAACCGCGTACTGAACGATTTCCATGCGCCAGCGTAACAGATCCCGGTAGAATGAAAATGAGGTGCGCCTACCAAAAAAAAAAAAAAGAGAAAGAAAGAAAGAGCGAAAGAAACGCAAGTGAGCCTGCCTTCGTCGCTTTCTGGAATGCCGAGGGGTTGCGGTGCTGCCGCAATTATGAGGCGTAATTTCCCGTCGCGCTGTCCGCAGCCTCACGGTGCGAGCTCGTAAAGAAAGGGCGGGTATGCGGAGCGCGCGTAAAAGATCGTGCACTATGTGCTGAAAGCGTGGGAAGAGGCTTCAAGGAACGCGGTTCAGAAGATGGTATAGCGAGACATAGTTGAGCGAGGGGCGCAAAAAGTCAGTGCCAGTGGAAGATCACGAGTTACTAGCGTGAGCACTCGGTTGCCGGAACGCTCGTAACCAGGACAAACTAGCGGATGTCGCCACGCAAATAAAAAAAGTCTACGCGACAAAACGCGTGCTGGAAGGCGAGGAAGCCGGGCTGATACGCGGCCTGCTTCGAAGCGGCTCGGGAGACGAAGACAACATAAAAAAGAAGCTAGAGAGTGCGGGGACGGAGCAAACGAGCCGACGCAACGACACAGAAACGGAGAGACGGTATGCGTCGCGGCGAGAACGTTACACTGCCGCTGGTTTCCTCACGCCATGTATACGGAACACGCCCACCCGAGAATTATCGCGACCAGCTTACGGGATCGAGCATGCTTCGGCGTTTCTGGCGGCTGCGGACGACAGATTACGCAACTTCAAGTCGATCGTTAACAAAAAACAGATGCAGAAAAGCCGTCACGTCATGCCCGAGTTTTCTGCCATCGGTTCGCGCAGCCTGTGTGGCGCAGTCGGCGACTGGCGTGTGCGAGTTACGTTACCATTGTTGGCGTCCTAAACCCACCTCGGGCGTCGCTAGCGTTGTTGATTTCAACTTGTGCGGTTGTCATAGGTCACGAAGAAGACGCCGGCTGAACGCTTGCTCAGTGGTGTGGCCAGCGCGTAAAAAGGAGTTCAATGGTCGCTTGGATGTGCCCGAGGGCGTGAGTACTCTAGCAGACATCTATGGCCCTCTCCCTTTCCTCTCCGGAAGTTTTGTCATTTGGAAACACGTACCCGCTTGCAGATAAGCACGGCTGAATGAAAGAGTTTCATGTGCTCCTCATATACGAAAAAAAAAGACATCGCTTAAACGCTCATCTTCGATGAGCCAGTGCGTGTGACTATCTGTGGCGTTTTTTTTTTTTTTCTATAAGAGCCAAGTGCACTTTAACTGAAACTGAGTAAAACTTACGTTTTTGCTACTCCCGATATGGTCGGGCCTGCTCCAACAATTTTTTTTCCAGTGTGTTCCTGTCCCTTAAATACCTGAAATCTATATTGCGGTTAAAATCTATATAGCCGACTATCGTCGGTATTCAGGAGTAAAATTTGTATTAGGCTCTTATAGATTGGAACAATTTATTTGGACTCAAATTACCTCGCAAAAGAAGTCTAAAACGATTCGAATGTAGGGTATAGCAATATTTTCCGATAAAATGAACATCATCCTTATGCTTCCGTCGATGCCGTCCTTGGTCGCATGGGCGTAATGGCGATCGCTAGACTTGAAGAGCGAGTGGTCCTTCCCGGCAAAAGGCGCACTGCTCTGGACTGTCGGCAGCGTTTTCTTGTTCTTGGCGTCTGTTGAAGGCCTTGATAAGTGCTCCAGCTCTTCTTCTTTTGATCTCGTTTTATGCCGTACCGTTTCGGATCACTTCTTCGTCAAAGGATAGATCTGTGCCCAATATCTTCATCTGGTGTAGCGTTTCTAGCGGCAACTCCGCGGCTGCAGCGCTGCTAAGCGTACGTATTACCCCATCTGCGTCACAGATAGCCAGAAGCGCTAAGCACAATTGGAATTCAAGGCGAAGTCTGTCTCTGTACGAATCAGACATTGATAAGGGTTCCAAAGGGTCGCTTTAATTGCAGCAAATCCGGAAATCGCGCAAGCTTATTTCCTAAGGTGTAGCACAAACCACTGGATTTACCGCGCTTGTCAGGTACTTATTTCCTGAATATTGAATTAAGGGTTTGACGAAAGCTCGTCTGGCGAGGAACAAATATGCCTGAAGAAACGTACACTCCTAACCAGGAACGTCGGCTACGCTGGCATGTAAAGAGTATCTTAGGGTCTGACGTTACAGCGGCACTCGCGTTACAGCACAGACGACGGTTTTACTGAAACGAAGTGCGTGGTACTGTGCGCTGATGTGCATATCATGAACAGCGTTCGTTAGCGGGGCGATTAATATATCTGTAATGTTTATTACATTGTTATAAAAGCGGATAGCCAACTCCGAAACCCCAAGTGACATTGGGTAAGCTCCGAAGAACAACTAAGTGTTGGACAACAATCACCGCAACTGCTGCATTTATTTACGAGGTGGTACAGCGGTTCCGCTGCTCGACCGCTGACCCAAAAGTCGTGGGTTCAATCCCGGGCGAACTTAAGTTTAACTTAAATTTACGTGTATGTTAACCACAAGCAGTCGAATTTTCCGCAGCCCTCCACTACAGTGTGCCTTATGAGCCTATCGTGGTTTTGGTAAGTAAATCCCGAGCAATTATATTATTTACGCTCTGTAGAGCGATGCATGTTTGCTAAGGGTTTTTACAGCGCGTTTGTCCGCTTGTCATGCATATATTTAAATCGCGCCCTGCAACACCCGGTATGCTTCGTTTAAGCACATAAAGTCGCTTACAAAGTTTTCAATGTATGTCTTCGCCTTTCTTCGGCTGACATTGGCTGTCAAAAACGCGTAGCGCACATCGGCATACCACGGCGCGTGGTAGGCTAATATGCGCTACATGTTACGGGGGAAAGGCTTTCATGACATACGTGATCCGCACGTCATGTTTTCGATGTCATTATGAGTCAGTCGTGTTCGTCGTACACTCATGTCCTCCTCTGCCAACATTGGTATATACCAAGAAATGTATCACACTTGAAAACCGTGGGTAGACCCCGCATTGCGCCATCTACGGTAACCGCGCACTTGTTGAGTTCACGGAACAGCGAGCGAATAGAACGTTCGGTCTAACTCGTTAAGTAATGCTGCATGTGAAGGTTAGACCCGGAAGCCTTACGAATGCACGTGGAAAAGAATGATGCTGGAACTCTCACACGCATACAGAAGTCGCCAAAGGTATACACACAATACCGCTTCAGCTCCACTTGATGCTTCCCCGAAGTGTTGTGCCCATTCGAAGCATGCAAAAACAAACCACCGACGACGGCTTGGTTTTCACAACTGTTTTGATCACCGGAAAAGACGCGCACAGCCTAAGCTGCTTGCAGTTTCCGACACGTGCTGCCTGACGGCCGCTTCTCCGAGAAATGTTCTATATCGGGGAAACCGTCGCTGAAGCCTCAACGAGTGAACGAAAGCGCACAGCTAACGGAAAAGCCCGCTTCCCGTTCGAGCAACAACATCGCGTTCGAGTTGGTCCACACTCGTACGTTCAAGCGAAGAAAGAGGGGGCGTCAGCCGCACCGGACCGGCTGGTTTTGTAGGCTCGCCTGAAAGCCTTGTCTAATACGCCGTTTTCATCTTCGGCGGTTATACTGTGGCTTTAGGTTATGTACTTTTTCCCTTCCACTTGGATACACGCGCGTGGCCGTCAGCGTCCGGTTCGCTTCTTGGAGTTTCCGTGTCAACAGAGCGGGGATTTTGAAAGTCACATAAGCTCCGCTCTGAAGAAGAGGCGCCCACCCTTGATCTTTCTGCGCAGTGGCTTATACCTGACTGCTATGCAAACGTGCGCTGAGAGTAAGAATGAGTGTAACGGAGGAGGAAAGGTCTCAATACGCTGTGCACCGCATGCGGATAGCAACAAGATAGCGACAGTCCCATTCTCTGCATTTGCGCACGCGCTCTCGACTTACTCAGCGGAAACACACCGGCGCACGTTTAGAAAACTATACAACGACGTGCTCTTTTCCAGCATGTCATTTCCCCGCTCAGACGTGGGCGCGTCCTGTGCGAATACGTGATGTGTATATCACTGTAGGTTTCCTTTCTACATTTGTGCTCTGACTCTCAGCTGACTTAGGATATGGGCGTTGCCTTAAAGCGGATACGTGAGTATAAGCACGCTGCATTTTCAAGTAGAAAGGAAATGACTGTACTGGCTCAAAACCAGATTTCTTTTCACGGGTAACCAATATGTGAGTGAGAGGGGCTAAGGTTGAAAAGCTATCGACATGCTTCTGTGGGCCATCTAGGGTAGCTGTCTTGACTAGTTCAATACGTTTTGTCACCTACAGAATGCAAAATTTCACGGCATCAACTGAAAACATCCACCTCCGAAACACTGTCGCACATATGAGCATAGGCTAATTTTTAGGGACGTGACATGCATGTTCTTTTTGCTTTACATATTCTCACTTAGTTTAGGCTACTGTATCTTAGGGATCGCGAAATAACTTAGTAGTACTACGAGAAAAGGGTTTGCGTGTTGTCTCAGGTTTGTCATACAATCAGTGCGTGCTTTAATTTCTTAAACTCACATCTATGTATGAGCACCGACTCTTAAAAATTGTTAAATTAGAAATACTCCCTATTCTTACGAACATGTGTAGCTTTGCACGTTCACAATGCAATCCCGCTTCACTTCTACAACATGGCCCGCTAACCACTGGCAAGTTCTGCGACCGCATACAAATTATGGTTGAATCCCATGCTGCCCTCTACCAAACTTATTAAAGAATTTGATATGAGATAAAAGTTTGCGTGGTTTGTCATAGTACGATATAATTCAAGTGGTGCTTTGAACGTTTCACTTGTTTCTCTATACTGGGTTTTATTTGTGTTCCTTATATCGTGAACGTTTACCTTTTTTTATTCTGTATGCTCTATTGAAGCGATGTTTTGTGAAATTTGACTTATTCTGTATTGAGGAGCATTGTATTACTACCTTTTTGTCATTGTTAAGTTGGGTTCCTTCGTATTAGGTTAGGAGATAAGATGTCGGCTGCTGAACTGGCGAACGCAGGTTCGATTCCTGGCCACGGCGGGACTATTTCGATTAGGGGAAATTGAGGTTCATGTTAAGGAACCCCACGTGGTCACGATTTATCCCGAGTCCTTCGCTACGGCGTGCCTCATAATCATATCGTAGTTTAGTGTGGGGAACCGAAATTATTAATCGGCTACTACGCGAGGTTGCGGATCTATAGTCGGATACAACTTAAGAAGTCAGAAGAGGCGATACACAACGAAACAGCTCTTCTGCAGCCATGTTAGATTTGCTATTTGTTAAATACCTGACATTTAGACTTCCCAACAACTTCAACATGCTTTCACCAACGTCTGCACGTAAGACGTTTCGTTCATAGGAATACAAAGCTAAAACTAGAATCATTTAACATTTGGCCACACAATCGTCAATAGGATATGTTAGGACACTCACTACATACACTCACTCATTTCAGCAGCATAAGTATGAGGGTGAGTGGGTTACGAGGAGAGTGAGGCGACGGGAGTATGGGTGTAAGTGAAGCGGGGGCAATTTTGTTGCTATTCGTGCCCTCCAGAACAGTCAGTCGTATTCATCCATTGCAGTGAGCAGCAGGAATTAGTATTCTCGTCCACATACTCGCAGGCTTCTTTTTTTACTCCCGTTCACTTATCTACTTTTCCAAGCTGTTATGTTGCGTTGTTGTTGGGCCGCGATGGATACGGGACCAGCCCAAACGAGAGCAGAAGTAGAACTGTTTATTCTCCAGATGAAGGTTACAAACGCGTAACATAGGTGGCGCTAGTTGCTGTCCTTTAGTTGAAGGCGGCGCATAGATGGCGGCACTAGAGAATGAGCTGGGATATTGCGCGCATATGTAACACGCCCCCCCCCCCCTTTTTTTTAAACCAGCCTTTCAGTTTTAAGTGAAGTCGCTTCTTAAGCTGGGATAGCGTGCAGGAGGCTTGATCCTTCTTCCGGAGCGGGTTGTTTGAGGTGGGCGAGGCCGTTCCTCAACTTGCTGTGTTGTAACTGGTGGGCTCGGCTCAGCTATCTCGTAGTCCTCTGGCGAACCCTCCGCAACAGTCTGCTGTTTGTTTCTTGGTCGCAGATGGATGCGATTTCTGAAGAAGATGCCTCCGGTGTCTGTCCTTACGGCGTATTTTCGAGGTTCTGGACTGACGTTCACCACGGTGGCTTTTTCCCATTTTTGATTGAGGTGGAGCCACACAGGCTGACCAGGAATTAGTGTCTAGAGGTTTCTTGTGTGGCAGTTCCCGTGTTTGTGTTGCTGCTTTTGCCTTTCGTGGAGAAGGATGTGGTGAGTTGCAGTTGGAAAGCTCGGTCGTAGTACGCTTGCAAGGGTTGGTAGGAATGTGCGCAACTTCCTGCCCATTAGCAGCTCAGCTGGGGATTTCCCTCCTATTGTTGGAGTTGAACGATAGTTAAGCAGCACAACTGCGAGGTCTTTGCCTTCTTCTGATGCCTTTGTCATCACTGATTTGACTGTTTGGATGGTCCTTTCTGCTTGGCCATTGCTGCGGGGATACAGTGAAGATGAATGGACATGTTTGATGTCCCAGTCATAAAAGAAATTTCTGAGCTCGGCGCTGTCGAACGGTGGACCTTGGTCAGATATTACAACATTTGGTATGCCAAACCTGGCGAATGTATCCTTGAGTGCCTGTATTAGTGAACAGGCTGTGGTACTCGTCATCTGACGAACTTCTGTATACTTGGAGAAGTAGTCAACTATTAGAAGGTATGTTTTGCCTCTAAGATGAAAAAAAATCTATGCCAAGCTGCATCCAAGGGCGGTCAGGCAGAGATCTGTCGAACAGTGGCTGCTGCGGATTAGCGTTCTGGTGTGACTGACATATTTCGCACCTGTTTACCAAGGATTCAATGTCCTTGCTTAAAGATGGCCAGTACACACTCTGGTTTGCCAAGTCCTTGCAAGCAGTGATTCCACGATGCGCTTGGTGCAACGTTTGAAGTACAGTTGATTGACAAGCTGTTGGTATGACTAGCCGCTGACCATAGCAAACGAAGCCTTCTGTTGTGTGGAGTTCGCTTCTGATGTGGTAGAATGGCTTGACATTGTTGTCGACGTCTGAAAGCTTCTGAGGCCACCCATCCTGTATGTATCTTGCCACTTTTTGTAGGGTCGGATCTTGCGCAGTTGACTCTGCAATTTGACGAAGTCTTGCTGGAGTTGCTTGGATCAACCTTGATACAAGAAGTCCTTGATCATGATCCGCTGTTTGCATCTGGTTAGATGAGTCTGGTGCACGTGACAGTGTGCCTGCTGCTGTCATTTGCTTGCCTGGTACGTAGGTGATAGTGATGTTGTATCGCTGCAGTCGCAGAAGAAGTCGCTGGATTCTTGGTGACAGCTTGTTGAAGTCCTTATTTTGAATACCGACCAGTGGCTTGTGATCAGATTGCACTGTGATGTGTCGCGCGAAGGTATAGTAGTGAAATCTTTCACATGCGAACACAACAGCCAGAAGCTCTTTTTCTATTTGTGCCTACCGCTGCTGTGTGTTTGTGAGACCTGCTGATGTGTAAGCCACAGGTCTGCCTTCTTGTAGCAGCACTGAGCCTATTCCATAGGAGCTGGCATCCGTTGAGACTGTGATGGGCTTTGATGGATCGAAATAGCGAAGCACGGGTGCCGTCATTAGTTTCGATTTAATGAGCTCTACGGTGTCGGTATGCTGCTGCGTCCAGTGCCAGTGGACATCTGTCTTTAGTAGCTCACGAAGAGGTGTTGTCGTTTCTGAGAAGTTGGGAATAAATTTAGCCAGGTAAGTTGCCATTCCCAAAAGTCTTTGTAGTTCTTGCTTGTTTGATGGCAGTGTTATCGCTTTGATGGCTTTCACTTTATCTGGGTCTGGAGCGATCCCTTGAGGTGAGAGTTGGTGACCCACGTACGTAATTGCCGTCAAACCCAGCTGGAGCTTGGCCTTGTTGAGTTTTAGGTTGTTGGCGCGTGCTACTGTGAGCACATTCCTCATGTCTTTCTCGTGCTCTTCAAGGTTTCGTGACGCGACCAGAACGTCGTCGAAGTAGGGCTTGACGGTAAGCTGCCGTTCGAAGACCCTGTCAATAGCTTGCTGGAAGAGCTCGGGGGCCATTGCGAGGCCAAATGGAACACGAAGAAATCGATATCTTCCCCAGGGCGTCGTGAACGTGCACAAGCGTGAACTTTCTTCATCCAAGACCAGCTGATAGAAAGCACTTTTTGCGTCAAAAACGGAGAATACCTTTGCACCGCTCAAGTTTGCGAAGAGTTCCTCCGCCACAGGCACCTGGTAGTGTTGTCTTTTGATGGCCTTATTTAAGTTCCGAGGATCTAAGCACAGTCGGACGCTGCCGTCTTTTTTGGTGTTGATAACAATCGGATGGACCCACTCGGAAGGCTCTGTGATTTCGGTGATGATTCCATTTTGTTGCATTCGTTGCAGTTCTGCTTTCACTTTGTGCTCTAATGCGCTGGGTACACGGCGTGGAGCTGACACCGTGGGAGTTACTCCTTCCTTCAGTTGTACGGAATAAACTCCAGGTAGTTTTCCGATGCCTTCAAATACATCAGGAAAGTCGTTGAGCACGTTTTCAAGTCGTTGCGTTGCTGTGCACGCAGCTACAGTTGTTTGCTGCGGTTGCCTTCTCGTGAGCAGATTCAGGGCTTCGCATGCGTTGGCGCCCAAAATCGGCTTCAGCGGTTGGCTGACGACGAGAAACTTCAGGGTGCACTCTTTTTCTTTAGTTGAGCAGCGCAGCTCGCATTCAGCGTCGATGGGAAGTTGCTGTCCCGTATAAGTTGTCACTCGTGCTGCTGTTGGCTTGAATGCAGGCTGCGATGGCCATGCGCTGAACTGATTTTTTGGCATGATGTTTACGTCGGAGCCGGTGTCGAGCTTGGAGCTAACGTTGTAGCCATTTACGTTGACCGTTTCTGTCCACTCCGAGTTGCTGTTGATGTTGTGGAGGTCGAGACTCTCCAAGAAAAATTCTTGCTGCTGATCCTGTTGCTGCGAATCTTCGAGAAGACCTATTCGCTTGCGGGAGGTACTGCTGCTTCGTTGGCCTTGCCTACACAGGCTGGCGAAATGCCCGAGTTTGCCACAGTTGTAACAGTTGCAACCATAGGCAGGGCATTCGCGTGGTCTGTGCGTTGTTCCACAGCGTGAACAGATTTGTTGCAGCTTCAGCTGTGGTTTCTGTTGCCGGTTCCCCATTGTTGCTGGTTTTTGTGAGTTTCATTGTTTCGGCTTCTGTAGGGCTTGCACTTCGAAATTCGGCTCCTGGAGCTCTTTTACGTGCTTCTTGGATATTTCCGCTGCCTTGCACGTTGTTATGATTTTGACGAGTGTGAGGTCCCGTTCGCGAAAAAGGCGCTCTCTTAATGCTGCATCTCTGATTCCTACGACGATGCGGTCACCAATAAGTCGGTCTTTTTTCTCCCCAAAGTCGCATTTTTCTGCTTGCCTCCGAAGATCCGTTACAAACTCGTCGAATGTCTGGTTTTCTTTTTGCTTCATCGTGTTGAACACAGCAGACGCCTGTATTACGTTTTTGTATGGTCTGTAGAGGGCGTCCAACTGTTCCAGGAGGTACGTAACTTGATCCGACGGCTGCTCGCCGTCGGTGGTTGGAGGTGGAGGGGGAAATGTCTGGGCGACGCGGCGGCCGTGCGGCCCGAGAACATGGAGAAGTAGGGCCGTACGCGTAGCTGTAGGCTTGGTGGCGTACTCACAAGCTTGCTCGTAGACGTTGTACGCTTCTTTCCAGTCCTCCCAGGCTTGCTGTGGGTTATCGCCTGGCTCGAAATGTGCCGGTGGTTGCAGGAAGGCGCTGGCCATAGTTGCGGGGTGGTTGCGATCCCTCTGACACCATGTTGCAAATCAGTTCTACGGAAACCCGCAAGGTGGCGGAAGGGTTAGAGGCTTTATTTAAGGGTAAGAGGCTTTATTTCTGAGAAATCCGAATGGATTTCCTTGTGGCTTTGTGCTACAAACGGGTGGTTGTCTATTTTCCCTTTCTTAACTCTGACACCATGTTACGTTGCGTTGTTGTTGGGCCGCGATGGATACGGGACCAGCCCAGACGAGAGCAGAAGTGGAACTGTTTATTCTCCAGATGAAGGTTACAGACGCGTAACATAGGTGGCGCTAGTTGCTGTCCTTTAGTTGAAGGCGGCGCACAGATGGCGGCACTAGAGAATGAGCTGTAATATTGCGCGCATATGTAACACAAGCGTAGATCGGCAAGCTACCCCTTGAATTGACTCACTCACAATCACTGAGGCGCAGGACGACCTGTTAGTGAGTGAGTCCGGATGAACAAACATTTTTGCTGAGTCTGAGTCTGAACCGTTCCGGCAGAGTAGAATATTGCAGAGTCTGAGTTTTTGCGTTTCGTTAGTACAATGCACACTCAATTTCGCTATTTTACTGAGTAGTAAGCAGAAATTTTCTGACTGTGTTCTCCTGGACCGCCCAGATTATTATGTATTTGTCTTGAACATCGTCTTGAAATAACAGTAAACTCAAACGGAATGCACACATCTCACCACAAGTACACACGACGCAGACAGTTGAGAGAAAATACAGCAGATAGCTTATAATAGCAGCACGTTAAAAAATACATATTGTGGTGAATAGACAGGAAAATCAATACAGAGACCTAGTTAAGGTATGGGATGCAAAATGACAGCTTAGAAAGCACTAGTGCTTCCTCAGTTGTCAATTATATTTTAGGAATTCGGCAGATCATCCACGAGACCTTTCAAATTCTTGATGTATGAAAGGCACTAGATGCAACCAAACTCTATTTTTGTATTCTTCAGACAACGTACCTTAACACCACGCACGAGAAAATTCGATTGTGACTCTAGAGCCGCACCAGAATTTGCGCTACGGACGCCACACGCATCTCAGTACGAGCCACTGACGCAACTGCACTGAGACAACTATAAAAATCGAGGAAACAAATGGTCGGCTGGGCGTAGACGTTCGCCCACTTGTTTTTGTTGAGATTTCGCGAGGGCCACCGTGTGACTCTGATCCACCAATAGGGACGCACTGACCTCATCGCGTGCCCACGCTGGAAAACTCTGGCAGAAGGATAAAAGAATGTCACTGCCTTTACTTTTATCCAGAAGTGAAGTTCAACCAACGTTAACTTTTTCGCACGGTGGTGTTGCGATCACACTATCTCGTGTCTTAAGATACACGACACATCATATCATGTATCGGAAATATAGTGGTGCACGTCTTGCGAGGCGTATCGCAATAGAGGTACAAGATACTCAGAGAATGTAAGATAGCATCTAAGATACTTGTAGATGTATCTTCGATGCATGTATCTCCGAACTTGACATGCACGTTACTAATTACCGGCGTATAATTTTATATACATAATAAACAAGGTACTTACTTCTTTTTATGTGTTCAGTTGACCAAAAACCTCTTACAAATCAAGTACATCATTCCTAGGGCGTATGTCAGGAGCCAAAAGCCAATGGCGTGATAAACATCTGCACGCTCTTCACGAGGCCAGATACACAATTTTTCCTACGCATTACAATGCCTCAAATTGCCAACATATACATATAAACTTGGTGTAATACAGATTTTCCATAGCACACGGGAGAGAAATGTCGATAATATCAGTATGTCACTTTAAGAATTATTTCTACAACTTTTCGTTACCCACACACATGCAACCTCGCTTATAAACTTTCGCGGAGGGGAATGTTGTGCAGGCGACGCTTATAGCCTCCGTTTTCTCCTTCAGCATCTGCAAGATGGCACAGTGGAGGTTTCTCTTACCTGGAATAAGTTTAAAATGGCAAATTAGCTTGCCGATATTCACCCAAAAAAAAATGCATCTGCAAAACGATAATTTTCGGATATGGGTGGCCAGTGCTGTACTCACAACATTTCCGCAATCAGATTGGTTTCTACATGGCGCGATATGTACAGCTTATAATAAAATGCGCGCACACAAGCACAGAGAAAGGAACGGACAGACGAGCGCTGACTACCAACTGCCTGTCAGGGATGTCCTCTCCACATTTCTCGTGTAATATAGCACTCTGTCATTGTTTGGTTATCATTTGAATAAATAAATGTAAGAAAACCACGAGATTTACCTCTTCGTGTGCTGTGCAAAGCACGATTGGCAAGAACCAATAAAATACATTGAGCTTGACATGCTTATACATTAATATTGAAGAGACTCCCGACTCCGCTAAAGGTTAGTGACTACTGACTCTGTTTAAACTATATTGAAGACGAGTAAGTGCTCTCGCTTATAAGGACAGTTTTTTTGGCATATCGATGGTTTATTTTCTACCTGCTGCATCGACCTCTCTGCTACCAGCGTTCGCTATCAAGCGAAGAGCCTTCGCGACTGAACAAGCTTTTTGCGCTGTCATCAAGGCTCAGCAACTTTTTAGAACTTTCTGCAACTCTCTGTGCACGTGTACATGCGCATATGCGTGCGCAAGCATCTGTTAGAGTCGCACGTATGGGAGTTTACTACGGCGAAATTCAAACCGCGTTGAGTGGCCATTTACTGCTATTACGAAACTCTAGCGAATATGGTAGTCCTTGAAAAACTGTCAAGTCTGCTATTCAGAATTTTAATTTTCAATGCACATTATTTCAAGTTAACGCAGCAGCGTGAAAGCGAATTTATATTCCCTATGCGTCGCTGGCTAAGGCCTTGTAACTAAATCCACGCAGCAACAACCCCGCCCTACATGAGCGGCAGTGTAGTGGTAAACGCTAGTTCCGGTTGGTTATTTCTGATTGTCCAGGTTCTCGAGTGCATCCAATGACGCATCTACTGTTAAGGCTTACGTGGGACTTCCCGCACGGTAGCGGTATCAACAGGCGGCCACACAGATGGAGCGTGACGAGGATTCCCTGGCGTATTAGCGGAAACCGCGCTCGCTGCCATTGTTTCGAGGAGTTGTAAAACCTTGTTCAAAGGCTCGTAGATCAAGTTCTTCCGAAGTTAAGATTTAGCATCTTTGAAGAACACGTGTTCTGTGCAATTTTCTTTGCTATAGAAGTGTACATAGACGTTTACGCATGTCTGCTCATGTTCGTCCGACACTACGCAGTCACCCAATGCAGTTTAGCAAGCCAAGCAATAGCAAACCAGAGATTGTACTCACTCTGAACATTCGGCGTATCGCCTATCATTTGCAAGTTTGTTTCTAACATTTGATGCAACATTTCCTACACTACCTCGTTTCGTTATTTTTATAGTTACTGAGTGGGAAAGCATGTTGCATCGTTGTAGATGCAATGTTGGCATTGTGCAGAGCCCTCTTTCTCGTGTTCCTGAGATATAGTCTGCGCTGACCAACACTTGCGAGAGAACTCTTTGCGCTCTAGAGCCTGGAGAGCTCAGCACAAGCTCAGCCACTGAAAGTTTGCCTTGGTCTTCCAAACTGTGCATCAAAAGAGGCGACTATTGCATCCCCCAATATCAACCGATACAGACGCACGTTGCGGTGGAAGCCTTGAGAGCTGGCATTAGACGTTGAGCCTAAGCTCATTACCACCACCTCGCAACACTGCGTTCAACAGGCCGCAAGCATCCTACTGCGCAATGATCTGGAGCTCTGCCGCCAACCTTCCGTCAGGCTTCAGCCCTGCATTCGAACCATCGATTCCTCATTGTTGTTTGATTAGTCCTGCAGCGCGTCTCAGTGTATCGAGAATCAGATAAAATGCGAGTTGTCAGAGCCTGTGCTGAAACAGCTAACTCTGCTTATACAGCTCGAGAGGTACGCCGGCCTCGTGCACATTTACACCGACGGCTCAACGACTCTCCGGTGTCCGTCCGGAGCTGTGGCTGTCCTAGCGAAAGGCATAAACATGAGTTTTAAGACAGACCACCCAAAGATATCACCGTCTGCTGCACTCTGAGCTCTTCGCGCTGCACACTCTACGGTTAATCGCAAAGAATCGCAGCGGTGGTCCATGTTCAGCGAGTCGAAGGCAGCCCTACAATCAGAGGCGTGCGCACAGGGGGTGGGGGCGGCCACCCCCCTCCCCCCTGGTTACGTAGGAGGGGGTGGGGCTAACCACTGAACGTTGACAAGAAAAAAATAACGTGTGAAAAGAATAGTTCTAAAGCTGGGGACTTCTGTAACACCACCGAGTGCTGTAGTCGGCAACATGCGTGAGTGCGATAGGAGCATCAGTGCAAAATTTGGCACTGTCAATGGTTGCATGAGCGATTTGATTTGTAAGACATACAACCGTCGTTGTGCGCCAATATAGGAAAGAATCTTTACTATAATGAGTTGACGGGGTCTGAGCGTAATGACTGTTAACTGGGCTGTCGAGCTGCTGCTGCTAAGCGATCGAACGCTCTGTAGTTGGGTGATGGCTGAAAGGCCAATGACGTTGCTACATTGTTACAGCTGTTGTCTTGTTGCTGGAGCACTCTGACATACCATCTAAAAGTCTGCAGTGTAGTTTGTGCGCACTAGTGACCTTGCTGTGTAACATAATTTCCTTTAACGAGGTGGCGCATACCGTCTGCTACCTTACACTAGGGACAAGAGAATGGGGACTGGAAAGAGAAAGCGAGAATGCGCATAGTACGCGTATGCACACTGATGGAATCTGTTCATGAGCACGATGAACGGCAGCGCACACCGGGTTAAGACACATACACGAAGCAAGAAAAAGGACGACACTAGCGCTGAACTTTAAGTGATCTTTGTTGACGACCACACATGAGGCTGGCATTTCTGAGAAACTGAAGCAGCGCACGATTAGCTTTCTGTGCGATTACGATAAAAAGAAAAACAGTCATGGGGTGTTGCTTGTAGTTTCAATGTATGTGCAGTTTTTCGAAAGAAATGAAAAATAAGTTAATCTGGAGAAAAAAACTCGCTGCATATTTGTGTCAAACCAACATTATTCGCGTTTACAACCCATTCCCTTTCTTTCGTGATTTCATAGTGAGTGCCTCGACTTGCCAGGTTTGATGCCTCCAGGTAGCATACGAAAATTTATTGCTCGGCTGCCTACCCGCTAAAGGATTACTGCGGTGTGTCCTGAATGCGTAATTTAAATGGAGTATCTTGTTTCAATTTTTGCAATGAATTTCTGTCGACTGCTCTGCCGACGGAGACCGGGAAATCACGGTATTCAAGTCATGCGCTGCTTGCCTATAAAGAGATGTTGCTGGTGGTGACACGAATTGCAAGGACAGTCAGAACGAAATAGAAACGGAATAGTTTTGTGGTGGTATTCGAAGCTGCAATGAAGGATAGAATTAGTGCGAACTATTTATGGAAAGCTTGTTACGCGCGCCGTACCGCAATGTAGAACTTGCAGCAACATGGGAATATATAGTAGTAGTTCATTATTTACAGCAAGCAGAATACAGAGCTGACTACAGGGGCAAGGGCTAAAGGCAAACAGCCTGACAAAGGCCCCTGTCTTTCCGCAGTTCGTGATAGTGAGCTACAGATAGTGAGCTACACTCGCAAAAAACACGAAATCTTTCCCTCTAATCTGTACGAAAAGTTCCACGTAGTCCCCGCCGCGGTACCGGGAAAGTCAAGAGAACAGACTTTTGGGGTAGTTAGTTTGCAACGTTCATTGAAGCCATGGCGCTGTTAAGACAGGGACCACAGAAAGAGGGCGGGACGTACGCGCGTCCCGTCCTCTTTCTGTGGTCCCTGTTTTAACAGCGCTATGGCTTCAACGAACCGGAAAATTCAGCGGGTCTAGTTGAATGGCTAAATTGTAGATATTAACTTTTATAGTGGTAACTGTCATTTCTTACAATATCTTATAAGCTGTTTTGGTTAGTATACAGCAATAATGGTATAATAGCCTGTTAGACAATGAAATGAGCTGAAAGCTTCACAATTATTATATATCATATAATACTGAATTGATTTGTGAGTCCCTTATTCCCGTATTTACAAAACTGGATACTTCGAAATATTTCAGAGGACACTGCTGTGTTTTTTTTTAGAAAGAGTGCGATACTGTCTCTCTTTATGACTGCAATGTTTACGTAGCCATGCCTACATACTTTGTTACCATACCATGAACCTATGGAATATCTTGCTTGCATTTCATGAAAATACTGTTCAATGACTCTAAGGCCGAGGATACTTATTTTACGCAACTCAGAAACACAGCACATCTACTCATTCTGGATCTGCTCGTCTGAATAAAGCGGTTGGTCTAAGCTTGTGTTTGATTCTAGAGAGAATAAACTTATATTAAAATGAAAGGCGCGTGTATTGCGCGGTCAATGCGGGAGGTAGCGCAGCAGTGGCAAATCATTGCACGTGGTCTCAGAAAAGGTGAATATAGATTCTGTTGCCTCAGTTGTGAAGCATTTTGGCTTGATCTATGTCTTTCCCTGTGATAAGTGGATATTTGAGGCTATACGTAGCTGAACCATGGCAAAACCCACTTGTAACAAGAAATGCCAGGCTCTCTCAAAGGGGACGTTGCAGCTATACCATATTACGAAGGGAATGTACTGCCTGATCCCTCCGAAAGGATGTGAAATTCTTCGAAACAAAATAAATGCGTATACCTTTCTGCAATATGTTCATTCCAACGTCTATAAGGGACTGACTACAGTAATTTTTACTGTTTTAGTTAGTTCATGGATTATGTATACCGTGTGTTTCTGTTTGACTGCTGTGAAGCTGCCCAGTGTATGAGGTGGCCAGGTTCCCCTCAAGCTGCTCAATGCAGCTTTTTGCCTGGTCATCCTCGCAACCTTCTTGTCAATACACCCCATTCAATTCAATTTCTCTATAGTGCAGATGAAATCCCACCAAGCGACTTTTCATGAGGTCGCTATGCATGGAAACAATGTGGTCAAAGTTAATCCGGAGCACCTCGCTGCAGCATGTCTCATTATCATATCTTGGTTTCTGTGCGTAAAACTCCAGCGAATATTATTAGCGAAGCTTTTTGTACTTCACAGACTTCGGCGTTGTACGCGAAAAGCACGGCTCCAGGGAGTGCACAGAAATGCGGTCCTTGAAGGTGCGCCTGTCACAGGTGTATTCGTAAGCGCCGGTTTCGAATAACTAACATTATCTCGATCGTGAGCTTGTCGCCGATCAGCCGTCTCTGATATGTCAGTCTGATATTTGATCAAGGTGATGTCGTTGCCACATTTCATTATTGCCTGGATATGAGCACAGAGCCATCGTTGTTGCCTGTAGCAGTTGAAGCGTTGCGCGGCTAAACGCGTCCATCAAGGTCCAATTCCCGGCATGAAGGAAGGATACAGACAGAGGGGAGCGTTGTGCAATGCGAAAGAAAGAAATAAAGAAAGAAAGAAAGAAGGAAAGAAATAAATAAATAAAGAAAGAAAGAAAGAAAGAAAGAAAGAAAGAAAGAAAGAAAGAAAGAAAGAAAGAAAGAAGGCACACACTCGCCAAGCATGGCTTGCCCCATTTTTCCTATGGGGCAAGAGCACCTTAATTATTATGTCATGGAAACAATGGATAAATAGTTACGTGGTCTGCTTACCGTATACACGTAGTTATAGCGGCACCCACTTACTGTATGATTTCCCCCTGTGTTTTTGTGTCGCTGGCGCTATACTATCGTTGTTGACTGCTCCAACATGTCAGCATCCTGCACGATACTCTTTGCGCGTGGTCAGCAATAATTTGCCCCCCAAACTTTCCTTTCATTTCACGTAACTATCACTCACAATTAGTCGTCCAAGGTTTGTGGTGTGGCAGCAATATCTAAACGCGTGGCATCCTCTATAAAAGCAGGTACTGTTGTGAATCAGGCACGCGCACTTGCTTCCCCCACTCTGTTTTCCTGTTCTATTTCAGGGCGTCGAGCGGCGCTGCTTAGGCACCGAAAAGGCACGCGTCCGAATCGGCGCAGCGGGCGAGCAGTCGTTCTCGCACCACCACGCCCTGTCCAGGAAGTCAAATTTTGCGCACCGGGGGGAACACCATGAGAACTCGGTTGTACCTGCACTCACCATTACGCATACTTCTACATGCCGCGACCCGTCCGGCCTCTCGAGCTGTCAGGGCTTCGTTGAAACGCACATGGGCAATTTGAAGGCCCTGTCGGCGAAGGGTTGTGGCAGTCTAGCATATAAAAGGGCGGAGCATGTTACTTTTAGTGACAGTGCGATTGCTCAATGGATTTGAAACCCTGCTGGCGTCGTACCAAACAGAGCAGGCAAGACAGAACGCGGATAATGCTTCGGTGGAAAGGAGAAATGAATTGCCGTACTCTATCGGAGGCATCCGCTTGTTCCGATTCGAGAGCGGTGTTTCGACGCACGTAGGTGTGCGAAGCTTGGACATTCAATATTCAAGGATACTGGCGGCACGCGGCGGTCTCTGAGAAAGCTGCGAAGAAATTTATTGTGTGTTTATCTTTTTTTTTTACTTCTTACCTGCAGTGTATGGCCCGTGAATAGAAGCGCCTCCGTTACCTGGTCGCCATGACAGTCGCGGACAAGGCGTCCACTGTTTCCGAGAAGAAGAACGGGTGTGCAACAGCGCCGACAAGCAATGCGAAGAAGGGCATACCTCGCTATGGGCCGGACAGCGTGCACAGCTGGATGACCGCAGGTGAGAAGATGATTTTTTTGTTGTTCGCCCTCCCTAAGCAACCTGAATATATGAGTGTTAGGTGCTAAATATAGAATTTCTGTCGCTTACACACGATTGTTATGACAACGGACACACATTGTTTTTTAATAAGTTGTAACAAGAGATGGCACGTGTGACGATAATTAAAGTTTTAATAAGTTGTAACAAGAGATGGCACGTGTGACGATAATTAAAGTGTGTGTGTGCTATACATTTTGTGACATTTACTGCCCGTATCAATACGTTTTGCCTTACGATGTATCAGTCTATCGGTAGCTCTTATTTTGCGCTTAGTGACCATTTTATATCGTGTTCTTTGCAACACTAATTTTACAATAGATCAGTAAGCTTTGCTGCCGGAGGAATTGAATGAATAGACGGGGAGAAAACTTACCTTTTGCGTTCAACATAATGGACCCCACAGTGATAATTATATCTAGTTTTGGTCGATGTGAGCGGAATACCCGGTTCAACCAGGTCGTTACTGAAGCGTTCGATCATTTTTCTCTCTCTAAAATTTCCTCTGCAGCATCTTCTGCGTACAGGTGCCGATCATAAAAAGAACATTCGTTATTTGTCATATGCGAGCAGGTTGTCATCGCCATGGCTCTCCTAGATGACAATCACGAAAATATATATAGTGATTCTAGGGCGGCCATTCGCGCTTTCAGTGTTGGTGCTGTGTGCAAAGAGGCCAGAGCAATACTCGGTGAGAAGTCAATTACAGCTTATACCCTTACATGGTTCCCTGCTCATATGGGCTCCATGATAGAAGGGATTATCAATCTCAATGAGCTGGCCAACCCCAGGGCGCGAGGGTTATCTATCTGCGACCATGGAGGACTTCTGGGTCAACCTAGAGGATTGGTAAATGGGGATCAACCGACCACGTACAATGAAATTAATTTACATTTCGCTATGGGTAGGAGAGTCTTTCCGCTCCCAGCTCGGAAGTTAAATAGAGCGCAGGCTTTGACACTGAGATTGCTGCAAACTGAAACATATTGTAACCCTGCCTTTCTGCACAAGCTTTATCCTGATGCTTTTCTTCTGCTTTATCCTGATGTTTATTTAACTAATTCATGCATGAAATGTGGCGGTTTAGCCACTTTACACCACATGCTGTGGGAGTGCCCCTTGGTACGTGGCACTGATACAGCATCGGCCAGCAAGTGGGGCTCCGCTCTGAGGAGTCCGGACATTCAGTCACAACTTTGGGCTGTCCAGAGGGCCGACGATGCGGCGGTAGGTCTCGGCCTGAGTGTCCCGTCGCAGGGGCGGCCCGCCGTGTGCTAAGGCACACGCCTCCAGACTTTGTTAATAAAGTTATTCTAATGTAATCCAAATCTGCGATCTTTACAATCCATATATATATTGCAGACAAAATATTGGGCGTGAATTATTCCACATGCGACGCTTTCGCCAAAAATGCCCGCCACTGAGGAGTTATTCGTTCAATGAGGTTGTATTTATTTATTTTTTCATTTATACCTCTACATATTTACAAGGACTACGTGAGGCACGTTTTGTGTCTTGCAGAGAGACATGTTATCGTTCGGACACTGTGCATGTAAACAGGCATTGAGATATTGTACATTCGTGTAATCAGGCTTCGTTGTAGCGCAGAAAAGGACATGGATACCAGAAAGATACCTACGACGACAAACAGCGCTGCGTCGACACTATAGCGCTGTCCGTCATCGTACGTTTCTTTCTGATGTCCATGTCCTTTGTCGCGCTACAACGAGGCTTAAGATATTACCCATTACCAACAAGCTCACGTAGCCACCTTCAGTGAGATAGGAATGGTGTGCGAATAGGAACGTCGACAGCACAACGCTAGTTTTTGCAACACCTGCTGCGCTCGGAGTGTTTTAGTTTTCTTCGTTGTACCTCCACTGTGTCGTGTTGGTCACAGGTTAATACTTTTGTACAGTTAACCACAAGTTTACCAACACAGTCAAAGCCAGTGCCATTCTCAGAACTCTAAGCCTTGCATTAGGGTGGCTTTAGTTTATTGTTAAACGCTTGAACATGAGCCAAGAACGAATTGTGTTATATAGAAAAGTTTTGTGTCTTGATTGCAGCAAAACGAAGAAACTGCGCCGTTTTTCATGTGTGTGTAACAAGCACTTGTTTGCCCATGTCAATTTTCTGAAATCGTGCTTGTATGACTTGCAGGAGCATGCGCCCTTGCAACGTTTTTCGGCGTTGGCGGGCGAAGGTCGAGCGGCTTCTTGTACGTGGCCATTCTGGACACCTTCGGCGCCACCAGAACACAAGCTGCATGGCCCATCATATTACTCGGCGGTGTTCTACTTCTAACAGGTCAAGCCTCAGGAACTTGTCTGTTATCTACAACAGCACAAGAAGAGTAGCTACAGAAGTGCCCACTTTCCCAGAATAACTCTGAAATCTATGCATACATTCATGCGCACAAAAACTGATATAAGCAAATGATTCCACAATCGTCTGGCGTGAAGGAAACATACGGCATGCATTCTTTAAACACAGTAAGTAATTGACACAAAATTGCAAATACGTAAAACCCACGCGGACGGCAGTAACCGCACAAAATGTGGCTTACTCGAGTAGCCTGGGCGAAAGTTTAAATATTTTGATCAAGTGCCTATTGCAGACAATTCTAGAGATTTTAATAAGGGCTCGGACAGAGGACTGTAAATTACTATGATTGGACGCAACTATACGAGATTCATCGGAAAAGAATGCTATTTCATCAGTGACTTCAATGAGACATCGAAAAGTTCAGTGGAACTGACTAAATAAAGAAAAGTTCATCAAATCATTCATGTGCTTATGGCTTGTGCGCGCATGTTAAAAAACTACTTGGTCACTAAATTTTCAAATGATCCTAATACACCAGAATTCCATTCGTACACACACCACATTATTTTCTGTACTCACAGTAGTAAAGATGAAATCTCAGTTATAAAATCGACATTGCGCATGGGTGTTCTCTCTTTGCTCGAAGCAAGAACAGTGAATGAATTACTGAAGCTGTACTATCGTGAGCAATATGAGCTCGAACACGCGAGCGCTTGGCGAATAGTCTCGCACCCTACATCAGATGATTCGCAGCGGCCGCTGTCAGAAACAAACTGGAAAGGGCGCCGCGCTTCCGTTAGCTGTTGACACTCCCGCCTCGATCGTTGCTGCGAAACGGCAGCTTATAGCGTGGCTGCTAGCGGCAATATGAATTCACATCAACGCGCACAGCCACAGCCAATGGCTCATAAACCTATGTAGCTGCTGCGATATAGGCTGTGACGTAGCCTGCCGCGATGCACAGGCTAGATGGTGTTGGCTGATCATTTTGATACGCCTCTTTTATTTTTGTGTTTCGTGCAAATTTTTTTCCTTATCATTGCTAGCGGTCGATGGCACGCAGTCAGCTGCTGCTTCGCAGCAGCGCTATCGAAGCGGGAGTACTAACAGTCAGCGCAAGAGCTCCCTCCTTTCCCCTCCGGTTCCGGCGGCAGTGCCATCCACGTGTCACGTAATCTCGGTTTTGAGGCTATTTGCCACGCGTTCGAGCTCATATTGCTCACGATAGTACACTGAAACGTCGTATACATTTTATATTGACGCTTTCAATGCGAGATGCAAACTCGAGGCTGGCATATCTTATGGAACTCAGGAGCTAGGCGCCAAATTATGTTAGTTGAAATGCCGGCACGAAATTCTCATACATGCCTGAAGAATATCGAATGTATCGCGTAGTGGTCGGGCTAATGTTGGAGCTACCCTAAATGAGACCGTGGTACCGTTCGCATCATACTACGTCTGAAACACATTAATATGGTATGCAATTTAGGACAATAATGTGTTATATTTAGGTTCATTCTGGCTTTTCAGGTCTCATTGCTGGGCCCTTAGCTCACCGGTACACTCCACGCCCTGTGGCAATAGTCGGTGGGTCCATCGGAGCCCTCGGACTTATGGTCTCGTACTTCGCCACCAACACTGAATACCTCGTTTTCAGCTTGGGCATTGTCCATTGTAAGTAGGCTTTTTATACTCAATGATTGAAAAAAAGCCAACAAATAGATATGTGAATCATAATCTTTAAATTTAACGGAAACTAATCTTTCTGTAATATTTAATTCATAGATGGAATCGCGTAAACATTAAAACTTGTTTTTTTTTTTTTGCAGCTTGCTTTCAGTAGGAAAGGCTAAATAAAAGCGCTGTAAAGTTTGTTTCACAAGAAGCACCCCCCCCCCAAAAAAAAAAAAGAACAGAACGGCAACATAAATCCATTCAGGACGCGCATGCGTCTGACAAGTATCTATAATCTAACTGGAAGTGCTGAAAAAAAGACAAACAGAAAGGACGCAACGCGTGCCCTAAATTCAAACAAATGACTTCTTTCAATCGAGGCACCCACGTACACGCAGATGGCGCCGTCATGTCTTGACAGATTGTCAAGCGAAAGGCCATGGCCATCTTGCTTTAGACTGACTATACGCCAGGCCGAACGGCTATGCGCTTGTGAATACCATAATCAGTGTTGGCGGTAACGGGTTACAAGCAACGCCGTTATCGGTAACCCGTTACTTTTTTCGGTAATTCAATAACGTACTCGCTTACATTTCGTAACTGCAACGGCTAACGTTACGTTAACATTTTTCGGTAACGTGAGGTGTTACGTCAGTCGTTACTTTTTATTACAATTATCCCGGGAGTCTTACGCAGAACTTCTTCGTGTCGTACGAGCCACATTCCCAGAGCTATCCTGATGTTGCAGTGGCGGACTGCTATCGGCCTGGCAGCTGTTGGCAATAGGAGTATCATCTAACAGTGCGTACGTCGAGCACCTATTTACCGCAGCTTCGGATGTATTCACTAAGAAGCGAGGCATGCTGTCCGACGACACCTTAGAATTAGAGCTGTTGCTTGAATTGTACAAGATATAGTTGTCAGCATGTTGTCCCTGCATTACTATAGCGCTGCTTAAAAGTTATGTTTTCTTAATAAACTTTGCTTCGAATAACAGAGAGCTGAGCTAGTTGGTAAGTATTCATTCTAAATAGACAGGGTGTGCAAACACGCACACAAGAAAGAAGTCAGAACACCACTAACGGCGTTAGTGGTGTCCTGCCTTCTTTCTTGTGTCCGTGTTTGCAGGCCCTGTCTGTTTAGAATGAAACTTTGCTTCTATATTTCTGCGGGTATAAACTTATGGTTGTTGGATTCTTGAGCGAACCAGGCTGACTTTGTGCGCCTTCGCACAAACATTCGCAATTTTCGCGGCAATGATGTATAGTTAAGGGGGCGAAAATGATTTATGCTGCAAATACTTCTTCCTACAAGATCTGCGCATATGTTTTGTACGCTAGGAGAAGCACGCCGTCAGAATTACTTTAGATTTGTTGATAGATAAGTGATGTTTCCTTTCCGTAGAGCGCTGATGATGAAATCTCATTTCCAGTTTACTGTCACCTTAACCATAAACACAGTTTGCGGCAACTTGACAGTTTACGGCCTCTTTAATATTGTTAAAGTCCGGCAGACTTGTGCAAAGTTTTCTAGTTATATCAGTAATTCACCTAAAATCATTGTTCTGGTTAGAGGCTTTATGCAAAATATAAATATGAGGTTTATTGAATTGTTATTCTGCTTCCTGTAGCGAGGGCGCACTGATTCAAATTTCCGAGCCAGCAGTAATGGCAGAAGTAACATGTTAGTTTTTTCTGTAACGCTAACGGTAACGCGTTACCTTTTTTTTGTAGGTAACCCAGGGCGGCAACACGTTCATTTTTTTATAGCATAACGGGTAACGTATTTATTTACATTTTTTTGGTAACGCAATCAACACTAACCATATACAGCATCTGTAGTCTTCCGCACAGCTTATGCGACGAAATCACCAAGGTCCTTTGTGTTGCCTTTCGCCATTGCAGGAAGCCAAAAACATGATTTCAAAATTTAGCGCTCTGTCTGGGCGAAAACTGACCCTGACGCACGCTTGCACTATTGGCCAGCGAAGGTGCTGAACGCCATGTCGACTGGTATCGCAAAATAAGTTCAACATTTTGGAAGCTTTGGCGCTCGAGCTTGTCCTCTTAGGGTGATAACTGTTGTGTCTTGCCCGGCCTTGACCCGCCGCGGTGGTCGCGGGATTGAATCCCGGCTGCGGCGGCAGCATTTGGATGGAGGCATAAAGTAAGAGGCCCCTGTGCTTAGCTTCAAGTACATGTTAAAGAACCCCAGGTGGTCAAAATTTCCGGAGCCCTCCACCTATGCGTACATGCTTGCGTTATGACTTATACAGTTGTATATGTTCATGTAGACATGAATTTGGCTTTCTGCGGCATCCCCTGCACGTAGTGTCTTCTCTTTTCCACTTGTGTGTCTATTTAGAACTTCACATCTCCCGCGAAAGGCTCTCTGTATGTATACCATCCTAATATATCTGGTATTATACATTTCGTTGTAGCAGGCTTTTAAACAAAAACATTGATTATAACTGCGAAGGTCGAAGCGCTGCAAGAACATAAAATAGCATTTGTGGGTGCACCATAACTTAAAACGTATTTTATTGTAGCGTAAATTATTCTAATATCAAATAACTTGTTCAAAAGTTAATTTTTTACAGCTGCTACAAAACGTCAATTCGATATGCCGCATAAGACCCATACCGCCCTTCGTCGGTAGTTATCAAGCTATAAGCATTAGACAGTGAATCGTGCATGTTCTAGGCTGCTGCGCTTGTTAGATGTCTCTGTTACAAAGGAAAAAAAAAGCTCGCTGCGATGCTTGTGGTGGAAGCGAAATTGATCTGCGATGTGCACGAACATAAGCGCAACACATAACCAAATGCAACCTAAGAATTCTATAACCTTTCGTGCAAATTGAGCTAGAATAGGGACAAATCCATTATCAGTTATTAAGGAAACGGCGCGAAAACGTGAACGAAGAGAGAAAATAACAGCACAAGCGCATGCGTCTCCCTCCGTCCACGTTTTTCGCGCAGTTTCCCTGATAATGGAATACTAACGCGCCCAACAGTCTATTCCAAGAACCACGCCGACTCAACTGCATCCCTTCAGTTCAGTTGCTTTATCTCGTAACAGCAGCGAGTTGGACGCGGCAGAGGCTTTCTGCTCTAAGATCACTGCAGTAGTGGCGCAAGCAACCTTGCCTCGTGTAGCACAAGAGGTTTTAGCTATGACGAGCACCACAGAGGCGGATGAACCTTTTTCGATCATGAAACTGCTTGGAGAATTGGCACTGGTGAACAAGGCGTCATCTCCCGGACCTGACTACACTGCAAACGGGTTTGAGCCTTTTAGGGAGTTTCGGGCTCGACGCATAACGTGCATCCAAAAGGTACTACGCAAAACCCCCTTCAAAACGAGGTTCAAAAGAAGGTTTTATTTACATCCTTTAAGGGAGTGATTAGACGGAACTAAGAAGGTAAATTTGTGTTTTTATTGAACTCATTTTGAGGGCCTGAACGGAGCGCATTGGAAGTTTTTCTGGTTCTTTTGAGAGCTTTTAAAGCCTCCTTTTGGAGGTAAAGTTGGTGTTTTTATGTAAGCCATTTTGGGGGCTTGAACAGAGCGCATTGAGAGTTTTTCTGCTTCTTTTGAGAGCTGTTAAAGCCTCCTTTTATACGAGGCCCTAGAGCGGTCGCGAAATGAAAAAAAAAAAAGTATATTTTAGGCAGTATATTACGTTTACCGGCCAATTTCCGCTACTATTCATCACTATGACATAATAGAATATTGACATCAAAGTATTTATGCACAAACATGACATTTGCATACAAGTACGCACGACACAGGAATCGAACTCGCGACCACACGCACTCAAAGCAAGCACTATAACCATTACACCACAGCGCCAACACTTGCAAGCTTGCGTTTTTCGTGGGCTTATATATGTACCAATGTA
Organism: Rhipicephalus sanguineus; assembly: GCF_013339695.2. Classification (NCBI taxonomy): domain Eukaryota; kingdom Metazoa; phylum Arthropoda; class Arachnida; order Ixodida; family Ixodidae; genus Rhipicephalus; species Rhipicephalus sanguineus. Next base: position 208,634,911 of record NC_051179.1, read on the forward strand.
TATACAAAGCGGCTGGCAACCCGTCGGCACAACTTAGAACTTCTGTTCTTGTACCATCGGCGTGTGTTTGCTCTTGCGGAAGGTCAATACATAATTTGTGGGGCGTCATGCAGGCCGAGCCGATCGACGTAAACACCCTCGGCTGCGAATTTGCGAATTCTCCGGTTCACCATGCCGTGCCGCTAGAAAAGTTATAAACGTGTGCCCTCTTCGCTCGCGCTAAATTCGTGAATACCAGCGTGACAAAGGTATCTTCAGATGAGCGAACGTATGTGCATTCCATGAACGTATGCTGTGGAGCAATTTTCGTTATTTCTGCAGCCGCGAACTGCGCGCGTCCAGATGCGGCAGCGTGTTATGAGCGGTTCGAAGACCGCCTGCGTTCTCATATGAAAGTTACACACGCAGATGCCCGACTTAGAAGAACATTGTAACGCGCCTATATTAAGCGCATTTCATGCGCGCGTACTGCCGCGAGCTGCACGCAGGGGCAGCAGCGCGCTCTGAGCAGCTGAACAAAAATCTGTTTCCGCAATTAGCGCTTATTCGCAATGCACCCTTTAGCGCGGACCGCCTGCGTTCGCATATGAAAATTACACACGCAGAAAATTCCAGAGTCACAAGGACATTGTAACGCGCCTACATAAAGTGCGTCGAATGCGCCCGTACAGCCGCGACCAGCGCCTTCTGAGCAGCTGAACGCTTATCTATTTCCGCAATTAGCGCTTATTCGCAATGCACGCTTTAGCACGGCATTCAGTGATTCTCTATAACGCATATTCAGTATTTATTTGCTTTCATACTCAGATACTACCTACATTTCTTACTAATTAGCTTTTATTGGTAAGCATCACGCCACCGCGTTAAAGCGAATGCCTAACGCGTGCTCCAAGGTCAAGGACAACCTCCCCAGTTTACCAGTGACAGGTCTCCCACAAAACAAAAAAGTTAATGTACTTGCACTTCTCTCTTGTGAACGTCCATGTGTACTTGGCCCTCCCCTCAGACAGATGATGCAGTACCCATTAAAAAAAGGCATTGCCCTCTTCCTCAATGGAACAGCTGTTCTTGAGAAAATATGGTTCTGTTGAATTACTTCACCACAGCAGCAGAGAGGTTGGCTTGTTTGCAATTCAGAATTTCACAAGCGTAACACAAAAACACGAGGAGTGTGGTAAATATGCAGAAAACTGGAAAAAATATCGTATGTGCACTCCCTCGTCCACCTGCACACTACGTTAAACTTTATTTATACAACAGCAATCTTCAATTATGCTACTATTGTTAAAAGATCACCCAATCTACGTTAGAACACAGTGATGACTTTCTGTCTTTCTGTTGCCTATCTTCTACAATGTGTCATAATCTGTGAATCATCTGTTCAATGTGTTTGGTAATAAAACACAAGCAGTTACATTGAGCAGGCAGTGTTTCAGCAATTTGTTTTGCAAGCACAAATTCATTTCTTCAATTTGCATGCACGACAAGTAGTCATACTTCAATTGATACAAGAACCAGTGGTTGCAACTTTTTATTGGAATCAAAACAGCAGCAGTTCTCGTGTCATTGTGAGGATATACGTCTATATTTCTATCGTCGTGCACAGAACCTACTCCCAAAACTGAACACGTGGAACAACATATACAGTACAGCCTAAGCACTATACATAATTCACAGCAGTAAAGCAATACGAAAGTAGGGTGTAAAATCTCATCATGATGCGCACTAACGTGTGCACTTCACCGTGCCAGTATGTAAGTATAATAAAAAAAAATAAGCTACCCAAGGAACTTGGTGTCAGCCTACACACGAAGGCAACTAATTAGGACTATAAGGCTAGCATCACTTTTGGGAAATATGAAACCGTGTAGACAGGCAGTTGTACAGTTTTTTATTGCATTAGTTTGCCCTATGGCATCAAAACATGTCGCACATGATTTTGGAGTTGAGTTTCCTACAAAAAATCCCAAAACAGACCTGTGGTGTTGACTGTAGGTCCACTTACCAAGGTGCATAAAAGCATTCAGCAATGCCCACAAAATTACAAGGTTGCCTTCATATGTTGCTGTACATATTTACTCACAGATACCTGGAAGCCATCGTAAATTTCTGGAAGTGTGCTTGGGAACTTGTCGGCATAATCACATGACTGCAATGTACCAATACTTCTAATATACATAACAAGTACAGCCATGCTTTAATGTTTTTATGCCAGCTAGTGCCATCTGTAACTCAAAAGTTCATCCTTAATTCCTCACTTGATGGCTTACACATAATTACCACATTGAAAATAATCCAAGCACCATGGCTGCAACGTCAACTTGCAATTAGGCAATCACAGGCACTAAATAAAAAAAATTCCTGTAAATAGTGACTGGTCGCTTTGCACATTGGATCCTAGGACTTGATATGGCATGAGGATGAATGAAAATTGACCACACATATATAGAGACTGTGAAACAGTCAGGAGTTCAGTTCATAGGTAAGGAAAACGTGAAAACGAAATCAGAACACATAGCACCAAAGGGGACGGAACGACACACTACTAACAACTGAAGTTGAACATGTGCGGCTTTTTTAGTTATGTGTGTTTATATCTTTCTGTGGTTTTGATTACACTTCATTTACTACTAGCGCATTGTCCTGTCTGCCCCCTTCATTCTTCTGTGGATGTGTGATGGTTTAGTCTTGTAATTTTTTCGTACGGTGTGTTTACATCTTTCTGTGGTTTCGATTAAACTTCAGTTGCTAGTAGCGCGTCATCCTGTCCCCTTCATTTCTCTGTGCTGTGATTTTTTTGCACCCTTTTTAACTATGAATATACACCAACTCGCCCAACTGCCCCTGTTAAGACTTATGTTTGCTGAATAACACTGGGTCCACTCAGCGTCTTTTTAAACAATGCGAAATTTTCAAATGCACACGATATCAGAAAGGTTGCACGCAGTATTGCGCATAACACTCTGCATCAATACCAGTGTTGGCCTAAATGTGGTAAGATGTACGAGCTCTTCGACATAGTGTAAAGTGAGGCACATCAGGGTGTTCCCACAATCATGGGTGTCGGCAGGGGTTTGCACAAAGGGCACCTGCCGCGATCAAGACACACCAACACTTGACACCACCCAATGCTCTCCTACTCACCAGGCCAACACGTTACGCCGCCTTGCACCCCCAAGACAAAATCCTGCCGACACTCATGCCCACAATACACTTGCTTGAACACAGACTGGGGGGCAAGCAACACTTGCTGCTTTGCCAGAAGTGTATTCCTGAAAATTACACAAAAAAGAAGTCCACTAAGATTTCTTATACATAAAAATGAATGTCTTACCGAAGATTCGCACTTGACTATCCTTATTGCAGACATTTTGTCAAACCACGAAATAAATACAAAATTGAGATACTGCTAAGTATTTCCTTGTGAGCGTTTCACTTTGTGTGCACAGGGCGAAAAACAAACGGATGTAAAAAAAAAAAGCGAAACACCACCAGAAGTGTACTCTTGCCATTATGTGGGTAGTTTTTGATGTCAGTAAAGTTATCATTATAAGTACACTTTAAAAGGTTTGTGAATGTTAGCAAGGTCTTGATTAACTGCACCTACTCTGTTTAGGAGTGAAGATTGGGCAACTTGGCACTGAGCCATGGCAAAAATAAACAGCGCACTTCTAGTGAGGATAAACTAAGACCTGGGCACAATAACAGCGCTTTCACCTTGTCAAATTGTGTCAACAGTCATGGTACTATGTGTTGACCTTGAAAACTATGGCAACATAATGCAAAACAGCTAATTAACGAGAGGGAATAAACAAGATGATTCAACAATCTGGTTCAACAGACTCAACAGCTGACTTATATCAATGCGATTAAATTAGCCTTGCACACCTCCCAATGGCTAAGAATATGCACATGTAACCTTGGCAAATTCCACTGTTGATACGTGACCAATGAAGTTGCATTCCTTCCATGCCGTTGAATGGCCGTTCCTTCTTTTCTGTTTTCACTGTTTTCTGATTTTCATTGTTTTCACTAGCGTAAATGTTCACCCTTTTTGATTTTGTCACTTTGCAGATGGCGTAGGTGTTTTGCCTTTGAATGTGCACGTTTCTTCTGCTTTGTCTTTCCTGTTTCTTTTTGTATGCGTATATGTTTTGCCTTTGAACATGCGCACGTTTCTGCTGCTGTCTCTCTTTTTGCTCTACTGGGCCTTGTGCACTTCTCAAGCTACCATTGTCGCTTTTCACTTGAGGCCCATTTTCTGTATTTTGCTGGAATAAACATTTATCCATTCATTCAATACCATAAAACGCATGTGCTTCACAATACACACTGCACTTAGCAGATGTCTGCCACATGATATGGCCGTCATTGTATAGCTTTAACATGATTTATTCGTTCTAGCTAAATGAATCCAAGCTAATGATGTTAATGTACCTTGATATGCTATTTCACTGTTCCTTGATGCATATGTATGAAGGTACAGTGCTTATGTACCTTAATATGCTTTTTCAGGAGACGGGCAGAGTGCGCAATGCAAAATTGTTGCCGAAAAGTCTTTTCACTTCCTGACAATCTGTGCTTCGGTGGGTTCTCACAGTTGCATGGCGGGAGAAAGATGTCCAGGGTAGTTGACTGCATCCAAGGTAGATGCTGCAAAATGAGAGCGCACGGTCTTGTCACATGTCAATGTGCGCAAATTGACACGATGACGAAGGCAAATGAAGTTAGAGAAAGGAATAAATCGAAAACAAAGTTGTCCTTTATGCACATTCCATCATGTGACAATGTGATAACCGTGGCCTTTTGCTCTAATGTATATTCCCTGAAAGCACCATGCCTCATTCATGCTTTATCGCAGGCAAGAAAATGGTATCGTGCAAGCAACTTTATCAGGGCGCACTCCAGGGTCGATTGACTGGTCGTATGAAGCATGAGTGATATTCACAGAAGTTCCAAAACATGCATCACACATCACTGAACCTGAGTTTAACGACTTAAATGCGAAGCATTTGTTAAACACTTCTACGACTTTGAACGGATCTATCTACCTATCTATCTAGCCGCCTCATAGCTCGTAGCTCGTGTGGGTGTTTCGTTAATGGGATGTATCCCAAAATTCGTGTGGCATGACATGACTGCATGAAGAACATGAATGATGGGTCTTCACTTGAAAATCATGATATGCATTTCATGAACGAGATGATTTACACGTCACTCTCTTGGTTCTCTTGCGACTGTTTCGTTAACTTGATATTTACCAAAATACGTATGGCGTCACAAGAGTGTATGACGCACATAAACGACAGTTTCTAACGTGCAAATCATGACACGCTTGTCATGTATGGCGTTATTTTGACAACATGTTCTCGGGGGCGCTAGTGGCCGTTTCGCCTGCTTCATATACACCAAAATTGGTATTGTGCAGTGTGACTGTACGTCCAACATAAATGACAGCTGGCAACATGAAAATAATTACATGCATGTCATGTACACACGCCACGCTCATGGTGCGCTCGCGGCCGGTTCGCTATCTTGACATACACCTAAATTGATATAGCGTGACGTGATTGTGCGACGAACATAAAAAAACATGGCTGATCCCTCCGTCATAGGAATCGGTATAACACGAAAGTGAAACGTGTCTTCACAGAAGTAGTGCTTATTGTGTAGTGATATATGAGAGCTTGTACAATGTCTATTCGTGTTTGGCAGCTATAGCACCGTTTGACGTGGATGCACCCATGTTGACAGCATGTCTCTATCGCGACGACTAACGCCCATGGTCATCATTAAACCGTTGTGGTAGCTGACGGTGTGAACATATATTTGGGCACAGCGAATCGTGAATCCCGCGTAAGGATGATATCAACAAGCTCATAATCAACACTGGTACCCGGTATGCACTTCTTCAAAGCGTCGTCAATTAAGGAGAGAAACGGCACGGGTTGCGCTTTCTAGTAATGGGTAGCCGACGACTGTGCTCATGCATACATAACACACACTGCGCTTCAGCACCACGGGAGGTAGAGGTTCGCAGCCTGAGCCGCAAACGCGTGAGTCCCGCTGGCCTCTGTCTCGCAGGCGCTGCTCTCGCTCAACCAAGGCACGACATTCGCCCGTCGAAATCGCGTGCTTTCTGCAACACATATTGCAGCAGTTTTGTTAGTCGGTGCTCTCGCAATTGAAGCAGTCGGCGGCGGAGAAATCCCGTTGCTGCACGTGGAAGCTGCACTACTCCGATGAGCCGACGCACGCTAACACGAAGCCAAAGGCAAAGAACGTAACTGCGTAAAGGTGCCTCGGCGACGCCAGCGCGGCCAGTCTACCTCTCTGGTATCGAGACGCGTTAACCATGACCTCCGATATCGCACGAAATCTCGGAGTAAGCGCTAGTAAGTGTCGATCGCGAAGCATTGCTTCTTTTCACATCTCACAGATGGCGGCACCACCCCGCTCCGCCCGCCGCGAAAGAGAATGTGTGAAAGATATAAGGCGCGTTCGCGCCGTGTCTAGCGTCTCTCGAGTTAGCTTAGTCGGTAGAGCGTCGGGCGCTTGCCGTCGCGGCCGCAACGTCGTGGGTTCGATTCCCAGCGGGGTATCTTTTTCTTGGTTTTTTCTTTCTCACCCGTTGGCGTCCATTTTATCAACGTCATATCCGTGACGGATGTACTTGGTGGACCCCGGCATAAAACACTTTCGTGTTAAAAGACATATAGTAACATGAAAATAACGACATGTATGTCATTTACGGCATGGAGCCTGGTGCACTCGCGTCCGGTTCTCTAACTTGATATCATACCAAGATTGGTATAGCGTGACGTGACTGTATGACGTACATAAATGACAGCTGGTAACATGGAAACAATGAATGACATGCGTGTAATGTACGGCATGGGTTACATGCCACGCTCATTGTGCGCTGGCGGGCATTTCGCAAGCTTGACATGCCGATTTTCTTTTCTTTCTTTTTTTTTTTTTGCTTTTCATTGCACTTTTCAAGCGACGCAATGTTCAGAAGGTCATCTACAGGTGCATAAGCGATGATAAGGGCTCACAAAGAGAGAGAACATCAGTATTACTTACCATTTTTGTTCCTGACTGTGCCGAGCACGCAGGGTGCCCATCATCTGCTTGGTAATGCACAGCGGCACGCTCGCTTGAGTCGACAGGCCGTCGCGATTATCGCACTCGCAGCGCAGCATGTCGCACTGTCGTCAAACCACGCATATCACATCCAGCGGCGAGAACACAGTGAGGCTGCGGGCACAAAACGCGCACACACGACCGACACAGCTGATCACTTGAGAAGTGGCGTGCACAAGGCCTTGTCGGCCTAGCTACTACGATCGCGCCGCCGCGGGAACGACTCCCTCCTCACATTTCTTTCTTTTTTTTCTGTTTTTTTTTTCTTCGCGCGCGCATGCGGCGCGAAGCTTTGTCCCATTTCACTTTGGTAGCGCCTCGTCTGGCTTGCTTTTGAGCTGGCGGGGGCGGGCCGCAGTAATAGGCTGCAGCCGCCAAGGCCAAAGGGCTTCCTCGCTTTTTTTCCAGCCGTTCGGAGGGTCGCGTATATCTCTTTCTCTGGGCTATCTGTGCAAGGGATTTTTAGTGCGCTGAAGCATGCCGCCTCTTTCTTTTCTTTCCCCCGCACAGCTGCATACATGCCCGCCAGCACTGAAGGCATTATGGAAAGCCTCGGAAAAAATGTGGTTGATCCCTCTGATATAGGAATCGGTATAGACCACGAAAGTGAAACAGTTGGCACATGAGCGGAAGTCTTGGAAGGACTCGCGACCGGGATACATTGACCGGTGACACTGCATTGCACGCGCCTGTGCATCGCGCAAATCACACGTGAACCACAGGCGTTCGCAAACCGTGCAGGTGAAACCGAACGGGTTGTCACTGAATCGTTTGGTGAGCTCGCGGTCCGCTGCAGCGAAGGGTGCATGATTTGCGGGTCCTGGACCATACTGTGGGTGTGCTGGGCATCCTGCGTCGTATTGTCGAGCGGCGTCCCGCTTGCGGGTCGCTTCGGCGAAGGTACAATAATTTCGGTCTTGGTTCGGTGTGTGTATGGCAGCCAGTTGGGCCGCGATGCGGCCAACTTCTGGAAAGCGAGAGGCAGAGTTCTCAGCTTGAGCCGTGAACGCGCGAAGGCCGCCCGCTCCCCCCTGGCGTGTCCATCGCTGCACCAAATTCACTTGTGCGACGTTAGCTCGCCGACGTCATTGTATTTCGACGGCGCTTAATGCCGCAGTTCTCGTAGTCGGTGCCATCACACTCGTATCAGTAGACAGTGGAGAAACATCGTTGGTGCATATGAAAGCTGCACTACGCTGCACACGCTAGCACAACGCGAAAGACGAAGCACGTAACTGACACTGTGACACACTAATACAACGCCAAAGACAGAGCACGTCACTGAATCGTCACCGAGTCAAATCAGCGCGTATAGCGCGTCGCAATTGCAGCCTCCGCGATCAACTTCAGAAACATTTTCAGAGCTAATTGCGGAGGCCACGCTCCGCTGTGCTGAGTAGGGCGAACGCCACCTAGGTGGCATTTGTAGTGCTTCTTGATGCCAGCGTCTCTTCGAATGCTGGCATCGAGGCGTCGTAGTGCTGAGACCACCGAAGCGTTCACTGTCGGTGCGCGTTAGTGTCATAATGCAGTACTTATCTTTTCTGCTCGTAGGCGGCGGCACCGCCCCGAGCGAGAGCGCAGGTACACGGAGGAGTGTTAGATATATAAGGCGCGTCTGTGTAGCTCTCTGCAAATGCGTTTGTGGCGCAATGGGTTAAACACTCGGCGATCTATCGTCGCGGACCGGGAGGTCGTGGGTTCGATTCCCAAATTTTCCATGTTTGTTTTTCTTCTGGTTTTTTTCTTTGTATTATGTTCGTGTACATTTTGAGAACGTCATATCCGTGACGGAAATACGTCAGTGAAGTCTTGGTGGAACCCGGCATAAAACACTTTCGTGTTAAAAAAAAAGAGAAAACATGCCAGAGGAAATGAGATGGGAGTTTTTCGTTCCTCTAACTCGATTCGACGAATGGCGTCAGATAGTGAATTTACCTCCTTTCTTCCACATAATTTCTTAACGAAGTAAAATTGAGGACGCAGAACTTTATTACACCCACCTCATTACACCCTAAGGTAGTACTGTTCAGATGAAGGTAGTATTAAGGAGGATTGTAGCCCTTAAAACGCCCAATTCGGCTAATTTGCGTTTGCAGTGTACGTTAGCTACGCTGAGTTAACGCATTTAGGAGACAAGGCGACGATGCGCCTTCTTGTCATATTCATTGCCAGCTGGGAGAGTGGGCGTCTTGAACCTTGCTGGAAACGAGCTCGTGTCATCCCTATTCTCAAGCCTGGCAAGTCTCCAACGGACCTTAACTCCTATTGTCCCATTGCTCTTCTCAGTTGCGTAGGAAATCTTATGGAGAAGATGGTATTGATGCGCCTGGACTGGTTGCTGATGAACATGAATGCATATCCTCCACAAATGTCAGGGTATCGAAAGGGCCGCAGTAGCATCGACAATGTGATTCGTCTTATTAACCGCGTAAAACTGAACAAAGCTATACGGGCAACATCACTATCGTCGTATTCCTCGACATCAAGGGAGCGTTCGATAACGTGACTCACGAGTCCATCCTATACGCCCTGGAGTCTGTCGGAGTTGGCGGCCGTATGTACCGCTGGATCCTGGACTACCTCACTGATCGGTCAGTCTGCATGTCCACAAAAGAAAGTGACACAGCCCCGCACACAGTGCATCGAGGAGTTCCCCAGGGCGGTGTTCTAAGTCCAACGTCATTCAACATCTCTCTCATTGGACTGGAGAAGTGAATCCCTGCATCGGTTGAAATCTCTCTCTATGCAGATGACATTTGTATATGGAGCAGTGGTCGCAACAGACGTGTCCTACGAGCAAGACTACAAAAAGCTCTCAATTCAATTGAAAAATTCTTACTCGCGCGAGGTCTAATGATCTCACCAGAAGAAATGTGCCGCCGTTGCTTTTACGAGGCGTGATGTTTCGCGCTATACGTTAAAGGTAGTGCATTCTCCCATTCGATATGTGCCAAGTCATAAGTTTCTGGGAGTGATAATCGACAGGCTAATGACGTGGACGCTCCAAGTTCGAATATTAAAGGAAAAAGTTGCATCATACGCGAGCATCTTCCGCTTGTTATCAAGCAGCGCCGGGGGCTGCTCCGTAAGTGCCCTGCTGCGAATGCGTACGGCTCTCTGTGAAGGTCTTCTACTATACAGCCTTCCTGCGTTACATGGCATTTCACAAACTGACATACAAGCGCTGACTGGAGCTCAAGCGAAAGCCCTGAGAGTGTGCCTTGGCCTACCAAAAAACACATCAAGTATTGGAACCCTTGCCGAAAGCAGACGCCTATCAGCTGCAGTGCTTCTGCAGCAGGAGTTTCTTCGAGTTCACTTGCGTTATGCCACCATAGTGCGGGGTCATCCGCTTGCTTCACACAGCGGTCTTGAGGTGCGGAGCTTGCTCCCGCTGCATTATCAAAGCGCATCAATGCCTACGGAGCCATCGTGGAAAATTCCTTCATGGTCAATAATCACTTTTGTGCCTGGGTTCAAGAACAAGAGACGTGCACCCGGACCAGCACTAACATATTCCACCCTACAGAACGTGGAAAACAATTACACGGCTCACCGTGCTATATACACTGATGGCTCGGTTACTCCTACATCGTCTGCAATTGGTGTCTGGATTCCACCTGCCAATGTCACCATCTCTGCCACTCTTAGTCGCCGTACTTCATCTACAGCGACTGAACTGGCTGCGCTACGGGCTGCTTTTAATTGCATTGTAGATCAGACAGCTGAGTCTTGGATCATCTTCACCGACTCATAGCGCCGCTGCAGTCTCTGAAGTCTCCACGCACGCTGGACCAACTCGTCATGAACGTCAAATATCTATGCAACAAAGCCTGCGACCTCCATCACCGCATTGCTCTGCAGTGGATACCTACCCACTGTGGAATACAAGGCAACGTCCAGGCTGATGGCGCTGCCAAATCTGGACATGACGACTCGAGAGAATTCATCGAGATACCTTTCTCGAGAAAAGATGCGGCGACACTCGTATCGGCAAACGCTTGGCGGCTCCAGCGATCCCTCTGGACACATGCTAATCACCAGTATGGACCACTTTACAAGATCGACCCATCGTGTAACTTCGATATGCCGCGACACCTAAACAGACAAGATGAAACATGCTTGCACCGCATCAGACTAAACGTCGCATACCCCAACTACTTGAGGAGCAAGATTAAGCTGTCGGTCTCACCAATGTGCGTCCAATGTATTGTCCAAGGAGATCTGCATAATGTTCTTTGTGAATGCAAGCAATACGCATCAGAGAGACAGTCTCTGAAGGCGGCCGTGCATCTTCAACGGGGATCGTGCTTAGAGTTGCGACATATTCTAGGCCCAAGGCAAAGCAGCACCTGTGCGCTGCCTGACACGAAAGTGCTGTTGACTTTCTTGCGGGCCACGAGCCTGAACGAAACTTTGTAAACTTGTGTGGCTGTATGTGTTATGCGTTTATCACTGTATATATCCTAATCGTCACCCAGCACCTGGAGCAGCATGTCAGGCGAACAGCCAGGCAAACATCTCCAGCTTCATTAAAATGTTTACCTCTCTCTCTCCAATTCTCCACTATCAAGTTCGCGCTGGCCGACACCGGCTCCTTTGCAGCATCTTGTAAGCCATTTTATGGCTTCATTTTTTGTATGATTATGCGAAACAGCGGTTCACCCACAAACCTCTTCGTCCGCCGGAATTCCGCGTTACATAAAGCCGTGGCATGCACATGCACAATTTATGGACAATTGACTAGGCCGAATGCAGGAGAAAAGTCAAAGGTATTCAGCATTATTCATTATTGCATAAAACGTCGTAGCATTTCTCTGGAGATATCTGGAGCAGACAATGCATGCGCAAGTATTGTCTAATGAATATATTTCCTAGGATACGAAGAAAGCAGGTTCACTAATTGGCGCAGCGTTGCTAGGTGAGGTAGGTTGTCTGTTATAGGTGATATGCTAATAATAATTGTTGGCGTTTTACGTGCGGAAACCACGATATGATAGTGAGGGGCGCCGTGGTGGAGGGCTTCGGAAATTTTGACCATCTGCTGTTATTTGACGTGCACCTAAATTTAAGTACGGGGGCCTCTAGCATTTCGCCTCCACCAAAATGCTGCCGCCACGTCTGGGATTCGATCCCACGATCTTCGGCTCAGGGGAGAAATGTTACGTACAGAGTTACATGCATGAAAGCCGGGAAGTTTGGGTAAACAAGACCTCTCTTTGAAAACGCTGACCAATATGCATAGTATGCGTCCTACCGGCATTTGGACTGTTTCAGAGCGCAGCTCTTAGGCGCCCGTTCCTGCGTTGAACGGCGTTGCCGTTGTTGGCGTAACCGAGAGAGCGAACGTCGATGAAAAAAAAAAATCACAGCATATCCACGGAGTGAATGATGATGAGTGGGCGAAGCTGCGGAGGTTCATCGGTAAACCGTGAATCTTCCGTGAATTCTGCCCAGTACATCATCACCGACGTGAGATAGGGCGCGTTTATACTAAAGGTTCGATGAGTTATGACGACTTGCAGCTCACTTTAATTTTACATGTAGGCTTTGAATTTTCATTGTTTAGAAAACCATTGCTTTAGAAAACATCTGGCGTCTTTCGTTAAGCAGCTGGCGTCTTTTCCTCTTTCTTTAGAAACATCTGGCGTCCTTCCGTTTTGCTTTTACAAAACATCTGGCGTCTTTCGTTGGTTTATTTCATCAATCAACAGCGTTTTGAACAAAATTGTTATTGATTAATCACGCACAGGAGAAATCTCACCAGGTACTACCTTGGAGGTAAAGAATGGCTGCTAATGGGAATGAGAGACAGAAGAAGTCAGCTTTTAGCTACCGCTGCGAATTTTTTCTTGTTCAACAACACACAGGAAAAATCTCCCACCGGCACCACCTTGGAGGTCAAAGCGTAAGACTGGTTACGGACTACGACTACGACTACGAGGGACGAACGGGTGCCGCCTTAAGGAGCTTCGCCCCTAAAAGCGCGAACGCGGAGCGCAGCGAGCCGCTATGTTAGCGTCCGCAATGCCCGCGCTTCTTGTGACAGTGGAACGCATGCCTCTCGCGCACGGGCACGAGAAAGTGGATTGACCTGCGAGGCTTGGGAGAAGAAGACGTGTGTTTGTCGAAGGCACACGGTGTGTGGAACGCTCTAGTGGGCTCTTAAGGGCCTTTTATAGTCCGGCGCAACGTTCGCGTCAACCAGCGGCGGCGGAAGTTGGCGATGCCAGGTTCACCACGCTACGTTGAAGCGAAAACCGAACATTCTATACTCCGACTCGCACCGCACCGCGTGATCTTGACGAATGCGCATTTGCTCAACTTACCGCGAAATGAAAACACCTAAACACCTGCTCTCAGAATTCGCATTAGGCAGTCTTGTAATTGTCGATGATTTTTTTTCTAGCTTTTGTGGCTGTCAAATGACACTACACGACGCAGGCTTAGAGCCACACGTTCTCGCTAAAGCGTCGATTGAGCCCGAGACTCATTTACCAGCTAGCGGATAACTTATGGTTAGCAATGAATACGTATACTCATTTCCTTAACGCTTTCTTTAGAAACGGAGAATGTTCGAACTAATGTGAGAATAATCGCACAGTAACAAAAAAAAAAAATATTGAGTGTTCAAGGTTATCTCGCTCTTCAAAGCGCTGTAGCAGGCCAGGAAAATAGTCGTATGCAGCTTTTCTGGACACCAGCGGCCTAGTTCGCGAGAACGACACCACGTGGCGTATCGACCTTAAAGAATTCAAAAGTCCCGCCATGACGTATGCAGTGACGCGGCACTAAATAAAAGAGAATTAAAAGAAACAGCACACGCCCCTAGACTGTCGCTTCACCTCGGTGCGCAGAAAAGAGAGCGCTGTTTGTCGGCGTTATCTTGACGGCGACGACTGGCAATGAATCGGCAGTTTTTCTAGACGTGCCGTGCCAAATGTCTGGCCGTTATAGACGCGCCCACGATGCATGAAGAGAATCGTGTTTTTATTTGTTTGTTTAGTTTCTTGCGCTGCCGTACCGGTGGGATATTGGAGCAGCATGCTGCTTTCCGAGTTTCTTTTTTCAGCTAGCGGGAACCATTATGTTTGGGTACGAACAGGATATTGTGGTTGCATAATAAACCTAATTTCCTTTGGTGTACCACTTGGGTGATGCTTGCTTGCTCCTTGCGTTACCTCAAATTAGAACTGCATAAGTTTGAGAACGCTAGTAATGAGAGTAAAAAAAAGGAAGTTAAAGATAGTTTTTATTTGTTTTCATTTAGTTCTTGTTGAAATGTGGCTGCCACCGCAAGCTTGGCGCCGTCTAAGCGGGTGTGCAAAAATGATGCAGTCATTGAAAGATGATGTTGTACACTGGAAAATGTGAACTTGGTTAGTTTTTTTGTTAGGAATGAACGTATAGTAGAACATATACGACTGACGTGTTGTGTAATAATCTCTAGATCTGCCGTCTATCCCGCTAAAAAAGGCACTTATCTATTCTAATTGCATTTCTTCGTTCTCTTTCTTTTTTTCCCTTTTTTTTCTCACTGTCGACTGACTCATATGCTCGAGGTGATTGTCTTGAATCCTGTTAGCGCAGATACACCAATAGGTTACTCTAATGGGCTGGAAGTTCTCCTGAAGCTCTCCTTTCATGTTCTGTAGGTGCAGTCTCTTTGAACTTTGCACTACAGCAAGCACAAAGTCGATCATGAATCACCTGGCCCAATCGTCCACTTTGATCAGCACAAAGAAATTCAGAAGAGAGAATTTTGGCGTTTTTGCGCTGACAACAACGATTGTTAATGCAACATAATATAGTAACTATTCCTACAATCTCTCAAAATCACTTCTTTATTCTGTATCACTCCTGATGTAGAATACAAAATGCATTTGACTTGCTCAACAACGGGTCACAAAACACATCAGAGAAAAGCGAACCCTTTAATTCCCCCTTCTTTCGTTCACCCAGCATATGAAAATTTCTTCAGTTGTGATTGGAGCTCCTTCTGTTGCCACGAAGATGTGCAGGCGTTCCAAAGGAAATCTTAAGCCTTTCTTTCCAGGAGGTTCCCTTAAGAGAACAATGGTGTTTATGCGCACAGGAATTTTGATTAGTAGTTTTTCGCTCGTAGCAATGACTGAAAAATACCAGTCTTCAGCCAGATAAAGCCTAGCGAAATCTGCTTTTTCCCTTAATATCTACTGCTTTTCAAGCAGTAGTCTTTTTCCTCTGAAAGCCCAACGGAGAATGACCCATGTCGAATAGAATGATTACAGCTCCGCTCGAGGGTCTTCAAACCCGGAGCTTTTTTTTGTACTTCATGATGCAAAATATCAGCCGCGTATTGAATCCTGGAACCTTCTGGATTGAAAAAAGACATTCCGTACCGCTGGGGCTGTGGCATGGGCTTCGCAAGACACTGACGTACGTAGGCGGTGTCACGGCTGAAACGTTAGTAAAGGCATCTTTTCTTTTTTTCGGTGAGTACTACCCGCAAGGCATTCTCTACACACACACACACACACACACACACACACACTATATATATATAGGGTTGTTCGTTTTCGGGTAAAACCCGATTTTACCCGATTCTTGCACCCCGAACAAGTTTCAGGAGAATCGGGTTAAACCCGATTTCTCCCCGAATAAACCTCCCTGTAGCGATCTGCACAATCGTGAGTTGCTGCTAACTCGTGTTGATGCTCTTCCCCTTCTCTTCTCACCACTACCTGTCTCCTTTGTCACCCCTTTCTCCTCTCTAATCTTTACATCCCCTCTCTCCTCTGCACGCACATGCGTGAGAGCGTACATGCACCCCCCCCCCCTAAAAAAATGCTTGCAGAAGAAAGTGGGAAACACGTTTGAGGCCGGCCACGCTTCTAGTACATTGTGAACAAATTTAGGGTGAAAGAAAAGCAAAGAAATCTGCCTCTTTGCCCACTGCAGATTAGTCTCGGGTATGTGCACCTGCTTCCAAGAATTTCACGCGGAAGGGACGGGTGACCAGTCGGTGGGGGAGAGATTGAGCGACGAAGAAGCCAGCCATACCCTCCCCCAGCGTCCAACCCCGCGCGAACGCCCCTCACTCTCTCGCGCGACACGAGACGAGACGCATATCGCCATCCTCACTTAGCATTACCAGGCGCGTCTTGTGAGCGCAAAGCCACCGTCGCGGACATAAGGCGGCACCGGAAACTTCAGCGTGGAGATGGGAAGAAAACGAAAGACACTGGATGACTGGTGTAAAGAACATGAAGATCTCCAGATCGCAACGAAAGACAGTGAAGGCACCCGCACTTTAGTGTGCAAATATTGCAACACCGAGATGGTCACCGATCCAGCGAAGAAGCCCTACGACCGAATTCGTGAGCATCTAATGTCATCTCGTCATAAGAAGTTCAAGACGGCTTCCAAGGAAGCTGAGACTGCGGGAACGTCTCAGCAGACGCTTTTTGATATGTCCTGTAGACAGCGTGCGAAAGAAACTGAAGCGGACGACGTTATCCATGACTTTGTTCGTGCCCTAGCGTACAGCGGAATAAGCATGCACCAGGCGGACGGACCGCTGGGAGACTTCGCACGCAAATACTGCAAGGCCGCGAAGACCATGCCAACAGGACAAAGACTTCGGCTGAAATACCTGAAAGAAGCTTTTGACAAGGACATGGAGAAAATCCGCGATGATATGCGAGATGTGAAAGTGAGCGTCATCGTCGATGAATCCCCAGACATCACTGGTGTGCCTACCATCAACACTCTCCTGTGCTACTATAGCCAGAAAAACGTGAAGAAGCACGTTGTTCTGGTCGACGTCGACAGGGTAAATGCATCGAACAGTTACACGGTGGCCAGCGCAGTTAGCAAGGCACTCCTGACGGTTCGCAAGACGTGGAAAGACGTTGTGGCAGTAGCCACAGACTCAGCGGAGTACATGCGAAAGATGGTTCGAGAAATCTGTCAGGCTGAAGGGATCCAAATCTTGCATGTGAAAGATATAGCACACCTTATTCATGTGAGTGTTGACCATGCCATTTCTTTACCATGCATGTCTGATGTTCGATCCGTAGTGATCAAGTTTGGAGCGTTATTTAAGCACGCTAACAAGCTTTACCGAAAGTACACTGAAATTTGTTCTTCTAATGGCCTCTTTGGACCTGACATTAAGAAGCCACCTTCTGTTGTCCCGAATCGATGGCAAAGCTTCTACAAGGCACTTGTGGTAGTCGTAGAAATGTGGAGCTCGTTAACAGAACTTGCTGAAAGCTCGCATGATAGCAGCAAAGCGGAAGCTATTCGAGGGATACTTTCTGAAAAAGAAGTTGTTTATGCGAAGGCAATCTTGATGAGAGATGCACTCGGCCCACTTTTGGAAGCCCAGAAAACGCTTGAAAGTGGGAAGCTTTTGATGCCCAGCTTTGATCACCTGGTAAACGTGACGCTGCAGCAGATTGTCGGGGAGCTTTCGGCGATGATCGGTAAAAGCGATCAGGCCAAAGCTGTTTTGTCTATGTTACCCAAGCGCAGCGCTAATTTAGTAAAAACATGTTCTGAAGAGTTCTGCACGAAACTCGCCACAAAATGGCGCTGCACTCTTGGACGGAACGTCTCAGAAAAAGAGGAAAACCAGCTAACTTTTTGGAAGTTGGGAGCCGTCCTTGATCCGTTTCAGAAGCGTCTGCTGGGGCAGTCATTTGAGGACTGCCGACCTCTGTTCATGTCCGTAACCGACAATGTAGATTCCCTTAATGACGAGTTCAACCAGTATTTGCTGGAAGCGAGCCCCACAAACCCAGCTGTCGAACTAATCGAGTATTGGCATGACTCTACTTCTCGCTACCCAAGACTTGCAAAAGCTGCACTGACATTGTTGTGCCTAGCTAATGGTAGCTGTGATGTGGAGAGAACTTTCTCCCAGCTGAGATATGTTCAACGACCGGACAGATCTCGAATGGAGACTGACATGTTGCGCATGCAGATGATAATGTATGTCAACAAGGACGTGTAAAAAATCGATGACCAGATTTTCGAGAATAAAATGTATAATTTCTAAGAGTCAATGTTTACTGATTCATTCATTTTCAAACACCACTGATTCATTTTCAAACAAACACAAAATTTCGGGTAGTATACTGTATTTGCTATAATACTCTGGTGTCTGTCCCAATTACCAGCTTGAAACACCAAATTTAACGTGTTATACTTAAAAAGCCCGTGATACGTTTTGATAAGCTCAGTGTAAGTTCTGATAAGTACAACCGTATATTTAACCCGAAAAAACCCGAAGTAAGGAATGGTTTCACAAAAAAACCGATTTCTCCCCGAATATCAGTTTGAAAAATACCGCCCGATTTTTACCCCCCGAATTTGAAAAAATATAAAACCCGAAAACGAACAACCCTATATATATATATATATATATATATATATATATATATATATATATATATATATATATATATATATAGTGCATTACCGACCACGTTAGTCATAAACCTGAGGCGAACAAGCAAGACGAGCTTGATCTGTTCATTAGTTTGATGAACCGTAATTAGGCTTGGCTCGGGAACACAGTGCGGATGGCAATCTAGTGAGCGCCGAAATACTTAGCTCATTGAATCGGTAAGCACAACTGTAAAGCGAAAAGCGCTTGTTAGTTTTGAAGTCTTCTTCATCGCTCTTTTCATTCACTCTGTTGTACATTGCTGCTAACATGGGTACCTGTTAAGGAAAAGTCATCAGTAAAGACAACATGCATGTGTCCATGCCTGGACTTCCCTCTTAGTTACTCCCTCTTATTACTCTTTCAACGGCGTGAAGTGGCGTTGCGGCAACAAAGGCAGTGTGTAATCGGCTAATATTCCCCATGAAATTACCTATGCTTTTCAGGAAAGCATCATCATCATCATCATCATCATCAGCCTGTCTACGCCCACTGCAGGGCAAAGGCCTCTCCCATGTTCCGCCAATCAACCCGGTCCTGTGCTTTCTGCTGCCACGTAATACCTGCAAACTTCTTAATCTCATCTACCCACCTAATTTTCTGTCTCCCCCTCACGCGTTTGCCATCTCTTGGAATCCAGTCAGTTACCCTTAATGACCACCGGTTATCCTGCCGACGTGCTACGTGCCCGGCCCATATCCATTTCTTCTTCTTGATTTCAACTATGATGTCCTTAACGCCCGTTTGTTCCCTGACCCACTCTGCTCTCTTCCTGTCTCTTAAGGTTACACCTATCATTTTCCTTTCCATCGCTCGCTGCGTCGTCCTCAATTTAAGTTGAACCCTCTTTGTAAGTCTCCAGGTTTCTGCTCCGTAGGTAAGTACCGGTAAGATGCAGCTGTTATATACCTTCCTCTTGAGGGATAGTGGTAGATTACCATTCATGATTTGATAATGCTTGCCGAATGAGCCCCAACCCATCCTTATTCTTCTAGTTATTTCACTCTCATGGTTCGGCTCCGCGGTTACTACCTGTCCTAAGTAAACGTACTCCTTTACAACTTCCAGTGTCTCGCCACCTATCGCAAAGCGATGTTCTCTGCCAAGATTGTTCCACATTACTTTAGTTTTTTGCATATTAATTTTCAGACCTACTCTTCTACTTTCCGTATCCAGTTCAGTAATCATGAGCTGCAATTCAGGAAAGCAGCGTACACTAAAGAACGTGTTGAAAGGGTGTCGTTTCGCCTCACAAAAACAGTCCTGATATCGTGCATGCCTCTCGACTCGCACTTACAGGTCACAAATGGCATGCACGTTATGAGCGTGAGACAGCATTCTTCATAGGAAAGTGGCGAGTGCCGAGAATTCAAGAAAGGAAACGCAAGCCAGCAGCAAAGCAGCCGGTTGAAGATCTCTCCGTCGTTGCTATGGCAACAGCGCGCGCGGGCCGCGCTCGCTTCCGAGTCTACTTGCCTACCGTTTCGCCGTCTGTTCCGTGCACACCGGTCCCCGCCGCCGGCCTGCGCCAGTCAGCGAGGGGGGGGGGGGAGTGTAGGGTAAAGGGAGGGGGCACTTGCTGAAGGCCTTGACAGTTTGAGAGAAACACCTATTCTCATTATTCTTGTCGGTAAAACACCGCCTCCGTCAAACTTTTCGGAGGGGAGGCGGGCCCTTGGGGCATACCCCCTAGCTACGGGCCTGGCCTCTGGACTCCTTGGTGGCCCCGGTCGGTCTACGAAACTTCTTCCGAAGTACCACGCCCCGTACCGTGTGGTCTAGCAAGGCTCGTACTTCATATACGCCGTCAAGTCACTTGAGACTTACTGTAATCAATGTCGAGGCATGAGATTGTGCATATGGACCTGCTAAAGCCTCACTGTCACTGTGCAGCTGTCCGTAATTAGCCAGGATGGCTCTATTTCGGAGGGGAAGTAAATGTAATGCAAAAGAGCAGCACTACTTGCAGAAGCAGAGAACGCTGCTCCCGTAGAAAAAAGACGATGATTCAACAATACAAGCTTTGCGTTGGTTCTACTATTACTGGTTACGTTTCTGCGTCGTCTCTAATACTAGAGTACTTCTTTAAAACGCTTCATTATATTACAAATGGCTGCCCTCATGCTTGCCTTGGTTTCATTTTGTATTGCCTTCGTATGGTTGAGGTTAACTAAAATCTGGGTTCCTTTTCTTCGTTATTAAGTAATGGGTTGTGTGTTAATAAAAAATAAAACATTAGAAGTTTACTTGCTCCATTTCCAAAAAAAAAACCGAAATTGCAGCAAATATCTTGGTTGCAATGCTCCAGCGAAAAACAAGCAACTAAATCTTCAACAGCGTTGTACTAGTAATAATAATTGCTGGAGTTCTACGTGCCCAAACCATAATATGTTTATGAGGTGTGCCGTAGAGGAGGGCTGCGGAAATTTCGACCACTTCAGGTTCGTAACGTGCATCTAAAACCAAGTACGCGAGCCTCTAGCATGTTCGCCTTGTTCAAAAATGCTGGAGCCGCCGTCAAACCTGTGCCCTTCGTGTCAGCAGCCGAGCACCGTAACCGCTGTACCACCGCGGCAAACATAAGCAATTCTGAGAGAGACAAAAAAAGAAGAAAAAAATCGGCAGATCCCACGCACCGTGGGAATCGATGTAATGCGAAGCAGCCAGCAAAGAGCTACATCGCCTTGTTTGTCTTTGAGCCAAATGAAATCATTTATGCCATGGCATCTAGTCCACCATATATCGCAAGTTTGCCATGCACGCATGCATGCAAAATCTAGTGTACACCATGCCAATGAAACGCATATTCTGGTATATAAATGCATGACCTGTCGTTTATGTTAATCACGCACTCGTGTCATGCCATACCAATTTTGGTATATATCACGTTAACAAAACGGCCGGAAGCGCACCATGACAGTGTCATGTAAATCATACCGTACATGACATGCATAACATGATTCGCATGTTAAGACCTCTCATTTATGTTCGTCATACAGTCACATCGTGCAATACCAATTTTGGTGTATATCAAAGGAGCGAAATGGCCGCGAGTGCACCATGAGTAGAGCATGTAAATCATGCCATACATGACATGAAGATTATGGTTTTTCATGTTGCCACCTGTCACTAATGTTCATCATACAGTCTCATCGCGCAATACCAGTTTTGGTGTATATCAAGCTATCGAAACTGCCGCGAATGCACCATGAGCGTGGCATGTAAGTCATGACATACATGGCATGCATGTCATAGTTTTCATGTTACCACCTGTTATTCATGTTCTTCATACAGTCACATCGCGCAATACCAATTTTGGTGCATATCAGTCTAGCGGAACGGCCACGAGTGCGTCATTTCATGCATGTCATGATTATCATGTTACCACCTTTCATTTACGTTCGTCATACAGTGGCGTTGCGCAATACCAATTTTGGTGTGTACCAAGCTAGCGAAACGGCCGGGAATGCACAATGAGCGCGGCATGTAAATCATGACATACATAACCTGCATGTCATGATTTCCATGTCACCACCTCGCATTTACGTTCGTCATGCAGTCGCGTCGCGCAATACCAATTTTGGTGTATGTCAAGCAAGCGAAACGGCACGAGTGCGTCATGAGCATGACATGTAAATCATGTCGTGCATGTCATGCATGTCATGATTTTGATGTTACCACGTCTCATTTACCTTCTTCATACAGTCGCTTCGCGCAATACCAATTTTGGTGTACATCGAGCTAGCGAAGCGGCCGCGAATGCATCATGAGCGTGGCAAATAAATCATGACATACATGACATGCATGTCATGGTTTTCATCTTACCAATTGTCATTCATGTTCTTCATACAGTCACATCGCGCAATACCAATTTTGGTGTATATCAATCTACTGAAACTGCCGCTAGCGCATCATGAGCGTGGCATGTAAATCAGGTCGTACATGACTTGCATGTCATCATTTTCATGCTACCACGTCTCACTTACGTTCGTCATACTGTCGTGTCGCGTAACACCAATTTTGGTGTATATCACGCAAGCGAAACGGACGCGAATGCACCATGAGCGTGGCATACATGTCATGGATGTCATGGTTTTCATGCTACCACCTGTTATTCATGTTCATCATAAAGTCACATCGCACAGTACCAATTTTGGTGTATATCAATCTAGCGAAACGGCCGCGAGTGTGCCATGAGCGTGACATGTAAATCATGTCATACATGACATGCATATCATGATTTTCATGTTACCACGTGTCAGTTATGTTCGTCATACAGAAATGTCTCGCCATACTAGTTTTCGTATCTATCCCTTCATTTAAACGGCCGCGAGCGCCCCGAGACCATGTCATGTAAATCATGCTGCACATGACATGCGCGTCATGATTTGCATGTTAGGACCTGTCATTATGTTCGTCATGAACTCTTGTCACGCCGTACCAATTTTGGTATATATGAAATGAACGGAACGGCCGCAAGAACCCAAAGACCGTGGAATGTAAATCATGCTGTTCATGACATGCGTGTCATGATTTTCATGATATGACCTGTCATTTATGTTCGTGATAAGGTCATGTTATGACACACCAATTTTGGTACACATCCGATTAACGGAACGGACAGGGAGCCCAAAGGCCGTGGAATGTAAATCATGCTGTTCATGACATGCGTGTCATGATTTTCATGATATGACCTGCCATTTATGTTCGTGATAAGGCCGTGTTACGACACACCAATTTTGGTACACATCCGTATAACGGAACAGCCAGGGAGCCCAAAGGCCGTGGAATGTAAATCATGCTGTTCATGACATGCGTGTCATGATTTTCATGATATGACCAGTCATTTATGTTCGTAATAAGGCCATGTTATGACACACCAATTTTGGTATACATCCGATTAACGAAACGGCCAGGAGAGCACAAAGTCGTAGGCGGCTAGATAGATAGATAGATAGATAGATACGCTCAAAGTCGCAGAAGTTCGCTAAGAAATGCTTCGCATTTAAAAACCGCATTGGGATTCGAACCAGGGCCCCAGCGATTGCGCGCAAACAGCCAGCACGGATGATCAACCCATTCAGCCACAGCGCGCAGCGGCTAGCCCGTGATACGGTAGCTATTATAAAGATACTACGGTCAAACTCTCCTTGCAACGCTCCTTGCAAGTGTCCCCACCTTCCAAAGAGCAGGAACGGAATGCAAAAGTGAAAACAGCTGCTTTCTCTTTGCAAAAATGCGCTGTAGACCATAATTCGATGTTTCACAGCGCAAGGAACGAGGACGACATTGGAAAACACACACAGCGCTGAACTTACAACTGACTATATTTTCAAACTTACAGCAATATATATGCGCTCTTCACCAGGAAATAAAAAAGAATAGAGCAAATGAAGCATACAAAGAATTCCTGAAAAAATCGTAGAAGCCCAAACAATTTTGAAACGTGATAAAAGTGCACGACTGCAGCTTCGCTTGCTCTTTCGAGCAACGAAAGTTAATTTCTCGTGATCGTAAAATATATGTGATATCGATGATGGGTTGGACTACAATTTTTTGTACACCAGGCCTGCAATTGTCGCGTGACCAAAATCACGTAACATCGCACATCTACTTATGTGACTACAATCACGTAACAACTAGCCACGTGACTAAAAATCACGTAAAATCACGTAATTAGTCTCGCCACTAAATTCTCGTAACGTCACGTAACTATTGACGTGACGTGTTGGCGCCAAAAACTTCGGAACAACCGGGTGGCGCGGGGCAACCTCAGCGTCTGCACTGGACTCTAATAAAGAAGTACTTTCTCTCTCACGTGACTAAAATCCCATCCCGTAACTACTAGAGACGCGACATTTCCCCTTCAGAACCACGCAACAAGTGCGTAGTCTGGGGAACCGACCGAAACCTGAGAAGAATAGATTATCCAAACCTAGCCATATCCTATATTACTATACTAGCAAAAACTTTGCACCTCTAGCAATAGCTTGGTATTACTAGCACAACCTTAGAAGAAGCTAGGTCGAACGCTAGCTCGGCTTTCGGTTCCAGCCTTGCGCATCCAGTACATGCTGCGCACATTTTCATTTACAGATGTTTAAAATGGCATCTTATTGCGGTACGTTGAGGTGGGCTGCGAGTGCGTGCGAAAAGCTGCTGAATCACAGGATTTTTGTTTTGTAACTGGGAGCACCAGTCCCTGGACTTCCCGAAAGCTTTGATCCACACACGTCATATAACACGGACCTATCCGATGCAGCGCACAGTGCTTTGTGATGTTAAAGGAGAAGGCATGCTGGTTTTTTTCTGTTCACGTAGGGCGATAGATATGACAAGAGGTGAATGAAAATCCCAGTTTCACCGCAAGGGCGATGCAATGAGTGTGATAGCAACAAATGAAGTAAAGCTGGCAGCTAACTCTTCTAGATCCAGTCTCGCGTAACTCTACAGGTGCTGTAAGAGAACACAGCCACTCCAGGTAGGAAAGGGGATTTCGCACAGTCTCTTCGAGTTGAGAGCGCAGCATGTAGAAGGGTATATGAGCCGTCCGCTGATGCTTGTCGAGATAGCGATTTTGATTTCATTTGAGTTAGGGCGAAATCATTGCACTGCTGTTTGAAAAAGAACAAATAATTTTTCCTATTCTTTGATTAGCTTAATTATCTGTTGGTTTCATTAGTAGTGTCTAACAAAAAAAGAACCCCTCGAAAAATTCCCCTTCGTTCGTTAAGATTACGACAGACACTTGCGTTAGCGCTAAAGTAAAAAGCAACTGCAAAAACGTCTAACTTTGTCATTTAATTACTATGCCTCGCTTGTCTAAGCTTAGTTCGCTTCCTTTACGTTGCTGAATTGTAGGTACCTGAGAAGATCGTAACGACAACATGAGAAGGGAGAAATAAGTTTCCACCACAATACGCGTACAAAAGTTCGAAAGAGCTTTGTTCACTATAACTTGATGGGCGTTCTGTTCCTTAGGACGTTTATAAAAGAATAAAGTAAGAATCACAAATGTAGATCTGAACGATGTGATACGCGTGGAGTGTTTAAACATACACTAAAAACATATAATAAAGAGAAAAAGAAACGGCAGCTCAAGATTACAGTCAAGGACCGAAACCGAAACGAAAGCTCTTTTTTGTTTCGGCGGCGACATCCTGTGCGAAGCTGTGGAACTAAGTCACGGGCCGAAAAAAAATGCTGATCCGTTGCCAGAAATCGAACCGATGACGGCGCGGTGAGGCCGCGCTCTGAACTTGAGCGATTAGCTCGCTCGGCCACGGTGGGCGCCTTGTCGCCGGTGGTAAGCAAGGGTTTATCAATTTACCACAAACATTTGAACGACCGCGCTTCAAAAAACGCGTTAGGGATCAATGTTACGCCAATTGCGGCAAGTTGAGAATGGCTTCAAACGAAAGCTGAGTGTCAGGACTACATGTGATTTCCTGACCATTAGCATGACTTGCTTAGTTTTACGCCAGTGACCGTATTTGTCTCGAAAAACAGGCCACATTTTTCGCCGTTTCCATAGGCTCCCATTGTACAATCTTTAGCGGCTCTGGGAACAAAATCGAAGCTTCCTGCAACATGATCGCTGCAGTCCTCTCGTGCGTTTAGGTTCCTAGAAGCGCTCTGTGGTCTGCGTTTTTCTACATTCACCCTCTACACTTATTTATTCGGGAAAAACTCGCCAGTTCCATTGAAAACGCGCTAGCTTCGCGCGGGGGCCGCCAGGGGCGCTGGCTGTGATGTGTCCACAAAAGCTGGATATGATACAAGCTTTCTTTTTTATAGTTATCCCTAATAAAATAATATTTGCATCAAAACAGTCAAACATAGGATGTATCCTGTGTGCTTCGTCTCAACCAATCGCGCAGGTTGATAAGCGTTCATAAAGTCTAGATATGACTACGCGACACTATCAGTTCGCAAACTTTGCGCAAGAATGTCCTTTCAAAATAGTGGCTGCTTTGCCTCTTCAAGCCACTTGTCTGTATATTATGCCGACAAATTTGCTTTTCGACAGTATAAACTTGCCAGCTAATTGTTTTGCTTTCAGTAACGCACATTAGTCCGCAGTAATGCAAACCCTTAGCAAACTCTTCTTCAATGGAGACTTATCACGGAATGGCGACAAACGATATATCTCAAAATTCGCGCGTTGTATTCACAATGGAAGCGCGTGACCATTGCATTTGGTTTGGGGCACAGAATGTTATAATAGTTCTTGAGGCTTAGCGTCCCAAACCACGATATGATTATGAGGGACGCCGTAGTGGAGGGCTCCGGAAATTTAGACCATCCGGGGTTCTTTAATGTGGACTTAAATCTAAGTACACGGGCCTCAGGCATTTTCACCTCCGTCGAAAATACGGCCGCCGCGGCCGGGATTGGATCGTACGTCCTTCGGGTCAGCAGTCGAGCACCATAACCACTGGACCACCATGGCAGGTGGGGGCGCAGACGAAGTTGCATTGAACTACAAAGCACAAAATGGAAGTAATCCGCTGTTGGCATAGAGAGTGCGATACTGACCAATACGCAGCTGGACTTCCTTCAGTAATGTCACTATTCTACACATTCAACGTCAGAAGTGCCCGTCCTGGTAGCTTACCAGGTAAGGTGTTGCGCTGATACATTCAACGACGCATTTCATTCCCGGCCATGGCATCCACATTTCGATGGTGGCTACATGAAACGACACCCGTGTATACAGATTAACATGCACCTAAATAATGCCATGTGGTCGCATAAATCTGGCGTCCCACAATACAACGTGCCTCACAATGGCATCGCGAGTTTGGCGCTCAAAACTCCACGACTCTTGTTATCGCATTAGCATCACAATTGTGACTTTGAGACTTGTCCAATTGCATCTGCGTTGACGATTTTTACGAACGAACAATTGTGGATGCAAGTGGTGATGTAATCGGAAACGGCAGGATTGTTATTGCGCGAGTTTGAGCAAAATGAGTGGTCATCAGTCGCTCGTCGAGTTAAAGTGTTGTTTTTATTTCAGTTGACCGTCATATTATGAGGTATCCGTATTTAGTTTTCGTCTTGTTTGATCTGCTACCTGCGATGCACGACAGTGTACGATTACGAGGGTGCATTCGCTAATTCACAGAAGTGACGGGACGTTGACAGGTACGGAGCTGCTGGGAAATATTAGAGAGACGTAAAGTTGTCAGGTACATTTCGATTTGGAGCAATGACAACGCACATCACGACTAATTGGGCGGATGCGGTGTCTGATACGTAACGACCAGTACAAGCATATTCCAGGGACTATAGTGCGTGTAACCCGCTCCAGCCTACCAGAGGCGGTTTGTGTGTTTATAGGGCTTTGTGAGAGATTTGTTGTGAATATATTTTGTTGCGCACACCAATTGGCTCATATTTGTGACTTCCCAGAGTACGAAGACCCTCATAACTTCTTTTCTTGCAGCAATCGGCAGCGGTATGCTGTTTGTCGTTATTCCGACTGTCATCAACGAGCACTTCATCCGATACAAGGGCCTTGCCATGGGTATCAATTTCGCCGGTGCTACCATGGGCACATTCATCTTTCCAAAGTTCCTCGAGCTCACTACCAGTCACTACGGCTTCAAAAGTGCCCTGCTGCTCTTCGGTGCTCTTTGTCTCAATGCTGTGGCTTTCAGCTTGTTTCTGCGTCAGCCTTCGTGGCTGAAGAAGAAGCTGAAGGAGCAGAAGGAGCAGCAGGCCCAAGAGGAGAAGCTGCGCCGCAAGGCCGATACTACTGGCCACACCGCAAATGGCTGCCGCATAGCGATTCCAAATGGCTCAGCAGACGGCGAGACCAATGTGAACAAACGAGAGGTAGTGCCAGGATCATTTCGTCACGGGCTTACCGTGTTCTCGTGTCCCATGTTTTACGTGGTGGTGTACTCTTACATTGCTTTCAGCTTCGCCTTCGAGTGCTATATCTCGCTACTTGTGGACTTCGCTATTGACCGTGGAATAAGTGTATCCCACGCGGTGACCGTGCTCTCTACCAGTTCAGTGGCCGACCTCGTTGGTCGGCTGACGCTTCCGGCGCTGGCTGACAGAGGATACTTCACTCGCCAAGCCCTGATGACCATCAGCTTCGCGTGGATGGGCTCCCTCTACCTCATGCTTCCGCTAGCAGAGAGCTACGCGGTGGTGTTTGCAATGGCAACAGCTATTGCCTTCTGTATCGGCACAACTGTTGTGTTATTCTCTGTGCTGTGTGCGGAGTACGTGGGCATCGAACGAGTGTCTATGGCGTACGGCATGGTGTCCGCGTCAGCAGGCATGACGTCACTAGCAAAGCCACTCGTCATAGGTAGGTATTGTCGCCAGCGTATGATGGCATGCATGCTATCCGCTCTTGAGAATGTAAGAAGTTTCTGGTAGAATTCAAAATATACAGTTAATTCGTAGGCAGCACAAACAATTAGCAGTTTCTCTAATCTCATGTGACGTTAAGCATTGGTCTAAGCGTTTAAAACTACGAAAATGTCACACGCTGGCAATTCATCTAGCATAACATCAAATAATGTAGGTCAGACGTCATAACAAAGATAATGAGTACCCAGCCCCGTAATATATGCAGTATATCGAACATCTTATAGTGTAGGGCTCAAATGGAACCTGCGCAAACCGTAACTCGCGAGGCACGAAAAAAAAAAACAGGTAACAAGAATGTTAATTAAGGTACACATACGGTTCAATGTACATAAGTTCTTCCCGGTTTACTTGCACCTATTCAGCCGTGTGTGCTTGGCAACAACGCTTCTTTGAAGGCGCCGCAGCTGGTATAGCGGTTACGGCGCGCGGCTACTGACAAGAAAGGTACGGGTTCGCCCCCGGCCGCGGCTGTCGCGTTTCGATGGGGGCGAAATGCTAGCGGCTCTTGTACTCAGGTATGGGTGCACGTTAATGAACCCAAAGTAGGTCGCAATTTCCGAAACCGTCTAATGCGGCGTGCCTTCCAATTACATCGTGCTTTTGACGCGTAAAATCCCGGCCTATGCTCGTCCTGTTCGTGTCTCTCTTCTGTGTGTGTTTTTTTTCTAGCGGCAGTATGTCATACAGTAAAATCCCGGCACTTACCATTATGAACAGTAGTTTAACCAGGAATTTTTTCAGGGGACGGGGAGTTCAACCACACTTTATGTTCGTGCGTGCGTTTGTATGTGTGCGCGTATGCGAAACAGAAATTTAGGAGAGGCTTGAACCCCTCCCACCCCATCCCCCCAAAAGCTACGCCAGTGATAATGAACGTTTCCTTGTATGCTTGGTAGTGTGTGCAACAAAATAAGGTTTAGAAAACGGGTAGACTGTAAACACTCTCACCCCTACAAATAAAACTTTTCTTCACCTGAACACTCTGCAGTTTGATGCATTACCTTGGGCTTAGTTTTTTGTCATAACTTTCAATATCTCTATTCCAAGAAAGCACCGAGCACAGGTATTATTTTTGACAAGATGAAACTGTCGTGGGGAGTGCCGGGAGCTGGTCCGTGCGTAATTCCGAAGTAGTTAGCTCGTTGAAGCATCATTTTCCTTTCAGGGGTTCACGGCTATCCGAAAGCAGGTTAGGCTTCTCCAGAGCTGTACGAAGCCCGTTAAAGTGGTCGACCGGGGTATTGTCGAAACAGCAACACGCTCGATCACGATTTCCTTACGCTTCTTGTTGGTCTAACTATCGTGTGCGCATGTGCGTCAGTAAGAAAGCTGCAAGCTAATTACCTAGAAGCCATGCTGCCAAATTATTCACTTTGCCACAATTATCGAGGGGGGTCTCAAACGTCTGCTTCATTACTTCCTTACAATCTCACGCAGGCTACTTCCGGGACAAGGTGGGATCTTACGACAACTTGTTCCGCCTGTGCGGCTCAACAGTGACCCTGGGTGCCATCATTTGGATCTTCGTTCACATCAGACTGTGGGCAACATCTAAGCACACGTGGACATTGGAGAACGGCACGCTGTGTGGCTCTCACGAAGACGGTGGGAAGAAAAAGAGCCAGCTCTAAGGTATCGTTTTCCGAGTGAAAGTGAACAATACGTGCGCGTTGCGAGCCACACACGCATTTATTTTTTCTCACCAACACCCATTCGTTTGCACCTACGTTACCTCCATCGAAATAAGCTTGCGCGCGCATAATCTTGCACAAGCACCCGGTGCGAACGTAAATCAACTTGGCGCTTGAGCTCATAGCAGGCATGCGTGGGCGAAATTGTTTTCGTTGCACCTGCGTGATGGACGGATCCAAACTCTGACCTTGTTTCGTACGAAAAATTATGCCGACAAGGCCGTCCCACAACATGGCAGCCCGCTCAAAGATCGATCGAGAGTCTTGCTTTCTTTTTGTGGCGTACTTTTCCGACATGCGTTTCGACTCGTTTGAATGTAGTTTCACACTGCGACGCCTTGCATAGTTGTGAAGATGAAAACAGGCAGTGGGCGAAGATTACAAACGTTGGGTGCACTAATAGAGTAGCTTAATGCTTTTTTTGGCCTTCAGTTATTGAGAGGCTGTGCCAAAGATTAATTGCATCATGTACTAACCCTGCCGGCCCACCGCTGTTTTTGATGCATCGGATGCCTTGGAATTTAGGCGGGTGCTACAGCGGTTTTGTTAGCATGAAATGCCACTTTTTCACTTTGTCACAGTAAAGTGTGTCCATCGAAAAGACCACCATAAAAATATGTATTCATTGCTATACCCGTGTATACGCGACAGAGTAGACCAATAGGTTATTTGAGATAAAGCGAAGGTTTCGCGCATATGTTTGCATTCTATTGTGCGGCACTTGCCGGACTTCAGCGTTACCTGAAGAGTGAAGACTTGAACGTTTCCTTGCTTCAAGGATGCATAATAAACATGAAATAAAGTGCTTCATTCTTTCCGTGTACATGTACACGATTCCAGCGAGTAGAGCCAGAAGATAAATTCACCGAGAGCGACGTGAGCGCGCTTAGATGCAGCTGTGAAGATGGTTGAACGAGACAACGCAACCCTTGCAGGCGGACCGAGCGAGCATGTATCTTTGCATGTACCGGATGACCATTTTTTACCTGTCAAGCCATCACTGCTTGGCTGCATTGGTTTCATGCTGACAGCGCTTAGGATGGTCTTTTATAAGAATTAGTTACGCATTTGTGAAAATAAGGTTATGTCGTCAAAGTTCACTAACCTGTATAATTCGAAAAATCACCACCTATATATAGTGAAGCAGTGCTGCAGTTTGCTCAAGGAGTACTGACACAGATGAAAAAAAAAATGTATTGTTGCTCTAATAATCACACTGGGTTCGAGAACACCAAAACGAGTTTTCGATGCCTCGGAACACACCAAATAGATATTTAATGCCGCTACCCTGTACCTGGTCGACTAACTCTAGGCTG
The DNA here is from genome assembly GCF_013339695.2 of Rhipicephalus sanguineus. Classification (NCBI taxonomy): domain Eukaryota; kingdom Metazoa; phylum Arthropoda; class Arachnida; order Ixodida; family Ixodidae; genus Rhipicephalus; species Rhipicephalus sanguineus. The sequence continues at coordinate 208,666,896 of NC_051179.1, forward strand.
TCCAGCAGGCCCACGATGCGGCCGAAAGGTTTTGCCTTCCGGTCCCTACGTGGGTGCGGCCCGCTACATGTTGAGACACGCTCTGCAGGACCTCAATAAAGGTTTTCATGCCACACCATACCGCAAAATCCACTTTAGGTTTCGATATCAAAACGACATTGTCACAGTGATGTGTCAGCACAGCCTGGCGTAGGCGTAAATCACGTGGGGACAGCAACTGGTGACGTGCTAGCCGTAGTTCTGTCGTTGGCTGTCATTTGCACGTGGTGATTGTAAACAGTGAGTGAATTGTTGTCCAGTGACTCCGACAGCGATTTTGGCTGTTTGCGGGCGTAGAGTTCGCAAGCGAACTGCGTTGACTCAATATAATATCCATTGCGATAGTGCCGGCTAGCAGGTGCTGGACGAGGATAACTTTAGAACCGAACTAAAATATTTTGTACTTGTTTCCTGACTATGGTAAGTGGGGAGCCTTGACGATGCATGCTAAGGAAACGAGACGTGTCCTTTTGGCAATGCCTCAAAATCATGCCTGTACTCCTTTAAGGCCAAATTTCCTACCTTATCCTACGTTCTTTTATATGTAAATACAGTTGTCCATTCATTTAAACGAGAAGAACCACGTTCACAGAAATAATGGAGAATTGTTGACAGAAATGGCTAGAACTTGGTATAGCAACGCTACAAACAGGCTGGTTTATTCGTACTTTCCTGTGAAGCTCTGTTGAACTTAGGAAAACTTACGCGAAGCACAATATACCCAATATAGGACAAGATATGGACACGGAACTGTCATTGCAAAGACGTTTCGGTCCCGCTACGGGGACCTTCTTCACATTTAATCTCTTTTTTCTTCTGTATCTTCGAAGTGGGATCTTGGTTCAGCGGGCTGTACGTATCAGTATCCTGCAGCATATGTTGAATCTTCTTTTCACATTCCAGTTTGCTCAAGACCACCGTGGCATTTCCCTTATCCGCGGCGAGAATTACGATTTCCTAGTTATCACGCAGTCTCTTTAGTGCCCTTCGTTCTTCAGGTAGAAGCAGGTACGTTTTATGATGCCGTTGTAGCTCGGAGAGCACGCTGACGACAAGGGTACGCGCTTCGTCACGGCGATGCGGTTCGACACACATGAGCGCGTTTTCAACGCCGCACGCCATCCTCTTCGCGTCTGGCTCCGGAGTCAAATTGTAGTTGAGGGCTGGGGTCAATACGGATAGCTCAGCGTTGTCGAGCTTGTGTGCCGAAAGGTTGTGCCCAGAACTGTGGTTAGGCGTTTTGGAAGATTTTTTACGGCGAGCTAGAATCCTTTGAAGCTTGTTCTCATGCACCACTTCATCTTGACGTGCGCGCAAACCGGCTTGAATATTGGCATACAACTGGATGCTTGCCAAATCGTTGGGATACTTACATTCAAGTCGGCGGCTAGCGAAGAAAGCTTCGTTCTCCAGTGAGCGTATTATTCTTTGTAGTCCACCATCCTGGCTTGCAGGAGAAGCAAGGTGTGTGACCGGGCTAGTTGGTATTCCATAGTGACGTGAACAGCGCGTATACTACACAAGGACGAAGAACCGACGAGGACTAGCGCTGACTTCCAACTGAAATTTATTAACACAAACATGGAAAAACGAGAACAAGTAGGCACACGTGATCACCGCACATTTGAATTGCGCATGACGGCAGGCATGGAGAGGGAACCAAGAAACAAAAAGAATTAAGAAGCAAAAACCACGAAACCGCGAAAAGACGTCATAAGAAGCAACCGAAGTATGTCTAGGTTATCTGACCGGATGAACTTAGGTAATCTATTTCTTTTTCAGTGAGGGCGATTGAAGGTTTGCTGATGCAATTGCCTTTAGCGATAGCTGCAGCTTCAATGATTATGCGCGTGCTATCCTGACGATGCCTAGCTAAAATCTGTATTATCAAATGCTGGAGCGCACCCGCATTGTGAATAATGCATTGCAAGAAAACCTTCTGTCCCTCTGCGTACCTTTTGGTTATGCTGCTGCAACCGTACATTAAGGCACCTGCCCGTCTGGCCGATATAGGTCTGTCCGCATGAGAGTGGAATGCTATAAACAACGCTACTAGAGCAGTCAACGAATTTATTCTTGTGGTTAATTTTGCATGAGCTTTCATCCCGTTTTATAGGGTTGGTCCTGACACTCAGCTCAGACAGCTTGTGCGGTGCCGAAAGTTGCGGTGATCACGTGTGCCTACTTGTTCTCGTTTTTCCATGTTTGTGTTAATAAATTTCAGTTGGAAGTCAGCGCTAGTCTTCGTCGGTTATTCGTCCTTGTGTAGTATACGCGCTGTTCACGTCACTTTGCAGGAGAAGGCGTTCAGCTTTTGTAATGACGTGGAATGCGAAAATACTTGCCACGGGTCTGTTAAGGCGTAGGGAGCGAAGAACTACGTCCCTTGCTTTGCAGGTTAAGTTGAACTGAAGATGTCCTTTAAAGGCAAAAGCAGGGGTCACTAGTGAAATGAAACGTCTCGGTCTCCCTAGCGGGACCGAAACGTCTTCGTGTGTGTGTGCGTGTGTGTGTGTGTGTGTGTGTGTGCGCGTGTGCGCGCGTGTGTGTGTGTGTGGTGTGTGTGTGTGTGTGTGTGTGTGTGTGTGTGTGTGTGTGTGCGTGTGTGCGTGTTTTAACGATTGGTCGGCGCTTGATTTTTGCGCCCTGTATACACCTTTCCTTTCAGTTCATGCGGGACGTGTCCTTGATTCATAAAAATTCAACAAGCGTAGCGCGCTACCAAGGCGACTCAGCGGAAACCCAGATCAACTGCGCTTCCGATACCTTATACATCGGTTTCGGGTAATAAACAGGCAGATGCACCGCTTGACCAAATGCGTTGCGCTGTGTTACATCTTTGTGTGAGCTACGCCGTGTTATAATTTTTGGGTTCACATTTCAGGCTTCGTAGCATGCCTTCCGTCCCAAAAGGAAAGAAAGTGTTCTGTCGAATGAACACAGTGCGCAGGCAAAGTCGAAGACGGCAATATAAACCTATGTCTATTTCTTAACGCAAAGCAAAACGGGAGAGAGATGCAAACAGGCCGAGGCAGAGAGAGGTTAACCAGAATTAATACATATGGTTGGTTGCCCGGCTGCCCAACACTAGGAGGAAGAAGAAAGAAAGACGGAAAGATAAGCTAAGAGAAAAAGCAGGCGGGAAAATGCGGAAAAAGAGATAGGAGGTGTTATAATTAGTCCAATAGGACACTACCGCGCAAAAAAGAATTAATAAAACCTAATTAGATTTTTGTCATGATGACAGCTTAGGTCGGAAACATCTGTTCCGACAGGGGCCTGTCACCAACACAGGCGAGCACTGCCGCTAGCGGCAGCTTGTGGACGCTGTAGCTAGCACAGCGGCAGGGAATGTGTGCGATAGTTTGCTTGCATCCGCGGTTGCTGGAACCAGCAATGCCTTCTATGTCATTTCGGAAGGCAAGATATTTTGTGAAAGCCACACCAAGCCACAGTAAGCAAAGCATCATTGTCTCGAATGGAGCGAGTCCAGATGGGGCCGATGTCAAAAAGCTGTGTTCACTGGGCGCAGACGTGTGTGCTGTAAACTTGGCGTGTTTTATAAGGATGTTATGTCTTCATTTTCGAGCTCACGAATTGTAATTCTTGCATCTGTTCGTGAGAAGAAGATGGAATCTTGAACGCCCTCTTCGTGTGGAGATCGAACAGCTGCATTATAAGTATGTCCATAGCCGATTAATGGCACAGTGGCTTGGGAGCCACTGAGAAGTGGTGTCCTGTTTCTAGCTCGGCAAGATGATGGAGCAGCTCTCAAAATTTCAACACTAGTTGTTTGTAAGGTCCAAGACTTGACGCAAATATCAAACACTGAAGAGCTGCCTTAGATCAGTGAAGACGCTCCGTTTCTTGGTTGGCTAATCATGAAATACCTGAGCTACGTAGAGCATCATGTTCCGTGGCTGTCGATGTCGTCCAGCCTAATCGCCACGCTGGTGGTTTTAACGGAGGAGCTGATGAGCTTGAGTTCCTGTCGTGCCCGACGACAGCTCAAAACTCGACACAGCTGTGCAAAGCGAAGTGTAAGCATAGCATAGCAATTATTAGTATAATATAGCAAGGTGTGGAAAGGGAAGTGAGGAAGAGCGAGAGCGAGTAACGGTGAGAAGGATAAGGAGAATGTAAAGCATAGCCACGTGCAGTCACGCTCAATATGACTTTCAACACGAGAGCACGGAACGTCCAGAGCTCCAAGATCACCCATGGCTTCCACTAGCGCTTATTTCTACAATCAAATGATGTTCGCTCATTTGGGTGTGATACCAAATAAGAAAATATAATAAGTGCCTAGGCCAAGGCACTTAAATTGCTGGTTGATAATAAAGTTTATTCCTCCTCCTTTCATTGTGGAAATGAGGCCATGTTGAAACAATAATATATGTTTGAGTTCGTGAGGCTACACGCTCCCGTGTTTCAAATCATATTGAGCGCGACTGTATAGTACGATACAGCAAGGGGGTGGGAAAGGGAGGTTCGGGTGAGCAGCGGTGTGAGGCTGTGGAGCAAAGAAAGAAGTATTCCAGAGAATAAAGCATAGCATAGTAATGTATAATATAGTATAGAAAAGGGATGGGGAAGGAAAGTGAGGGTGAGGAGTAGTGGCGTGAGGGTAGAGAAGGGTAGAGAAGAGAAATTAGGAGGGGAGAGGGTAGAGCATAGCATAGCCTTTTATAGCGTAATATAGCAAGGGCCGGGAAAAAGAATTGAGAGTGAGGAGGAAAATATGCGAGGGAAAGAAGGGTAGGGTGAAACATAAGGAGAGGTTGAGGAAAGGAACAGGCGCAAATTCTTCAACCCTAATTGGGAGCACGGCTCAGCGCCGGTGAAACATAACATATCCATGCATAGTATAGTATAGCAAGGAGTGAGAGAGGTAAGTGACGGAGAGGAGGAATGTTGCGAGGGTGAGGAATATAGAAAGGAGGGGCGAGGGTACAACATAGCGGAGGCAAGTGGAGGGGGGAGGCGAGTAGGCGGTTGCAGACAGGCAGGGGATGAAGCGGAGATGAGGAGCAGCGGCGCAGCTCGTAGGGCGGAGTGGGCGTGGGAGAAATAAACCTGCAGCCGCGCCGAACGCAGGTGGTGTGACGCTCGTGATGACGTGCTAGCTATTCATTACTTTGCACTTCATCGCTGAAGCTCGTCCTCAGCTCCGAGGTCCCTTTGTGTTTACGACGTTAGTTGAGGTAAAGCCACGCATAATTGTTTCTTGAGTAGATCACCAGTCCTGCAGACGCGTTCATGGTGGTGGAAGCATTAGTATAGAGATGGCTAGGCTCGTTGTAGGTCTCATGCAGCAAGAGCAGAGAAACCTGCTTGAGCGCTGATGACGAGAGTTGTGCTTTTGTGCGTATTCCTTCTGCGATGAGCCCAGCTTATGGACGAGCCACGCACCATAGAGGAGTCGCAAGTCTCTCTGGAACTGCATTTCCTGATGACAGGTACGCACTATAGGACAATACTGTCTGGCTAAAAGAGGCAAGGGGCTGGTTTTCGGGAAGTGAAACTGTACTCGCGGACAACTTTGCTTGGGAGTGAAGCAAAAGCTACGGGAGCGGAGCTTCTGCGCACGTACTTCTACGTGAAGTAGTGCAATATCACGCGTTCCACACCGCTGTGGAAAGTGATAGCTGCGTACAATGTGTGTTTCATAGCGACGCAGACACCGCTTAGCATTCGAGCTACACGTATAAGACGCAACTTTCTCATGCGTACAAAAACGTGAGGTGACAGCGTATAAATTAAAACAAATCCAAATATCTCACTTGTGTGAGCTGCGTTCTGTCTGAAAGAGCTACGTGTAAAGGAGTATTTTTTATATCTCACGCAGAAGATAGGAACGCAATTGTGGGACTACATTGATTAGCGGTAGGATATGCGCGGTTTGGCTCTGTAGCCTTCGCTTCATTGCAAGAAAAGTTGTCCACGAGTACAGAGGATCGCGAGCAAGATGCCTAACGTGTGCTTTGAGCGCTTCCATCACAATATGTATCTTGGCTGGGTAGTCGTTTGCGATCGCTGTGGTATCAGCTATTGACGAGAACGGCGGCAATCTAAAACAAACACTAAGCGCCCGGGGCGGGGTGCTTTCGATAGAGCGGGTATTAGATCTACAGGTATTGGGCAGCACAGGAAAGGCATACGCAAATACCCAGCAAAGAACAACAAGAATTGTGCGCGATATCAATAATGCAATCAATTTATCAGTGTAGTACAAATAAATTTGTTGCTAGCGTTACCACTGCTGGCACAATTGACTGGTTTTGTCACGGGCTCATGCTGACTGATGTTGCAATGTCGGCTGCACACGTGCTAATGCGGCCGACGCAAATTTCCTTTGAAGCCTTGAATAAATTGCTTGATTGGGTATTCGTAGGAACTGCACTTCATGCGCATGAATATTGCTCACATAAAGATTAGAACGCGTCCTTCGTCATTCATTTCTTACAAGAACGTCGAATGTGGTTAGTGGCAGCTTAAACGAGAATTTTTATGAGCATGCTCTTTAGTTCACACAATTTCCTTTCACTATGCAGTTTTAAACTTTAGCAGTCATGTGGACGATGCGTTATAATGGCAGTTGAACTGTGTCACACTGTTCTTCTAACCGACTAGCTCAATGTATGCGAGGACAGTGAACGTGAGGAAGCGCAGCAGTCTTGCTCATTGACATGTTTTTTTGAGCATCAGTGCCACGTACACCTTACTTGATCAGTATACAGTGTCGGCAAATACAGTTGTTTGACATCATGGTAAAATCTACACAGTGAGGTGTGGCAGTTGGATGTTGCGCTAATATTGCACAAATGAAAACTTCACCACGAGATGGAGACCATTCATGTGAGAACCGTGTGAATTTGTGAGAATAGAAAATGTTTAAAAGAGTTTGAAATGAACTTTGGAGCGCGCCTTGAACTTTGAATGAACTTTGAAGGCCAGCTGCAGCACCATTTTGCCTTAATTAGTAATAAATGAGTGGTAAAAGCAGCTCACACATCTTTGGGTGAGCTACGTTGCGTTCTAATTTTTGGGTTCACATTTCAGGCTTCGTAGCATGCCTTCCGTCGCAAAAGGAAAGAAAGTGTTCTGTCGGATGAACACAGTGCGCACACGAAGTCGAAGACGGCTCTAAACTAATCTTCCGAATGTAGAACTGAAGTCGCAAGACTGTTGAGCAGCAACGGCGTAATATAAGCTTATGTGAATTTCTTAACGCGCAACAAAACGGAGAGAGATGCAAATAGGCAGAGGCAGAGCGGTTAACCAGAATTGATACACATGGTTGGCCGCCCGGCTGCCCAACACTAGGAGGAATAAAGAAAGAAAGACCGAAAGATGAGCTAAGAGAAAAAAACAGGCGGGAAAACCGCAGAAAAAAAGAAAGAAGGAAAGCTGATTATAGGAGGTGTTATAATCTGTGCAATAGGACACTACCACGCAAAAAAGAATGAATAAAACCTAATTGAATTTTTCGCACGATGACAGCTTAGGTCGGAAACCTAGTACTCTCTGTTCCGACAGGGGCCTGTCGCCAAACGGGCCAACACTGCCGCTAGCGGCAGCTTCTGCACGCCGTAGCTAGCACAGTGGCAGGGAATGTGTGCCATAGTTTGCTTGCATCCGCGGTTGCTGGAGCCAGCGCTGCCTTCTATGTCATTTCGGAAGGCAAGATATTTTGTGAAAGCCACACCAAGCCACAGTAAGCAAAGCATCATTGTCTCGAATGGAGCGAGTCCAGATGGGGCCGATGTCAAAAAGCTGTGTTCACTGGGCGCAGACGTGTGTGCTGTAAACTTGGCGTGTTTTATAAGGATGTTATGTCTTCATTTTCGAGCTCACGAATTGTAATTCTTGCATCTGTTCGTGAGAAGAAGATGGAATCTTGAACGCCCTCTTCGTGTGGAGATCGAACAGCTGCATTATAAGTATGTCCATAGCCGATTATGGCACAGTGGCTTGGGAGCCACTGAGAAGTGGTGTCCTGTTCTAGCTCGGCAAGATGATGGAGCAGCTCTCAAAATTTCAACACTAGTTGTTTGTAAGGTCCAAGACTTGACGCAAATATCAAACACTGAAGAGCTGCCTTAGATCAGTGAAGACGCTCCGTTTCTTGGTTGGCTAATCATGAAATACCTGAGCTACGTAGAGCATCATGTTCCGTGGCTGTCGATGTCGTCCAGCCTAATCGCCACGCTGGTGGTTTTAACGGAGGAGCTGATGAGCTTGAGTTCCTGTCGTGCCCGACGACAGCTCAAAACTCGACACAGCTGTGCAAAGCGAAGTGTAAGCATAGCATAGCAATTATTAGTATAATATAGCAAGGTGTGGAAAAGGGAAGTGAGGGAGAGCGGGAGTGAGGTGACGGTGAGAAGGATAAGGAGAATGTAAAGCATAGCCACGTGCAGTCACGCTCAATATGACTTTCAACACGAGAGCACGGAACGTCCAGAGCTCCAAGATCACCCATGGCTTCCACTAGCGCTTATTTCTACAATCAAATGATGTTCGCTCATTTGGGTGTGATACCAAATAAGAAAATATAATAAGTGCCTAGGCCAAGGCACTTAAATTGCTGGTTGATAATAAAGTTTATTCCTCCTCCTTTCATTGTGGAAATGAGGCCATGTTGAAACAATAATATATGTTTGAGTTCGTGAGGCTACACGCTCCCGTGTTTCAAATCATATTGAGCGCGACTGTATAGTCGGATACAGCAAGGGGGTGGGAAAGGGAGGTTCGGGTGAGCAGCGATGTGAGGCTGTGGAGGAAAGAAAGGAGTTCCAGCGGTGTTTGTGTCTGCCTGTTTCTCGTGTCCCGTCCTTTTGCTGGCTTCCGTCAAGTATCATTGTTTGCAAGCTTTTGTGCCGTGTTAGCCTATGCGCGCAGCGGTCCTTCCCCCACCAGCGGGCTAGTGCGCATCGAGTCACACAAAGAGCGTCCCTCCGTCTTTTCAGACGGAGGGATACGCGCATGAAAGGACGCGCATGGCTATACTATACCACACTGCTGATGCAACATTCCCATGCTGAAACACAGCGCATCAAAGCGATGTCCGCAACAAAATGAAGCTGGACTGTTCATCTTCCATCAGATCTCGCTACTTGAAGCTGGACTGGTATTATGGTAACTATGTACCAAATTCCGTCTATGTCTTCCATAAAAACCAGCGCCAACGTTTAATGTTCCTGCTGAGTTGTTCGCCCAAAAGTACTTTTGCAAGAACTCTATCTATTGTGAACACAATGCATGCACGCGCTGTGAAATTATAATAATTTAATAAATTATTTGCGGCTTACCTGCGGCTTGGAGACCAAGCAAGAGGGAAAAATACTGTGCTCGTTATACTCCGTTTTCGCTTATTCAGAATAATAATATTTACTGCTGAATACTAGCAACTCTATACATATCATCACTTTTTTCCCTACTTGGCTGCACATTTGGCGTTGAAATTAAATGGAATGGCTACTTGGCTACTTTTAGCTAGAGTTTTGGCTCCTTTTCAAATCTACCTAACGGCAACCCTGCCATCAGGTAATGTCCTAGGTAAGCTGTTCATCGGTGCATGAGCATTTAGGTATAACACGGCAGCAACGTAAGTCTGTAGAGATGATTTTGAAACGGACTGGCTAGCTTAAGTTGCAAATGAATGTTTCTTGCCGAGCATCTAGGCCTAGCAAGCCCTGTGGCGATGGTGCTGTGTCTCATCACGGCGGAAACAACACCCCTGTTGATGGTGACAACACAGACTTAATATTGAGGTTGAAATTTTATTCTGCAACAAGAAAAAGCTACGAGGAGGATCGGTAAAAGCGACGAGAACAGCTTGAAGGACCCTGACTTTAGTGTACAGGGTGGCAATTAAGCGTGCGGCTCGGTGAGTACAACCTACTAAGAGGAAGATGTATGAGTGCCAAAATGGCGTCTCCGAAAGGTGGGATTATAATGAAGACATGAAGAGACAAAAAGAAGTAGTTGCTATATCACATCATTATACAAATGTTCAACAGATTACTGGTGATATATTAAATGTATTGATGCTATCTTCCTTTATTATGGGGTTGAGAAGCGTAGGCAGTTGAAATTTTAACATTTGATTTCCGTAACATTTAGATACATACCACGCTTCACGATGACGCTAGGCTTGTAACTGCGTCATTAGTTTGCAATAAATCCCCTTCATGTCAACGACAGAGCTTTTAGTCATACATTGCTGGCGCCTGAATGATACGGTGCTTCTGAAATAATTCCGCTGTGTGGCAGCGATATGGGACTTTCCAGGCTAGGAGTAAAGCTTTGTTGGCAGGAAGGTAAGTTTGTTAATGTTTACAATGGTTCTTTGACATACAAGGCATTATTTATTGAAGAGCATATGAGTATGTTAAGAGAGGTAGGAAAACAGTAGCAGTGGCAGCGCATACTGCCGGTTGCCCCACACAGTTTGATAACAATGTAGTTCACCTGATCATCCCATGTCATGTTTTGTGAAAGGTGTACGCATAATGAACTAAAGCTTTGTACCAATTCAGTTTCCGAGCTACTTAATAAAATGATGGGAAACTTGACATTGAGGTGGCCTGAGTGAAATAAAACACTAATTGTTTTAACGTTTACTTTTACGCACTTTATTTGAGCTAACGCTATAGTTTCGGACATGGCGTTATTCGCTGCACTACTTAAATTTTCTCTAGATTTGCTTGAAAAATAAACTCGCCTCATAAGAATATATTATATAATGGGCTGATTCATCCACACGGGCAATCTCTTTAAGGTAAAGTACGAATAGAAGCGGTTTCAGGATGCTTCCTTGCTGTACACCTGTTTTGATGGATCTTTTTAGGTATATTTCCTCAAAGTTACGAATTGATTGCGGTGTCGCAAATAAGACTTGATTAATTTGTACGCGATGCCTCTTATACCACAGTGATCCAGAGTTTGTAGCAAAATGCCATGCTTATTGAGGTTAAAAGCTTTTGAAAAGTCCACAAAGTGTCCAATCAACATATTTCTGGACCCAAAATTCAATGTCGCGAAGCAGAATTTAGCTGCTGTATATTTCAAACTGATAACACATGTATTTCCGCTAGTTTGCTTAATTGGTGTGTTTCTAGGTGTTCAAAGACATTTCTTTAACGTTCTCTCTTGCATTATTTGTGAGATGTTTATGTTCCTGCCGGAAAGGGAATGGAGAATCTAAAAAAATTCCGGCAGATCCCACACGTTCTGGGAATCGATGTCATGCGAAGCAGTAGGCGAGAGCAGACTGTACCAGATGCTTTAAATTACTTTGAGCCAAGCGCTGCGAGTTGGACCTGATGCTCTTGTGCAGTTATGGGCAATCGTGGGCTCACCGGGCACGCCGACTACAGTGGCTGTCAAAGGATTTGTTATAGTCCGACATAACGCCGGCGCTGACATTAGACAACAGATGTCAGTTTTATCATAACGAACGGGCCCGCTACGGTGCGATGTGCACACATAAGCAATGGTTGTCAGGGTACTCCTCCGAGTCGAGCAACGGTTGACTATAGCTTGGCGAGTCGTATGCGCTCAAACGTAACGTTTATGACATTGCTATGCAAGCGGACAGCTACGACTACGATTGACGTTGCCTATACCCGACGCCTGTATAGGGTCTTTTTCCTAAGCAGTTTCAAGCGCCGGGGTGGCTCTAAGGTAGAATCCTTCTTTGTCACGCAGGATGCCCAGGTTCTATTCTGGTTCGAAGCGTGATTTTCGTTCTTTGCGTCCATCGGATTTCTCGCTCACCGGCAACGCTGCCCACGCCCGCACCGGAATTTCTGCGACACAGGCTCCTTAACGCTATCGCTTTAAGATTTGCACAGTCTGTTATCGCTCTTCCTGGGTTGATACAAACTGTAGATCACGTGTGGCGCCTACACTGATTTCATGGGCCATGGTATGCTGGTATGTGTCACACGTGACTCAGAGAAAACGTTTCATTACGCAAGCGACAAGTGTGCCATGTTATTCATGACATGACCTGTTAATCTTGTTCATCGTACGCTAATGTCCTCCCATGCGAATATTGGTATGTGTCAAGTTCAGCAGATGTCCACGAGAGCGTCCAGGTGTAGGTGGTGTTATAACCGGCAGTGCAAAGATCCGGCCTGCAAGAGACTCTCATCGACGCATCTGACATACGCGGTCCGCGTTCCCCAAGAACGCAAGAGATCTCCATGTGCGTTGCAGGGAACGCGTGTCGGCGTTGCTGCAATACGCAGTCAGCGTCCAGCGAAAACGCTTGACGAGAAGCGCGTGCACAGACCGATATAAAAGGAGCGCGTCGGGTATGCGCTGGGGACTCACTGGCCTTCGCTCGCCCTCTCGTCTCGCTTTGGGCCCTGGTGACGTTATGGCGCTTCTCTACGCCCTGGGTTCTTAAACCTCCTGTAAATATGTAAATTAAACAAGTTTTCTTCTTGTACGTGTGAAGCGTCCCAAGAGTCCTCCTTCGCCGGAGCCCGGGTGGCAGCCTCAACCCCTCCTCGGTCACATCAACTGGTTGGCAGCGGCGGGATCGGTTCGTGTTCTTTCCTGGTACCGATGCTGGTGAGTGCTCACTTTCCGTAGAGATTCTACCAGGTGTTTTGGATAGATGGTGATGTTAATCCAAAGGGGTAGATTAGTTGCTGCTTTGTGAAGGATTGGGTTTATTAGAGGTACCTTCACGGCAGCTTGAGCAACGGAAGTCTGCACGGGGTGGCCATGGATTTGAACAAATTGAGAAAACCGGATTTAGTGCTTTTGTGCGAGGAGCTGGGGATTGAGGTGGCGACTATACATAGAAAGCCACACTTAATACAGGCAGTTAAGGATTCTGGCGCGGATGAAGAGGAGCTTGCCGAGTGCTGGGAGCTAATTGAGGAGAGGATAAAAAGGGCACAAGAAGACGAAGAGCGAGAGACCATCAGGCGTAAAGCAGAAGCTGCAAGTCAAGAAAGGGAGCTGGAAAGACTGCGACTTGAGCTTCAGATCGTAAAAGCGAAACTTGCCAGTAGTCAGGATGCAGAAAATGTAGGGATTCAGGATAGACCGTGCGAGAGTAACATTAAATGCGCGGCTGAGCTAGGTGATGAGTACAGCGTCCATCGCCATTCAGAGAAAGCACGCGTTCGTCCACATAGCAAGCTGCCTCACAAAGATGGCCCTGAAGGTCAAAACAATTAATACAAGGAAGAGGTAGAATTGCCCCTGTATAGCTGCACTGAAGGAGCACAGAAAGGTTTTTTGGCTACTGGTGGCCACATTCGTAAAGAAAGCTTTGAGCTGGTGGCCGCAGATTCTGGTATACCGCCAATTACAGTAACAGGCGTCACAATCAGGGCCGAAGATCAGGTGAATGACTCGCTGGTAAAGAACGATAAATTGACTTCTCGGTTTAGCGCAGTTGCCATTTTTTCGAGTGAGCAGAAAAAGAGCGCGGAATCACTCGGCAATGAAGAAAGTATACAGTCGGATGTGCTGTCGTCAATATACAGAAATGTTGATGGGCAGGACGGCCAAAATGGAACGGTCAGTTGTAGGGAGCACTATGATAAAGCTGGAGAAAGCGACATAGGAGAAAATAACAGATTGTCAGTGCACAGCTGCTTCACCGGCGAGGAAGCTGATGCATTTTCTGTGGTGTCTGGGGTTTCAGAGGGCACTTCCTCAAAGATATTTTGTCTGTTAGATTTTGAGCCAGAGGAAGGCGTTCGCATGCAGGTAGGGGTCGTTCGGACGCTCCTGTCTCCATGCGACCGGAGACAAATCCTGCGGTTCGGATCCCCTCTTTTCTGCACCGAGCATAGAAATTCTGTGAAGCGTCCGGCTCTTTTAATGCGGATTTGGAGACACGCGTCTCAAAGAGCACACTTCAAAGCGTCTTTCTGTCTCCGGTCTGGTCATCATGCGAAAAGTTCCACCCGTCTGGTTTGGGACGCTATCACCTAAGCGTCAGGTTCAGCTGGTCACCACCGTGCAGGCTTCTGCTGTGCAACAAACTAAGATAGGAGCCTCGTAGTAACGTAAACCTGGTGGATCTCGGGAGAGCCGGGTGTTCTCAGCGTTGGTATTGGGTTTGAACGCGTCTCTTCCCGGTTAAGCCAGGCAGAAGAGAAGTCCAGCTGCGACTACTGGTCCCCCAGCGCAGCATGGAGGACACGCTGAACTAGCCACTGCGGACTGTGGCCTTTCTGCAGCGCTTCGTGGCTTGATCAGTGGACAACCGGGCAGCGGCAACCGGGCCTCTGCAGCTGTGGACAGTCCCACGCTGTGACTAAGTGTGTGTTTGCTGTGGTTCGTTGCGACGTCAAGGTGTGCCTTCCGTAAAACCGGCTGTGTGGTGCGCGTCTCTGTGTTGTGGTGGACAATCAGTGTGACGCTTACGGAGACGGACTACGGCCACTTCAGGGAGCAGCGCCACTGCAGCCCTTACGTGACCTCTTCGGGCGGCGGACGAGCTGTTATAACCGGCAGTGCAAAGATCCGGCCTGCAAGAGACTCTCATCGACGCATCTGACATACGCGGTCCGCGTTCCCCAAGAACGCAAGAGATCTTCATGTGCGTTGCAGGGAACGCGTGTCGGCGTTGCTGCAATACGCAGTCAGCGTCCAGCGAAAACGCTTGACGAGAAGCGCGTGCACAGACCGATATCCGCCTCGTGCATCGGTATGGTGGCGCCACCGCTCGGCTCCCCTGGTGACTAGCGAGGAGAAAGGAAGATGTGCCCTCTCCCAACCCCCCATAGAATCCCATGCATTTTGAATCAAGTTTGCGATTTCGTTGCGCAAAAACAAACTAGCGCCATCTCTCGACAATACGCCACACCGACGACGCAACACGTCCTCTTGCTTCCACCGACTGGCCATGCTCCATGCTAACTCCTCTCTCCACTTTCTTTTATTTCTTTCGGTGGCCGTGAGAGCGCGCGCTGTGCACTGTGCTGTAGCGTACCCGACAAGACCGGCTGGCCTCGTCGCGTCTTCCTTGAACGTTGCAACGTTAATATTGTATTAAGGCGGTGGCCACACGTCGGACGACGAGCCCTGATTTCGTTCAGCTGCCATCTCATCAACGGCAATGTTTCAGACGCCTCAGTTGTGTACTTTTGTCCGTTGGTTGCGGGACAAGATGGCCTCCTGCAAGACCGCGTTTTTCCAAGTCAGCTGTGTGCGTAGTTCTCGGCGTCGTAGAAGTTTGATGACGCGAGGACGTCAACTGGTGCTACATCGTGGGAACCGCTGAAGTGACTGCAAGCTTGACGACATTGTGCCAGAATATTCTAGCGTACTGTACGCGCACGATTGTGCTACACTTAAAATACCGCGCTTGGCCTCGAGCGTCAACCTGGTACGCCTGTGTGCAACAGGCGTGTTGTTATCGTTGTTGCGTCGGTTAATATTGAATTGCAATTGGAATACCGTTTTGGCAAAGCTAAGTGAAGCTGTAAGTAGTTGTTCTGCTATATGCTCGCTACCCCACGAACATTACTTCTAGAATCGCATTTTATTTTGAGCTGCACGTACCAAAGGAGAATCTAGCATACGAGATACATTGCACGCGTGCGCATTTCCTATTTAAATCTGAGTAATGCCACGCGTGCGCATTTCCTGTATAAGTCTGAGTAATACCATGCTCAATTTAAAGCGCATGTGTTAGAGGATTGTGGCTTCAATGGTGAAAGTGATTAGATATTCCGAAATATGTGATTGCAATGCAGTTAGAACTTTCTCATATGTTAATACGGTCTGTGAACAAAAAAAAAAAACGCTGTGTGAATGTTTGTTGGTCATTTGCTACAGTACTTTCACGCATTATTATGCAGCTGTGTGACGGCTGTTAAAACGTTCAGCAAGTTAGATTTTGGTTTTCTTGGCCTAGTTGAGTGCTACGAGTGTTGGGCGAAGATAAAATCGCGTGTCTTTTGTGCGTTTCTCAAGCAGGCATACAGCCGTAATAGTCATTGTTGTACTGTTTGGGGTGTTCAATAAAACAAGAATGCTGTTTTGTACTGCAACAATTTTTATTTCATCTGTGTTAACAGATCACGCAAACAACTTGGACACATGCACGTAAGAAACGTACGCAGTGCATCGCGCGCACGCATTAAAAAACGGGCCTGTCATTTTGAAACAAATAATATAGAACAATGGACGTAACAGACGGCATGGTTGTCTAGTGGAGCAGCGTCGGCAGTACAAATATCAAACCAGAATGAAACATGAATAGAAAAACGGAGAGTAACAGGCGCTTTACCCACGGCTTCTCTGAGCCGCGCAGATCCACCTATCGCCACCGTCCGCCGTTGGTGGCGCCACCAGTACCACTGAAAGCAGCAGCGCACGAGGCGGATAAAAGGAGCGCGTCGGGTATGCGCTGGGGACTCACTGGCCTTCGCTCGCCCTCTCGTCTCGCTCTGGGCCCTGGTGACGTTATGGCGCTTCTCTACGCCCTGGGTTCTTAAACCTCCTGTAAATATGTAAATTAAACAAGTTTTCTTCTTGTACGTGTGAAGCGTCCCAAGAGTCCTCCTTCGCCGGAGCCCGGGTGGCAGCCTCAACCCCTCCTCGGTCACATCAGTGGCTAGACAGATGGATAGACAGATAGAAACGGTCAAAGTGCCTTTGTTTCGATTCCCCGCACTGTGCGAATAGATGTAACGCGAAACAACAAGTGAGGAGCTCCATACACCGCATTGTTTGGCACTGAGGCAAATTAAGGCATCCATATCCCGACATGTTCACTATCGCATGTTTGTCATGCATTCATGCATGTGCAGTCTGGTATGTATACGCTAATGAAAAGTATTTCGCTTACGTACGAGCGTTTATTTTGTGTTCGTCATGCACTCAGTTCGTGCCATACCAATTTTGGGAGATAAGCTAGCGAAACGACCGCGAGTGCACCAAGACAGTGTCATGTAAACCATATCGTAAATGACTTGCAGTTGATTATTTTCATGTTACGACCTGTCGTTTATATTCGTCATACAGTGATGTCACGCCATACTTATTGGCGCCATACATACAGTCATGTCACACCATACGGTAGCTTAATACTTACGAGGCTAGGGAAACGGCCGCGTGCTTCCCAAGGCCGTGTCATGTAAATCATGCTGTACAGGTCATGCATGTCATGATTGGCGTGTCACGACCTGTCATTTATGTTCGTCATACATTCTTGTCAAGTGATGCCAGTTTTGGTATTCATCAAATTAACCCTTTGGTAGACACAATGAGGCAACAAATGTTATCGTGCTAAGAACATTTTAAAGACGATAGTCTTTCTTGGGATACTTCAACGGAGAAATTTTGGTCTGTCTGTCTTTCTGTTTGTCGGCACGTCACTCGATTCAGCCACTCGGCCAAAGTTAAACCACTTGCCCAAGGGCCAGCCATCTTGAACGGCTGACTAGGTTCATACTTGTGTACATTGTCGATCAAAAAGCAAACATTACGCATATCTGAGGCGCAACATCACTAGGTAAGTATTAGGTGGTGTGTTCCTTTAAGAGAAAATTCATACATACGTAATTCTAAATACCCTAGTTTCTTAAACTGCGCTGAAAATGCGACTGCGCTGAAACTTGCCTTTCTCCGTGCCCTGTGCACGAGCTCACTGTTGTGTTTCGGTTTCGGTTCTGTATTGCCCTGTACGAATGCCATGGGGCGCCGCTCTGGCATTCCTATTTTACCCAGGCGACGTGCAAATAAAAGTGTGGGTAGAGAGTACTCGTTGAGTGCGGACGTTTCTTCTGCTTCAGCGCTTCACGCCAAACCGCGTGTTCGGGCTGGCTGGCGTCCCCGCCGGTCGCGTTGGTCACCGCCGGTCTTCGCCTGCTGCTGCGCCGGGACTACCAGCCCGCAACACAGCACTCATGTTTCCCGACGTATTGCCAGATGGCGTCCATATCTCACGCAGCGCCTCTTCTATCGTCTTTAGACGACATTTGCAGCGAATCACGCAGATACGCGACCAATTTTTTGTGAGGTATTGATCGCTTCTTATTTCTCAGAAAGCCATTACAAAAGTTGAGAAGTGTTTTATTGCGTAGAAAATAGCGGGACCCATATGTCCCACTGTCCCCTTCGGCCACTTTCATCAAGTGGGACTCATATGTCCCGGTGTCGCCTTGAGACAGTTTACATTTTATATCAGTGTGCACGTAGAAGAACGTTCCCCACGACGCACATGTACTTGGTGCAGACTTATTTTCTCCTAGTTCAGCACCAGAGGCACCGCCGTCGCGTGCCAGTCAAACTCGGGTTGTGAGTGTTTCCAGATAACCGATGCACGTTCGGAACACCACTCATCACGTCATCACTATTGTTAGAGTCATCTGGCAACCTCCAGGAAACAATTGGAGCAGATTCGCACTAGAGGTGCGAAGACATAGGAAGCAATGGAGCTGGTGGCGTTGCCCTCCTTCTTTCCCTCCTCCTCACCCTCACTTCCCTTTCCCAGTCCTTGCTATACTATACCATAAAAGGCTATACCTCTAATCTAACCTCTCATCTCACCATCACTTTCTTTTAGTACCCCTTGCTATGCTATGCTCTACACTGCTATGCTTGCTCTCTCTTTTTTATACCTGTATTTTGCGTGCCTTTCCTTGTATGTGTTCCTCCCTGCCTATTACTTTCTATGCAATTCTATCTTTTCCTCTCTTGCTTCCCATAGCGAAAAGCTGAAGAGCTCTGCTGTAGAACGCTGCAATCAGTACAGACCAAACGGCCCCAACAATATCGCTATACCCGCTAAGCCTCACATGATGCACGTGAATCACATGGCTTTTCGTAAAACGCCTGCGGTTTACCTATTCACGCTAAAAGGACCTGCAATCACATAGAGGTCGAAATTTAGTTGTGGAGTTGCAGTTGTGCACCAGTCTAAACAAACACGTAGCCGTGATAATTTTTCGAAACTGTGCCGTAATAGCGGAGTTACGCGCGTTTGATGATAGGAAAGACGCCATCGCTCGTTTCTCTCACTGACCTCCATTAAAAAGGCTGGACGGCGCATCCCCGCTCTGCGAGGCGGGCGCTTGTGAAGCCACCGGAAGGTGCCCTGTTTGTCCCGGAAGCCGGCGTCTTCTGTGCGTCTCAGTCGCGCAATTCAAATATTCTCGGGTACCAGCTGTTGTTATGATCGTTTTTATTTTTTATTTTTTCAAACTCTGCGATTACGCCTCACTTTAGACGCCGACGAACGCTACACGAAAGATGACAGACGCCGTGCCGACACCGTCCGAATACGGCGGAGTGCTGCAACGTACAAAATGCGCAAAAAGTAATGCAACTTTGAGGTACTTACGCGTGAAATGTCTTCCCTGACGACTTTTCCGGTCGATTCGTACAGTTTTCTGCGCTACAGGCAGGCATTTTTTTTTAAAAAAGAAGAGAAAAGCTCTCTTCCGGGACAAAAACGGCGGCTTCCGGTGGCTTCACGCCCGCGTGCTCGATGCGCCATCCAGCTCCTCCTAGTGGAGATCAGTGGTTTCTCTCTTTCCTTCGCAATGCGGCGTTTGTCGGCTCGACTCTCCTCCTGGCCGAGTGCTCCTCCTCGCAAGGCGGGGAGGAAGAGCAGCAAGTGTGCGTTTCTGCGAGTGGACAAGTAGGTGTCGTAGATGACGAGCAGGCGACATGTTGACGTGGTGGCGAACGCTGAGGGGATGAGCAATGCCGAAAGGCAGAGAGAGCAGAAGGTGTTTTGTTTCTAGGAATCTGTGGGGCGCCTGCGGCTGGTAGCGCTGCCGCGTTTGGCAGTGTTGATCGTGGCGGCATTCTGAACTCGATGCGCGCGTTTACTCGAAATGTTGAAAAAATTATTGGTCATTTAGGGGCCCTTTAAACATCACGGTTTTGCTAAGTGGTCACTGCAGTGCAAGAAAGACAAGATCTATGCACCCGACATCTTTGTATTTGTCTAAATTAGGCCACGAAAGCACACAAAAATTAAAATGTGGACACGGAAAAGGAAGAAGTGCTCCTTGACTTTTTGCGTTCTTCCACCTAGCGGAAATGTAGTGAAACTGCATAAGGGTGATTCCACGTAAGATCGAACAAACGATGGCTGGTCGACCTCTCAAATTTATTTCAAAATTTTATATATTATTGCCTGATGAGTGGAAAGAAGAGATCCGCAATTTGTTTTGCCGCCAAAAATTTTTTCGAACCACAGGAAATCAATAATGACGAAGAGGTGGAGTGGAGCGCTCATCCGCTCTGCTGTTTTGGCCAATTTTCGTTATGAATTGCACAAAATATAATAAAGTTAGGTAGCTGAAATTTATTTGCCTAAATATATGCATGTTTTTGCTTCTGCTCAGGTATTTTTAGTTTTTATGTGTAGTGTAGATGTTTTTATAAAAAACCTCAAAAATGGCCCAATCGGCAAAATTTTCTTTACTTTGAAGGTCTTTATCTCAAAAAAGCCTTGTAGCAGAGGTACGAAAATTCCGCATTACGTTCTTCGCATCCGTATCTACCAAACTGCCAAATCTTGTATTTATATAGCTTTTCAGTAAAGAGATATGATCGGTCTAAGTTCAAAAAAACACCGAACAATGAAAACTTCTGACGACAATTAAAAAAAAAACCCATTTTTTAAATTTCTTAAACTTTGTCCACTTATTCTCCTCCACATCAGCTTTCACAATCATTAAAAACATGTTGCATAATGTCGTTGCACTAATAGTTACGGCCCCTCCAATGAGACCCTTAGGCAAGGATGGGCAATTCCGACTTCTTGCCCAGCAAGTGTATAAAATGCAGGCAGGATTGAATTTCTTTTTATTAACAGGTCAGCAGGTACCCAAAAAGGTGTCGCCGGCACTGAAGACGTTAATTTTGAAATTATTTGGTCACTGCAGCGGCCACGAGCGCGGAGCTACCGAGTAGGCGCGCGCGCACCCGAGATGCTCGTTGTAAGAGACGGCGCAGTGAGAGCTCGTTCTCGCGTCCTCAGACCGATTGAGTTCGAAACAGCAACACCTCTCGGGTGACTTGAACGCACGTGCACTGGAGCTTCGCTATTCTATCCGCCCTCTGTTCGCATCTCAGCTAGGCGCTGATAACACGGCGGAGATGGAAGCAAGATGAAAACTCTATAAGGGAGCTATGAGCGCTCGCTTCACGCACGGTGCTGCCACAGAAACTGCGCTGCGCCAGTTGCGATCAGTGGAAAGCATGAACGTGGCGCTCCAGTGGCAAAGCAAAATATGGATTGTCAAAGGAAAGAAAAGCAAAACTATCGGTAACAGGATGCGCTTGTCTATATTAGATGTCGGCAGCAGACGGCGTGAAGTGGCCGCGCGTTCGGTGCGCTGTTCACACTTCATTCGGCGCGGATAGTTCTTGTGCTTTGCTCTTACTCTACTCCTCCTGTGCGTCTCATGACGAGAAAGTATAGCTCTGAATGAGTCTATTGTGGAGACTACCTTTCGAAGCACAAGAAGCTTAAAGGAGTACTGACACGAATTTTAAAAAAATTCGGATTGTTGCTCTAAATAAAAATACTGTTGTCGAGAAACGTAAAACGACTATTGTGGTGCCTGGGAATGCATCCTATATATTTTAATAAGCGCCACCTTAAAAAGACACTTTCGGTTTCGATATCGAGGGGGTGGCTTCTCAGTGTCGTTTCATTGCAGTGTGACGTCATGGAGATACAGAAATTCGCCACGTACTAGCGGGAAATCCGTCATCTGCTCGTGGTGCAATAGACAACGATGAGTGAATTGTCGTCCAGTGACCCTGACAGTGATTTCTACGATTTAGGCTGCATGCAGGACGCAGAACTCGCGATCTCGGAGGAACTGTCTTGACTTGTCGGGATAATGTCCTTGCAGTGTGCCTGGCTTGCAAATGCTCAGCGACGAAAACTTCAAAGTCAAATTAAAATATTTTATACGTGTTCTCCGACTCCAGTGTGTGGACAGCGTGGACACTGCATACCAATGAAACAAAAAATGTCCCTTTTGCGATGTCTCAAAACCGTGTCAGTACTCCTTTAATTATTGCAAAGAAGCCAAAATTTCGCAGAGTTACAGACCTAGACATAAATGCTTTGAAGGAACGTTTAAAGCCCGAAAGATCAGTGACTGTCAGTGAGACGGACTACTTGTGCTACGCGTGCTTTTGCTACCACTGGAATGAAAGATCTTCACGGAACGCACAGTTTAACGATGACATTCTTATGCCGCCTGAAAAAGAAATCGACGCAATTAACCAGATCACTGCGACTACCGGTACACGTGCGTTCAAGTCACCCGAGAGGTGTTGCTGTTTCGAACTCAATCGGTCTGAGGACGCGAGAACGAGCTCTCACTGCGCCGTCTCTTACAACGAGCATCTCGGGTGCGCGCGCGCCTACTCGGTAGCTCCGCGCTCGTGGCCGCTGCAGTGACCAAATAATTTCAAAATTAACGTCTTCAGTGCCGGCGACACCTTTTTGGGTACCTGCTGACCTGTTAATAAAAAGAAATTCAATCCTGCCTGCATTTTATACACTTGCTGGGCAAGAAGTCGGAATTGCCCATCCTTGCCTAAGGGTCTCATTGGAGGGGCCGTAACTATTAGTGCAACGACATTATGCAACATGTTTTTAATGATTGTGAAAGCTGATGTGGAGGAGAATAAGTGGACAAAGTTTAAGAAATTTAAAAAATGGGTTTTTTTTTAATTGTCGTCAGAAGTTTTCATTGTTCGGTGTTTTCTTGAACTTAGCCCGATCATATCTCTTTACTGAAAAGCTATATAAATACAAGATTTGGCAGTTTGGTAGATACGCATGCGAAGAACGTAATGCGGAATTTTCGTACCTCTGCTACAAGGCATTTTTGAGATAAAGACCTTCAAAGTAAAGGAAATTTTGCCGATTGGGCCATTTTTGAGGTTTTTTATAAAAACATCTACACTACACATAAAAACTAATAATACCTGAGCAGAAGCAAAAAAATGCATATATTTAGGCAAATAAATTTCAGCTACCTAACTTTAATATATTTTGTGCAATTCATAACGAAAATTGGCCAAAACAGCAGAGCGGATGAGCGCTCCACTCCACCTCTTCGTCATTATTGATTTCCTGTGCTTCGAGAAAATTTTTGGCGGCAAAACAAATTGCGGATCTCTTCTTTCCACTCATCAGGCAATAATATATAAAATTTTGAAATAAATTTGAGAGGTCGACCAGCCACCGTTTGTTCGATCTTACGTGGAATCACCCATAAATAACGTTGCAGTATGCTCAATAGATAGAGTCAGTGGGAACTCTCTTAAGGAGTTATAGCGCCGAAAAGGACGAACAAAAAGTGAGACATTAATGTCCCGCTGTACAACAAAGGGTCAAAGAAACGACCACGAAGGCACTAAGACCGTGGAATGTAAATCATGCCGTACATGACACCCATATCACGACTTTCGTGCTACTATCTGCCACTGATGTTCGTGATGCACTCGTGCCACACCATGCCAATTTTGATACATATCCAGTAAACGGAACGGCCACGAGAGCACGAAGTCGTGTGCGGCTAGCTAGATAGATAAGCTCAAAGTAGCAGAAGTTTGCTAAGAAATGCTTCGCATTTAAAAATATGTTGAAGACTTACGCAAAACGATGTATATAATTTACGAACATACTTAATGGAACATCTGTGGCCATTGCAGGAAAGCATGATGTATTACAGGACACAAAGGACAAAGGGAGAGTGAGAAATCAGCACAAATGATGTTTAGCTTGTGAGTACCTCTTTGTCCTTTGTGTAAGTGCGAACCGTAATACATCATGGGCTCACCATCTGGCCCGATGACATACCTTGCTGCAGGAAAGCATGCAGGATATCTGAGCCAAAAGCCTCACGTTCTTGTGTAGGGGAATCAATCAAAGAAACTAATTTTTCCGAGAGAAATACGGGGGTGACAAAAGAAAGTCTTAAGAACTGTAGCTTTACAAGGCTCCGGCCCCTACTGAGTCCAGCAGCGCAGGAGCACGGAACAAAATGTAATTGTGAAAAATATAATAAGGCATATATCAATGTAAGCGCGTTAATTAGGTGCTTGCGATGATCATATCAGCTCTGTCGGAGTAATGTCCGCGAACTTGTGACAGCCATCGTAGGGTGCTGCAACAGGGTTCCCTTCGGCATTCAACCATAAGCATGGTGTCCCTTCAACAGAAAGCCGGCTACGTTTTGTTCATTTGCAGACTATAATTGTCCCATTTGCAAATGGGACAATTATAGTCTCTCTGTTCGGCCACTGTCACGTAAATAGTGGATATTCAGCGAATTCCGAGCACCTCCTCATTGTTTCACTTACGGTGTAGACTACGGTACCTAAAGCTACAGCTAGTCCTAGAACAACACGTCGTGAAAGTGCAAGCACGACTTCATTACCTCTTATTCTAAGTGAGTTCTGCGGAATCCTGCAAAGTGAGGCAAGGGTTAAGAAAGAGAAATTAACAGCCACCCATTCGTAGGAAATCCATACGAATTTTTCAGAAAGAAAGCCTCTTAGTTGCCGAACCCGAAACCAACTCACTTCCAGGGCGGTCGCTCTACCATTTGAGCTAACCAGGAAGCTAGCAACTGGCAGCGCGAGAGAGAATAAATCGACAACTCGAAGCACCTGGAGATATAATATTCCAGATGAGTTCTGCGGAATCCGACAAGGTGGCAGAAGGGTTAAGATAGGGAAAGTGACAATCACCCGATTGCGGCACGCTGCCACAAGAAAATCCATGCGGATTTCTCAGAAAGAAAGCTTCTAGTTGCGGAAAAATTCGCCCTGGAAGGGGTCATTACCTCTTCGAGCGAGGACACAAAGCCACGTATCAATGACTCCCAAGGTACTGCGGCATAACGGGTAAATTCCGGTGCTCATCCTCCACATAGATGGCTGAGCAAGAATTCATCAACCTTTCAAGAACAGACGTGGGAGACAAAATTTGTGTGCACTCTTATGATACCATAATATCCATGTGAAACACACCGTTTCCAGCACACACACGCCTAACCTCTGGACCCCAGTGTTCGACATGACCGTCTTTCTGAACTCTCTCGACTTAAGACAGCAGTACTTTGTCGACTGTGGTTTGGTGTCATTTTTTCGGAACTATATTGCCTTCCGCGTCAGGATGGAAGGTAGCGCTTCTTGTGATCACTGCGGCAGCAAGATCATGCTGTATCCGGCTGTCTTCGCTGCGGCTTGTAGAGGCAGTCGCCGGCGACCGTGTTGTCCCGTCTTGACGATAGTTCCTTTCGAATCAGACGATTCCAGAGTGACTACTTAACGATCATCGCGAAGTTGGCCAAGGCATTAGTGAACAATGTAATATGTGCGACACAAACGGGCGCACACGCACACACCCACGCACGCTATCTCTTTCTCTGAAACACACTCGGAAACTGAAATGGGTTATTCAATGCAAGAACACTGGAATAACAGAAATTAAGCGCATTGAGAGTATATTAAATTGGCAGTTGTAAAATCTTGCTAAACATCTACCAGGCCCATAGCCAGGGGGGGGGGGGAGCACCCTAGGGCCTCCCTCCGAAATTGTGATGGAATGGGGCATTTTACCCAAAATAAGTAAATAGGTGTTTTTCTGAAATAGTCAACGTTGTGGCAAATTCCCCGCCCCCTTCCCTCTCCCCCGGGAAAGATTCCTGGGTAGGGCCTGACATCTACCGTTTCTCGGAGAAAGCTGCTTCGGCAGACGCATAGATAAGGTGCTGCACCTTCTTGAAATGCATGAGGGAAATGCGCTACGAAAGTGCAGCTATAAGAATATACAGTGCTGTTGTTTAACAAATTATTGTATGTTCGCTCTTGATCTACGTCACTGTTTTCACATTGTTATGAAATAATTATTGGAATAATTCATCAAATTGTACTGCACAAGAATCTTCAATGTAGCACTTCGTCAGCCTGCTGTTAGATTTCGAAATTATCTTTTCTTTTTCTGGCGATAGCAGTCCTGTTTGTATTTTCCGAGCTAGAAAGGAAAAAACGCAGAAGATTCGATGAAGTGTTAAGTAAATAAAAACATGGTTGGTCCGTCCGTCATAGCAATCGGTATAACACGAAAGTGAACCGTCTCTTCACAGGAGTGTTTATTGTACATTGATATATGAGAGCTTGCGCAGTGTTTTATTGGTGTTTGGCAGCTATAGCCCCATTGTATATGGATGCACCCACGTCGACGCCTAGTGGCTCATCTCCATCCCGACGAGAAGCGTCTATGACCTGAAGTAGTTGTCACCCACCCGGGCACTGCACAGGGTGAATCCCACGGAAGGATGGCATCAACAAGCACGTAAAGAACACTGGTATTCGCTGTGCGCTGATTCAAAGAGTCGTCATTTGACGAGACAAACGCCAAGGCGTGCGCTCCCCAGTAATATGGTAACCTACGCCTGTGCCCATACATATACCGACCATGGAGTTTCCTGTAATAATGCATTGAAAGCCTCCGTTTCACTGAAACTACTCAAGCGTTCCCTGTCGGCACTCGTTAGTGTCGTGATACATTAACTCGATTTGCCGCTTCTAGACGGCGACACCGCCCCGCCAACGAATATCGCTGTCAGAAGGAGCCGTGAGAAATATGGACAGCGCAGTACTTCGCCGTAATTATTCAGAAATCCTTAGACTCTCATGTAGTACCACGTTCATGGAAATCAGCCAAAGTAATCCCCTTGTGTAAATCAGGCCATAAGCAACTTCTCTCGAACTGCAGACCGATATCTCTTACACCTCATTCATGAGAGATGTTAGAACTCATTATTCATAAACATATAATTGGATTCCTTGACTCGAATAATATCCGTAACACCAGCTTGCCATGTCAATATGAATAACATCAGCTCGGCATGGTTTCCGTCGCGGTTATAGCACTGTAACACAGTTAGTCGACTTTGTGCATGGTGTCGCCTATAATTTAGATCTAGGTGATCAAATAGATGTCATTTTTATTTATTTCTTTAAAGATTTTTAACTCTGTGATTCATTCTAAGCTACCGTTAAAACTAAACGTCATTCTCAGTAACATTCGCATTGTTTCTTGATTAGCCAGTTTTTTTCAGTCTCGCTCACAGTTTATTTCTTTCAACTCAACAGAATCACCTCCCGTTGACGTTACGACCAGTGTTCCTCAGGGATCCGTACTAGGCCCTTTATTATTTATACTATACATTAATGACTCAACTCTTTTTACCTCATTTAAAATCAGTCTCCACGAAGATGACTGCGTTCTCTATGAATTGATCAATTCTATTCATGATCATTACCGCCTTGCACAACCACTCACGTCTTTTAGCGACTGATGTAAAACGTGGCAAATGAACATTAACGGTAATAAAACAAATGTGATGCCTTTTACCAATCGACGTAACCCCTTCACTTTGGACTATAATATAGATGGCAGCCTACTCAGTAGAGCGTTCCAGTACAAATATTGAAGAGTCATTTTTTCAGAACACCTTTTTTAAACTAACCATATTGATTATGCAAACGGTGATGCTCTAAAAAAATTAGGTGATTTGTGCTGGAATATACTAAGGCCCCTCGCGATACTAAGCTGCATTTATATAGATCACTCAATCGTTCTCTTCTTGAATATTCATCTGTCGTCTGGTTCTGCCCTGCAAACACTGTGAAATAAGCTCGCTCGACAACATTCAGCAGAAATCTATCCGTTTCATTTTCCACAACTACAGCAGCAACTCTCACTGACTCTCGCCCCACAGCCATTAAACGTTAAGTCAATACTCACGCAATATCAAATCCAAGCTTTCAATATTTACATGCAATTATTATCTCCTCGTCGGACCTTTCTGAGAGTAACATCATCACATTTACAAACGAAAGTTGTACTCGTAGTTCCCAGGCTTTGAACGTAACACCTTTGTTTGCTGTACTAATACATTTAAATGCAGTTTTTTTTCCACGTGCAATAGAGCTTAACAAGGTGTGGGTTCGAGCTAGTTGGTACTCCATGATCAACACCTCTTGCGCAAAATTTTCTCAGACAACGCACGAAACACCTTGTTCGTCCGTTGTCTGAGAAAATTTTGCGCAAGAAGTGTTGATCGTGCAATAGAGCTTTGGAATTCGCTCCCTGGTAACATTCGCTGATTACCACTAAAATATTTCATAGTTGCCCCTAAAGGACATCCTACTCACATGTAAACTACTTCATTTTTATTATTGTTCCTCTACGTGTGTAATTCCTTTACCATTCCTCGTATTTTCCCGAATTTTCCATTTGACCTCTGGAATTATATAATGTCCCATTTATGCCATAGCCCTAATTAGGGCTTCAGTATGTGTAAATCGTGAATACATTGTAAGGCGCGCTTATAAATTCTCGTGCATGTGCGTCGGTGGCGCAGTGGTTAGAGCGCCGGGCACCTTTCCTCGTGGACCAAGAGGTCGGCGGGCTCGATTCCCAGGAATACTTAGGACAACAAAAGCCCGCTATGCGGGGAACACGCAACGCTTTATCACGTTACATGGGCCTGCCAACACTCAAAGTCTGTGCCAATAAACAACACACCAACACCGGAGCAGTGGGAGGCTGCGCTGTCCTGCTTTAAGCCTGAAGAACAGCTCAAGCTGATCGACACAGCTCTCAAGATGGCAAAGGCCACAGCGGCCCTCGACTGAGCGCTCCACCTTCGCCGGGAGAAGTACTTTGCACTAATAAAGTTTTTCATTCATTCATTCCCAGGTCGTTCAAATAAACGAAAGTTTGTCTTCTGCTTTTTCTTTGTCATCTGTTCGTGTACATTTTACCGACGTCACTTCCGTGACGGATATGATATCAGTGAAGTCTTGGTGGACCCCGGCATAAAACACTTTCGTGTTAATATCAACAGCCATGCACTTCGTACGGATAGCTATGCAGCGAAACTGAGCCGTGCAGCCCGATTTTTATTACTGGGTTACCTTCGATTATTCAGAAATGTCTATGTGATCTATAATCCCAGCCATGCGCTCTCACCTTATAACTCTTCAATGGTTTCTCTCGCGTGCGCATGGAGTTGCGCCAGAGGAGATTTCTGCGGTCTTGCAGGCGGACCACCGTTTTCGGCTAGCCATATACAGCATCGCTGTAATAAATGCTTTCGCGCGCCAATATTATTGCCCTCAAATATGTGACCAACAAATGGTCGATGGCGCCAGCAGCCCGAAAGTGAACAAGTAGTAAGCAATGGAAATAAGTGAATAACAGTTTTCAATCTAGGATTATCCTAGGTCTGTCGTCTGTAAATTTTTAAACTTAAGAGAACCACGAAATACAGTGTATATATATAAATCGCATGGATTTCTTGAAGGTGTGCGTGAATCTTTTTTTTTTTGTGGCTGCCGAAATGCCTAGGTTTCTGAAGTGATGGTCCAGCATACATAGGATGCAGCGATTGTCACCGCTGTCCCTTCAAGTTCGCTTGAACCCTATTCGTCTCTACGGCAGGCTGCAGCTTCGGTCTATCTTTTCGCAGCCTGTTTGAGAGTCTTTATATGGTTAATTACCTGTCACGTCTTTTATTTTTCAAACTACGGGCTTCCCTCGCAGCCTGCAAAACGCGAACCCACCGCGGCAAACTTAACGTGGAGAAATATATCATACATGTCCCAATAGCTATCAATGTATTATCCTAATAATTCTTGTTCTAAGCAGTTCTGGAACTATAGAATAACTAGACACAGGTAAATATTTATCTAAGATGAAAATAAAAATGAGAAGTGTCTGTTTCGCAAAGGCTGTAGTGAGCAATACGAAATTGGAATACTTGTAATGAATGCCTCGATTTAAAAGGCTTAGCCTGAGATGATAGCTGGGAAGCCCTTTCCCTCGAAATGGCACTATTCGAACGGTTCAGTGATGCTCATTGGGATAGTATTGTGAGAAAAATAAGAACACACGGCGTAATATATTGGAGATCAAAGCATTGCAGAAGAGCTTGCAGTTGCACAATACTCCCCAGACATTGCAGCCTTATCTTTAATGATCTAAAATGAGTATTTGTGAGAATTTGGTTATTTGACAAATAGTTCAGTGTTGTGATAACAGCTGTGCGATTCAGAAAGAGCCTATGTAGTTGGGTTCTGAGCGAGGAGATGGTAAATGCTACAATGAATCGGAAACAAAAATTCGACAAAATACCGCACACTGCCTCAATTTTTATTAACTCAAAAATGTATTGAACATATTGCATTCGCTTAGCATTTTTTAGTGTGTATATATTTGTATTTGATGTGCATCAGTTTGTAGATGCGTGTGTGTGTTTCACTTTATTGCTACTAAAAGCTGTTTGTCGTAACGCCCTCTACTCTACGTTCCCTGTGGTGGGCACGCCACTTGCATATCTTTGGATTTTATTATTACGGTAGGAATTGTACTGACACTCCAGGCGCAGTTTTTCCGTCGGCGTCGCCATGAGGCTCCGATTGAGTCCATATAGGCAACGGCGCCCTGTGCGTCGTATTTTCAATGTGCGAGTGAAAGCGCGCGAAGGCAGCCGACGATCGGCGCTTAAGCGGAATGGAAACGCGCTGGCTGTCTTTCGTCGCTCGAAACGTCATGGGGGGCTGCGCAGGAGATCCCGGAGTGTGCGGGTTGCGTCGCTCGGGGCAGGAACCTTGATCGGCTGGGCGCAGTCATGCGCGTCCTTTGTGCGTACTATATAGTTTGCGTTGTAGCGATAGGCAAAACAAATGCCGCTTCGATCACTAAAGCGGCCGTGCTCCCTTACGCCAAAGTTTAGTTGAGTTATGTCAGATCAGCTGCTAAATAAGTTAACTGCTACCCTATCAGTTAATTTGGAAAGTTGGAATTTTGCGCCAATGAAGGGCCTTCATTCGCACAACATTCCCATTTGTTGTTATCGCATTCATTGATCCGCCTTGGCGGCTAAAATGACTGTTTTCTTAAACATTTCATCACAGCTCATACCTGTCTTTTCCACACTACTGTCTGCGCCTATTCTGTCAGCTAGTTAGCTTCAACTGCACACTTGCGCCATAAAAAATCTGGGAAAGAATGATTCAATGGCCTGTGACTACTTTCTGCAACAGCGTTGTGAATCGACATTCCTGGAAGAACGCATCAACTGCAATCAGAATTCATTTCACTTGAATCAAGATTATTTCAATGGGTCCAACATAAAACATCACCAATTATCTGACGTAGTTTGCACAAATAATCGATTGACGTAGCTTTCGCGTAGGTGTTCACGTTGCTCCCTTAAAGCAAACCACAGCCTTTATAGAAAAGGGCTCGACTTATTTAACATGTCCGGAAGCGTGCTTGAACTAATGGCTCTAACTAGAGCGTAGAATTACGATTATAAGTTACGCATACGCGCCAGTGGATATACTGTATCGAAGATAAAAACATCCAAAAATATTTAGGTTTGCACACCCACATAAGGTCAAAGATTTATCACTGTCTTGTGATTTGGCAATTGGAACAAACGTAACCGGGGCCGAATTCACACAATTTTTTGTTTCCTAAGTGTTCCATGCCATTCGCTAGCTCGATACACTGGTAATATGTACAGGTTTAGGATTTGCTGAAGCTTTACCTTGCAAACCACTGTAGTGTCGGATTTTATGAGAACGGGCTTCGATCTGATTATTTTCGCTTCGGGAAGCTAATTAAGCGAATGTATATTTGATTATGTATAACATTATTAACATCTGTTCAGTTTTTTTCGTTTGCGCTGTGGCCAGTTCCAACATCAAGAATCATCTAAGGCTTCCTGCCAGGGCCCAGGACGCGATCCGAACTCAGGCAGCTCCGGAATATGAACGCCCCTCCGCAGATACATTGGCGAAACAAAGATGTTCATCCCCCCTCTTTTTTAAATGCCTTCCCGATGAGCTCGTATGCAGGAGCCACCACAGATCATGTGTAGTATATAAGCTCGG
This sequence comes from Rhipicephalus sanguineus, assembly GCF_013339695.2. NCBI lineage: Eukaryota > Metazoa > Arthropoda > Arachnida > Ixodida > Ixodidae > Rhipicephalus > Rhipicephalus sanguineus. Next base: position 208,698,891 of record NC_051179.1, read on the forward strand.
GCGAAACAACAGACGAAAAAGAATAAAGGCCTGACGTCAAGCATGTTTACTTAAGGCAGCGTTCGACAAGACAATCACCTCTGACATCCATCTGGCTTCCTATGGAGCTTCATTCGTCGAACGCCAAGAACAAGAGCAGCAAGAAATATTCGCACATCTGTGGATAGATGAAGCACTACATCCGAGTTGAAGAACCGTAGGAAACGAGTCGTTGTAAGCCACCTGTGCACGAACTTATCGCTACTGGGTGCCAGAAAAACAAAAGACATTCTTTGCCGACACCGGCAGATTTCATGGCACGGCGATCAGCGTGCGCTTCAGAAAGTTTGTGGCGCCGTCGCTCTGTACACGGAAACTATATTCGTTTTCGAGGCGTTTTTTGCTCTTGCGAGTGAGTGCACTTCGAAGCAGCGTTTAGCGGAATGTCTGATGCGGGTCAAGTCAAGAAAAAACGGAGGATACTGCGGTATGGACCTGACAGTATGCACAGCTGGATGACAGCAGGTAGGAATTATTATGACGTCAGAGAAAACCAACAGTTGATAGACGATATTCGAGGCAAGAAAGAACGAGAATTCGAAGAGGAGATGGAGGGCATTTTTGCAGTGACGGTCACAGGTAGTCGAAAGATAATGAGGCCCAGGAATCTACAGCAGTAGGTGTATGTTTTTAGTTTGAATTATAGCGTATAGAAATGAACATAGCGGCCCCACAGCTACCAGAGTACTCCATAACGAAGGCAATAAAATTTCAAGAAAGGAAGGTCTAAGGCAAGGAGATCCGAACCTTTGAATATTATTCACCGGATGTTTATAGAAGGACTTTATAGTCCTGGATCGGTAGCAGTCTTTGATGAGAGGTAAAGGTGCCCTAGTATGGTTAGATTTGCTGACAACATTGCCTTGCTGAGTAACCATGGGAAAGAAATGCAGAACTTGCTAAAATGGACGGGCTACGCAGAATCGTGGGTTCAAAAATCAATATGCAGAAAACTAATCTCTTGGAAAATTGTGGAACTGGTAAAGCAGTGCGTCTACTTTAGGCTGGTAACGACTGCATATGCGAACCATAAGTGTGAAGTAACTAAAATAAGAACGGGAGCGGGGTTGACTGGTGTTTTAAGATCACGAACGGCAGTGAACCAGCATCCCTCAAGAGAAAGGTATTGGCCTCGAGGAGTTACGGAGTCGCCCTCTATCGGACGCGCCTCGATTGCGTGCTAGGCAGGATACCGCCGGCGCGCTCCCCATAGGTTTTGCTGTCGGCGCTCTACAAAAACACCTCGCGGAAGCCCTCCAGGGCATTTCTGTAAGTACTTTCGAAATGAACTGTGTTCTTTAATGTCAAAATAATCATTTTCGATGAACTGAAAGCACAAGATAGTCTACAGTCGCTGTCTCTTTGCAGAAAACCGAGCACCCGCTTCACGCTGTCACCGCGTTGCAGACCCCTGAACTGGCTTCTTGCGTGAAAGGTAGTCACTCGCTGAGTGCAAACTATGTGAAATATCTCGTTAGAGTAGACTGCCTGTATAACCAAACGGAGCATAACAGAAAGAAGCCCCAAGCCAGCGATCGCACGGGTTCGCGACGACTGACGGTGCCTCTGCATGTATGAGCGTCTGCATGTATGTTCGTACTGATGGTTTCGCTTTTGCTACGAGCGCATTTTGGCACCGCGCTGTGAACTTTAGGCCGCAAAATATGAGAATTTGTGAGTAAACAAACAACGACTGTTGCGCGGACGCTATCAGAGCAGTTCAAAAACAATTTCCTTACAACTGCGGCTTCGGTGCGCATGGCAACTTTGTGATCTGCCGTCCGGACGATTCAGTGTTTTTTTTTTCTTTTTTGGTCCAAAATCGGGTACGTTTCAATGTCATTTGATAAGTTGTCTCGCACTGCATATTGATCGGTCTTCTCAGCGGGCAAATGCCGCTGCTTATGTTTCTTTATTCCGCGCATTCGTTTCGTTTGGTGCTCACACAAAACGTGAGCAAATGCGGCGCCTTTTTTTAATGCTCCTTAATTATCGTTCCGTTTGCAATCCAGTGAACTTGCCGCTCTCTGTCATCAACAAATTCATAGACCAAAGCTTCACCACTTCGAGATTGCTGGTGGAAGAAGAACCAGTCTACGAGACCGAGCATGTAGTAGCATGCGACGCCTAGGAAAAGAAAGAAAATACAGTAACGTTTGCGGACTTGTTCTGCAAACGTCGGCTGTGAACTAGGACCCACATGAACATGAAATAGCGGTGAATAAAATAGAAGTTACTGCAGCAACCAACAGCCGCAAAACAGGATAGTAATTATTTGGCATGTACCCCAGCAATTTTGGCAGCAGTGTCGTGTCTACGCCAACAGGGTGGCATCTTTTCCACGTAAATGAATGAGGCTCCAAGAAACTACATGGGGTTGGCCGGTGGGCCGATCACGGAGGCAATGCAAAATTTATGTAGCTTATGAAGCAATGCATGCCTCATCAAATAGGAAGGTTGCCCGTCGGCGTCCCGCGTCGGCGGCGTCAACACGAGTGATGCAAAAAATAATCGTCACGTGATGGTGTCACCATATGACGTCATCATGACGTCACATATCGCCAAAATATGTAGCGTCATCATGACGTCACATGATGACGTATTCACACGTCATGGTCGCTTTGCATTGCCTCCGTGATCGGTCACGGAGGCCGTGCAAAACCGCGTTAGGCGCAGAACGCTTTTGGAGGGGGGCGCGGGAGAATCAGTACATCGACTGACAAGAAGAAGATGGCTTTCGCCTCCTAGTCATCTTTAACGAATGCATAAGGGACCCTGTGCGTTTTTTAATTCAACGTATCTAAACAATGACTTGCGCATCTGCAGCCGATTTTGTGGACGCTGAGCACGGGGCCGACGATCAAGAGGTCGCATTGGAGGGTTCTGAGATGGCATCGCACGTGGCAAAAGGTAGCGCTTTTACCATCGTGTGGCAGATAAGCATCATTTGCCGGCGGGAAGCGCGCGTGAGCCATCGTCTCAGTGCGCGCTGTCTGCTACTCACCGAACATCGCAGGCCCGAAGCAGTAACAAAAGTCTTCGTCGCGGAAGTGCTTGTTGCACACAAGACTCGTAGCGGATGGCTACTTGCCGGTTCTTAGCTTTACAACCCATGCTTCACGCTCTTTCTTGTCCCGCGGTTACCAGTGCAGGCTGACACTGGGCTCCTTTGCGTAAGCGCGGCACTGCGGCACTGAGCGGTAGAGCCCCATGTTCGTCGCCTTCGGAGGCAGCCACTATATTACAATGGTTTCAATTGAGTAGAAAATGAGAGAAAACTTCCGAATTTGAACAGACAGCAGCGCATGTGGGACTTGAAACTCGTTTTCAAAGCACGCGGCAGTGCGCCACAAGCAGCCGACGCGGCCGCTGAGACCACGTGATCCTGCCAAGCACGTCACGCCGACGGTGGCGCCGGCGTTTCCAGTGGTGGGCCTCGAGGCCAATACAACAGCTGCATATTACCGGTATTTACCTGCGGAGAAGAAACGTGGGGGCCAAGGAAATGCGTGTAACTTAAATTGAGTACCACGGAGCAAGGCATGGAAAGGAAAATGATAGGCGTAACTACGTTAAGGGGCCAGAAGAAATCAGTGTGTGTTTTACTTTTTGTTTATTCATAGCACCCTACAGGCCCCAGAGGAGCATTGAGCCGGGGGAGGGGGGTGGGTACAGAAAAATGAGAAGAAATAAACCACAAAAGCAACTACATCCAAGGAGGAACACGTAAATTTGTACATTAGAAGGAAAAACATAAGCAAATGTAGTAAAAGACAGCACGACAAGAAGGGAAGAACATCGTTGTACAAAGACAACAGAACATATAAACTTGCAATTGCTCTCGAAATTTGCTAGGATTTTTCAAGGAAACAATAACATCTGGAAGATTGTTCAATAGTGCGATGTCACGCGGCAATGCAGAATTCTTGAATGACTGCGTGCGGCCGAAAATGCGCCTGAAATGAGATAATTATGAAGTCGACTAGATGTAGGTTAAGGAGTCTCAAGCGAGAGATGACTGGTGCGCGAGCAGTTATGAAATGGGCTGCACGATTTTGGATAGATTCTAGTTTATCTATTTGGTATTTTGGACGAGGAGACCAGATCGATGAAGCATGCTCCAGATGTGGGCGTACAAATGTTTCGTCGACCTGTTGCCGAACGGTAGATGCGGAATAGTACAGATGCCGACACAAGAATCCCAGAGATATGTTAGCTTTCGCGCATATCTTCTCGACGTGAGGAAACCCGGCAAGGTTAGTCTAAATCAAGAAGAGATTGGCATGGATAAAGCACGTAGCGCGAGCTCCTAATAACTGCTGGTCATTGGGAGTAAGAGACTGGACTCGAAGAGATGGCAGCCGTGCAAGGGGGAGGCAGAAAGTTACGTGGTAGACAATATTAGGTATTTTGCGGGCATAAATATTTTCCGCTAACGTTTTCTTCTTTAGAAATATATGACAGGTAAATGTCGTTACTACTTGTATCCGGATTACTATAGGTTACCACTTGCATGAGTGATGGAGTAGTAAATATTACTAGACCTACCGGCCGTGGTACGTTATGCTGTCATGGTGGCAGTACAATAAAACTTTAGGGTAAACAATATTTTCTTACGTTGGAATAATAGTATTGCGCACGACGTACGAACGACGCACGAGAGCGCACTGACGAAGGTTGGCCCACCAGCGAAAGCGTTTGACAGAATAATGAGGGTGCTTCTACGTACGTCGTGCTTTGTCGCCTACGGGAGTGCATGTGACGGAATCACAAAGTCAATGCGGTCGCCATTACTGTATATTTCAGTGCTCTTCTTTTTCTCCCTTTAAGAGCTGTACTCCTGCATTTCTATCTTCTTCCTTACACTCCTCCCGTTTTTTGTCTTCAGGCCTCCTGGGGAGATGCCGAAAACTGTTGCTTGTAGCTGCGAATTATAGCTGCCCGTTATTGAGGTAGCCTATGGTTTTTAGCACACCTCGCTGTACCGATATTTCCATCACTCTAAAAGGTCCAAGATTTCTTGTGTCGCTACCCAGTAGACCCCTCCACCCAAGCACAAAATGGTTCATTGCAATGACCGGCCTGTGTCCATGGTGTCGCTTGTCGAATTGGAGCTCCATCGCCTTTCGGTACCTGATTAGTTCCTGGTTGGTTCAGACAGTTGCAGTTTGTCATCGATTCCAAGTTCTTTGTCGGCTGGCAATATTGGAACTTCGCCGTAAGCGGTAAAATGTGGGCTGCAGCCAAGACTCGTGGTGTGTGTTTTGTTGTGGTGAGCCACAGCCACTTTAGACAGCATTTCCTCCCGCCTTTAAACGTTGGATACATGGACATGAATTGCTTGATCTCACGGATGACCCTTTCAGCCATTCTTTTTGCCTGCGGGCGAAATGGAGCGCCACGGCGCAGCGTAATATAACGGCTATCTGCCCACTGAGGATGCTTCTTGCTTAAGAATGCGGATCCATTGTGAGATACAACAACTTTCAGCTGTGGCTCGGTCAAGCAAAGCCATAACCCTATATTCGTCTTCTCGTCCAGGATGCGCCGCTACCATTCTGGTGCACTGATCTATGGCAATCAGGAAAGACTGCCTACTTTAAGGTTTTTCTTTTTCAGTCCAGGAAAGTCCACGTGCATGACTTCAAAGGGTTTGCCCGAGTGGTTTCGCAAGACGTGCTCGTGTATGATGATCTGTGTATGATGCAAACTTTCTTTTGTCGATGTGTGATCCGGAGTAGCGGACAGCCACTAAACGCAAGAGCCTCCTTCGCAGTTGTTGAATAATTCTGCTGAGTGCGGTTGAAGGTGTAGGAGTAGTATCCTATAGCCCTCAGCTGCTGAGCTGGAGGTGAACTGATATCTCTTTAGTAGAAAAGAGCCCCTGTGCCGTAATTGGAAGCGTACGTTATTTTAACGTTTAACGGTGGAGGTAGGGTTTGTAACGAATGCCGGTGGTCTTTCTAGAGCTGCTTTTGAGTTTCCTTGCAAAAGTGTGCCTCGTACGCATATTAGTGGACGTTGAGTGGTCGTGGCAACCACTCCACACGAAAGATCACCAACTACCCAAGATGCAAATGATTCTACCATATTAATGGGTATCGCCGGGTGACCGCCGGCGCCCGGTTATCAATTTCGTGGGCAAGCTCATGAGCGAGCTGATTAACGGTAATACCCGAGCGACCTGGCACCCACACCAGAGTGACCAAAGCAGGGGACAGGATGAAGGGGGCGTTGGAAAGGTCGTTGTGAAGGTTCTCGTGGTGTCGATTGTCGCGAAGAGCCGCGTTGGAGTCTGGTGAAATGCGGTACCGAGAAGAAATAAGATGAATGAATAGTTCTTGCATAGCGGGAACGATCGCCGGTAATTCAAGGGATAGATGTCGGAAACGCTTACCTGTTGTGTTCAGGCGCGGTGATTCTGCAGTAAGTCTCGCACAGATGTCAGCAGCGTTCATATTGCGTCTCGGTGGCACCTAAGCTCGCGGTGGCTTCCGCTGTGAGTTCTCGCACACACACCGGCAGCGTTCTGGGGCATCGAATATGATAAACCGGCATCATCCTATAGACGCCACGCTGGTTCAGCAGTCCGGTGAGAGACTGCCTGCCATACGTCATGTGCAAGCAACCTTATGCCTTACAACCTAAAATGATCTGGCCGCGTCAAAACATTATATACGCGGCTTGTCGTGGTCATCGAGTCTCTATCTTTATAAGAGTGTGGCGAGTACGCCCACTTACTTAAGGCCATGATATAGCCCGGCTTGTTCGGAACACCAGGACGCGCGCGGTGAGGTCGTAGACGCCGGATACGCGCAGCCAGCGACGACAGCCAGTTCCGAAATCTGGTCCTGCAGGCGTGCTGTGCAGCGGCAGTCAACTGCAGAGTGGCGCATGCGCTTTGAAAGCGTGGAGTGAGTCCTCTGCTCCGTGTTTTTGACGCACGCGCTTTTTTCTCGCCCTCTGCTTTTGTGCCCGCGCTTCTCGGGTGATGGGCATGTTTTTAAAGCAACGCAGTTTTAATTTACCCTGTACCGTCGTCGTCGTACTACTACTACTAGTACAAGGGCTTGTCCAGATACAAACGAACACGAGGTCCTGATCACCATTTCCGATTTGAATGACATTTACTCTCGGCGGAAATGTTTGACCCAGAACAATGATTTTGAAGTTAGTTTCGTGAAAAAAAAATTAATTGGCCGGAAAAAGAAATATACAGGTTTTGACCGCAAACCGCGTCATGCGGTTCACCTTAGAACTCAAGCGTGCCCATTTGAAGTTCGGAGCGCACTAACTTAACGCCCATATTGCTATTACATAGGTTGCGTTGGGAATGAAAGCGGATCATATATAAACACGAGAGTGGATTCGGATGGCTTCCCAGGTGTTCCTTTTTCTCTCTGTGCCGCAGCAGCAGGAGAGGCGCCAGGAATGGGGCCTTAAGTAAGCTCTTATTTATTACAAATGGTATTGCTCCCAACGCTGCTAGTCTTACTTCGTGTAACATTCTGTCACACATCTCGCTAAGGCTCGCAGGCTCTCATGTAACGTTTAGGCCTGCGACGCCTGAAAAGCCTCGAAGTAGTGTATTTCAAATTTTTTATTGGCCGGTCGCCCCGTGCGGCGTACAGCGTGTCGTGATGTTCAGGATGACTGACGGACTGGTTGAGCAGACAATACATAATAATAAAAAAAAATAATAAACCATTTTTTTTTTCAAAAACAGGGAAGTGGCAAGATATATACTTTAAGCAGGAGGAAACAAAAATTATGCGTGATAAAAAGAGAATAACACAACAAGCAATGCACTAAATGAATAACTGCACATACAACAACGCAAAGGGTTAATAAAATAAATCGAGAAGGTGGACACTAAAAGAAATGCGTAAAAATGAGAAATATTGTGCGCATGCTAAAGAGCTTCTGTGCGACGCAGCACACGATCAAATATAAAGCTAGTTCAAATAAAGAAGAAATCAGCAACGCACAAAAGAAATATGAGAAAGCTCCGTACAGACCATGCCAGAACGCAGTACTCGTAGGGGAGTCGACGTGGTGCCGCTGATGGTCTCGCCAGGTTCGGTAGACGACGAGGGTGTCCGTTGTTGCAGCCGACTCGATTCGTTTTGTGGGACGCTCCACGCTCGCCGCCTACACGAGACTCGGCACACCAATGACCGTTCTCTTCGCCGGTTCAACGCCAAGTGCCCAAGCAGCCGAATTTCTTCCCCCGCTTACGCACCTCCACCGGTGGTACACTCCTCTTATACGTGCCTTTTTGATTCGGGTGTGAGAAACACCCGGGGGGAAATTCCAAGGTGAGTTGTGGGAAGCTTCCCTCCCAAAACCACGGTTCCCTCGAGTCCAGTTGCTCAAGTCGCACTTGGTCATTCCGAACTATTTCGTACAAGTGATTGACAACTTGGGCGTTTTCAACGCAGCCGCACAGTATCAGAGGAAGTCTACGTCGGTTAAGTTTCACATTGACGATAAAGGGCAGTTCTCTTCTTGGACTGGACGCAATTCAAGCATTACAAGCGAAGACCTTCAGCGAGACTTTTCTGCGCACATGTTGCAGTTGCAGCACGTGTTGCAGCTCCAGATCTTGGTTGAGTTGAGGACTCAGTGCACCGACGTGTGACCATGCGGCGAAACTGTGACTTTATAAACTATCTTACAGCAGATTGTGCTCATGCGCATGTCCGGGCATCTGGTGTTTAATTTATGGCGGTACCCGTCCTGTGGACGCTGCATTTTGTGTACGTTCTTCTGGCCTAGATGCTAGCATAAGTATTGTGACCACGTAGCTAAAACTGAAGCACCCCTGACCTTTACGTCAATTACTACTGCACACCACCATGATTTTCCTCTGAAAGCATGAGCAGAAATACACGTCATTTTCTTAACTATATGGCATGGGGTCCTTCTGTCTTTTTTAACGCTTTTATAGGCTGGGCTTGTCTCCAGCATCAGGTGTGCATGAGACAGAATTAGGTCATTTTCCCTCCTAACGCAGGTGCCTGCTGCTTGTCGAGCTTCTTTGCGTCTTCAGCCGGGCGATCGGGTGGCTTCATATTCGTGGCTGTGCAAGAAAACTGGCGAGCGAACCGGAGAGACGCCGCGTGGCCAGTGCTTATGATGACGGCGGGAATGCAGGCATCTGGTAAGACAACAGCGAGCACCTGGCAAACGTCCGCTACAGAGCCCTCGGGTGGTGAAGCACTCGACCGCATGCATTTTCAGTAGGGTTGTGCGAATGTTGGAAAATTTCGAATAACGAATCAAGAAACGTTCTATTTTATTCGTTACTCGAATCGAATAAGTGCATATCAGAAATACCGAATGATTTTCGAATAGTAGCCACTGATGAGAAAACCTCAGAGGAAATAAACGTTGAAACAGAGAGGGGTATTTTTTCTTCTTTCATGAATCTAATTACTAAGATACATCCAGCGCAATGTGTTAAGCGGCTATTCACGTTATATAGATCAAAGGATGAAGGTGTTTTTTGCTAAATACCCCAGCGTCACCGAAGCGACACAATCATCAATTCTCTATCTTTATGACATTCATGGCGATGTTGACTCATGAATATTGTTTAAAATTTATATATCAGTTTTATTTAAAGGCTGTTGACAAAATGTAGTGGTTATGACGCTCGACTGCTGACCCGAAGGTCGCGGGATCAAATCCCGGCCGCGGCGGCTGCATTTTCGGAGGCGAAAATGTTTGAGGCCCGTGTACGTAGATTTAGGTGCATGTTAAAGGACACCAGGTGGTCGAAGTTTCCGGAGCTCTCCACTACGGCGTCTCTCATAATCATATCGTGGTTTTGGGACGTTAAAGCCCAGGTTTTATTATGTAGACAAAGTGCCACCTTGAATACTGTACTGCTGTATTTCAACCTGCAGTTACAAAATATTTCTACGGCTGTTTTTGCTGCTGTATACGAGCTGGCCTCAGCTTACATAAGTATGGTAATTGTCATGGGTTAAAAGTAATCTTAATGTTGCTTTGATAAACTTCTGAATATTTTATTTGTTTCAAATAAAATGTTGCGCGACTCCTGGGCTCTTTCCAAAATGCTTACATTATCATTCTAGGGCTTCTTTGAAAATGGTTTCCTTGCTATTTGAAAACCAATGTAATAGTATTCGAATCCTATTCGTATTCGATTGTTATTCGATTCTCTTCTAAAATTCACTATTCGCCAACCCCTAGTCTCCAGCACAAATCAAGCCCCGCAACTTGTGACATTGCGTTTGTTCGAGGGGCAGCATGTGAAATGTCTCGCCCAAGGGAAGGTTCTGCACTCACAATTGAAAACCTGGTATCTCCTATAAATATAACTAAAATAAATAAGGAGTAGCACGCGACATGAAACGCTATATCCAGTGGAAGAAGTGTTCTGAAAACCGATTCTGCGGAATTTCACAAGATGGCGGAATGATTATTAAGGGGAAAGTGACAACTAACCGTTTGTAGCACGAAACCACAAGCAAATCCATACGGGTTTCTGAAAAATTCGCCCTGCTCCGGGGATCGAACCGGGGAACAACGCCTTTCTGAGGTGGTCGCTCTACCAACTGAGCTAACCAGGAACCTAGCAACTGGCAGCGCGAGCACGAATTCATTGACAACTCGAAGCACATAGATTTGAATAAATTCGCCCTCGCGCTGCCAGTTGCTAGCTTCCTGGTTAGGTTAATTGGTAGAGCGACCGCCCCGGAAAGGCGTTGGTCCCGGGTTCGATCCCCGGACCAGGACGAGCTTTTCGGCAACTAAGAAGCTTTGTTTCTGAGAAACTCGTATCGATTGCCTTGTGGCTTCGTGCTACAATCGGGTGTTCGTCAATTTCCCTTTCGTGAGCGTTACGCAGCAACTTTATTCAAAATTAATTGATCCACACTCAGCCTTCTGTATGCAATTATCCCTGGCGACCATATAGGAAGAGGCTGGAGAAGGAAGGAAAGGCAGGAAAGGCAGACTCGCGCCCGGTTTGCTACCCTTCACTGGGGGAAGGGATCATCAGAAAGGAAGAAGAGGGAAGAAATTACTGCCAGGGTACATGTGCGCCCGTCCATTACACGCCTACAAGCGATCGCTTAACCCGGTCGATTTTAAAACCAGTATCGATGCCCGCGTCACTTTGCTGGCCTGCGACGCGTAGGGCCACGATCCGAGGACCTTCTGAGAACGGTATGTTGTCTAGTTTGTTCAGCACATTGCGTAGAACGTTGCGTTCGCTCACAAAACGACCACAGAAACTCTGTAAATGTTCTATCGTTTCTACACTCTTGCACGAGTCACATCTGGAGGTACCTGCCGCTCCTATTCGAAAAGAGCATAACCACTAAAAGTGATTACTCTGATGTTATATTGATACAGCGTAGTGTACGTCAAACGTAGATGATATTTGGGTGCAATATCGCAATCAAGAAAAGCTGTGAAGAGACAAATTAATGAAAATGTAAATGATCAGCTGTACATTGCCACGTCATGTGATTATCCAAGCAAATTGGTGCGGTTGCTCAGCGACCTGTGTACCTCTTCACCATGAATAATTTTATGGCCGAAGAACCTTCAAGCAGTACTTTTTTTGCCATTCTGAGTATCAACAATCGATAACGGCGCTTACTACATTGGAAGTGTGCAGTGAGGTTTTGTGTGTGCTCTGTTCAAACAAGAACCTTTGAACTTACCAAATGTAGTACTGTATATATGTATATATATTCTTTTTGCTTCCTAATTTTTATATCCTAACAACGAAGGGGAAAAGGGTAGCCGTCGCCAAGTAATAGGGCCAACAACGCCTTCATTTATTTTTATTTCAATAAAAAAACTGAATCTCTGCCAGTAAGCTTAACCGATAAGTGCTGCTGATCTTGCTGCTCTTAAAGCGTAGACGATGGTCCTGCCTTTTGAAGGTTTGCTTGCCGTGCACCTGTCATCCTTTCAATTCGTCACGCTGCTTGCCTTTCCGGTGAATTTCTAGTCAAACCGCATAACTGTGTACAATTAATTGTAACCGCTGCGGCTGCATTTTCGATAGAGGCGAAAATGTTTGAGGCCCGTGTACTTAGATTTACGCGCACGTTAGAGAACCCCAGGTGGTCGACATTTTCAGAGCCCTCCACTACGGCGTGTCTCATAATCATGTCGTGGTTTTGGGATGTAAAGCGCAAGATAATATTATTAGTATTACAATTAATTATAAAATTTTACCTGTTGTTTTGGTACCTGCCGCAGAAACTCTTGTGAAAAGCTTCAGATGTGTTCGAGTTTATAATTAAACGAAGAGATAACTTGTCGCGTATATGATGCTGATTGTCTACGGGACTGTAACTAAGCACAATGACAAAGAGTTAATGCTGTCGAAACTCGTGCAGAACTTCACCGCAAATTCTTATGCTGTAGATTGCACACGGCAAGGCGCTATGCAGGTAGAATTTGTAACACCCCGTTAAGTGCTATCAGCGTTGCCTAGTGAATCAACTTTAACTTCTTTCTGTCACGTTATCTTACGCTGTACAGACATCACTTACTTACACCAAAGCACCTCATATTTCTTTAAGAAATTAAGATGCGGTCTTTAGCAACTGAAGTGATCTGAAAGGAAAGCTGAGTGATGAGAAAAGAGCCGCGTCAAGGCGAATAATTGCCTACAAATGAATAGCGCTTTGTGAACAATCGAGTGTCAAGCCAATAGAGATAGGGACATAATTAGCTTAGAGTGAGAAATGACAGAAACTGTGCAGCTGTGCGGCAGGGTGCAAAAAAAAAGAAAAACGCAGTAGTGCTCCGTTTAGAGCAGTTAACTACACGATCTGCTTATATAGTAGTGCATTGGAAATATTGACTCTTTTTTAACATTTGGTGCTTAGCTTACAACGTTAGCAGTATAATGATGCAAACGCGGCAACTTTTTATTTCATTGTGGCGGCTGACCTTCGCGTTACTTGGCATAAATTCACACGAAGACATCGACAAGGAGTAAAAGTAGAGCGTCGAACTATTCCTTCACAGGTCGACCTTGGCGGCTATACGTGAAGACGAAACTTCATGTACCAGGTTGTGAATATTTTGCTTCAAATATCACAAAGAGAAGAACATTTCCGACTTAGCGCTGCTCTATTCTTGCCCGAATTTCGCAGAAAGCTGGCATTTCATGTTCTCGATCCTGCATTGTTATACTCGGCACACTTGTTTGCATAATTTTGACGAAAAAGAAGGTAAACTTGCATTCGTTTCAGGAAACATCGTCTGCTGCAACGACGACTGAGACACTAGAGTTACTGTATATGTTCAACTTGGTGAATGAACTTGGGCGTTTGCCGCCGCCATCCGCCAAGCGCCCACGTACGGAGAAAGAGTCCTTTTGAGGGAAAGGCAACTTCACAGCTGCGCGTAAGCTGGCGCCTGCGGCGCCACCACTACTACTCTACCGCCACACCACCGCTGCCCCGAGCAGTCCGGCAGTGCCGAATGTTACGCCAGTGCTTTGGTGGAGCGTTCTGTTATCACTGATGAAAAATATTTCAGCTAAGTTGTGGATACGTGAGAAGCAAAATATTACTTTATAGCAACACGGCTTGAATCAGCAATATTTTGTGCCTGTGGGTTTCGTCTCATCCTATAGCCCGTTTCATAGGAATAGTAAAGAACAATGCAATCTCAAATTTGCTACTCGCTAAACGGGACATTGGGCTGTGTTGTCAATGACCAGCTTTCTCTACCCGTTTGTACTTTCAACGCAGAAAATGATTAATCTACCTTGTCCAGAAATGTCTAAAACAACAGGGACGAGTGAAGCAAAATGCTTGTGTGATCCTGGGGACTATGTATATTCTTCGGCCTTCGAAATAGGCATTGCAAATAGAACTTTGAGGCAGTTCAATGTGCCTAATTATTTACTTCAGTGCAACAGCACGTCCCACAATGCCCGTCACTATCTGCACGTGACGCACGAAATCTGATTGTATACAGTAATTATAAATCTCATTGGCAATAATTTGGCGACTACAGTTGACGATAATACTCATGATATATATGGCTTCTCACCCATTTTGTAACAGCTGTCTACCCGGTGACAAAAATGCGACCGGAAAAAAAGATAAACATTCGCGCTTGTGGATGTATCAATATTCACCCTACAGGTACTAGTATAGTGACAGCATGATGCAGTACGACCACTGTGGAATACACTGCTTGAAGCCTTATTCAGTGTCTGTTGAGCCACATATACTCTTAAATTTGCGTAAAAGTTTTGTTATCCTGTGTTATTCATGAAATATAGAATGCGGATAACTGTTACCCCTTGTTTTATCGGCGCTCGTTGTTTTTTCGAGGTATTCTATTTTATATTTTAAAGCGTTACGTCAGAAAAGACGTAGAACGAACGATTTCATGACCTATTTTCTCCAGAATGTTGCCTATTGTAGTTTTCTTATTTGACGTTGAAAACAAAAATAATGCTGTCTATAGGTGACTGCCATAAAACAGTTCATAGCACCAGGTTCCTCTAAATTCATTGTTTTTCTTTTTTTTCTTTGAAGCGAAAGTTTTCATTCTGCTAGCGACGCGGAATGAACGAGTCCGCTGAGCCGCGTCCTCTCCTACATCCGAGAGGAGTCCCTCCTGCTTCACGTAGATGCGTTGGTGGGCAAGACGGCGGACCTGCGTGCAACTCTGCACACGTAGGGAGCATATACAATAACTCTACGACGGACTAAAATCACTAGAACAGGAAAAGTACTGCGTTCGTTTTCTCTTCACCGCCGCGCTCTCTCCGCGCCGTTCCCTTAGCGCATGCGCTCCCGATTCGTTTTCTATAGTAACGTGGTCATTTTGCGCCATAAATGGTCCCGCTCACTTGCCTCGCTTGTTTCTCCCGGCCGCCGACGCATGGGGCTTTGCAGAGCGATTGTCTTTATAGCTTGCGAAAAGCATGCACGAACTGTGCGTTATGGATGCGCTTGATAGTTAACAGGTCTAATAAGACTCCAGAGGATGCCTGCGTGCTGCGCTTTTGGATGCAGCAACCGGCGAGAATCGGGTGAAGCGCTGTTTACTATTCCGAGCGGGAAAAAGGACGCAATCCTACGGTCTGCGTGGCATCACAGAACACTGCGGGCGAAATTCGTTCCCACGTATAAGTGACGTATAAGTGTTTCTATGAGTATTTGTAAATGCCGTTTCGGGGAATGTTTACGTCGCCCTTATGCTAGCGAATCATGTTTCACGTGGTTGCCGGAGAAGGTTCGGGCTCAATGTCATATTACCGCGTAGCCCTTATTTTGTTCGCATAAAATTGACGCCTTTTAGCCAGGCTGAAAACGAGGTCGACATCTATAAAGATCCGTTATGTACTTTTCAGGTAAGTGTTTCTCACTACCGTCTGGCCAGGAAACACCCCAAATTGAACAAGCCTCTGGCTAGCACACTCGTACTTCTGCAACCCCGTTCGTATCCCACTCCTCGGTCCCTTAATAGGATAGAGCCCGACCATTCAAAGTCGTGCCCCAAATGTGGCCATGTCTCTTTGGATCCCATGCTCTGGCTATGCCCAGCCCTTAATGCATCTCCACCCATTCCGAAGGAGCCATGGGAGGAATCCTTGAAGAGCAGCAGTCTTCACACTCAAATTCAGGCCATTCAGAGGGCCCACGACATCGCGACGGAGCTTAGACTTCCGCACATATCGTGGGCGGAGCCACCGACTTAATCTGGAGGGGGGGGGGGGGGCTCCGGCTTCCCTAGATGTCAGTTTCTCAGGACTCCAACAAAGTTCCTGACATGTTTGAGCTCACGGATAACGAGGAGCACGCCATGGAAACTGACTGCTATAGCATTTCCACTGCAAGAACTTTCTACTAGGCTCGCTCTTGGCCGTTCGTTTTTTGACGTGCATGCTGTTGTTCCTCGTATTCATACTTTTGCAACTCAACATGCAGTGAGCTGCGCTTCATCTGTGAATGTTCGGCGCATAATTGTTTTATATGACGGGATAAGTGTGGCATATCTCTTCTCAAAGCTCCTGAAAGCGAATTGAGACGTCATATCTTGAACAAGTGGCGCATATATTATTGTTTAGGGTGCCGCGGGAGTTCCTACTTTTATGTAAGCAACGCGTTACACGTGTAACCACTGCCTTTCACATGCCGTGCCGGAATGTCTAGGTACATTGCCGATTATTGTAGATTGTTCTGACAAGCTTGAGCGTACAACGCGCACAGTACAGCATATTTTGGAACTATCGCGGCCACCAACAATAAGGCTGGAACTCTCGATGCCACATGCATAAATGCCGACGTGTCTTACCGCTGATCAGATTACCGACAACCGCCGCTGCGATCGCCGCTATCAGTGTACAGCGTAGGTTGCTGGTACTTTAAATTTCGTTTCCTGGGCACAAGTGCACCCACTAAAGAGTGTCATCTTTAACAGCCCCAGTGCCTTCTTCACCGTCAAAGCCACGCTACTAGGGTGTCAGCTTCAGTCCTCCTTTATTACCTTCACAAAAAAGCTGCCCTGATGTTGTAAGCATTTCTAAAGTATTCCGATGTGGCATATTAGAACCTGATAACGTTAGCTGAAAGCGCTCTGGCAATTAAAGATTTTAATCACCAGATATACTTGCTTCCTTCGTGAATGATATTGTGACATGTTGAGTGCATTTACTAAGCAGTTTTAAGGATCTTCTAGTTAATTGTTTTTTTTTTTTTCCTTTCTTGTGAAATATATTTGGGTGCAGCTTTAACATTACGCCTAACGTTCGCACCTTCTCGACGCTTTGCTCTTAACACAGTGTCTTTTTTACATATTGTTCCTTGCATGAGCAATGCTTCATTTCTAAAGGACTAGAAAATCGTTACACTATACATCTGCGGGAAATTGCGAATGCTATGATTACTAAGGCCCTCTTTCTTCCTGCCGGCTAGAACAACTTTTGAATGCCAGCACTGCAATGTGTTGACACAATTGGCATAAAGTGAATCCCGGATGGGCCACTGTGCATCTACTGTGTGGCTTAATGTGATTTTATATCTTTCGAACGCCTGCAGGTCACGTATTCTAGCATGTATACCCAAGTGATCAAAAGAAATGCGAACAGCGCGGCGTCTGCGTGCTCCGCTGTTCACGTTTGTTTTCATCGCATTCTCACCATAAACACACGTTAGTATCTTCCTTGACTGCATCATGCACAACTCTAGTGTGTTTTTATCAATATATAGGTGACAAGCGCTTGAAAAGAAATGTCCGTCAGCGGAGCGCAAGTGCCGCACAGTTCGCATTTCTTACGTCGCATTAGTACGCATGCGTGCACGCATAGCCAATTGAAAATTGCAGCTATGACTAATTAGTGAAAGAACAACAATACGCTTCATTCCGGGCAGCAAAAGGGCCCGACATTAGTAAAACATGCGTTATTCCGCGTAAAATCAACACTGCACCACCGCAGCTTCAGCCTCGCTGGATGAAATATAGCGGCGGGCCGGACGGTTGCGGTGCTTTTCGCGTTCCAGTGGCTTTACGACGGACTAGAGTTACTGTATATGCTACCTTTAGGTAGCAGAGTTGCGCATAGGTCTGGCTAGCAACCACAGCTATGTGGCCAAGTCGCACTCCGTTTTTGCAGGCGACATGCCTACCGTGTCGCCGATCGACATGTTTGGCGTGTCGAAGGCCAGTGATTAACTTGACTGTCGATGACCAGCGTTAATACAGTTCGCTGCAGCGGCGGCGTCCAGAAATACGAACATTGGCCCGAGCGTCAGCTTCTCCGCAACGCTCGGTTGCTAGCGGCGTTTGGTAGACAGAGGCGCAACTCTGCTACAGCATATACAGCAACTCTACGACGGACTAGAGTCACTGTATATGCTACCTTTAGGTAGCAGAGTTGCGCATAGGTCCGGCTAGCAACCACATTTATGCGGTGAAGTAGCACTTCGTTTTTGCAGGCGACATGCCTACCGTGTCGCCGATTAACCTGTCTGGCGTGTCGAAGACCGACGATAAACATTGGTTGTCGATGGGTAGTGTTAATTCAGCGCGCTGCAGCGGCGGCGTCGAGAAATCAACAAATTGGCCCAAGCGGCAGCTTCTCCGCAATGCATGATTGCTAGCGGCGTTGGAAGACAGATGCGCAACTCTGCTACCTAAAGGTAGCATATACAGTAACTCTACGACGGACTGCTTTGTGACGCCATCTGCTGGCGGCTGCAGAAAGCAAATGTTCAGAAAGGGTTGTCGCATGTGCGGGAACACATGATCTCAACATAATCATTATAATTGCTGGGGGCTTTATGTGGCGAAGCAACCATATGAATATGAGACGCGCTGTAGTGGAGGGGTCAGGAAATTTTGGCCACCTGTGGTTCTTAACGTGCACATAAAGCTAAGTACATGGACCTCAAGGATTTTCGCCTCTATCGAAAATGCGACCGTCGCAGCCAGGGGTCTCAAGGTTACGTTGCTTCTTTTCGTACTAGAGAAAATATACTGTGACACTTGGTTTCTATTTCGCCATAAGCGGTCAAAAGGCAGGTCACACGCGCCAACCCCCATGCATGTTCCTGAATGATTATCCTTACAATTGTTTTTCTCACCTTCAAGTTGTCACACTAGCATCCAGCGCAACTGTAACGTTCTGAGGTAGAGAATGCTAGCGCACGCGCCACGCATTCTTCTATTGCTTACTCTTGCTATAATATACAGGTGTGCTATCGGGACCGCTTGCTCAGCACTTCACTGTGAGACCGGTGGCCATTGTTGGGAGCGTCCTGTCTTCAATTGGTCTCATCCTTTCATCCTTCGCGCCCAACACGACCATACTCACCATCACTCTTGGGGCTATTTACGGTAAGATGTCTTGTACTGTACTCTATTATAAGACTAAGCGCTCACTTTCTCCTCTGCGCATAAGATACTTTCCGGGAATGTTTAAGGTTCTTGACCGTGGATATTTCGAACAAACAGCACTATATTCAACAGCTGCACACTTCGTCGCGTTTAACATGCAGGTGCATTAGTTGCGACTAAGCACATAGAGGCGAGCTGCGCACATAATTCCTTCTAGCAACTAGGTCTAACTCATGTTTTTTACCAAAGAAGGCAAGAGCTCCGGGGAAGATGGAATCTTGAAGAGATGAAAAATCCTTGGCAAACAGGTTGTCACTGAAGACAACGTTTCGACAAAAGGACTTGTCTTCTTGAAGGCTGCAACTGTCGCAGCCTTGAAGAAGTCAAGTCCGCATGTCGAAACATTGGCTCCAGCGAACACCTCGTGTGCCAATGATTTTTCATGTTTTTTACCGGTGTTATTTCATGTATAATTCATTTACTTATTTGCCAGCATCATCTTGTGTATAACTTTGTCTAACTATCAAGAAGTTTGCTGCTTTATTATATCTATCGGGAAACCTAGAACGGATGACGAAAACCGTCATACAGCGCGTGCCTATGTCACGCTTGTTGACCGTTTGGGTAACTAGACTTGTTACCTTTGAAGCCTTTATAAAACTACTGAAAAAACAATTAGGAAATTATAGTACGGTATTCGCAAAACAACAATACTGACAGATTTCTGTTGTGTAATTTCAGGTATTGGTGCTGGAATGGTCATAATGAGTCAGCCGATGTGTCTCGTCCAGCATTTCATTACACACAAAGGCCTCGCGACGGGTCTGAACTTCGCCGGTGCGGCCTTGGCATTCTTCGTTTTTCCACTTGCCTTAGAATTACTCACGGAGCTATACGGTTTTAGAAGGTCAATGCTTTTACTAGGAGCCATCTCGCTAAACGCTCTAGCCTTCACTCTGTTTGTCCGCCAACCAGAATGGCTAGGCCGAGGCACCCTTGGCCGGAAGAGTGACAAGAATATTCAGGAGCGAGACGGCAGGGGCAGCATGGGAACACCACGGAGTCCAACTGCACTTACAATAAATTGGAATGCAGGTCACAATGCGGGATATACCTCAAAGGCAGCAGGAGATGGTGAGAATAACGACAATACTCGCAACGAACAGGAACAGATGCAATACCTTACAACGGCTGTAGCCTCACGAAGAACACCCTCGTGTGTTACGCCTGGCGAGGTAATGACGATAAAGTTTATGTACAGACACATAAGTGCAAATGGTTTCGGGTCTGTTGTAAATGCAGTACAAGCAATCAAGAACTTAAGGACACGTCCGGAGTCTAGTTCACTACGCGGTGGTGTCACAGTCCTGAAGGAGCCCATGTTCTACTTGATATTGTACACGTATTTCTGCTACAGTATCACGCTTGACTGCTACAGCGCCCTACTTGTAGACTTTGCCGTCGGCCAAGGAATCGCCGTAAGAAGCGCTGTCACCCTGACGTCAATCACCGGCTTGATTGACCTCGCCGCTCGCCTTCTGCTGCCAAGCCTAGCCGACAGGGCTATACTATCTAGACAGTGCATGTTAATTGTAGCGAAGGTCATGATCACGATTGTAATGTTTTTATTCCCTCACGTCAATTCGTACGGTGCCATCTTCGCCCTTGCGAGCTGCACCGGACTGTATATAGCCTGCGTGGTCGTCATGTGCTCGGTGCTGATAGCAGACTTTCTGGGCGTCAGTCGTGTGCCGCTTTCCTATGGCCTCGTCACGGGACTAACAGGACTGACGGCTTTCGGAAAACCACCAGTCATAGGTACGTGTCGTCGAAATGCTTTGTAAACCATTTACCTGCCTACTTGTTTATTCAATCGAATATGTTCATTAAACTGTAAAGTGCGTTTCTTGCGGGTTCGTACTGGACAAAACGCTTGTCATGTGTCATAAAATGCAGTCATCTATCTAATTGGTATATACTGAGAGACCTCTATTAGGGTTATATTTCAGCCTAGCAACACAGCTGCTTCCAATTGATGTCGTTCTTGTGAGTTAGAGGGCAGCCGAACGTGAAGCGTGTAGATGTGGCCGTGTGAGACGATGCTTGCCGACTGTCTAAATTACTTCGAAGCTGTTCTCTATACGTTGTCAAAAATACTTTTTATAAAAACAGCAACTTCTTCTCCTACCACATGTACGCTTAAGGTACTTTTAAAGGCTTAATCATTAGGTACTTAAGTTTTAAGGTCCTGCGAGGTACACAAGATACTACGTGTGCCCCGGCTGCGGGCGGGGATGGGCGCGATAGACGCTGCAACGTGTCACATATCGTCTGCACAGAGATCTTGGGAGTTGGATTGGCCTATGAACCCTCGTTGCCTACAAGACACGGCCGACGTGGCTCCAAAAAGCGCTAATACCACGTGACCAGGCCGTAGTTACAGAAGGGAAAGACCGAGAAAGTACGACACGGCAGAAGAGGGTGGGACACTCTGCCCGTCGAATTTTTCTGTTCGCAATGGCATATTTACTCGCGAATATACACAGGTACCCACCGACGCACATATAGATTTGTCGGACTTCCTTCCCCGCGAAACAAAAGCCTGGCTACACCCAAACTAGGAAGGTACATTAAGAACTATCAAGCAATTGAACACAGGGACTGCATGTATGTTCACAATAGATAGAATGGAATAGGTGCATGTGCACGGATGAGATGTGGCAGTCGCCTGTGGAGAAAGCACTTCACAGGGAAATGTGTGACCCTAGCTGTGCTTGGTCTTAAGCATGGTGACGTTCCTTGGTGTAATGGCCGCACAGGTTTCCAGGATATCGGATTTTAAGTGCGAAGCATTTCTTAGCGAACCTCAGGCACTTTGGCCGTATCTATCTATCTATCTATCTATCTATCTATCTATCTATCTATCTATCTATCTATCTATCTATCTATCTATCTATCTATCTATCTAGCTACTATCTATCTATCTATCTATCTATCTATCTATCTATCTATCTATCTATCTATCTATCTATCTATCTATCTATCTATCTATCTATCTATCTATCTATCTATCTATCTCATGATCGCCTCCTTCACTTGGTGTAGACCAAAATCGGCATGGGGGGGGTTTTACTACGAATATGACTGTATGGTCATGACATGAATAGCGTGAAAACCCTTACGCGTATGTCTTCAAACCTTTTCCTCTAGACACGTGTGAGACATACCTGTTTACCACGGGTCACGGTAAGCGGGTATGCGCCACAAGCGATTGACAGTTTATATCTTGCCAGAAACGGCGAGAACCGACAACGGTAATTTTAATGCGAGAGAGTAAAGAAAAATCGACATTGACAGCACTGACCCCACGAATGCCAAAAATAAAAATCAGGATCCCAACAGGAATCGAACCCAACCATTGTGAGTCGCAGTCAGGTACTCTACCACAAAGTCGCACCACGCCTTGAAACTGCTTTGGAAAAAGACCCTCTGCAGGCGTAATATCTGTTCAGCGTCAATTGTGGTTGCAGGGCTGGCTATCTAATTTTATATCAAAGCAATAAAGATTACATATATGCTCCTATTACACCGGCGTCATCCCGGGTTAACGTCAATTGTGGTTCCAGTGTTGGCTCCGCTTTTCTGCAGTTCAATAAACATCACATTTGTATTCGTTTGATTAAGCAAGCTATACTCAAGCGTTGCTCGACCCCGGAGGCATACGCTAACATAAGTTATGTATGACATTCACATCATCGCACCGTGAAATGCACATCGTTCCAGTAATACTGACGTATGTTCTCCAACGTGGGTGTTGACGTTACGTCAGACCATAAGTTACCCTTTAAACGCCAGCGTTGTCGACGTGCCTGGTCAACCCACGATGTGCGCACAACTACTACACTTACAACTACATGTCGATCTACCTCGTAACGCTTGGCTGAAAGCCAAAAAATACAGCACATATTGACGCAAGAGAGACATGTTCAGACTAAGCGCGCAGGTTCGTGCGCCCTCCGAGAGAACAGCGGCCCGATGCTAAAACAAGAAAAGGCCGTGATGGCACGCGACTTCTCAGCGCGTGATGCGATGAAGAAGAAGTGACGCGCCGCTCGAGGACCTCTCGGAGATTGATTCTTTTTTGGGTCTCCTGCGAAAAAGGTTGTGAGCATCTTTCATTTTGCTTTTCGGGCACAAGTTAGCCCCTCAATAAATAGTTATTCGCATACTGCCTGAATTGTGCGTTACAGTTCTGGTGGAGGTGCTGGGTAATGATCTCAAGCCCTGTTCAAGTTAGAGGAAGCAGTCCGGAAGCACGACGACTCGAACCCACCGAGCTCACACCTGTCCACCAGCGCACCAGCCGTCGTCTACGTGGTGAGCCGCCCGAATTTCCCCTGCCACCAGAGCCTAGAGTAGCTACAGCTGTCTCCGGTGACAGTACGGAAATGACATCCCAGTTTGCCGCAGCACACGTCGTTGTTGACCAGCCGCCGACGCCCGAGCCTTTCCATAGCGACCCCCATGAAGACGCCGAGGACTGGCTGGAGGGCTTTGAGCGCGTCGCTGACTGCAATGGATGGGCCGAGGACCACAAGCTCCGCCGCGTTTATTTCGCGTTGCAGGACAGCGCACGAACGTGGTTCGAAAACCATGAAGGTGCCCTTCGGTCATGGGACGACTTCCGACGAGAGATACTGGCTACGTACCCGAGCACAGACCGCAGGGAAAGAGCTGAAGCTGCTTTGCAAGCAAGGAATCAGCGAAACAACGAG
This sequence comes from Rhipicephalus sanguineus, assembly GCF_013339695.2. Taxonomy (NCBI): domain Eukaryota; kingdom Metazoa; phylum Arthropoda; class Arachnida; order Ixodida; family Ixodidae; genus Rhipicephalus; species Rhipicephalus sanguineus. Next base: position 208,722,566 of record NC_051179.1, read on the forward strand.
AGCGTGGCGATGTATGTCGAAGACATGTCCCGCTTGTTTCGCCGTGCCGATCCGAGTATGAGCGAGGACAAGAAGCTTCGACATCTGATGCGCGGTGTGAAGCAGGAGATTTTTGCTGGTTTGGTACGAAGCCCTCCGAGAACCGTCGCCGAATTCCGTTCCGAGGCGACAGCGGTGGAAAGGACCCTCCAACAGCAAGCTAGGCAGTACAACCGAGATGTGAACGTCGCATCTGTAGAAGCAGGGTCAGCAGTCTTCGGGAATAGCATCGACGTGTTACGAGAGCTCGTTCGATCTGTGATTCGAGAAGAGCTCCAGAGGCAACAGTTCAACAGCAGCTCGGCAACGGTCGCGTCGTTGGCGGAAGTGGTTCGCGAGGAAGTAAGACAGGCAGTCCGTGAACAGCAGCCACAAGCACAGCCTCAGGCGTCGTTACCGGTGGAGCCAGTAATCTCGTACGCCGAGGCAGTCAGAGGAACCCCTGTACGTACTTTCGTCCAGGCAACCACCCACTTGCCCAAACCTCGGTTCATGCCACCCGTGCCTGAGACAAGATTCCGGAAGGCTGACATATGGCGCACTCCTCATCGAATCCCGCTTTGCTATCACTGCGGCGAAGCTGGCCATCTTTACCGGATGTGCGAATACCACCGAGCGGGGCTTCGAGGATTTCCCGTAAACGCTCCTTGCCCAAGGAACGGAGAACGCCCGTTTGAAATCGAGGAGTACCTGTCAACGCGCCAAGGTCCTTGCTCCTCACAACAGCATCAACCACGGTCAACAGCGCCACTGAGGTATCGATCGCCGAGCCCACGTCCATCCTCCAACTCTCCAAGGCGACGTTCCCAAAGCCCGCTTCGGGAAAACTAGAATCGGCGACCTGTGGAGGTGAGGCCGCTGCCGACGCAAGAACAGAACCTCCAGCGCTAATTCCGAAATATGACGAAGGACCCGAGAATACGAGCGGAAACAGTAACGTCGCTTCCGATTTGTTAGTGCTTATAGACGGCTGCGAAACTACTGCTCTGGTAGACACAGGTGCAGACCATTCAGTCATGAGTAGAGGACTTGCTAGAAAACTGAAGAAAGTGCTGACTCCATGGACAGGGCCACAAGTACGAACCGCAGGAGGACACATCGACCCGGCCGGCAGGTGCACAGCTAGAATCGGAATACGTGGTTTCACTTACGTCGCCAGTTTCATGGTTCTGTCAGAATGCTCAAGAGATGTGATTATAGGAATGGACTTTTTGCAGGCGAACGGTGCAGTGATAAACTTGCAGGAAACGTGTGTGTCCTTCTCAACGAAGCATGCCATCGCGACATTTGAGTGTGAAGAACGATTCGATGCCCTCCAGATTGTAGACGACGACGTAACGGTACCTCCGAGATCCAGCATCGCTGTCGCGGTCAGAAACAACGTATTCAGCAACTATGAAGGAATGACAGAGAGCAACACCGCGCTCTTACTCGAAAAAGGGATCTGTGTGGCAAGAGGTATTGTCCGGCTGCGTGATGGGTGCGCAAATGTCTTTCTGACTAATTTCGGAAATGAAGTGCAACATCTTGCGAAGGGAACTGTCATTGGTCGCCTGAACGATTACGTTCAGAGTACGGATTTCAGTTCTTCTGAGGCTGCACGACTCAACTCTGACAGCATAGACTCCATACTCGCATCCATCCACATCGAGACAGCACTATCATCGAACCAGAAGCAGCAAATCGAGAACCTTGTACGAGAATTTGCCTCGTGTTTCTCAACGTCATCGAAAGTCCAGAGAACATCGATCGCCAAACACCGCATCATAATCCAGGAATCTGTGAGGCCCATTTGCCAGCATCCCTACCGTGTATCACCAAAAGAGAGAGAGGTAATCAGAAACCAGGTTGAAGAAATGCTTAGAGACGACGTAATTCAACCGTCGGCCAGCCCATGGGCTTCGCCTGTGGTGCTAGTAAAGAAGAAGGACCACACTTTACGCTTTTGCGTAGACTACCGGAAGTTGAACGCCGTCACGAAGCGGGACGTCTATCCGCTTCCAAGGATCGACGACACCCTTGACAGAGTACGAGATGCGAAATTCTTCTCCTCTCTGGACCTCAGGAGTGGATACTGGCAAATAGAGGTGGACGAAAGAGATCGGGAAAAAACAGCATTCGTCACCCCAGATGGACTGTACGAGTTCAAGGTACTTCCGTTCGGCCTCTGCTCCGCACCTGCCACGTTTCAGCGCATGATGGACACTGTGCTATCCGGGTTAAAATGGCAGTCCTGTCTTGTTTATCTCGATGATGTCGTGATTTTTTCGGCCACCTTCGATCAGCATGTGGAACGGCTACGGACTGTGCTCAAAGCCATTAGTTCAGCAGGGCTGACGATAAAGCCACAAAAGTGTCATTTCGGCTTTCATGAACTGCTTTTCCTCGGCCATGTAGTTAGCTCTGAAGGCATCCGCCCTGACCCTGAGAAGACTGCAGCTGTAGAAAAATTTCCTACGCCGACGGACAAAAAGGCCGTCAGACGATTTTTAGGACTTTGCGCCTATTACAGACGCTTTGTCAAAAATTTTTCGAAGATTGCCGAGCCGCTGACGCGACTGACAAAGGAAAACGTGCCGTTCGTCTGGACAAGCGAACAAGAGTATGCATTCAACGAGCTACGACGACGACTTCAAAACCACCCGGTTCTTGCACACTTCGATGACGAAGCGGCAACAGACATTCACACGGACGCAAGCAATTTGGGGCTCGGTGCCGTCCTCATTCAGTGGCAAAATGGAGAGGAACGGGTAATCGCATACGCAAGCCGCACTCTTTCGAGGGCTGAAACCAACTACTCGGCAACGGAAAAGGAATGTCTCGCGGTAATATGGGCCATAGGAAAATTCCGACCATACTTATATGGTAGACCGTTCCGAGCAGTGAGTGACCATCACTCGTTGTGCTGGCTGGCAAGCCTCAATGATCCTTCTGGGCGACTTGCTAGGTGGAGTATGAGACTACAAGAGTACGACGTAACGGTCATATACAAGTCTGGCCGTAAGCACAGTGATGCGGATTGCCTATCACGCGCACCGGTCGAATCTGCACCTGCGGAAGATGGAGACGACTTTCCGTTTCTTGGATCCATCACCTCGTCGGACATGGCTAGATACCAACAATCTGATGACGAGTTTCTTCCACTCATCAGACATCTGCAAGGACAAATCGACCGTGTACCACGAGTTTTCGCCCGGGGATTGTCATCGTATGTGATGAAAAACAACGTGCTATACAAGAGGAACTTCGAGCACAGCACAGAGAAATTCCTACTCGTCGTCCCATCGGCCTTACGATCCGACATCTTGGAAGCATGTCACGACGACCCATCAGCAGGACACCTCGGAGTGAGTAGAACACTCGCTCGTATTCGTGCAAAGTACTACTGGCCAAAGTTATTAGATACTGTACAGCATTATGTGAGAACATGCCGAGATTGCCAGAGACGCAAAACACCCCCGTTAAAACCAGCCGGCCACCTTCAACCAATAGAGCCCCCAGAAGCACCGTTTGAACAAGTAGGAATGGACTTGCTTGGCCCTTTTCCGACATCATCCTTCGGCAAGCGATGGATTGTAGTGGCAACAGATTATCTTACCCGATATGCCGAGACAGCCGCTCTGGTCAGGGGAACAGCTATCGAAGTAGCTGAATTCTTTGTCACAAACATAGTCCTACGACACGGTGCCCCTAGGGTTGTTATCACGGACCGAGGAACTGCATTCACAGCCGATTTGACGCAGTCTATTATGAGACTTACTCATACTTGCCACAGGAAAACAACTGCCTATCACCCTCAAACAAATGGGTTAACAGAGCGGCTAAACAGAACGCTTACCGATATGTTGTCCATTTACGTCGACTTGGAGCACCGCACGTGGGATGAGATACTGCCGTATGCCACATTTGCTTACAATATTGCACTGCAGGAGACTACTAAGGTGACGCCATTCCAGCTGGTGTACGGTCGAACAGTTACCACGGCCTTAGATGCAATGCTGCCTGTAAGTGAAAATGGAGAGCAAAAGCCTAATATCAGCCAGTTCACCCAGAGAGCCGAAGAAGCACGGCAGTTCGCACGGCATCGCATTAAACAGCAACAACGCATTGACGCAAACCGCTACAACCTGCGGCGCAGAGAAGTTGACTACGCACCAGGCGACATGGTTTGGATATGGACTCCCGTACGGACGCCTGGCCTCTCCGAAAAGCTTCTGCGTCGTTATTTCGGCCCTTATCGAGTCCTTCGTCGAATGGGCCCCTTAACCTACGAGGTTACACCGGAAGGACAAGTGAGCTCATCAAGATGCCGACGTCGCACAGAAACTGTGCATGTGGTCAGGATGAAGCCATACTATGACAGGCAATGAACATTCTGCTATACACCTCCAATCAGTTCGCATTCCACTTTTCCCAACGGAGATCACGAATCAGACCTTGTTAACAGCATTGCCACCGTACGCATCGGGACGATGCGTTCTTGGAAGAGGGATAATAACGCAAGAGAGACATGTTCAAACTAAGCGCGCAGGTTCGTGCGCCCTCCGAGAGAACAGCGGCCCGATGCTAAAACAAGAAAAGGCCGTGATGGCACGCGACTTCTCAGCGCGTGATGCGATGAAGAAGAAGTGACGCGCCGCTCGAGGACCTCTCGGAGATTGATTCTTTTTTGGGTCTCCTGCGAAAAAGGTTGTGAGCATCTTTCATTTTGCTTTTCGGGCACAAGTTAGCCCCTCAATAAATAGTTATTCGCATACTGCCTGAATTGTGCGTTACAATATCTACTCGCTGACTGCTTCGCATGAAACCGACACCCACAATGCGTGGGATCTGCCGAATTATTTAATGTATTAATTGGTTTTCCGTGAGGTACTCATCGTACAACTTAATAATTGATTTTGCTTCTTGTATATTTTTAGTGACATATGCGCACTCCTGTATGAGCCTTCATGAATTGCATTATTGATAGTTTGGCAGATGATATGCCTCGCGGGCAATTAGTTTCATGCAAAGCAGTCAACGAGTAGTTCTATGCTGCATTGTTTGGCTTTTAGCCATATAGTCTCTTACAATAACCTAAAGAGGAAACTGGCGCTGTGATCGTTCAACCATCATGGAAATGATGGGAAGTAAAAGCTTCGGATTGCATTATTGATAGTTTGGCAGATGATATGCCTCGCGGGCAATTAGTTTCATGCAAAGCAGTCAACGAGTAGTTCTATGCTGCATTGTTTGGCTTTTAGCCACATAGTCTCTTACAATAACCTAAAGAGGAAACTGGCGCTAGCGTTAGCTAGCGAACTGTCTACGGCTCTTTTTCCACAGTTTAAGTTTCGTTCTTCGCGAGGCGTGGGTAGTGGAGTGCATTGCAAAGCATTCAAGCAGTCCCTTTGTTGTTATAAGAAGCTGAAGACTCCTAGATCTCTTGGTTTGCCGCAACGTTGCAGCTTTGCAGGTTGTAGTTCACTGTTTTAGCAAAGCGCCCTGCACTCACCGCCGCGCATAGATGTAGCGTTCCATGACTGTGCAACAAACTGCGTAGAGTTCACGTTTTTTTTACAGCGAAAGCTGTTATGAGATCATTTCACCGGCCGTTTTTGGCGCCGTAGTTGTCCGCCGCCGCCGCCGCCGCCGCCGCTGTTGCCGCCGCTGTCGCCGCCGCCGCCGCCGCCGCCGCCGGTGTCGGTAACCAGTATCGCTCGAAATAAGAAAAAAAAAAGGAATAAGAAAAAAATTTCAGGATGGAACGAGGTTCGAACCTGGGCCCTCTGCGTGGGAGCCCAGTATTCAACCTCTGAGCGATGCCGGTGCTTGAAACTGCTTTGCAAAAAGGTCCTATACAGGTTTCATGTCGGGAAGGAACCACATTAGTATATGCACTATAGCGTGGTAGAAGAGTAAAATAAGCACCAAGCGTCGCACAACGCGAATTCTGTAAGCAGTCGTCACACAATGCGAACTGCGCAACCAGTAGGTTGTTGATTGCTTCCAACCCATTACAAAGGGTTCTGCCATAATTCTTCGTTGTCATCAGGCACAGCATCACCGCATAATGCCTTACATTTGTTTAGCAGGTACTACGGCTCTTCGTAAAATGACGAAAAATGGCAGTGACTGCTGCCCTACTTCTCAAAAATTACAATGATTTATAGCGTAGTGGGTTCCTCGCAAGTGCACTTGTATTGGTTGCCAAGGAAACCCATAAGCGCATGATCCATTTCCTCGGGGTCGCAGTAAAAGTACAATGGTTTAGAGCGTAGTGGGTTCCTCGCAAGTGCACTTGTATTGGTTGCCAAGGAAGCCCATAAGCGCATGATCCATTTCCTCGGGGTCGCAGTAAAATTACAATGATTTAGAGCGTAGTGGGTTCCTCGCAAGTGCACTTGTATTGGTTGCCAAGGAAGCCCATAAGCGCATGATCCGTTTCCTCGGGGTCGCAGTAAAATTACAATGATTTAGAGCGTAGTGGGTTCCTCGCAAGTGCACTTGTATTGGTAGCCAAGGAAGCCCACAAGCGCATCATCCATTTCCTCGGGGTCTCAGTAAAGTTCTTCACCCCCCCCCCCCCCGTCTCTGTCTCACGTCAACGTATGTTATACAGCATGACGGGAGAGGGAAGTAGCGAGCGGGTGTCACCCGAAGCAAATTACATAACTGGTGGGCCGTTTAAAGCTTCCAACCCATTACAAAGGGATGAGCCTTAATTGTTCATCGTCATCAGTCGTCGCGTCAACAAAGTGCACATAATGCCTTAAAGACGTGTAGCTGGTGCCTCGCTTCACCGCAGAATGAAAAATAATGGCTTAGTAGGCGCTTCCCAACTTCATAAAAATTGTGACTTATGGCGTAGTGGGTACCTTTCTATTGTACTTGTATTGTAGCCCCAAGAGAGCTTCCGACGGGCTCTAGAATCGCCGCTCTTCCAGCTTTCGCTGTGACTGTGCTGCGGTTTCAGCGCAGGCCTGGCATTTTTTATAAGCGCGTCTTGCCAAACTCGCTCAAATCGCCTGCAAAACGATGGCGAAGGTCAGTAGACGCACCATCACGCTCCTCGGAATTGACTTCAGAACTTGACTTCACATAGAAATAAGTTTATGTCGCTTACGCATTGGATAGACACACCTCACGCACAATTTCTTACTAGCAAAAGAAGACACACCGCTGTCTGACAGAACGGATGTGAGCTCCCAGTTTATCACATTTTACTGTCATGTAATAAACTAGAAGAACTAAGAAAAAAAGTCACAGTTTCGCCGCAACGGCGAAGCAATAATTGCGATAGCAATACATTGTAATGTAACGCGAAGAACGGAAAGCAGCTCGAAATTGCCAGCGCGTCGCTCGAGCCCAAAGAACGCACGAAAAGAACGCACACAGGACGAGCGCGAACTTCTGCGTCACAGCTCGACACTTGAAGCGCACTGCTCAAATATTAAGCAGGACGCACGAAACGAACGAACAGGTACACACAAGACGAGCGCGAACTAATTGTCACAGTTGTTACTTATTTCTGTTTGAACAGCGCGCTCCTTTCGCAAACGCGGCCGCTGCAGCGAGCGGAGCGAAGCACCCCACCGGCCGCCCCTCCTTTCCTCGAGATAAGCGCACGAAAGCGACCACGCCCTGTAGAGCGAAGAGCAACGGCGCTCGCAGGGGCGGAGCGACAATCTTTAGAGCGCGCAACACGCGCGCACGTCGCGCCATCTATGTGGCCTCTAAGAAAGCATGCTGAATTACATGGTGTATATAAACAGCTCGCCGTTAGCAGGCTTAGAGACGGTGCTGTCGTGGCCTAACGTCTAACGCGGCGGGCTGCAAAACGACATGTCGCCCGTTCGATTCCGCGCGTCGGAGAGAATTTCCTAATTATTTTTCTTTGTGGCGTTTCTATATATACATATAGATACTTATACATATACGGTGAATGACGGCGACGGGGACGGACATTTTCCAGCCGGAGATTGTCCATATAATTGCTATCGCAATAAAATATTTTACCGTATTTTACAATGAACATATACCTCTTCATCCTGCATTGCTCTTAAGTGAACACGCCCTGGTTGATAAATGATATGTTTTACAGCGAAAGCTGTTATGAGATCATTTCACCGGCCGTTTTTGGCGCCGTAGTTGTCCGCCGCCGCCGCCGCCGGTGTCCGTAACCAGTATCGCTCGAAATAAGAAAAAAAAAACGAAATAAGAAAAAAATTCCAGGATGGAACGAGGTTCGAACCTGGGCCGTCTGCGTGGGAGCCCAGTATTCAACCTCTGAGCCAATGCATGGGAATAATGCCATCAAATCTCGCCATCTATTACAACATAATTCATCGCTTTAGTGCTTGAAACTGCTTTGCAAAAAGGTCCTATACAGGCTTCATGTCGGGAAGGAACCACATTAGCAAATGCAATATAGCGTGGTAGAAGAGTAAAATAAGCACCAAGCGTCGCACAACGCGAATTCTGCAACCAGGCTTCACACAATGCGATTGATTGCGCAACGAGTAGGTTGTTGAATGCTTCCAACCCATTACAAAGGACTCTGCTATAATTCTTCGTCGTCATCAGGCACAGCATCAACAAAGTGCGCATAATGCCTTACATGCGTTTAGCAGGTACCAGGGCTCTCCGTAGAATGACAAAAAATGGCACAGTGCCTGCTGCCCTACTTCTCAAAAATTACAATGATTTAGAGCGTAGTGGGTTCCTCGCAAGTGCACTTGTATTGGTTGCCAAGGAAGCCCATAAGCACATGATCCATTTCCTCGGTGTCTCAGTAAAATTACAATGACTTATAGCATAGTGGGTGCCTCACAAGTGCACTTGTATTGTTTTCCAAGGAAGCCCATAGGCGCATGATCCATTTCCTCGGGGTCTCAGTAAAGTTCTTCACCCCCCCCCCCCCCGTCTCTCTCTCTCCCACGTCAACGTATGTTATACAGCATGACGGGAGAGGGAAATAGTGCCTGGGCGTCACCCAATGCAAATTACAAAACTGGTGGGCCGTTTAAAGCTTCCAACCCATCACAAAGAGCTGAGCCATAATTATTCATCGTCATTAGTCGTCGCGTCAACAAAGTTCACATAATGCCTTACAGACGTGTAGCTGGTGCCTCGCTTCTCTGCAGAATGATAAATAATGGCTTAGAAGGTGCTTCTCAACTTCACAAAAATTGTGATTTATGGCGTAGTGGGTACCTTTCTAGTGTACTTGTATTGTAGCCCCTAGAGAGCTTACAACGGGCTCTAGAAACGCCGCTCTTCCAGCTTTCGCTGTGACTGTGCTGCGGTTTCAGCGCAGGCCTGACGTTTTTTAGCTTCCTAAGAGAAGCAAGCATATTAGAAAAACTATAAATTCATGGCCTGCGCCGTCTATATACGAAGTGACACATCGTTGAGCTTCTCATTATTCAGAAGAATATCGAGGTCTTTTGCTCTGTTGGCATCCTTGGGGCCTTGCGCCCATAGAGTTTCCTACAATACTTACTAGAGGGAACTCTGGCGCTAGTGTCTATGGAGCTGCAACGCACGACGCTTCAGCCAGCATGGGAATGATGGGTAGTACACAAATTTGTCTAAACTTCGTACTTTCGGCTCCGTTTGGCTCCGCGTCGGCTGCATCCGCTTTGTCGCAAAACGAAGTTCAGCAAAAGTCAGCAGTTTCACTTCGCCACTTTAACTTCTTTAGACTCAGCGATTCAAATCTGGTCACGAAGTTCACAACGACCCATTCTTTTATCCGAAACAAAAGCCAAAACACACAATAAACAAAGCCACAAGTACGTTTGAAGCCGCAAGCACGAAGACTAGGCAAATTTGTGTACTACCCATCATTCCCATGGTAGCTGAACGACCTCAGCGCCAGAGTCCCCTCTAGTTAATTTTAGGAAACTCTATGCTTGCGCCAACACGGACACGGGAGGCATTCCAACATTAAAAGAGAACCATACCACGCGTTTGGTGCATGATAGCCTAAGTTGCTTATGCACCATTAAAACCAACCAAACCAAACCATCCAAATAAAACGAGAGATGCGCTAGGGGCAGACCACTTGGACGGACGCACTTGGCATCGCAGCAGATTATACGTTGTTTCTCATTCAGTACACTACTGTTATCCGCATAAATAGATCATCCGCACTTTCGAGGCAAAAAAAAAAGCTATTGTTTCAAGTGTTGCAAAAAATATTTCAATATATTGTGATGCCAAGTCTAGAACAAAATTGCGGAGCAATGGACACCCTGGTGGTTGAATTAGTCCAGGTTTCAGCTCCACCTCACGGTCACGCACACGTTTGCAATAAGATTTACGTACAAAAGAAAAAGCAAGTTGTAATTGGAAGTAACTTCATATCACTTCGTTTTACACTTGGTAAACAAGCACCGCGAATCCCAAGAACGCTATCCATCCGAAACAGATCCGAAACCTGTACTTCCCATCATTCTCATGGTGGTTGAAGCGCCGCTGAAAGAGCCCGCATATACACTAGCGCCAGATTCCCCTCTAGGTATTACAGTAAGAGACTCTATGGCTTTTAGCCAAGCGTCACGAGGTGGATCGACATGCTTTTGTAAGTGTAGTAGCGGTGGGCACATCGTGGACTTACCAGGCACGTCGAACACACTGGCGTTTAAAGGGTAAATTAGGGTCTGACGTAACGTCAGCTCTAACGTTAGAGCACATATACGTCTGTGTTATCTAAACGAAGTTCACTTTGCGGTGCGTTCAACTGAATATCATACGTAACTTTCATCAGCGTATTTCCTTCGGAGTAGAGCAACGCTTGAATATAGCTTGCTGAATGATAGGAATAGAAATGTAATATTTATTGAACTGCCGGTAAAAGCGGAGCAAACACTGGAACCATAATTGACGCTAACCTGACATGATGCCTGTATCGTAGGAGTACATATGTAGTCTTTATTGCTTTCTTATAAAATTAGATAGCCAGCAATGAAACCACAATTGACGTTGCACCGACATTACACTTGCATGGGGTGTCTTTCCCCAGCAGTTTCTAGACCTGGCGTGGTCTGTGGTAGAATACCTGGTTGCCACGGAGAATGCTTGGGTCCGATTCCTGCAGGGGAACTAATTTTCTTTTTTTGCATTCGTCGGGTCAACGCTGCCGATCTAGGTTATTTTTTTTTTGATGCTCTGGCATTTGAATTACCAATTTCTGTTCAGGCCGTTCTTGGATAGATATAGGGGAGAACCGGTCAAGTTTGCCCGCCGACGCCAGCGCTTGCCATTCCCCTGACGGCAAAAGCGTACAACTGCAGAGTGGCACGACCCCTCCGCTCCCTTTCGTTCCCATGCATTTGCGGAGCGCGCGCTGCACGTGAAACTCCCCTCGTTCGTCGATGTCGCCCCGACAGAAAGGGGGAAGCTATTGCTGCGTCTTAGGCTGTCACAATGGCCATGCAAACATGACGGGGTCGGCTCCACCAGTGCAATTATACCGATTCCCAAACAGATGGCACAAAAAAATTGGCCGCGTATCTGCGTGCTTCGCTGCAAATGTCGTGTAAAGCCGATAGAAGAGGCGCTGTGTGAGATATGGACGCCATCTGGCAATACGTCGGGAAACATGAGTGCTGTGTTGCGTGCTGGTAGTCCCGGCGCAGCAGCAGGCGAAGACCGGCGGTGACCAACGCGACCGGCGGGGACGCCAGCCAGCCCGAAAACGCGGTTTGGCGCGAAGCGCTGAAGCAGAGAAACGTCCGCACTCAACGCGTACTCTCCACACACTCTTTTATTTACACGTCGCCTGGGTAAAACAGGAACGCCAGAGCGGCGCCCACAACCGGCAGCCTGAAGGCTGCCCACAACGCTGCTTTTTCATTTTTTAAATATTTTTTTTTCACCTTCTTGGCCTTCTCAAAACTAAAGTTTTTCAACACCAACCCATGACATTCGTACAGTGCAATACAGAACCGAAACCGAAACACAACAATGAGCTCGTGCGAAGGGCACGGAGGAAGGCAAATGTCAGCGCAGTCGCATTTTCAGCTTTGTTGAAACAGCGCTCACTAGACGACGACGAAGTAAAAGAAGGCACAGGACAGGCGCTGCCTGTCCTGTGCCTTCTTTTACGTCGTCGTCGTCTAGTGAGCGCTGTTTCAACAAAGATGAACGCATACCAACTCGCTCAAGCTTCCATTCTTATGCATTTTCAGCGCAGCTTAAGAAACTAGGGTCCTTAAAATTACGTATGTATGCATTTTCTATTAAAGGAACACGCCACCTAATACTTACCTAGTGATGTTGCACCTCAGATATGCGTGATATTTACTTTTTGATCGACAACGTTCACAAGTATGAACAGCCGCACCAGTTCAAGACGGCTGGCCCTTGGGCAAGTGGTTCAACTTTGGCCGAGTGGCTGAATCGAGGGACGTGCCGACAAACAGAAAGACAGACAGAAAGACAGACCAAAATTTCTGCGTTTAAGTTCCCCAAGAAAGACTATCGTCTTTAAAAAAGCAGACGACAGGCATGGATGCGAAGCTCACGCTTGAGTGGGCACGACCACGACAACTACGAAAAAAGAAAAAAAAAGCATTAACTGTTGTTGCACGTCCATTGTTTTTTTTTTTGGCAGATACAGTCAACTAGTTGCTACTGAGTGTGCAGGTACAGCCCGTACAACACGGTGCAGTTTCGATAGTGGCCAAATGCCTTGACAGCAATTGGCTCTTCCCCCCCGGAGACTGCACACAAAAAAGTTTTTCTGAAAGCTGGGCGCTCGTCATTTCCCTATTAATAATGCTATGTCACGTTGATAGTACGCACGCTGTTCGTGAACTCGGAGTACCGGCTATGAGAACGGCGATAATGCAAGGAAGGACACGCGAGATAGATGTCAATTTTCGTTGCGGGAAAGAAAGAAGTCCAAAATAGACCATTTATTTTTAGAGTGTTGCGTACCGCACGGCAAATCGAATGGTTGCTAGTAAATTAAGGTATCCCAATTGTAATAGTAGTCACAGCGCCAGGGCCGCTTAACCTAAAGCACAAGAAGCGGCCTTACCCATGCATCCAGCAACAAACATAGAGAGTACGTAGTACACACAGCAAGCCAAATAAAACAGGTATATAATTATGAACGAACAGAACATTGTGCTAACTCCACGTCGTAAACAGCGTCGTACTTCACTTGCGAAATGCACTTCGCGCTGACGAGGGCGGCGTCGTCTGCTATCACTTGCTCCGCATTTGCTACATGACTGAGCAGACGCTGATCTCCCACCAAATTGCTGCCACGCGGACAGAAGCGTGTACATCCTAACCGCGCGCGACGCGAAATTCTCAAAAACACGTGCAGAACGCGTGCAGCGTGCGAGCAAAGCAACGCGTTTCCAAGGCAGGTTGAAGGGGACAGCGGACGGGTCAACACTCGAGTAAGCAGTTTCCTCCCCACATAGACTGACAGCGCCCGGCACTGCAGCGCCTCCCACGGCGTGGGTCTCCTCTATACTGTCAATCACCTGCGGCGCATACCCGTATACAGCGACCCGTAGTAAACGGGTATGTGCCACCGCATGTGCCACCGACGACCAGCCTTAGTCCGATCAAGTCCACTGCGCCGGCTGAATTGCTTCAGTCCGCAGACCTCGCCGCGCTCCAACGTGCAGACACATACTGCCGTACAATCATCGATCGGCTCACTGGCTCGTCCCGTGCTCCCAACAGCCGCTTACGACGACAGCTCGCGCGTTTCAAACTTCACGATGGAGCGCTCCTTCGGTACATTTACCATCCTCTCGGTAACCGATGGGTCCCAGTCATCCCTCGCTCACTTCGACTCCAAGTTTTAGAAGCCTTTCACGACGACCCGACGGCTGGCCACTTAGGTTTTCACAAAACCTACGATCGCATCAAGTTTGAAGTTATAAGGCGCGAATAAGACACGGACGAAGAATAGGAACACACACACACGGAGCGCCGAACACACACACAAGGGGCTCCGTGTGTGTGTGTTCCTATTCTTCGTCCGTGTCTTATTCGCGCCTTATAACTTCAAATATGTTAAACCAACAAGCCCAGTCTGCCATTCTTAGATCGCATCAAGGCTTGATGCTTCTGGCCTGGCCTTTCCACTAGTGTTTCCAAGTACGTCGAGTCCTGTTCGTCATGCCAGCACCGAAAACGTTCGACATCTCTTCCCGCCAGCCCTTTACAACCTCTACCGTGCCCGTCCGCTCCCTTCGAGTTCGTGGGCATAGACTTATACGGACCTCTTCCGCTTACACCCGCCGGTCATCGCTGGATCGTTACTGCCGTAGATCACTTAACTCGCTACGCTGAGACGGCAACTCTTCCTTCTGGTGCTGCCTCCGAAGTTGCCGACTTTGTCCTGCGTGCCATTATCTTACGCCACGGCGCCCCTCGAGTTTTCCTTAGTGACCGTGGCAAGACGTTTCTTTCTCATGTCTTCGCTGAAGTCCTACAGGCCTCTGACACCATCCATAAGACCACCTCGGCATATCACCCGCAGACAAATGGTCTCATCGAGCGTTTTCACCGAACTTTGTCCGACATGATCTCTATGTATGTCCAGCCCGATCACAAGAACTGGGACGCAATGCTGCCTTTCGTCACGTTTACCTACAATACGGCCATACAACGCACTAAAAGCTACAGCCCGTTTTTCCTCGCGTATGGCCGTGCACCGTCTTTTGTTCTGGACACCAGCTTCTTCTCCGCGCTCTCTGTCCCATCAGCGTCCCTTCCAGAAGAGTTCGCTGCCCGCATCGCCCGCTGCCGTGAAATTGCCCGCGCCAACACCTCTGCCATTCAGGCCAAGAGGAAAGTTCGTTGTGATGAGACACGTAGAGTTGTGTCTTTCCACCCAGGCGACGAAGTGCTCCTCTGGACACCTGTCCGCACACCAGGGCTCTGTGAAAAATTCGTTAACAGATACCTGGGTCCTTACACCGTGCTTGAACGAAAATCTGCGGCGAATTATCGTGTCGCTCCTGTTAGTTCGGCTTCAGACCGTCGCCGTCGCGGTACCGAGATCACCATGTGTCTCGCCTGAAGCCCTATATCCGGCGTTCGTACCCTTACTAAATGGACGTCTTGCTGACCGCTTTCGTGAAGGGGGAAAATAGTGTGAGCGCTGACTGTGTCGGTCATCATCTTCACTTGTGCATACAAATCATCGTGATCATCATCATCGTGTTGGATCGCCGGTGTTCGGTTTTGGTTCGCGCGCCTTTGCTGTAAATACAACAATCGTTCCGTCGTACCTGACGTCGTCTCACAATATATATATATATATATATAATATATATATATATAATATATATATATATATATATATATATATATCTATATATATATATATTATATATATATATATATATATATATAGTATATATATATATATGTATGTAAGGATCATTCCATGCCAAATCATCCAGCATTTTCCCGACCATCTAAATATGGCTGAAAAAATTTCCTCCTTTTTCTTGAAGTTCAAAACTCGTTCTGCTCGTTTATTTCTGTTGCCAAATATTTTCCCGCCTACTTGTGAAAGTCTGTGGTTTTGCGCCGAGTGAGTTAAAAGGCATCAAACAACAATTTTTTTCAAAGGATGTTTATGGCATACACTCGATAAAACGGCGTTTCCGGCAAGCTAATGAAGTGATATAACTGCAAAAATAATGAGTTAATTATGTATATAGATTCCTCGAGAGCTTTTCGCACGAGCAATATTGAATAAAGTTGCAAAGTTTGATATTCTTTCCAGGAACAAGGCAAACTCAAAAGGTAGAAATGATTATATACTGGTGGCCTGTTCTGTTCGACATACTATAAAATAAAAATAATTTAGTCGTTGAAGGTGTAGCAGATCGTCTGAAAAAATTGCGAATTTCACTTTTTTTGAGAAAAGCTCTGTATTCACGTCAAAAAACTTGCCTTGGTGGTGTAACTAAAAATATGCATGATACTTCATTTGAAAGCTGGCCTGTAACCCAACTCAAAAACGCCGCTTTACAGAACCCTCTGAAACAACAACATATGCGAAACAAACGCTTTCATGTTCTCATCTCATAAGAATATGCTTAGCAATACTCTGAAACTTTGTTCTTTAAGCATTTGTGTCACAGCTTACTTGCGAGTATTATATCAAAGTTTCATATTCCGGCTTGCCTGCACCAAATTAGTCTATATAGGTGTATAGAGAACCGACTGCAAATCGGTTATTGTCGCTCTTTCGTTAAAACGAAAATGCATGTATTTATTTAGTGCTAAATTGAAAGGCTGTGTGCCGTGTCTACATTTCAGGTTACTTCCGAGATCGAATGGGTTCTTACAACGCGGTCTTCCAACTGTGCGGGCTACTACAAATGCTTTGTTTTCTGCTTTGGCTGAGTGTCTGCGTACGTGGAAGGTTCGCCAAGCAACGAGTATGGTACCCCGAAGACGAGATGGATAGGGACAGTTTGTCTATTTGGACAGATGGACAGTTTGTCTACTTACCTTGGGGTGGTGTCGCAGTGCGTAGCCAGCGGGCTGATGTAAATGTCCAACAGGCGGATATAGTCACGACTGGATGTGACAGCAGCTGCATCGCAGGTGGGCCTTCCTGTAATACCAAAGGCAATTCCTCTGTGCCGGCTGCTATTTTCTGACACTGTCACACACTATTTGCACCAGATATTCGATAACAGTACGTAAAACGCCCTAGTTGGAGCATCTTGGTGGTTCACCTCTTGTGAAGTCAGAAGACAAGGAAGTGTTAGGTCAAAAAATCTCCATCAACGCCATCGGAACTGTCACGGAAGAACGTTGGTAGTTTTTGTTGTTACGAATTGTATTAGACTAAGCCATGTGATCTTTATTCATTAAAGCTGTCGAAGAGAAAAATAAATCTCTAGTGGCCATTCTTCTGCGCCGAATTCACATATACTATATTGAATTGTTTGTTTCAATTACAATGTATTGCTATAATATTTGCAACACTGCCAGGCTCAATTCGAGCAAAGCAGGTAGGCGATCAATGTACAGCTTACAAAATAAACTAGAGAGCTCATGGTACGTCGTACTGGTAAGAAAAGTTACACACATCTTTGCAAAAATAAAACTGGCAATGTATTTAACATTCAGTGACTCAGCTTAGTATAACAGCATTAACACACCCGAAGCCGGATTAATATAGTTCGGGTCTCTTGGCTAAGACCGCTTTAGGGCATCTAATGATGAAGGCAGCGATGATTATGATAAACATATCTGGTTAAGAAAGTGAATTTGGGAAATAATGCGATTTCATTTATTTTTTGATGAATAGAAAGTACAGTCTACATTTTTATATTTTATATTTTTGTATAACTCGTATTTGATTATCGTGTAAGGGATAACTTAGTGTGTTTCTATCGTCAGGATTTATAATTCTGCCACGTAGATATACACCAAAGTGCAGAACAAAACATTTTGCGTTACAGGCATATTATTCAAACAGTCGCGCTCTAAACTGAATGAAAGTGGAAACTGGTAGCACCGGTATACGAGTATTAACAATATTTGCAACGCCAATTTTAGCTATACGATGCATACACATCGCAAATTATACAGTGTACAATGGCATCTGTGATGTGTCACTTTTCCTCCTCTGCAAAGTAAACAGGGCTATCACGTTGGACTTCTTCACATGTCTCCGTGCGATGCAATGAAAGAGAAAAATAGTCACAGTATCACCGCAAGGGTGAAGCAATGAATGCGATAGCAACAAATTGTAGTGTTATATGAAGTGAGGCTGGCAGCTAACTGTTTTGTATCCGATCTCGCGTAACTACAAAACGCTGGTGTAAGAGAATACGGCCGCTCCAGAGAAAGATGCTCTCCGCGTAGGCACTTCGCGTTGAGAGCGCTCTGAGCGTAGAAGGGTATACGAGCCGCCCGCTGTGATGGCTGTCGAGGCAGGCCGCGCGCCAGCGATCGCGACCGCGCCCTTAGATTGAAAGTTCAAAGTTGCTCCTCGCGTGACAGCCCCCCCCCCCCTCAAGTCTTTCGCGTCTTTTCATAAAGACGGACGGGCCGTTTCCTGTCTGCTTGTGGTGTTTTTTTCCACTGGTTCTGTAGACCGTGCACGTACACACTCTGTAAGGTTCCAGTGGAGCGGTTAACATTTCTAGGTGTTCTTTGGATATGCCAGGACTCTAAGAACTGTCTTCTTGTGTGGCTGCTTTCCGTGTCGATGACCCGGGCGTCGTCAAAAATGATGCGATAGTCCATCTTTTCCCTGTGGTCTTCGAGAGCGTTTCGCGCAGCGTAGAAGCTACGCACGTCGTTTCGATGTTGCCGTATCCTTTCGGAGAAGTTTTTTGTCTCACCGACGTAAGTGGCATTGCAGTCCGTGCATGGAACCTCGTAGACCAACCCGGGGAAACTTTCTTTTGGCAACCGGTCTTTCGGCCATGGCAAGAGTCGCCTGATCGTCGACACGGGTTTTGCGCTACCTGTATGCCCTCCCTCCCTAGCACCCTGGACACCCATGGGACTGAGATGCGGTAGGAACGTTTGGGGGAGGCCTCATTGCTACTGTCACGTTTTTCAGAAGAATGCAGGTAGGGTGCGCTTTCCCGGCGTCACTGACGGATATTTTGGAGCCACCTAAAAGCGCTGGGTTGGACGTCTGTCACAATGCAACAACGTTTGGTAGATGAAGGAGGAAATCAATTGGAAGGGTATGAAGCGCTAGGTTACATCCGAAAGATAACAGCCGATTCGTTTAAAAAAGTCGCCCAGGGGATTCCCTCGGTGAGTAAAAGTACGCAAGGGAGTGCAACCGACGAAGATGTAGTACTAGAGAATTTCAATTGGAAGAAGGCCGAAGGAAAAATTCCTAAACGCACTACTCCGGGCTTAGATGGGGCTCCCGTCAGCCTCATTAACGAACTCGGACATAACAGTAAAGAAGCACTGCTGAAAGCCGTAGAAAAGTGCTTACAGGAGAGGGAAATACCAGACAGTTGGCGAAAAAGTAGAATGATCTTAATCTATAAAAGCAGGGGAGAAAAGGATAACATTCGCTCGTATAGACTGCTAACCATTACATCGGTGCTATACAGGTTGGTAATGCAGGCAGTAAAATTAAAAATAGAAGCGTGGGTAGAACAAAATGATATTTTGGGAGAACTTCAGAATGGATTTCGAATCGACAGGCGGTTAGACGATAATCTGTTTGTTCTTACCCAGTGTATAGAAATATCGAAAATAGAAAACAGGCCCTTATACGTAGCTTATCTAGATATCACCGGGGCGTATGACAACGTTAATCAGGAAATTTTGTGGGATATATTGAAAAAAATCACAGCATATCCCGCTAAAGGGGACCATGAGGCGATGCGAAGCAGTGTTTCGGCATGTAGAGCCCGCGTTTCAGAGGTGTAGTGGTGAGGGGGAAAGGGGAGAGGGGATGTGGAGAGGGGGAATGGAGAGGAGGAGGGGAAAGGGGAAGGGGAGAGGTGATGTGGAGAAGGGGAGGGGAGAGGGGGAAAGGGGAGGGGAGGAGATATGGGAGGGGGGAGGAGGAGTGGAGGGGAAGTGGAGAGGGGGTGGGAAAGGAAATGAGAGGGGGAAACGGAAGGGGGAAGGGAAGGGGAGAGGTGATGTGGAGAGGGAAAGGGGAGAGAGGGAGTGGATAGGGGAAGTGGAGAAGGTTTGCGCATGCGCAGTAAGGGTGGTCACGCCGCACACCACCACCACCACCGGATTGAACTCCGCCATAAGATGCTTCACATCTAAAAAGTGGGCATAGGGGACGACTGTATACAGCTTTTGAGGGAAATATACCGAGAAAATACAGTTTGTATAGTATGGGAAGGAATAAGTAGCAAGGACAGGGTTGAAATTAGCAAAGGGCTGAGACAGGGATGTCCTTTGTCCCCGCTGTTATTCATGCTGTACATGGTGAGGATGGAAAAAGCGCTAGAAGGTAGCAACATTGGATTTAATTTGTCTGACAAACAGGTCGGCACGATGGTTGAGCAGAAGCTTCCAGGTCTATTTTATGCTGATGATATTGTCGTACTTGCGGACAGTGAAGATGATATACAGCGACTGGCAGGTATATGCGGAAAGGAATGTGAGGCTCTAGGACTAGGATTTAGTGCAACAAAATGTGGATTGATGGTATTCAATGATCACGAAGACCACGCGGTCTTAATACAGGGCCAAAAAATACCGAGGGTAAGCGTGTACAAGTACCTCGGAGTAAGGGTAAATGAGGGGGATAGATATATGGAGGTACAAGAGAAAGTATCGGTAGCAAAGGGAAAGAGGAATGCTGCAATTATGAAGCACAGAGCTTTACGGGGATACAATAGGTACGAGGTGCTTCGAGGGCTGTGGAAGGGTGTGATGGTCCCGGGGCTTATATTTGGGAACTCAGTGGTGTGCATGAACTAAGAGGTACAATCAGGAATGGATGTAAATCAAAGGACGGTGGGCCGCCTCGCGTTGGGCGCTCACGAGGAGACGACAAATGAGGCTGCAAAAGGTGATATGGGATGGACAGGCTTTGAAGTCAGGGAAGCTCAGAGCGAAATGAGATTCGAAGAGAGGCTGAGGAAAATGAAGAAGAATAGATGGGCAGAGAAGGTTTTCAGGTATTTTTATAGAAAAAGCGTTGACACGCAGTGGAGAAAAAGAACTAGGAGGCTCACCAGTAAATATACGGCTAGCAGTGCGGGCGATATGGCAACAAAGAGCATTAAGCGGAAGGTCAGAGAGGGGGAGAGGACTTATTGGATGGCAGCGATGGAAAAGAAGCCGGATCTGAGTAACTACCGAAAGGGAAAAAACGAAATAAGGAGGGAAAGGTTTTATGATAATTCAAGGGGAAGCGTTTTGCTGTTTGAAGCAAGGTCGGGCTGCCTTAGAACGCGTAGTTATAAAGCGAGATTCAGTAACGAAGAAGAACAATGTACATGCTGCGGGAGAACTAAGGAAACGATGGAACATGTACTGATTGAATGTGGCGATATTCACCCAGGTATACGTGTGGGCACGAGTCTACATGAAGCATTGGGTTTTAGGGACAACAATGGAAAGCTGAACACGTCCGCGATAGAAATAAGTAAGAGACGGTTAGAGTATTGGTGGCAGAAAAGTAGAGATAAAGCACAAAAATAAATAATGGGGAAAAATAAGGTCATTATGCCTTAAGAGGCAGAGAGATGGACCGTGAATTTATATTTTTTGGTATAATAACATAGATTTAATCAATGTAGATAAGGTATTAGGCCAACATGAAACAAGGAAGTTTTTTTTTCGAGCCTGGTGGCAGACATGTCACCGCCCCGTTGTAAAGGGGACGCTCATAGCTTCCATCCGTCCATCGTCCATGGCGTACTCGGCGAATAAAGGTCTTCGGGTATCCATTGTCCAGGAGATCGGTGGTGATCGCTTTTTCTTGTTTTCTCCGTATTTCTTTGGAGCTGCAGATGGCCCCTGCGCGATTCAGGAGTGCGTTGACCACTGATGTATTGTGGGCGGTCGGGTGGTTAGACCTGCACTGCAGATATCGTCCGGTGTGCGTATGTTTTCGGTACACCGAGAAGCTCAAGCGTCCTTTCAGCCCCGTTTTTTGCCGTTTGACTAGCACATCCAGAAAAGGAAGAACTTTGTTCTTTTCACATTCCACGGTGAATTGAATCGCCGGTTGCATCGAATTTAGGTGTGCGAGGAAACTGTCGATGTTAGACTCCTTGATCACGCAAAAGACGTCATCCACACATCTCAAAAATATTTTTGGTTTTTCAGCGAACGTGTCCAAAGCTCGTGTTTTGATGTGTTCCATCGTCAAGTTTGCCGCTGTGGCTGAAATGGCGGCTGCCATGGCGGTTCCACATGTTTGTTGGTAGAATTCACCTCCAAGAGAAACATATGTTGCGTTGCGGCAGAACTCCATCAGACGGCACAGTTCGTCCGTGCTGAGGTTCGTCCTTTCGTTGAGGTTCTCATCGCTCTCCAGGGCGGCTCGGGCAGCTGAGACCGAGAGGGGTACGTGCACACTCGTGAACAGCAAAACTACATCGAATGACACGAGGCTCTAGTCACTGCCGATTGTCACCTCCGACATTCGCTGAACAAAATGTGTGGCGTTCTTTACATGTGTGGCTGTCTTCCCCACTTGTGGTGACAGGGTACTGTGTAGATGTTCGGACAGCATGCGACGTGGGGATGTTCTAAAGTCAACTATCCGGCGTGGCGGTATCCCCGGCTTGTGGATCTTTGGAAGGCCATAGAATCCCGGCGCAGAACCGTTTCTGCATATGAGGTGTAAGTACAGCGTTCTTGATTCTGGATGGTCATTGAAAATGTCAGCCAATAGCTTGTTTAGCTCACGTTGAATCCTGGGCGTGGGGTCTTTCGTGAGTTTTATGCATTCAGGGCTGTTCAGAAAGTTTTTTTATATTGTCCTCATAGGACTTTCGATCAACTATAATGGTCAAATTACCTTTGTCTGCTGGTAGGATGGTTATGGTTGAGTCTTTTCGGAGTTCTTGAAGTGCTGCTTCTTCAGGTTTTGTAAGGTTCCCTCTTGGTCGGGCTGGTAGCTTCGAGAGGATTCCAATGGCTTTGAGTCTTGCGTTGTCTATTGAATCGCTGTCTATGTGTTGTCTGCCATCTTCAACAGCTGCGATGATCTGTGGAAGAGGTGGCGGAGTTGTATTGAAATTGTGTCCTTCAGACAGAACGCTTGCCTCGTGCTCCGATAGTTGTCTTGATGAGACACTGACGACGCTTTTTGTGCTGTTGCTGTCGTTCCGGGGCTCTTTGCTGTTCTTCAGTGCCGCGAGTGCCGTGATGTCTAGCGCGTCTGAAAGAAACACTTCGGTCGAGATCAAACACAAACAATGCCTCTCAAACAATGAGATATCCTTTTTAAAGCACTTATCAAAAATGTCGATTAATCGATTAAAACATCACATAGAAAGCAATTAATTGATGAAAGGCTAAATCTACAAAATTGGCTAGCGCGAAAATCGACACCGACTAAGAAGGAACACTGATGTACAGGATAGGCGCTAGCCCTATACATCAGTGTTCCTTCTTAGTCCGTGTCGATTTTCGCGCTAGCCAATTTTGAAGATTATGAACCAACTAGCCCAACAACGTATACTCTTAGGCTAAATCTACGAACGATTAACGATTCATGGATGGAAGAACTTTATTGATACTCGGCACAAATATTAAAAACTTTAAGCAATTAATTAATCGATTAAAAAAATAAAATTAAATCCCTAAGATATGTTTGCTCCTCACTACACCCTTACCCCTCATGAGAGCTCGGCCTGGCGCCAGCTCCAGACAAAAACATTTATTTCCCCATGGCACATCTATTTTACTCCGCTCTCCTACAACCATATTGCACCACCTGCGGGGCGCCCCGGGCGGATCTTTTCCACTGTTTGAGGAGCTGCCCAAAGCCCCTGGCGGTAGACCCTATTCCCAATCCTTCCCTTTCTTTGTGGGAGGCCGCTCTTCGATCCACTCGCTCGGGTGACCAGCTGTGTCTGGTGGACCGGGCCTGCCTAGAGATGTCGGCCAAGGGGCTCCCGGATGTCTAGGGGCCCAACCACAGTTACTTAGATTGTTTTAAATAAAGTTGTATCCATCGATCCATTCATTAGATCCCCGGACCAGGCGGCACTTTTTGGGAGCTAAGAAGCTTTCTTTCCGAGAAATCCGCACAGATTTCCTTGTGCCTTCGTGCTACGAACGGGTGGTCGTCAATTTCCCTTTCTGATTAACCCTTCCGCCGCCTTGCAGGATTCCGCAGAACACATATGCAATGATGTCATCTCCTGTCATTGGTGGCATGCGATACCAATTGACTAGATAGATAGAGATACAGATAGATACGCTTCGCTAGGTCGCCAAGGAAATGCTTCGCATATAAGAGCGGAAACACCTTGACAGAAAATCACTGCAGCACAGAAAATGATTAAAAAAAACGTCATTGTTTCCGTATATAGGGAAAAACATGCCTCATCGCCCTTTTATGGGAATCGGTATAACAAGAAAGTGAAACGTGTCTTCACGGGGGTAGTTGAGCACGAGTGAAAAACAGCGCTAAAAACACGGGACAAGAAAGGACACGAGACCACGGCGCTGGCTAACGACCAAATGTGTATTCATTTCTTCCTTCAGTCAGCATAATTATACTTCACCACTATCGCAATGAAACTACAGACAGCCTGCGCAGAGGCAGTAAGGCGATCAATGGGACATGAATGCTATCTAATCATAAACCAAACAGCCCAAAAGCGTACCCTACTACGGTAGTTGAGCGTTTATTGTGCATTGTTTCACCAGAAGGGCTAAAGTATGAACGCTATAGCAACAAATTGTGATGTCACGCGAAGAACGCCAAGCAGCTCGAGACATTCAGCGCGCTCTAAAGCAGAAAGGACGCACGAAAACAGCATACACAGGACGAGCGCGAACTATTAACTGTCACAATTGTTACTTCTTTGTGTGTGACAAGCGCGCTCCTTTCGGAAACGCGGCCGCTGCAGCGAGCGAAGTGACCTTCCTGCTCTCTGTAACGTCAACGGAAACTTCTGGTGAAAGCACAAGACTTACAAACCACCTCCATCACGAGATACGCGCGCGCGCACGAGAGACACCCCCTGCAGAGGCGCACTCGCATCGTAACGCGCGGGGCGACGACCTTTAATAAAGCTTGCGCTCAGCGCTCTTCGCGTCATCTCGCTAGTGATAACAAGAACACGCTGAAGCCACCGAGCTTTGAGTACCGCCAATGGTGAATGTTGTATATAAATAACTCGCCGTTAGCAAGCTGAAGAATGTACGCTCTGTGGCCGAGTTGATTCGCGCTGCGGAGCGAGGGGTCGTAGGTTTGACTCCTGGTCACTGAACTTTTTCGTGTAGTATTTTTTTTTCATCTGTTAGTGTATATTTTACAACGTCATATCCCTGACGGAAATGCGTCAGTGGAGCCGTGGTGGGCCCCGGCATAAAACACTTTTGTGTTAAAAATATCTAGTAGTTGCCATCTAGTTGTTGGCTTTACATATAAAAATATCTGAATGTAAATCAAGCACGGAATAAAATAGCAGCAAAGTGTTAGAGCTGCTGTAGTAAAAAATTGGCCGCGTATCTGCGTGCTTCGCTGCAAATTTCGTCTAAAGACGATAGAAGAGGCGCTGCGTGAGATATGGACGCCATCTGACAATATGTCGGGAAACATGAGTGCTGTGTTGCGGTCTGGTAGTCCCGGTGCAGCGGCATGCGAAGACCGGCGGTGACCAACGCGACCGGTGGGGACGCCGGCCAGCCCGAACACGCTGTTTGGCGCAATGCGCCGAAGGAGAAGAAACGTCCGCACTCAACGAGTACTCTCCACAAACTCTCTTACTTACACGTCGCCTGGGTAAAACAGAAATGCCCCCCGCCACGGTGGTCTAGTGGTTATGGCGCTCGATTGCTGACCCGAAGGTCGCGGGATCGAATCCCGACCGCGGCGGCTGCATTTTCGATGGAGGCGAAAATGTTTGAGGCCCGTGTACTTAGCTTTAGGTACGTTAAAGAACCCCAGGTGGTCGAAATTTCCGGAGCCCCCCACTACGGCGTCTCTCATAATCATATCGTGGTTTTGGGACGTTAAACCCCAGACATTATTATTATTAAAACAGGAATGCCAGAGCGGCGCCCCCTGTCATTCGTACAATGCAATACTGAACCGAAACCGAAACACAACATGAGCTTGTGCAGAGGGCACGGAGGAAGACAAGTTTCAGCGCAGTCGCATTTTCAGCGCACCTTAAGAAACTAGGGTTGTAACATTGTAGGGCGAGTAGGGCCAGAAGGACCGTCACGACGAAAACCTGCCTCCTGAGTCGTATTCGCCAGGAACGTTGGTGTGGCTTCGCGTTCCCTCCTCCGCTCCTGGCCTTTCCACAAAGCTACTGCCTAAGTACGAAGGCCCCTACCGCGTCCTACGTCAAGCATCCCCAGTTAACTATATGATTGCGCCTGTTCAATCATCTACGGACCGCCGTCGTCGCGGCCGCGAGACTGTTCACGTCGATCGACTGAAGCCGCATTATGACCCACCAGTTGTAGCTGTTCCTTCGTTCACCAGGATGGCTCCTTTTCCGCGGGGGAGTGATTTGTAACATGGTAGGCCGCAGACAAGAACGCCTGCGAAAGAAGAAGACGAAGACGGTTGTTGTTGGCGCTCGCGCTTGCTCGGCTTGGACCGCTGATCGCTTCAGCTGTGGCAATCTTTTAATAAACGCGTTACTGTCTCAACGTTAAACGCATACCATCAAGGTCTTTAAAATTGCGTATCTATGTATTTTCTATTAAAGGAACACACCACCTAATACTTACCTAATGATGTTACGCCTCAGATATGCGTAATATTTACTTTTTGATCGACAACGTTCAGAAGTATGAACAGCCGTACCAGTTCAAGATGGGTGGGCGGTAAGCAAGTGGTTTAACTTTGGCCGGTTGGCTGAATCGGGTGACGTGCCGACAAACAGAAAGACAGACCAAAATTTCTACGTTTAAGTTCCCCAAGAAAGACTATCGTCTTTAAAAGAGGCAAAGGCACGAAACCGAAACCTGTGCTTACGGTCATCCCATGTGCTGTCTGCTTAGCAACGTGAATTTCGTATTGGTCACCATGCGCGCTGCGACCGGAAAAGCTATACGAAACATCGTACACGAGCCTATTCAGGATCGCCTACTTTGCATGCGCCGATACTAATAGTGAAGGAAATGAACAAAAAGAATGGCACATGTCGACATATGGGAGAATAAATTTTGTAACAATTCTCTATATGTCGGCATTAATTACATAGTTTCAGAGCTTGCAGCGATTCAGCTCATGTCGGTAACGTGAAAAATATATAGCGCAGACACGAGTACAAAAGAAAATTTTTTGGTATGATGAATTGAATGAGCCGATACTGTTGGTCGAGGCAATTCTAATCCAATCAAATCTATGAACCATCGCGTTGGTGCCATGTTCTGTATCGCGCAAAAAAGTGACGGTTCAGGCGTAATTTGTTTTTCTTGCAACTCCCGGTGTTTTGCTCAACCATGTTGTCCTGGCTCGTCCGAGCACTGAATTTCAGAGATAAGTCGCGTACTCCCAATTGCCTCCCAGGTAGACGTACGACGATGACGGATCCTTTTACGTTGACGCAGCTGCAGCTGTTGAGGATGGGATTGCTGCTTTTGCGAGTATTTTATACAGCGGTCCTTTTGCTGCGATATGGAAAGCCGCTACAGAATGGAAGCCAGGGGAACTCACCTGCGGGTGCTGTCACTGAAAAGTGCTAGTGAATGCTAACAGGAACGACAGCACTTGTTATGACTCCGTGTGAACATGGTACGCGGAAAAGGTCAGTATGTACCTACCCTCATACTGCCAGTGGCTGACATTCTGATAGCTTCCTGCTGAGTTTATACAAATGACCACAATACTTTAGAGTGTACCTTAAATTTATGTGTAAAATGTGTTCGACTAGGCGGATTTTCTTTGTCAAGTTTTCGGTTACCTTTACATGCTCAATATATCTGCGTAATGGAGATGCTGTCGCGTATTTCATCCTTTCTGCTTTTGACAAATACTACTTCTACGCGACTTTCTGCTTACATATCCTAAACGAAATTCATACCTGAATTTCGCCCACGAGACTTAAGTGTTTTGACCTCTTTGTGGTTTTTTACATATTTGCGCGCTCGTGCTGACAACGTCTGTCACTGTGCATGTCCTTTCTCCGTCCAACTAAGGCACCAAAGAGCAACGAATTTATCAAAAGAAGATTCGCGAACCGCCGTCTGCGTCCCCTTTGGACGCACATTTTCTCCAGAAACAAAATGTGTATCCTTCATCTAAAACGCTGTTACAAAAATATTAAGCAATATAAAGGAATGCAAAGACCAATGTTTAGATTATTGGATTCTGGCCCATCACACGCGAACCGGCTCATCACACACTAAATGATAATCGTTTAACTCCGTCTGCTGGCACCCAGCGTACTTGTATTGCTTAGGGAGCACCCTCCTATACAGTACAAGAATAGAAAAATTAAGGCAGCTTCGCGCTAGTGGGGCCAAGCCTGAAGGAAGTGCGGAGCTGGGCAGCCTTCCTTGTTTCTTTTCGGTTTGCTTCTCTCTTCCTCCGTTTTTTCTGTCTTTTTTTCTCTCTTTATTTCTATTTATTTCTATTTTTCTGCCTATTTCCCCGTTTATTTTTCTCTCTTTCTGCTTCTCGCTTACTTGATATGAGGGCTCCGCACTCGATATCTTCGTCAAGGCACTCCACGAACAAGAGCAGGAAGACTTCTTTCTCCTTGGCGCGAGTGCGCGCTGAGAATATGCTACAGATGGCTATGCTATTAGTGGCTTTGCCAGCGTTACACCAAGAGATGGCAGCATGCGACAGCCCGGAACCCTCATGTGCTCCGCACTTAGAAAGCTTATTTATCTATTCAAGAACACGGAGAAATATAATATCCGTAAGAGGTGCAGACTGTTCTATGCAACTGCCTACAAGATATTAAGTGCATCAGTTCACATTCTACATCATCATCATCATCATCATCATCAGCCTGTCTACGCCCACTGCAGGGCAAAGGCCTCTCCCATGTTCCGCCAATCAACCCGGTCCTGTGCTTTCTGCTGCCACGTAATACCTGCAAACTTCTTAATCTACACATTCTACATAGGTCCGTTTAATTATTGAAGCGATTTTTTTGTTAGTAACCTACCTGTGTGCTTCCGTAATATGCTTTATGCATTTGTGTGCTCCGCTCTCAGTCGATCAGCAATTAGCAAATAGCGATCATTCTATCTCGGGTAGAACAAAAAATTACACCATCTCCCTCTAAAGGGGACCATGAGGCGATGCGAAGCCGGAGCACTTGCTCGATTGCGTTCCGTTGGCGTTCGTTGGGCATGCTACCGACCTCGCGTCGTGGAACGCGAAGAGGAACACTACGCGCGTCGTGCCTTCCCTCTAGCCTGACCATTAATTCTCACAGGGTGAGCGGGGAACGCGGTCGACAGCAGTGCGAGAGGGGGGCAGCGTAAGAGAGGAGAGAGAGGGGGAGGAGACGCGCATGCGCTGGCGCTCATCGCGGCGCTGCGTAGGAGAGACTTTCGGCATGTCGTGCCCGCATTTCAGAGGAGTCAACCGAAACAAGCGCTGGACAATGCGCGCAGCACTCAACCCACTTTATATTCACTATTGAAGGAGAGGAGACTGGGGGGAGAGTAGCGCATGCGCCGCGAGGGCAGAAGCGAAAACGCAGGAGAAGCGCAAGCAGGTGCTGCGAGAGAAGTGGAGAGAGTAACGCGCAGCTGTTGGAGAGAGGGAAGAAGGAGAGTTGCACATGCGTTGTGTGAGTGCGGACGCCCAGGCTGACGCCGCGGGACATACCCCCGAGCAAGAGATGCTACGCATCTAAAAAAGCGAAAGCTTGCACTCGGCCGCGCAAGGCTTGAGACACAACGAAGCTGGCCGATTTGATGGCGCTTCGTGGCTGGCACTACGTTGAACTTGGTTGTAGCTAAGGTGAACTTGGCTGTCTCGTGGTTTAAACATGGATGTAGCGAGGTCTGAACGTGGCTGTGCTAGATTGCACTTGGTTGCAGCGAGGTCTGAACTTGGCTGTAACTAAGGTGAACTTGGCAATGGTAGGACTTTCTTAGCTTATTATGGCACCATCAAATCAGCCAGCCTTTCTGTGTCTCAAGCCTTGCGCGGCCGACTGCGAGCTTTCGCTTTTTCAAGAGAGACGGAGAGTTCTCGTCTGAGTGAGAGAAGTGTTTATTAGTATGCGGTAGTCATCGCCTAAGCTACTACCACCATCCTCGTCGAAATTCTCTCGCAGACTGGTCATCGGGTATTCATTTGGTTCATCATCACCACTGAAGACTTCTGCCAATACTTCCCCATGTTCTTGCTCTACCACTTCCTGCTGTGGCCGCTGCTCCGGTTGTTTTCTCTGACTAAGCAAAAGCTTTGCCAAGGGAGAATCCAGAAGCGGTGTAGCCGGTTCGTAGCCTATAGTTGCTCATTACCGAATGGAGGTCTTTTCTGTTATCAAGGGGTACACCAGGTCGGGACACCAAGGCAGGCTTAACCGGCATCTTCACCATCAGAGCCTTGTGATCACTGTGGTAGAGTGCCAACGGGTTGCACAACTGGCTTATACAGAACGCTGTTACAGAACTTTCTCCTTAATAGGTTTCAGGTGGTCTCGGTTAATAACTTTAGATCCAGTCCTACCCCATTAACATAGGTGTTCCTCAAGGTTCGATTTTGGGCCCCTTATTATTTTTGCTATATATAAATGATTTACCGCGTTGTCTTAGCTATTCTTCATGTTTACTTTACGCTGATGACACGACTCTTTTTTCGCTTCACTCTGATTCTGCGACTCTCGTGGCCAGACTTCATGCTGACCTCAATTCACTTGTTGAGTGGTGTAACAATAACAGATTGTTGATTAATCCTTCCAAAACTTGTTTTAGGCATTTTCACTGATCGAACAAAAAATTACCATTCATTCCCCACCTCTTTGTAGACTCGGTAGTCATTCCCTTGAGCGGACATGCTTCATGTTTAGGAATTATAGTCAATACACATTTGAAATTTCACGAACACATTAATTTTATTTGTAAAAAGATTTCATATGGTATAAGGGCATTGGTCAAGTCACGAATGTGTTTTAGCATCGAATTTCTTAAGGCATTGTATTATGCATTCATACACAGCCATCTCAGTTATTGCATCACATCATGGGGTAATTCATATTCAGTGCACATTTGGCCATTAAAGGTACTGCAAAAGAAAGCAATACGACTCATAACTTTCGCTTCACGTCAAACGCCATCACATCCTATTTTTTCTCAGCTTCATATACTACCCGTCTCCGAACTCTATCTTTATAACGTATGTGTATTGTTTTTTAAGGTTTTTCACCGCACCCTCATTATCGTCATATTTCCTGCTGTCTTGTTGTGCAACTCCAATAGAACAAGATTCGCGGTCTCTAATAACCTGTTGTTGCCTAAAGTTCGCACTAACTATGGAAAAATGAGCATCGTTTCTTCATCAATTTCATTATGGAATTCATCATCACATCACTTGAAAGTAGTAAAAAACATTTATTGCCTATATAACGTTTCTGGGCAAGTGGGTGGGGTCCTCAGTCCAGGGCTCCACTGGCCTTTGCGGCTCGCTGGGCTTGGTCGAGCAGAGCCAGCTGGCTCTCCCGATCCTTGCTAGCAAGCCAGCTCTCATACTGCCTTGATCGAGATTGTGTCCCCAAAAGGGGGGAATTGACGTTTGGGGGCCACCGTTCTCCTCTTTGATTTTCGAGGATGTCGCGTGGAGTTGTTGGGGGTTCCTTGAGGGTTGCGACCGGTGCTCGGATGCTTAATTCGCGAGCAAGCCGGTCGGCCCTTTCGTTGCCCTCAAGTCCCGCATGCGCAGGGCACCAAAGTATTGCATGTGAATTGAGGAGTTGTTCACCTAGGGTTCTTATTGCCGTCCTCGGTATTGCCCCAGCCTGAAACATACGGCAAGTAGATTGAGAGTCGGTGATCACAAGGGCTGAATCTCCCTTTTATTCTGCACATCTGATCGCCATAGCAACCGCCGCCGTTTCGGCCGTACTGACTGTTTTAGTTTTTATAGAAGCCACCACGGTTGTAGCTCCGCTTGTTGCAACATTGGTGTAACGGTTGCCGTGCAGTTTGCAGGCGTCAGTGTAAAAGACTGTTGGGTTATCCCCATAATGCTGCTGTAGTGTTCAGGCCTTGGCTTGCCGTCTGCCTGGGTGATACTTCGCGCTCATATTCTTGGGGATGGGGGATGCCATGATTTGGGCCCTTGATGGTGTTCGGTAATAAGTATGTCTCCTCGCCGGCGTGCTGAGGTCTTAAAGGGTAGCCAATCTGCTTGAACAAAGCTCTGCCTTGTTCTGTAGAATTTAATCTTTCCCTTTGAGATATTAGCACAGCGGACGCGAGTTCTTCGTAGCTATTATAAAGTCCTAGCGCCTCAAATTTTTCGGTGCTGGCATTGGTGGGCAGTCCAATCGCAACTTTTTACGCTGTTCGTATCATTGCGTCAATTTTCGTTGTTTCGGTATTGGTTAGTTTTTGAAAGGGTAGACTGCATGTTATTCTACCTATTACAAAAGCTTGTACAAGGCGCAAGGTTTTCTATTCCCTGAAGCGTTGTTGTTTTCGCGTGACCCTATGTATCATGCGAGCTACGTTTGTCATCGTTTTTCGGAGTGTTGCGATCGTGTGATCTACTCTGCCGTTGTTTTGCACCCACAGGCCGAGGATTCTTAGCTTTTGAACTTCTCTGATGGGTTCGCCATAAATTTTGTGGTCTATTTGGGGGCGTTCCGCGTTTCTAGAATAATTGGCTTTCAATCTGATAAATTCTGATTTTTCTGGTGCGCAACGCATGTCAGCATTTATGGCGAACCATTCGACCTTGTCAATTGCTCTCTGCAGGATATCTTGTTTTTCGCCAATGGAGCCTTTGGAAGCCCATAACGTTATATCATCCGCGTATATTGCTTTAGCTAGCTCGTGATCCTCCTCTAACGAGAAGGCAAGCTTGCGCATCCCTACATTGAAAAGTAGAGGGGATAAAATCGAGCGTTGTGGTGTGCCATGGTTGGGTATTGGCGTTAATGTAGATCGAGTCGAGCTGATGCCGATTGTAGCCATGCGGTTCGTTAGAAAAGAGGTGATGTAGTTGTACGTTTTTCCCCACATCCAATGTTACGTAGCTCCTCAAGTATTGTTTCGTGGGATATGGAGTTGAAAGCTTTTTTGAGGGCTAAGGCTACGATAAACCTGTCCGTGCTCCCGTTAGGTGGATTGAGCGCTTTTTCTTTGAGTAGCGGGAAGACGCCCTGTGCTGCCACGTGCGGTCTAAAGCCAAACATTGAGTTGGGAAAGAGTCGGTGTGTCTCGATGTAAGAACCCAGTCGTGTTTGAATAACTTTTTCAAATAGTTTACCCATGCACGATGTCAGAGAGATGGGTCTGAGGTTCTGTAGATTCTTGGGTTTTCCCGGTTTTGGTATTAAAATTATTTCCGCTTCTTTCCACTCGCGTGGTACCTCTCCATGGGCCCATATTTTTTTGTTGAAGAATTCTCTAAGTTGAGACAGAGTTTCGCTGCTGAAGTTGCGAATCATGGCATTCGTGATTTGATCTCTGCCAGGTGCCGTGTTCTTTTTAAAAGATTACGCAGCTGCGTGCACTTCGGCTACCGTTATGGGGCTGTCGAGTTCTGGGTTGGCTGGGCCGTCGTATTTGAGACATGCCCGTTCTTCGACTCGTCCCTCCGCGGAGCCTAAATAAATTTCCTTTAGCTGCGCGATCAGTGTTCCGTCAGCTCCCTCGAATTCGTTCTCTATTTGGCGGAGAACTGTGTTCGTGACTGTTCGGGTATTAGTAGGATCTAACATGCTGCGTAATATTGCCCATGTTTTCTTTGTGTGCAAAGTAACTTTGAAAGATAGTATGCACATTCATGTATTTAAAGGAAAATTGAAAAAGTGTTTATTCAGTGTGTAATGCCTGTACATATCTAATTTTGTGAAGTTGGTTTGTGTGTAGTTTGACTATTCAGTAATGTACTTCTTACTAGTAACACTTATAACAAGCAGTTCTTCGCTTTTCTTAGTTTAGTTTCCCGTTGTATTAGCAAAGGAGGTCCCGCCTGCGGTGTGTAACGTTGGGACCTCCTCCTGCATATTTACCTGCAATGTACTATATTTTTGACAAGACTAAAAAAATTTGATTGATTGATTGATTGATTGATTGATTGATTGATTGATTGATTGATTGATTGATTGATTGATTGATTGATTGATCAAAGTTCGCATAGATCAAATCTATGCATACGCGTTGCATTGCCCTCATGGTGATCGTCAGTATCTTCTCGTCGTCTCCTTTTCTCCCTTTCCCTGATCGCGTATTCTGCATCTGCCATTATCCGTCATTCTGCGGAGAAGCGAGGCACCAGCTACACGTCTCTAAGCATTATGTGCACTTTGTTGACGCGACGACTGACGACGATGAAGAATGATGGCTCAACCCTTTGTAATGGGTTGGAAGCTTTAAACGGCCCACCAGTTATGTAATTTGCATTAGGTGACGCCCGGTCGCTATTTCCCTCTCCCGTCATGCTGTATAACATACGTTGACGTGAGAGAGAGGTGGAGTGGGGGCGAAGAACTTTACTGAGACTCCGAGGAAATGGATCATGCGCTTATGGGCTTCCTTGGCAACCAATACAAGTGCACTTGCGAGGAACCCACTACGCTATAAATCATTGTAATTTTTGAGAAGTAGGGCAGCAGGCACTGTGCCATTTTTCGTTATTCCACGGAGAGCGTTGGTACCTGCTAAACACATGTAAGGCAATATGCGCACTTTATTGATGCTGTGCCTGATGACGATGAAGAATTATGGCAGAGCCCTCTGTAATGGGTTGGAAGCATTCAACAACCTACTCGTTGCGCAATTCGCATTGTGTGACGCCTGGTTACAGAATTCGCGTTGTGTGACGCTTGGTGCTTATTTTACTCTTCTACCACGCTATATTGCATATCTTAATGTGGTTCCTTCCCGACATGAAGTCTGTATAGGACCTTTTTGCAAAGCAGTTACAAGCACCGGCATGGCTCAGAGGTTGAATACTGGGCTCCCACGCCAGAGGGCCCAGGTTGGAACCTCGTTCCATCCTGGAATTTCTTTCTTATTTTATTTTTTTTTCTCATTTCGAGCGATAGTGGTTACGGACACCGGCGGCGGCGGGGGACAACTACGGCGCTAAAAACGGCCGGTGAAATGATCTCATAACAGCTTTCGCTGTAAAACACAGTGCACAATTAAACATTACGCACCTAGTTAACCCCACTGTGATTGCTTGCAGAGATGCATTGCTTTGTGTCTATGGAACATTCAGTATTTCAGAACACAAGTTTAAAAGCCTAAAGCCTAAATGAATAAGCTTCAGCTTTTGCCGGTTTATCGTTTTTTTCTTGGGACTCTAGTCCGTTGTGGCAGCAGATAAGTTAAAATTTTATGGAAAATTTCCAAGCAACATGGAACTGGTCGCGTTTAACACTGGGTGCTACGTACCTGTACTGCTGTGTTCCAGCGATGCTAGCAGATGCATACCACGTTATATAGACATGTCAAGGGTTACAATCGGAACTCTCCCGTCTACTGCGGCAAGCCGGACTTCGCTACAATGACACGATTCTGTGTGGCTGCTGAGTATATGATAATAGATTCCACAAAACATTGCTTCACCTCACATACAAGTCTTACGGTGCACATTTAATACACATATATACACAACTTATCATGCCTTAAGGGTAAGTCTATATCGCAATAAAAAAAAAAAGACGCAGCGCAGTCACAGGGTAAACGGAGGAGCACCCTTCTAAGAGCCTCTCGTAAACTCTTCGATGGCGCATACTGCAGCAGCTGCGTACAAAAAGTAGTAGTTTACTTAACACACATGCATCAAATTACTTTCAGATGTGCCTCCTGAGTCGGAAATTGCATAACGTAGTAGTAGAATCGAATTAGTAGAATCGTACAAATATCTAGGAGTCACTCTCTCTTCTAATTTGTCATGGTGCGCCCATATATATTACTAAAATAATTTCAGCATCGAACAAAACGCTCGGTTTTCTTAAACGCCACCTCCAACTTTCCCCACCCCATGTTAAATTACTCGCATATAAAGCACTTATAAGACCAAAATTAGAATACGCATCTGCCATCTGGAGCCCGCATCAAGCACATCTATTCACTGCATTGAACGGCGTTCAAAATCGGGCCACCCGATTCATGCATTCCTCCTATTCATATGACGTCAGCATTTCACCTTTGAAAGCCAAATCCGGCTTATCACTCCTTTCTTATCGTCGCCGCATTGCTAGCCTTACCCTTTATCATAAGTATTCTTCTCTCAATCAGGCCCCGTATATCACAGCCGCCTCACGCATTTCCCACCGCACCAGTCATCCACTTCAAGTTGCCCGCCCGCCATCACGCACCACAGCGTTTTTTGCTTCGTTATTCCTCCGAGGAGCTTCGGACTGGAACGGCCTGCCCTATGACATTGTCACCATTGCCTCATCATCTACCTTCCCGGAACGCGTCGCTGATCACCTGCTATGTTAATTTGAAACTTCGCTGTTTGTCTTAGTTGCAATGTTAATTGAATATTCACTGTTGGTTATTTATTTGTAATCCCACCCCTTATGTAACACCCCCTGAATGGGGGCCTTTAAGGAAATAAAACTGAACTGAACTGAACATGCAGTTTGGCAATACCGTTAGAGTTGTTTATGAAGACAAAGTCAAAATAGGACAAGGGCAATACGTTGACAAAGAAGAATCATGGCAGTCAGTTAAATGGATTGAGGGATAAATACAACGATCAATAGTACTGATAAGAATTAGGCAAAAAGCATCAGAGACCAAGTGACTTTTTTCTTCCGTCCTCATTGGAGTCTTTTTGCAAGTTACGGAAATACGGTGCGGAAATACGGTATGGTATTATCGTATCGCTCCTCCTTTCTCGCTCGTTGTGCTTAAGCAGCTCCTAGTTCCGGTGACAGTGCGTGCAAGGAACGACATGTTTCTCGCTGACAATGCGTGGGCGGCGGAGAGGCCACAATGAACCGTGACAGCCCCGTAGTAATTTCTGAAAAAAACATTCGGGGTGCCTTCACAGGAATTAGGAGCGGCCAAAGCGCAACGAGCGAGTAAGGAGGAGTGGTACGGTAATGCCGTACCATATTTACGTATCACATTTGCGTAACTTGTGAAAAGACACTATTATGTTTGCATTATAGCGTTTACGTTAAACGAAAGAAGGGCATTGGATTCCGGGTCCTGTTTTGGCTTGTCAAAACTATGAAGCCATTCAATCACACAGTTAAAAGATGGTTTTCTACGCGAGGCTTCTTGCTACCATGACTGCGCTAAAAGAGCACCTCTGTGGTATTATGCTAAATTGTTCACTTTGTCAACGGCGGCGTGGTATTATTGGCATCAGTATGCGCCGCTTTATTCAAACAACCGTTACAATATATACCCATGCTGTATCTCCCAAATGGAATTGTATAAGCCGGTCACTCATATACCTGTTAATGTTCACATGTACACGCGCCTCATTAAAAAAATTATTTCGCCTTTAATACATGACTGGCGATAGAAAATGTGTCTTTCTTTAAGAAATACAGATGCTCTATGAAATTTCTATCACAGTAGAGAAGCTGTCGTGTTCATAAAGGAATTTCACACCGCGCCGGAAATACTTTACAACTGCTAAAGTTACACTGAAACGACTACATATGTCAAACTTATTAATAAACCGCTTAATTGTGAACTACTGGGCAGTTGTTTATATGGAAGAGTTGTAGGGCGTCACAATATACGGCATAGAATTTTTTTTAGAAACTGCAAACCTCAAGTTGGAACTTGCATAATTTTCTCGTCGAGGAGGATAATCGACCGAGCTCTAAAGGCACGAGCATAAAACGTGCGAACATTTTGGTACTTTTATAAGAATGTGAAGAAAAGAAACTGCTTCAGCGAGCAGCGTGTTGAGTATCCGCGCGCTTTACTTTTGCATTGGTGAAGGTGGCTTTTAACGGGGAAGGATCTATTAGCGCGGAATCTGCATGCACTCGTTGGCCTCTTCTAATACTGCATTTACGCAAACTTAAAGAAAAAAAAAACGTCAGGCCTGCGCTGAAACCGCAGCACAGTCACAGCGAAAGCTGGAAGAGCGGCGTTTCTAAAGCACCGTTGTAAGCTCTCTTGGGGCTACCAATACAAGTACACTAGCAAGATACCCACTACGCCATAAATCACAATTTTTGTGACGTTCGGAAGCACCTACTAAGCCATTATCCGTCATTCTGCGAAGAAGCGAGGCACCAGCTACACGTCTGTAAGCATTATGTGCACTTTGTTGACGCGACGACTGACGACGATGAAGAATGATAGCTGAACCCTTTGTAATGGGTTGGAAGCTTTAAACGGCCCACCAGTTATGTAATTTGCATTAGGTGACGCCCGGTCGCTATTTCTCTCTCCCGTCATGCTGTATAAGATACGTTGACGTGGCAGAGAGAGGTGGAGTGGGGGCGAAGAACTTTACTGAGACTCCGAGGAAATGGATCATGCGCTTATGGGCTTCCTTGGCAACTAATACAAGTGCACTTGCGAGGAAC
Source organism: Rhipicephalus sanguineus (assembly GCF_013339695.2). Classification (NCBI taxonomy): domain Eukaryota; kingdom Metazoa; phylum Arthropoda; class Arachnida; order Ixodida; family Ixodidae; genus Rhipicephalus; species Rhipicephalus sanguineus. The sequence continues at coordinate 208,760,908 of NC_051179.1, forward strand.
CCACTATGCTATAAATCATTGTAATTTTTGAGAAGTAGGAAAGCAGGCATTATGCCATTTTTCGTCATTCTACGGAGAGCCGTGGTACCTGCTAAATGCATGTAAGGAATTATGCGCACTTTGTTGATGCTGTGCCTGATGATGATGAAGAATTATGGTGGAGCCCTTTGTAATGGGTTGGAAGCATTCAACAACCTTCTCGTTGCGCAATTCGCAGTGTGTGACGCCTGATTACAGAATTCGCGTTCTGCGACGCTTGATGTTTATTTTAGTCTTCTACCACGCTATATTGCATATGTTAATGTGGTTCCTTCCCGACATGAAGCCTGTATAGGACCTTCTGCAAAGCAGTTTCAAGCACCGGCATGGCTCAGAGGTTGAAAACTGCGCTCCCACACAGAGGGCCCAGGTTCGAACCTCGTTCCATCCTGGACTTTTTTTCTTATTGTTTTTTTTTTCTTATTTCGAGCGATAGTGGTTACGGACACCGGCGGCAGCGGCGGACAACTACGGCGCCAGAACGGCCGGTGAAATGATCTCATAACAGCTTTCGCTGTAAAACATAGCGTGAAATACGTAGACAGAGCTGAAATATGCGTCTACTCCTGATTGCTATTGGCATGTAATGAGTATATAGGGGCCTGCAGGCTTTGATGGACAGCTTTGATGGACAGGTGATGGACAGTATCTTAAGGCCGAGCTCAATCCGGTGGTGGTGGTGGTGGTGGTGGTGTGCGGCGTGACCACCCTTACTGCGCATGCGCATACCCTCTCCACACACCTCCTCTACACTCACCCTCTCCCTTCCCCTCTCCACTTCTCCTATCCCCTCCCCCTTTCCACTCTTCCTCTGAAACGCGGGCTAGACATGCCAAAATTGTCTCCTGCGCAACGCCGCGATGAGCTCGAGCGCATGCGCGTCCCCTCCGCTTCTCTCTCCTCTCCCACGCTGCCCCCCTCTCGCCCGCCTGTCGACCGCGCTCCCCGCTCGCCCTGTGAGAATTAACGGCCAGGCTAGATGGAAGATACGACGCGCGTAGCGTCCCTCTTCGCGTTCCACGACGCGAGGTCGGTAGCATGCCCAATGAACTCCAACGGAACGCGATCGTGCAAGTGCTCCGGCTTCGCATCGCCTCATGGTCCCCTTTAGCGGGAGATGGTTGAATTTTTTTTTTTGATCCATATGACGGGAGAGGCCTGTCCCGTCATATCGATCAGAAAAGAAATGTACAAGGAGTATATATTAGAATGAGAGCGCTTGTCAACGGTGCAAAGGAGAGAAAAACAAAAACAAAAAACAAACGTGTGTGGGAAGGTGACATGAACGGCGCACAATGTCCAATGTAATAAAATTACGGCGTACATATTCAAGATAATATGAGGTCGTTGTGCTCATCAACAAAATATAGAGCATCAGCCTTTCAATTATTTACGTTGGGCAATGCAATTGAGTGTGATTTGGAAGGTTTTGGTTGATATCAGGTGATGCGAAATAATGTTCTTCGCAGAGGTCTTCGTTAATTGCCCTATTTACATTGTTATATATAAGCCAAAGAGCAAGAAAACCTGTCGGCCTTTCCTGTGTGGCAATGATCTCTTGTTTACAGTGGCCGCATTCAGGTAATTGCGTTATCTGCCATTCCAATTTTTAGACATTTGAGCCCAATGTTATTGCACTGCCTGTCAGGGTGAACGTATACGAGATATGTTGGCCTCAATTTATCGCACTGTCTCGCAATGCGAACATACCATACATCTATTTACACATGAAGGATTTGAGCTAACTGAGCCGCAGAAGATACGCTTGTGTTGCGAGTGAGTTAAGGCCAAAAACCTTGCTTGGAGAGCTGCTCGTTTCTTCAACATCTATGTTACTCGACATAGCTGTGCTGGCTGCCTATTTTTTACAGCAGAGCGGTTGTAGTCCAGGTTTGCCGTGTGTCGTAGATAGGAAATATCATCAACATCAACCGGCACGCGCAAAACGACCGCCCATGCTTCTTGTACAGATTGTTAACAAGAAAAGCTGACACGTGGCCAGCAGCTCTGCTGTGACCTAGCTTTGCTCGACTACGTGCGGGCTGCGCTGATTTTTTACTGAAAGTGTCACAGCAATGGTAAAGAAGTTACAAGTGCAATAACACTTTTTTGGGAAAAATGAACATGCCCATGCCATAGTACAGGTCACCGCAACGTTTAAATTTTTTTATGATGCGCCACTACATTCTGACAGCACAGATGTTCGCTACAGATTATGAGAATAAAACTTAATACGCCTTGTTCCAGAAAATCATCGTTTTTTTTTTTTTTTTGCAACGTACGCCTTTCGGCATGACTCAAACAACTACATAAAGACCTGTTCCCTCGATAAAATTAAGGAGTGGCCGATACAGAGCCCCGTGTCTATTGCGGAATGTCACGGCGACGGCCGGAGCTTTGGCTCTAGCTTCAGCCGTCTGAAGGCAAGGACAGCTTGTCAGGAGGTTTCTCAATGTTTCATCCATGGAAAGTCCGGGGCAGGTCCTGGGGAATACCTGTGCATCATATTACTAAAGGTGACATGCATGAGATCATATTTACGCGACATCCATCAAACAAAACAAGTGCGGGGGTGCATAGCTTCACGCTTGTGGCCACACTTGCAGGAAACCGAATATTTCGAAAATTGCAAGGACACTCCGTGCGTAAGAATACAGAACAAGAAGTGACACACACAAGTGACATTTTCTTTTTGTTTGTCATGCATGCGTCTTTCATATTCTTCGGGTCAAATCGTAGTGGGGCGAGCAAACGGCGCCAAGTGTCCAACAATCAGAGAACAAAGGTCTTAAGAGTTCCAAAACAGCGTTATGACACCTTACTTGTCAGTGGGCTATATATTTTCGTTAATTTTGTGGCGTATTTTTTTTAAATCCGCTACCGCATGACAGGAGCGCTTTTTCTTCTCTCATCGCCACGAGCGCACTGGAAGTGGAAGATGGTATAGTGACAGCCTGGGCACGCTAGCGGCCTCATGTCCCGCACGCCACGGAATACCTAAAAATGCACATTCCGAATTGCTGGACATTCGGGCCGCAATCACGTCCGACTTCCCGCATTGGCAAGCGCGCGATGCAGTCGACAAGCTGACCCGGCACAAGTCACGTGATTGAGGATTCTCTCGTCATATTTCTTTGACTGTATTGGCCACTTGGTTTGGGTCAGACGTGCGCGGTGCCATCACATGGCGGCATTCAGTGGGCCTGCCGCGGTACCTGCAAGAAATAGCCTTGAAGATTTCGCGCTGGCGTGGAGTTTATGGCATCAGTCAATACATGTCCCACCAGCTCCTGCTTGACTGGGCCACACGAACGCATGTAGATACACTTCGGTGCAAACTGCTTACTCATGAATACTGGCCTGAATGAACAACTCATCAACGATGGCGATTTAGCCATACCAGAGAGAGAGAGATACGAAGAGGAAAGGCAGGGAGGTTAACCAAGCTTTGGCTCGGTTGGCTACCCTACAGTTGGGGTGGGGGAAGGGGGAATATTAGAAAGGAAAGGGTAAGGAAGCAATACCAGAAATTACCGTCTAGTGTCCGAGGTCAGCTCATGAGTGTGATATACCCATAATCCCAATAAACCAACGTCGCCACCTTTTCATACGAAATGCGCTTTTCTCTTTCACGTCTGTACCGATGGATCATGTCAATCAATCAGTGAATCGACCAGTATGTTTTGTTTCCGTTGTTCTCTACACTACAAAAGGAAAATAGCGGTTGGGAAAAAATCTGCTTTGTTGCAGCTTGACAAAGCTCCCACCCCACGTTCAGCAGCAAAATAATTGAGTTTATTTATTCAGGAAATGAGTATACAGAGAAGTTCTTCTTTTTACGGCTTTGCAATTAGGCCTATAGGTCAACCGTTTCCCAGATGATATGAATAACATACATAAAATAGATTATATAAAAGAGTAAATACGTAAAATACAAACACGCATCAAGACATGTATTAGTTATAACCGTAGGCATTAATCAAACATTTTGACATGATTAAGGCAGAAGGATCTGTTTAAGATATTAAGTTTTAATTTACGTTGCATAAACATCGAATATTTCCTTTTTGGCTAGTGTTAGTACATCTATATCTGCTGCAGAGTATTCGTTCAACAAAATGATATTATTTGTCGAACACATTCTGTGCCATAATGTGTTCGGCAGAAGGAAATTTCAAATGGAGGCTGGCACCTAAAGAGATACAACACTACCTTTTCCTTTAAATCTGCTAGGTCTAACTTTCTTTTTCAGCTTTGCCGAGTTGACCATTCTTATAAATTATCAGTAATTTTTGGATGCCAATTTTCACAGTCTTCATGATTCTAAGCTTGCGAAAAAGTTGATGCGCTTGTTCTGGAAACACAGAAATAAGGCGTTATCGATAGACAGCGGCGTCTTTTTCTGCCTTCATGTAAGTTTACGTAGGTTTGTAAGTGTGACGTCTCCCCAGTCGGACGCGCATTAACACTAGTGGGAATTCAAGAAGGCGTAGTATTAAGTACATTTAACAATAGCCGGAAAAATGTGACCACAACGACTTAGCACACCGACTTCTTTGCTGAAGTTCGTTATTAGGTTTTTATGCTCTCATTACAGGACATGTGCTCTACGAAAACTATTCTGAGCAACTTTATTGATTCTAACAGCGAAGCCGTTTAGGCTGACGGTAACTTGTGCTCCGTCGTAAAAAGCCGTCATTATCATGAACCGGCACGCGCGCTCTTCATTCTATTTAGAGTGAAGATGTTTAAGATATCGGTAACTTGTGCTCCGTCGTGCAAAACTGCTAAGGTGGGTATGCGCCACAGGAATTGGGCAACCGCCACTACAGTGTACAGCAGGTGCGAGTGTCAAACAAAAACGGACAGGTGAGAAAGAGATAGAAAGAAGTAGATAGGAAATTAGAGAAAGAAATACAGAAAGACAGAGATAGCGAAAGAAAGTGATAGAGAGAAATAGGAAGAGAAAAATAGACAAATAAAGGGAACAGTGACATAAAACAATGAAAAGACAAAAACAGACAGAGAGAGAGGAAGAAAAAGAGAAAGCGAAAGAGAAAAAGAAAACGATAAAAAAGAGGCAGAGGAAAATAAGGAGAAATAAAGGGAATAAAGACATAATAAGGACATAAGAAGAGAGAAGGACAGAGGAAAATATAGAAAGAACGAGAAAGAGATAGAAAAACGGAGAGCAAGACAGAAAGGGCCAGGAGCAGTCATGGTGAAAGGCAATGGTAGCGTCCGATTGCGAAGTTCCAGGTTGACGGGAACCCCGGCTCCTCCACCACTTGAAATAGGGGTGTTGTACATCAAGATAGAGTCAGACGTTGCTTTGCAAAAGGCTCTTTATCAGGCAGGTCTGACTACTGGCGAGCGCGTGCGCGACCGACAACCACGGGGCCACCGATCGTCGTCGTCGTCTTCCGTAACAGCGGAGCGTCTGTCATTCACATTCAGTACAATTTATTAGAGAGAGAGAGACAGCAAGACATAGGCACGAAAAAGAGATAGAAAAACAGGGAGCAAGACAGAAAGAGAAAGAAAGAGGAATAGAGAGAGTAAAAGGCAGAGAGAAAAAGAGATACAAAGAAAGATAGAAAGGCCGAGAAAGACATATATAGATAGAGAAAGAGACAGAAAGGAATAGGCACGAAATAGAAATAGGAAAGCAGATAGCAAGACAGAAAGAGAAATAGAGAGAGAGAGAGAGAGAGAAGCAGAGAGAGAAAGAGATACCAAGAAAGACAGAAAGGCAGAGAAAGACATGTATACAGAGAGGAAGAGACAGCAAGAAATAGGCACGAAAACGAGATAGAAAAACAGGGAGCTAGACAGAAAGAGAAAGAAAGAGGAATAGGGAGAGAAAAAGGCAGAGAGAGAAAGAGATACAAAGAAAGATAGAAAGGCCGAGAAAGACATATATAGATAGAGAAAGAGACAGAAAGGAATAGGCACGAAATAGAAATAGGAAAGCAGATAGCAAGACAGAAAGAGAAATAGAGAGAGAGAGAGAGAGAGAGAAGCAGAGAGAGAAAGAGATACCAAGAAAGACAGAAAGGCAGAGAAAGACATGTATACAGAGAGGAAGAGACAGCAAGAAATAGGCATGAAAACGAGATAGAAAAACAGGGAGCAAGACAGAAAGAGAAAGAAAGAGGAATAGGGAGAGAAAAAGGCAGAGAGAGAAAGAGATACAAAGAAAGATAGAAAGGCCGAGAAAGACATATATAGATAGAGAAAGAGACAGAAAGGAATAGGCACGAAATAGAAATAGGAAAGCAGATAGCAAGACAGAAAGAGAAATAGAGAGAGAGAGAGAGAGAGAAGCAGAGAGAGAAAGAGATACCAAGAAAGACAGAAAGGCAGAGAAAGACATGTATACAGAGAGGAAGAGACAGCAAGAAATAGGCATGAAAACGAGATAGAAAAACAGGGAGCAAGACAGAAAGAGAAAGAAGAGGAATAGGGAGAGAAAAAGGCAGAGAGAGAAAGAGATACAAAGAAAGATAGAAAGGCCGAGAAAGACATATATAGATAGAGAAAGAGACAGAAAGGAATAGGCACGAAATAGAAATAGGAAAGCAGATAGCAAGACAGAAAGAGAAATAGAGAGAGATGAGAGAGAGAGAAGCAGAGAGAGAAAGAGATACAAGAAAGACAGAAAGGCAGAGAAGACATGTATACAGAGAGGAAGAGACAGCAAGAAATAGGCATGAAAACGAGATAGAAAAACAGGGAGCAAGACAGAAAGAGAAAGAAAGAGGAATAGGGAGAGAAAAAGGCAGAGAGAGAAAGAGATACAAAGAAAGATAGAAAGGCCGAGAAAGACATATAGATAGAGAAAGAGACAGAAAGGAATAGGCACGAAATAGAAATAGGAAAGCAGATAGCAAGACAGAAAGAGAAATAGAGAGAGAGAGAGAGAGAGAAGCAGAGAGAGAAAGAGATACCAAGAAAGACAGAAAGGCAGAGAAAGACATGTAAACAGAGAGGAAGAGACAGCAAGAAATAGGCACGAAAACGAGATAGAAAAACAGGGAGCAAGACAGAAAGAGAAAGAAAGAGGAATAGGGAGAGAAAAAGGCAGAGAGAGAAAGAGATACAAAGAAAGATAGAAAGGCCGAGAAAGACATATATAGATAGAGAAAGAGACAGAAAGGAATAGGCACGAAATAGAAATAGGAAAGCAGATAGCAAGACAGAAAGAGAAATAGAGAGAGAGAGAGAGAGAAGCAGAGAGAGAAAGAGATACCAAGAAAGACAGAAAGGCAGAGAAAGACATGTATACAGAGAGGAAGAGACAGCAAGAAATAGGCATGAAAACGAGATAGAAAAACAGGGAGCAAGACAGAAAGAGAAAGAAAGAGGAATAGGGAGAGAAAAAGGCAGAGAGAGAAAGAGATACAAAGAAAGAGAGAAAGGCCGAGAAAGACATATATAGATAGAGAAAGAGACAGAAAGGAATAGGCACGAAATAGAAATAGGAAAGCAGATAGCAAGACAGAAAGAGAAATAGAGAGAGAGAGAGAGAGAGAGAGAGAAGCAGAGAGAGAAAGAGATACCAAGAAAGACAGAAAGGCAGAGAAAGACATGTATACAGAGAGGAAGAGACAGCAAGAAATAGGCGTGAAAACGAGATAGAAAAACAGGGAGCAAGACAGAAAGAGAAAGAAAGAGGAATAGGGAGAGAAAAAGGCAGAGAGAGAAAGAGATACAAAGAAAGATAGAAAGGCCGAGAAAGACATATATAGATAGAGAAAGAGACAGAAAGGAATAGGCACGAAATAGAAATAGGAAAGCAGATAGCAAGACAGAAAGAGAAATAGAGAGAGAGAGAGAGAGAGAAGCAGAGAGAGAAAGAGATACCAAGAAAGACAGAAAGGCAGAGAAAGACATGTATACAGAGAGGAAGAGACAGCAAGAAATAGGCATGAAAACGAGATAGAAAAACAGGGAGCAAGACAGAAAGAGAAAGAAAGAGGAATAGGGAGAGAAAAAGGCAGAGAGAGAAAGAGATACAAAGAAAGATAGAAAGGCCGAGAAAGACATATATAGATAGAGAAAGAGACAGAAAGGAATAGGCACGAAATAGAAATAGGAAAGCAGATAGCAAGACAGAAAGAGAAATAGAGAGAGAGAGAGAGAGAAGCAGAGAGAGAAAGAGATACCAAGAAAGACAGAAAGGCAGAGAAAGACATGTATAGAGAGAGGAAGAGACAGCAAGAAATAGGCACAAAGTAAGACAGAAAGAGAAAGAAAGAGAAATAGAGAGAGAGAGACAGAAGCAGAGAGAGAAAATGACATGCAAATAAAGATAGAAAGACAGAGAAAGACATATATATATAGAGAGAAAGAGACAGAAAGGAGCAGGCACGAAAAAGAGATAGAAAACCGCACCCTTGAGCTAGCCGCCCTTGCGGAAAGTGATCTGGAAGCTATCCGCAGAATGTCGTACAGGCAAGGAAGCCGTTGTAATCGCCTGTTTTTCATCCTATTCTTTAAAGAAAATAAAGCAGGACGCACGAAACGAACGAACAGGTACACACAAGACGAGCGCGAACTAATTGTCACAGTTGTTGCTTATTTCTGTTTGAACAGCGCACTCCTTTCGCAAACGCGGCCGCTGCAGCAAGCGCAGTAACCTTCGTGCCCCTGCTCCACCCTAGAGGCCGCCCCTTCTTTGCTAGATGTAAGCGCACGAAGGCGACCACGCTTTGTAGGGCGAACAGCAACGGCGTTCGCAGGAGCGGGGCGACGATGTTTAAAGCGCTCCACGCGCGCTCGTCGCGCCATATATGTGTTCACTAAGAAAGCATGCTGAAGTAGGTGGCGTATATATAAATAGCTCGCCGTTAGCAGGTTGTAAGACCTTGCTGTTCGTGGCCTAACGTCTAACGCCGTGCACTGGCAAGCGGGAGGTCGCACGTTCGAGTCCGCGCGTCGGAAAGTTCTTCTGAATTATTTTTCTTTGTGGCTTATATATATATATATATATATATATATATATATATATATATATATATATATATATATATATTTATGTATGTATATACGGTGAATGACGGCGGCCACCGACGGCAAAAATCAGCCGAGACTGTCCATATAAATGCTATCGCAACAATATGGATGCAAAGCCGCTCTGTTCTCAGAAACAAGGAACCAGGGTTAAGATTTACGACAATTTGACACCCATGAAAAAGCGGCTCTTGTGGCTTGCCCGATCAAGAAGTTTTGAAAAGAATTATCGCTACGTGTGGCAGAAAAACGGACACGTTTTCGTACGGAATGCTGATGGCGAGAAGTTGATTCGGATTCGCGATGATGCCGACCTTGACAAAGTGGTCTGACTTTTTTTATTTGGCTTGCTACTACAGTGCGCAGCCGCACTGATCTTCATACATTATGGCTAATACACCTTGCCTAGGCCCCGAATCATTCCTCAGTACCGCCTTCCAAGAAAAGAAACAGTCAAACTATTTTATGTTTTTCCATTTAAATGCTCGCAATTTAAGAAACAAGGAAGAACAACTGGAAATGATTCTCTCCTCTCTAAACCACAAATTTGATGCGCTCGCGTTTTGTGAAACCTGGTATGCAAACAGCTCTGACGTTGTACCACTCATTGGATACGACTGCGAGGCATTGTACCGTGATGATAAAAAGGGAGGTGGTGTAGCGCTCTATATCAAGAAATCTTCTCTGTATGACGTTATGTCGCACTTCTCAGTCATGCATCCAAGCTATGAAACGTTATTCATGAAAACGAGAGATTTTGTTCTGGACGTTGTCTATTGCCCTCCGTCTGGGTCTATTGCAGATTTTTTCTGCTTTCTGGATTTTATGCTGCATGATCGTGTTTCCGTAAAAGTGCCTGTTGTTATTTTGAGTGATTTTTACATCAACCTTTTAGAATCCTGTCCATTACAAGCTCAGTTCACTAACATACTGCATTCAGGTGCCTTTTCCAGCCTTATTAACGTTCCAACTCGAATCACAATTTCTGGTGAATCTCTCGTTGATTTATGCTTAATATCTTCGGAAAATACTAATAATTCTGGGGTTTTAACCTGTGACATAGCGACCCCTGTCCCTTTATTGCATGATCCCAAAGACATATATTCATTCAGAACGTATTTCTAACAGTAACATAATTATGCATATCATAAAGCGGGATCGCATTCAGTTCTTTCGCGAGCTAGTGTCTCTCGTAGATGGGAATAAACTATTAACAGAGACACACACTGACCCTTATTCGCTATATAACGTCTTTTTAAGCAAGATAATAGGACTTTATGATCGAGCGTTCCCGGTGACCGTACGACGGATGTGCAAAAAGGCTAAGAAGCCTCGGCTGACCCGCTCTCTTTTAAGGCGCGTTTCTAAGCGTAATGAACTATTCAATATGTTTTTTAACTACCAGAGATGTAGAAGACCGGAAAGAATACAAAAAAATTGAGAAACTGTTTACCTGTAGATATTAAAAAGGTCAGAAACCAATTTTACTCAAACAAATTTGCCCAAATTTACTTTGACCCCCTGAAAACTTGGTTCACTGTCAAAGATCTTCTCCAAAGAAAAAATTGTAACACATTCACTCAAATCAGTCTAGGCGAGAAGACTGTGACAGGTGAAGATCTTGCTAATGAATTTAATCAATATTTTGTAACTGCTGGCCAGTTTGACTGCCCTAGTGATTCCAGTAATGCCAGGCATTTCATCAATTTTAATATGACAAATACTGTATTCCTTCATCCAAACTATCCCTTAGAGATCTTTAGCCATATACATGAGCTCAAAAATAACTGCTCGGCAGGTGTTGATAACGTTAAGGCCTTACCAATTAACGAAGTCGCCGATCTGATATCGGAAGTAATCTGCAAAATAACCAATTCTATATTTATATGGGAATATTTCCTGACAAAATGAAAAGAGCTAACTTACTGTTTTACATAAGGGGGACTCTATTAATAATATCAGCAATTATAGGCCTATATCAATTCTTCCATGTGTTTCGACAATTGTGGAAAAAGCAATTGACTCAAGATTAGTGAATCACTTGCATAAGCATAACTTGTTATCAGAACATCGATACGGGTTTCAGAAAAACAAGTCTACAGAAAACGCATTACTTAATATTAGGGAAAGATTATTAATAAATGTAGGAAACGAATCATACACTGTTGGTATACTTTTAGACTTTAAGAAGGCACTTGAACCCATTAAACATGAAATTCTCTTTGCAAGGTTGCCAGGACATGGAATCAGGGCTTTAATGTTGAATGTTATGCTGAGCTATTTATGTAACCGAAGCCAATTTGTTTTAATCAACAATGTCAAGTCCGACCTAGAAACCATTACGCATGGCGTACAGCAAGGCTACATTTTAGTGCCTACCTTGTTTCTTATATATATTAATGAAATTGTTTTTATCCCTCACACCACCGAAATTGTGCTTTATGCAGATGACACGATTGTTTTCTTTTCGTCTTCGAACTTACCGCGCCTCATGGATTCCGCCAACACGTGGTTACAATGTTAGAAGAATGGTTGAACACGGAGTTGAATTTAAATGTCACCAAAACTAAGTTTATTATATTTCATGCTACCAATAAACCACTTCCTTCATCCCCTCCACTTTTATTCAAGGCACAGGTATTAGAACGTCTCTCAATATAAGTTTTTGGGAGGGCAATTTCAGGAAAATTTGCGATGGACACCACACGTAGTTTCTAGCGAGCAACATAGCCAAATCAATAGGTATGCTAAACGCATACCGGACTTTGTTACCGAAGTCGTTAAAACGCCAATTATACTCTTCTTTGATTCATTCGCGTTTGCACTATTGTGTTCTGATTTGGGGAGTTACGTCGCAGTCTAATCTTAATAGCCTGTATCTTATGCAAAAAAGAGCTGTTCGTTTCATTCACGACCTGTCATACTATGAACACGTATCCTCCTGTCTTTCATCAGATCACATTCTTGGCATTCGTGAGATATACAGCATATCCAGCGTCTCGCTGAGCTTATATTTACGGAATACAAAAATGACACTCAGCGATGTTTTGCCGCATATACCAACAGCATTCGAAACTACAACTTCAGGCATTCTGCTTTCTTGAAACCAAAGACGAGGACTGCCTACGGTCAGCAACTGTTAAAATGGCAAATCCATCATCTCTTAAACATCCATCCGCAAGTACTTACCTTAGTCACAAATTATTCTTCCATGTCCACTTCCAGAAAGTAATCTATGTACTTCCTTGGACATAATTAGTTGCTTCATTTTCTATAAAACTTGAACTGTTCAATTTAGGTAGCTAATTTATATTGTATAAGAGTGTTATATACCTGGTTTTTTTATGTATGAACGTCTGCATATATGTTCCCATTAGAACGCCGGTATTTATACTTACATTTGCATAACTACTGCTCCCTCTTATTTACATATGCTTTGTAATAATACAAGTGCATTCTGTTATTCATTTTCGTTATCTTGGTATATTATGTTTCTATAAGTTTGTTTTCCCAGTTAATTATAATGTTGTTGTGCTCATGCATTTCTTTTTTTTTTTCAATGCAGTTGTGTTGTGTCACGAATGCAGAGGGTGGTGCTTGAGGCCTAGTCAGGTGACTCATAATGTCACCTTTAGTCTTCTGCACCACGGTAATCATGTATTGTGAAACAAATAAATAAATAAAAACATAAAAAGAAACCGAGAGTAAGACAGAAAGAGAAAGAAAGAGAGAGAAGCAGAGAGAGAAAGATATGCAAAGAAAGATAGAAAGGCAGAAAGAAATATAGCTTGATCAATCATAATAATACAAATGTAATCTTTATTAGACTGCTATAAAAGTGGAGCCAACACTGGAACCACAGACGTTAATCTGATATGACGCCTGTATCCTAGGAGTACAATTGTAATGTCTAATGCTTTCCTGTAAAATTAGATAGCCAGCTCCACAACCACAATTTACGTTGCATCGACATTACATAGCTGTTCTTTCAGCACAGTCTGTTCTTTGAAACCAGTTTATAGACCTGGCGTGGCTCTATGGTAGAATACCTGATTGCCAAGATGAATGCTTGGGTTCAATTCCTGCTGGGATCCTAATTCTTATACTTTTCATTAGTCGCGTCAATGCTGCCGATGTCGGTTATTCTTAATGTTCTCTCATTTAAATTACCGTTGTCTGTTCTCACCGCTCCTCGGTAGATATAAACTGTCAATCACCTGTGGCGCATACCCCTACATCGCGGCCTGTGGTAAACGGTATGTGCCACACGTGTCTGGAGGAAAGGGTTTGAAGACGGATTTTCATGTTATTCATGTCATGACCCGACAGTCAAATCTGCCAAATCATCTTACCCTCCGATGCAAATTTTGCTCTACACCAAGTTAAGGAAGCGATCATGGAGCACCCAGACGTAGGCGATTAGATAGATAGATAGATAGATAGATAGATAGATAGATAGATAGATAGATAGATAGATAGATAGATAGATAGATAGATAGATAGATAGATAGATAGATAGATAGATAGATAGATAGATAGATAGATATAAACGCTCAAAGTGCCAAATGTTCGCTTAGAAATGCTTCTCGTTTAAAATTAGCGCCTGTAATAAACGAGCGCTTGATAAAGCGCGCGCGCGGCCGCTTTCAAACGGCAGCGGGAGATAACGGCGCGAGCCGCTCGCCAAAGAAGCGCGAACGACGAAAAAACAAGCATCAAAAGACGCCGACGCGCCGCATCCTCTTCGCCCACTTGCAGTCTCAGATCAAACGCCCGGCAAAGCCTGCAAGTTTCTAGAGGGAAGGAGTGACGCATCGCCGAGCGAAGCCGCTGCGATTCGAACCTACGAGAAAGCTCTCACCCTTTTTCTAGCTTTGGCTGTGCTACCCGCCGGAGAACGCTCCCGACGCTTCTAGAACCCAGGGGAGAGGAGATAAAAGCGTTCGACGACGATCAGTCAGTAAGTCAGGATCGAGGAGTGAGTGAGTGAGTGAGTGAGTGAGTGAGTGAGTGAGTGAGTGAGTGAGTGAGTGAGTGAGTGAGTGAGTGAGTGAGTGAGTGAGTGAGTGAGTGAGTGAGTGAGTGAGTGAGTGAGTGAGTGAGTGAGTGAGGCAGTCGGCCAGGAGATGGTGAAGTTGTTATAAGTGTGGCTCCGTCAGCCAAAGAAAACGTGTTTATGATGGTGTGCGGCCAGTCGATCGTCGATCTGGAAGAATCGGATTACGACGCAGTGTGAGCCGTGACAAGTTACGACGACGGTTAAACTACTACGATCAACGCTGGGAACTGGCGTGAGTGTTTCCTAGAGGAGAAGCATTCGATTACCGTTCAATAATTGTGGACTGGATACGCCATTGTTCATTCAGGGCTTTAACTGTCCTTGGATAGTTGTTATGCATGCGATTGCATTTGTAGCATGGGATCTGTTTGTTTAGTTCCCGTTGTGTAAACACCATCTGAGTTACATTGTGAAGCTGTAACTGGTACCGGCCGAGTGTGCATGTGCTTGTGATATTTGTATTGCCTTAACCGAGAATATATTTCGTTTTCGTTTGTGTTATCGACTCTCGGCTCTGACTCGGTCTTTGGACCATAACCGGTGTTCGCTGGCGCACCAAAAGGACCAACTCTAAATTGTCCGCGCTTTCGTGGTGCGTTTTCGGAGGACCGAGACGCCAGCCCTTGGAATCCGCCCGGCGATTGCCAACCCGATTAACGGGATTAGTGACAGGGCAGCTTGCACTAAGTCGCGCATGGCTGGGTCACATTAGAACTGGTCGGAACATTCCAGCTCCTCTTGTTAACCATCTGCAAAGAATGCTTGGGCGGTAATTGAGCGCGTGCCGGTTCATGATGGTGATAATTTTCTATTTACGACACGCGGTAAAGCTCGGCCGTTACTGCTCTGCTGTAAAACGTCCATCATCCTTCACATTTCAATATAAGACAGCTTATATTGCTCCTGAAAATATGTCTTCCGAGCAATGCATTTCTTATGGCCTTTGTAAGCCAGCTTTCCCTCAGTTGCTGTTGGAGTGAAGCCTACTCATAACATTGGTTGCTCTGTCGTCGATGATGTGTCGCGGTATGCTGTGGTTCCAACGTTGACGGGAACTTTCGCAACCTGGCCTTTCGTATCAAACCGGCCTCCGCCCTGTCAGCGACTGGGGAAGCTGACAGCTTCCCCGGTCGTCCACATTTGCGTCTCATCTACGGCGGTCGCATTTCCATGAAGGGGAAAGGCTAGAGGCCCATAAACTTAGAATGAGGTGCACGTTAAGAATATCAGGAGATCGCAGTTGCCGGAACCCTCCGCTACGACGTCCCTCATAGTCATATCGTAGCTTTGGGAAGCGAAGAACTATAAAGTATTATTAATCCACCTCCCCCAGTGAAATGACTCCTCGGGTTTTTAGATGCGAAAGCATCTGATGCTCGGGGCAGCGTCCGTTCTGCGGCGTCCGCACCCATACTGCGCATGCGCGAACCCTTCCCCCTCTCCTCGCGTGAGGGCAAGGAGGTGCGGGAAGGTGGCGTGAGCGCTGCCTCCGCTTCGTTTCTCCTCTCGAGTTTCTCTCTCTCCGTCACAACTGTGGGCTCGTATATAATGCGGCGCGCGCTTGCTCCCGCTGCACTCTCCTTCGCAACGGCGCTATGGACGCTCGCAAAGCTGAACGTAAACGGCAACGCGGGCAAGCGTTGCATTCTCCTTCGCAACAGCGCTATGGACGTTCGCGAAGCTCAACATAAACGGCAACGCCGGCAAGCGAATCTCGAAGCTGCGAAAGCGCGCGTTCGCTGTGCTTCCGTCATTCTCTCTCTGTGCAATGGTGTGCGAAACGCCATGAACAACGTCAACGTCGGCGCTAGTTGCAGCGGCAGCGCCACCACCGCGGAGCAGAGGAAGGCTCGGGAAGGCGAACGTAAACGTCAGCGTCGGAAGGCGGTAATTCAAACGCCTCGACAACTACCGTCTCTTAAGTCACATAAGAGAAACGGAAACTCGATGCACCCCCCCCCCGCGATGCTTTCGCATCCCACCATGGTTGCCCGTAGGAGGAGATGACATGTCATTTTCTTCTTCTTCTTCTTGTTCTTGTTCTTCTTCTGCTTCTTCTTCTTCTTCCTATTATTATTATTATTATTATTATTATTATTATTATTATTATTATTATTATTATTATTGTAGTAGTAGTAGTATTATTATTATTATAATTCCGAGATTTGCGTTCAAGCGAGGTGGTACACGGGCCTCTATCGTCACTTGTCCACCGTTGCGCGGTCACAGGTTACTGACAAACCAAATGTTGATGACAAGGTTGATCGGTTTACGGAGCTCGTACTGAGCGGCATGCGTAATTTTATTCCCCAATATACGCTTAAACTACGTAAATATCCCCGCTGTTTCTCATCTGAACTTATCAGTGCATTGAAGCATAAAGATCACGCACACAGGAAATCTAAACGTTCTCCATCCAGTGAGTGGAAGGAAGAGTTCAGCTTCTTTCGAACTCTCTCTAAACGCCTATATAAACGGTATCATAGTTCGTATATTGAATTCCTAGAAAAAAGCGCCTCTGACAGGTCGGCTGAGTTTTGGAAGTATGTACGTAAACGGTGTAGCAAAAGCGGAGAGTCCTTCAGACTACTGGACTCAAATGGGGTAGAAGTGCATGCCGTCGCTGACTGTTTTGCCACGCATTTCTCATCCGTTTATAAGGCCTCATACTCTAGCACTGATATCAGACAACAGCCCAAGGCGGTTAGCTCATCCAGTGCTTTGTCGCTGGATGAAAATCTAATCTACGAATGCATTAAGCGCTTAAAACCATCCTTATCATGTGGCCCAGATGGCATCCCCTCCGCCATACTAAAAGCTTATGGTAGTATATTTGTCCCAGTACTGACTACGATATTTAATAACTGCCTGAGCACTTCCACATTTCCTAGCATGTGGAAAACTGCTCGTGTTTTTCCAGTATTTAAGTCGGGCTCTAAAACAGATGCTTCTAATTATCGCCCGATTTCTCTACTATGTGCCACATCAAAGATCTTCGAGCTGGCTCTTCACAACATATTGTCTTTCAGTGTGAAAAACTCATTGATTCCTAATCAACATGGTTTTCTCGCTGGCCGCTCAACTACCACAAATCTTGCTAGTTTCATGACGCAGATCTCCACACCTATTTCTCAGAGAGGACAGGTTGACGTAATTTACTTTGACATGAGCAAGGCTTTTTACGTAGTCAGGCGCACACTGATTATGGTTAAACTTGCGCACTTTGATGTTGACTTATCGGTTGTGAATCTCCTGCAGAGCTATCTGCTCAATAGATATGGGTTATGTAGCTGTATATGGCCAGACGTCTTCTTTGTATAAAGTGACTAGTGGGGTCCCTCAAGGGTCGGTATTAGGCCCACTCCTATTTTTAATTTACGTTAATGATGTTTCTTTTGCCGTTCGTAATTCTTCTTTCCTCTTGTATGCCGATGACATCAAGATTTTTAAGGAAATTCATTCACTTAACGACTGTCGCTTGCTGCAGTCAGACTTGCGCTCTTTTTCCGAATGGTGCAACGGTAATAACCTTTCTCTGAATACCTCGAAGACAAACATCATGTCTATCACTCGCAAAACATCTAGCGTGTCATTTCAATACTCTGTCAATTCTGTGCCGTTATGCAAGGTTTATGAAATCAGTGATCTTGGTGTTGTTGTTGACAGCGCGTTAAACTTTTGTTCTCACGTTAAGCGTGCTGCTATGCGGGGCCTTCGTTCTCTCGGATGTGTTTGTAGAATATCTCGAGAATTCAGGTCTCCCATGGCCCTACTCAAATTGTACACGGCAATATGTCTTCCGCAACTTGAGTATGCGTCCGTGATATGGAATGGCATTGCTCAATCCAGCGGTAACACCATTGAACGAGTCCAGAAAAAATTCCTCAGCATATATAACCATCGCTTTGCTAAAAATGACTCTGGATCTCGTTCAAATACTGCTGAATTATTATCACTGCCATCACTTCACTGCCGACGAAATTGTTCTGATCTCTTATTTCTTTACAAGCTAGTCCACGGTATCATATCCTGCCCTGTACTTCTCAATTATGTTAATTTTCAAATTCCGCGTGTGTTAACCAGAGAGAACAGACCGTTTCATGTACCCGCTTGTTTCTTCCAACACTGTACCGTTCACAGAATACAAAGTCTATTTAATGTTAATTATCTTGATCTTGACGGTTTTCATAGTCCACAATGAATGTTTTTATCCGAGCTTTGCACTGTTTTGACATAGTATGGCACAATGTACAAAGTCTTCCCTTCTCCGTCTTTCCGCGTAGTTGTATATGTGCAATCTAATTTTTTATTCCCCGTCAATATTTCTCCTGTTGTCTTATTTTACACCTCCTCTTTTGTGTTCATTTCTCTTTGTGTACGTGTATTTGCTCTTTTTATTTCTGAAGGCTGTCTGTATTGTATTGTTTATTTTTATTGTTTTTTTTTTGCGTGCGCCTGCACAAAGACCTTACGGTTGTTCCTTGGCACGTTAAAAATGATTGATTGATTGATTTATTGATTGATTATTATTATTATTATTATTATTATTATTATTATTATTATTATTATTATTATTATTATTATTATTATTATTATTATTATTATTATTATTATTATCATCATCATCTTCTTCTTCTTCTTCTTCATCTGCTGTGTCAACGTCTTGGTGAACACTCATTCTACGTGTGGATATTTCGTTTATGTGAAACTTTTTGCTACGTGAACTCTTGTGTTGCGCGAACATTTTTATTTCAGTATTGAGACTATTCCTGTCCGCCGCCGCCTGTTCTTGCTCACGCCGCTCGCGCCGCCGCCGAAGTCCCGAGAGTGATCACGCCGCCGCCGCCGCCGCCGCCGCCCCGCTATAATCCGCCTTTTTCCTTTTCTTGTGCTGCCCTCTGCCCTTTTGGCAAGGGCTTGGTAGGGGCCGGGACAACCGGTATTGCCAGATGTATGCCTCTGAGATGAATAGACGTTTCGCCACTTTTCCGCTAGGGGAGAGTGCATGCGCCGGGGCGGCGTGAAAAAGGCGGATTGCGGCGCACCACCGTTAGTAATTTCTTTTCAACCGAACGGGCAATCGGGACATAAAATACATCACTTTACTGGGAGAGTTCTTCTCGATGTGTCTATGTAATCTACTGCCCATTTCAGCCGCCGCTGAATGGCCGGACCTCTGTGAGCAGCGCGCCCTATGTTTCCGGTTTTCTTCTGCAACGTCATTTTGACTTCTCGAAGCTTTCACAACTCTCGACACAAATAAGGGGAACGGAATGTGCTTCACCCATGGAGAAAAAAAAACATGTAGCTTAGCTAGTTGTTAGGTATTCATGTTAAAAAGGCAGGGTATGCAAACACGGACACCAGATGCTGTCAAGAGAGTGAGCCGTTATTTCTCAAGTAGACCTCCACCCGCACCTGATTGATAGATATCGCCTCTTGTCTGGGAATGGGCAGATAAGTATTTGTGTCTACCTTCTTTCCCGCCGCTGTATGATTTTTCAATTGCTGGCGGCGCTTGTGGTGACTTGACTACTCTCTTGTTTGCACGCCCTGTCCTTTTAAAGGGCCCCAGCACAGCGTATGAAAATAAAAAAAAAATGTGGACAATTTGAACTAAGTCGCGCACAGCTTGGCGCCCGTCGCCGCTCGTACTTGGACGTCGACCGACACGTCAAGGTTCAAGATCCGCGGCTTCCTTCTCGGGAGTACGCACTTTCTTCGGTCGTCCCATGGCTCTCTGGACGCGATCGAGCGCAGTCAAGCTATGCACTATATAGAGCGGAAGTTGCGCACGATTTCTCCGTCGGTGGGCGTGGCTTAGCTACTGCGCATGCGCGGCTTCGCCAGGTGGTGCGGTATTTGGTCGCTAGGCGACGCGATGCTTGCTTCCTCTTTCTTTCTATCTCTTTTCTCTCTATACTTCCTTCACTCTCTTTCGTTCATGTTCTGTCTGTCTCTCTTTTTCGTGCTGCATTTCTTTCTCTCTATTTCTCTCTTTCTCATCCTTTCTGTGCTACGCTTTACTCTCTCTTCCCGCCTCCTTTCTCTCCTCCTCACCGTCACATCTCTCCTCCTCAAGCTCTCTTCTTTTTCCCACCCTCTTGCTACCCTTACAATAAAAGGCTATGCTATGCTCTGCTAGCGTGCCTGAATAGACAAGAGGAAGGACGCTCGCCTTCGGACCGAGGGTACGCGGGTTCGAATCCGGCCTCCTAAAGAACTTTTCCATTTTTCTTTCTTCATATCTCCCTTTCCATCGGTCTGTTTGTTTTCCTCTTTCTTTCTCTGTATCCCTCTCTCCGTACTCGTGCTCTCAGACATCAGGGTTACTTCAGGTAACGCCGTAGTGGGATCTGCCCAAATTCTGTGGCACATACCCGTTCATCATGATGATAGTTTTCGTGCACGGTCAGACACTTTTCGCCGAGCTAGAACAGCTTCGATGTTGAGAAACGAGCGCGTTATTCTCTCTTGGTGTTTCTCTTCCTTTTGGCGCACTTACTGACGCCAGAACGGTGATTCACGTGACATCACTTGGGTACGTATACTCCCGATGGGTCCATATACGAGAAATATCACTAGTGAATTGTTTCCCACCCTGCTTTGACATGCAGTCGCCCACCCAAGGAGATGGCTAACAAGAGAAGCTGAAGCGTGCCCACCAGCTCTGCTGTGACATATTCCCGCGTGACCATCGTGCGCGATCAAATGATTTCACTCCACTTTGTGCGTTTCCGACTGCGCAAGCGGAGAAAGCATGGTGTAGACGACAAGCGCGCAATCCTTATAGGCTCGATGTTGTGCTGACATTGTACGCGTGCTTTATAAATAAATAAGCGGCGAGGCGGTATCGCCTGTAAGAAGGGTAGTGAAGGCGAGAACGAAACCAATGGAAAAGGCGCCGGATTATTTGATTCCTACAACGGACAAACTCTTCACAGCGGAGACAATGCAGCACTCCAGAAAAAAGGCAAGCCCGCGTCCACGGTTTTTTTATATCGTTTTATCGCGATAACAATTATATGAACACTCTGGACAGGTTTTCACCGTCCCCGTCATTTTCCGTATAAAGTCCAAATCGATAACGTCGCTCCGTGCATCGCATGTTCAACCCGCGAGTAAGAGAAACAGAGATGAAACCAGCTAGCCATCTTCACAGCTTCGCTTATAGTTGAAACATATATTTTTCGAAATTTGAGGTTGAAATTTATCTCCCCACCAACTCTCGTATTTAACCCCCCCCCCCCTTCGCGTCACCCCGCCGCCGATCCGATCAGCCCCGTAGCGTTCACGCTCCGCCGACGGAGGTGGAAACACCAGCATGCCGTCGTCGGCGATTTTGGGACGGGCGCACAGGTCTAATTGAGACTGAAAGTGTGAGCGCCAATTCATGTGATTTCTTCTCGATTTCCGTGATACTTAAGAATTTTACGGCGAGAACGATTATGTGAGAAAGGACGACCAGCCGGCGCCACACACAGGCACTGATCTCTGCGTAAATGCATTGATTAAAAAAAAAAGAACGCGTTTCTTAATGCAAGAGGTGTTCAGTTCCCTTTAGTTGGGTGCGTGTTAAGAGCTTTGTTGTGGACACCATTCCGCGTGAGAAATGTAGCGATGATGCATGATCTGTAATCTGGGTTCTATTTAGGCTGCTTTTTTTTTAGATTCGGTGCGTAGTATAGCTTTTGGTGCTCGTTTGTACTTCCAACATGACGATTGTACGACGATGCTTCAACACGAAGACTACGTCATTTTCTTGGAAGTCATTATTCACGAAGAGGAAAGTGTAATGGCCTTAAAAAGAAAGAAATATGTGGGGCGTTTTGTTGATCAAGAATCTGAGACCCTCTAAATGAAAGAAAATTGCTGTACAAGTAACAGAGTAACTGTTCGTCATACTGTACAGGCAGGTAGCGCTCTTTGACGAGGACAAAAGGGACAAGAATGATAGTGACCATTTATTTATTTATTTATTTATTTATTTATTTATTTATTTATTTATTTATTTATCTATTTATTTAGTTATTTATTTATTTGACAATACTGCTAACTCCTATTGGAGTCGTTGCAGAGTGGGGTTACAATTATGAATAACACGTAGAACGTTTTCAAGGAAAACAGCAGCATAAAATGAAGAGAATATAAAGCAAAGAACAAACAACTCGCTAAGCAAAACAGTAGTACAAAGTGTATAATGACAAGATGAAGCAAAGACAAAGGCAACTCGCTCAAGCAAAAATATAAGGCAAAAGGCATGAAATACAAAGGAAGGAACTTTACATGACCAACTGGCAAGCAACGAGTCAAACATGTCTATACTGTCAGTTTAAACGGTGGGTGCATCTAGGGCATTCCACTCCACGATCGTTTGGGGAAGGAAAGAATATATAAAAGCGGCAGATCCCACGCATTGTGGGCATCGATGTAATGCGAAGCAGCCAGCAAAGAGCTGCATACATCCTCTTGTATGTCATTGAGGAAAATGCGTGTCATGGTTTTCATGTTAACTCGTGTTATTTGTGTTCGTCACACAGTCACGTCGGAAGATACCAATTTTGGTGTATATCAAGCTAGCGAAAGGGCCGCCAGCGCACCATGAGCGTGGCACGTAAGTCATGCTGTACATGACATGCGTGTCATGTTTTTGATGTTAACTCGTGTTTTTATCTTCGTCACACAGTCACGTTGCGCAATACCAATTTCGGGGTACATCAAGCTAGCATAACGGCCGCCACCGCACCATGAGCGTGGCACGTAAGTCATGCTGTACATGACAAGTGTGTCGTGACTTCCATGTTAACTCGTGGTATTTATGTTCGTCACACAGTCACGTCGCAAGATACAAATTTTGGTGTATATGAAGCTAGCGAAACGGCCGCCAGCGCACCATGAGCGTGGCACGTAAGTCATGCTGTACATGACATTCATGTTAACTCGTGTTATTTATGTTCGTCACACAGTCACGTCGGAAGATACCAATTTTGGTGTATATCAAGCTAGCGAAACGGCCGCCAGCGCCCCATGAGCGTGGCATGTAAGTCATGCTGTACATGACATGCGTGTCATGATTTTCATGTTAACTCGTGTTATTTATGTTCGTCACACAGTCACGTCGCAAGATGCCAATTTTGGTGTATATCAAGCTAGCGAAACGGCCGCCAGCGCACCATGAGCGTGGCACCTAAGTCATGCTGTACATGACATACGTGTCATGTCATGTTAACTCGTGTTCTTATCTTCGTCACAGAGTCACGTCGCGCAAGACCGATTTCGGGGTAGATCAAGCTAGCGAAACTGCCGCCAGCGCTCCATGAGCGTGGCACGTAAGTCATGCTGTACATGACATGCGTGTCATGTTTTTCATGTTAACTCGTGTTCTTATCTTCGTCACACAGTCACGTCACGCAGTACCAATCTCTGGGTAGATCAAGCTAGCGAAACGGCCGCCAGCGCACCATGAGCGTGGTACGTAAGTCATGCTGTACATAACATGCGCGTCATGATTTTCATGTTAGTTCGTGTTATTTATGCTCGTCACACAGTCACGTCGCAAGATACCAATTTTGGTGTATATCAAGCTAGCGAAACGGCCGCCAGCGCACCATGAGCGTGGCATGTAAATCATGCTGTACATGACATGCATGTCATGATTTTCATGTTATGCCTTATCATTTATGTTCTTCATATGGTGATGTTACGCCATACCAATTTTGGTGTACATTCGATTAACCAAGCGACCAGGAGAGCACAAAGTCGTAGGCGGCTAGATAGATAGATAGATAGATAGATAGATAGATAGATAGTTAGATAGATAGATAGATAGATAGATAGATAGATAGATAGATAGATAGATAGATAGATAGATAGATAGATAGATAGATAGATAGATAGATAGATAGATAGATAGATAGATAGATAGATATGGGGCGATTGAAAGACTATGCCGCCTTCTAGTATCATAACCTGTGGAAAAATGCACATAATTGGATATACTGCCGTTGAGGTGTCTTTTAACTAATTTAAACATAAAGCGTAATCGTGCGATTTCATTCCTCTCCGAGGTGTGTTTTAGACTAGCATTCGCCCCCAAACCCGAGACAGAGACCCTATCGTAGCGATTAAAAATAAATCTTAAGGCTTTGTTTTGTACACTTTCTAACTGATTTATAATAATGCGAGTAAGGGGGTGTCAAATAATATCAGCGTACTCAAGAATAGGTAAGAGGAGTGTTTTAAATGCTTTGTGTCATACGAAGAGTGGCGAAGGGAGCGTTTTAAGTAATGCAGTTTAGACATTGCTCCGTTCGATCGATCGCCAGCTCGCGCAGCTTTCAATATGATTGGAGAACTGTTATCAGTCAGCTCTTGCCCGGTTCAAGAACCTCGGCAATACCAAAAAAGGGATCAGTTCAGTTCCGGGTTAATGGCCTCGACCAAACACTAAACGAGCATGTGAGTGTCACGGTGCCCGCAGCCGCATGCATGCTTAACAAGAAACTCCCCAAACCCTGGCAATCCCCACTGAAGTTCCGCCATGCCAGCAAATAAGAGATGCAAATGCAAGATAACCTCGCGGCGTCGGCGTGTACGTGCTACTAGCAGACACATGACATACTTGAACTCACCGAATGCGAGAGTTTGTTTCATAATAAACAAGAAAAATCGGCTTGGCATCGATCTAAAATCAAGATCAATGTAGTGTTTTTTTACAACTGAAACCTCCTTTGAAAAAGCCGTTGTGAGGTTAGCCGTGTATAACATAGCTTTTTCTTCAGTACATCAAGCAGCATCGACCAAAGCGTAATCACACACTGTGGTGGTCAGCGGCTAAGGCATTGAGCTGTTAATTTGATGCTCGCGGGTTCGATTCCCGGACAAGGCGGTCGCATTTTCACGGAGGCAGAAACACGCGTGTACTTAGATTAAAGCGCGCCGCACCAAGCGGTCAAAATTAATCGGGTTGTCCCCCGCTGCGTGGTGCCTCATAATTATATTGTGGTCTCGGCACTAAAGCTACACAAGTCTGTAAGAAGGAGAACGCTCCTGAAAGCCCCAGCACAGGCTAGATGAGGTACTCTTCCATATGCGCGTAAGAATTCCTGAATTGTTGAGTATTGTCAGCTTCTATTTTCTGTGTCGCTGCACTTCTACATGATAGCGAATGCAAACTGATGTATGCCGGATACTTCCCAACGAAGCATGTCAAATTGATCGCTTATCGGCCATCTGGAACCCGCATCAATCATATCGTACTTGAAGCTGTTCAAAATCGCGCTACCCGATTTATTCACTCAAAGTATTCGTACAATATCAGCATTTCAGCACTTAAGGCAGATTCCGGTTTAATTAGGCTCTGTGATCGTCGACGTATTTCCAGTCTCATGCTCTTTCACAAGTTCTTTCACAGCGCCCTCAATCAAGTGCCATACATCGTAGCCGCTGCACGCATTTCTCAGCGCATCAGTCATCCGCAGCAGGTCGCGCGCCCACGTGCCCGAACTGCTCACTTCTCCGCCTCGTTTATCCCCCGAACTGCCAAAGACTGGAACGGCCTTCCTGCTGACATTGCCGCCATCACCTGCCCATCATTGTTTCAGCAGCGTATAACTAATCAATATGAAATATCCATGTCAGAAGTTGTAACCCACTCCTTATGCAATGCTTCCTTCGGGAAGCCATTAAGGTTAATAAACTGAACTGAACGGAACGTTGTTTTCCAACATTCTTGATCCACTGTGACGAAGCCAGGGCTAGAATGGTTTTCCGAGAATCAGACGGCAAATCACATGTTCTTGTATTTATCTCGCATATATATTCTCCGCAGGAAAGACACCTGTCCTAGTTGCTGCACGACGTCGCGTTTGCCTGTCGGACATGTGCTCCTGCGAGGGTGCTTACTTATAGTATCATCGCAGGCGTTCTAGTGTATTTGATCCCCAGTTGAGGTAATAAACTCTTTGTCCCCGGTTCCAGTCCTTATTGTCCACGAATCACCGAACTAAATTCAAAAATAGTTGGTTACTGAACATAGCGATTGCATAACAGTGAGCGTATATATATACACAACATAAATTATAAATTCATCAAATTAAGTCACTGCAATTAATATTAACAGTATTTCATTGCGTACAAATTTGATTATACGGTTGTGGACTTCAGACGTCCGTTTTATGAAGCCTTGCGATTTAAAAGAAACTTGATAATAGTACTGACAGCGTAACACTAAGACGTAGTACTACACTCAGTTTACTGTAGTTCTTGCTTTATATTGGCTTACTCTCATCCATGTAGGTGCAGTGTTCTTTGAATAAAACGATGCTTCTGTTCTACGCCACTTGTAAAGGTTGTTCTGCGTTAATCATAGGCGTGCGCACAGCTGGGGCAGCGAAGGCGTCCATCCCATAATCATGAGATTAGAGAAGGGGGGGAGGGGGGGAGGCCCATGTCTACCTCCACGCTTTTACTCAGTCGGTTCAATAATCAATCAGTTTTTATTGTATAATATACATATAATGGCTCATTGTTAGTATACAGGTAGGACCCCAGAGCCCATTGAAGGGCAGTTGCAGGGGTCTGTCCCGTCATCGTTTAAACTGCAAGGTTTTGGCCATGCAGGTCCCATCTCCCTTACATGAAACTTTGGGCACGCCTATGGCTGCAATGCTTCCTCTTTAAATGCATGTAAAGCAGGCGAGCTACCTTGAAGAGCCGATAAATGAGGTGCGTCGCAGAATTATCTTCAGAACACACTAGCTCCTTGAAATGAATATTTTTTAAACCGTGGCGTAGGCTTCAAAGTGTAAGGCATCGCAGATCCAAATTCATGTGAGATTATTTAACACATTATTCTACATAAAAGTAGTGTGCTAGACTGCCTACAGCCATGGCTTATTGCGAAAGTGAGTGGATGTGTTCGCGATGCCCTCACTCGCGAACAGTGAAGAAAATTGCCCCTTTATTATTTCTACGAGCGAAGAAAGCTCCGAGTGCGTCAATAAATGGAAGGCTTTCGACTCAAATTGGTTTCCTAATGATATGTTCACTCAAGGACGTTGTCTAGAAGATAAATATCATTTTACTTGCAGCGCACATTTTTACCAGCCAGGTACACACAGGGACCTAAGTATACCACTTCAAATTGCTCTCGCCATTTATTTCCGAAGCTGCCCACCAGCGTTCGCGAAGCATTTGTCTACGCAGCTGCTTTTATTACATCGTTTCTTCGCCTGACCGTGGTTTTGCAACTGTTTCAACGCTGAAGTGCAGCTGGCATTCACGTACACCACGTTTTTCTTTCGACGGGTGTTGCTCTGGTGAATAAGTACGCAGTCGATGTCGACAGGTTCAGCGTTATTTACGGGACAACCTCGCTTGGCTTTCCATTGACTATATCATACAAGCAGAGTACGTACGTGTGATCCCCCCTCACGCACACGAAGTCGGCACATCGTCCTCATGTAAACAGGTCACATATCTGTACGTGAATTGCTGGGTGGTGTTGGAATGAGGAAATTTATCACACGAAAACAAAAACATGGTAAAGCGTCAAGAGGCTCTTCATAGTTTTCATTCACAGGAAGGCGCCTGGTGTTGCAATGTAATGCTTCGTTCAGGTGAACGTCAGTATATGTATTTATTTATTTTTATTTAATTATTCAAAATGTCCCTAAAGGCCCTCAAAGAAAGTATTACATAGAGGGCGACATTACAATAACAGTGGAATTAGTAATCTATCTATCTATCTATCTATCTATCTATCTATCTATCTATCTATCTATCTATCTATCTATCTATCTATCTATCTATCGATCTATCTATCTATCGATCTGATCTATCTATCATCTATCTATCTCATCTATCTATCTATCTATCTATCTATCTATCTATCTATCTATCTATCTATCTATCTATCTATCTATCTATCTATCTATCTATCTATCTATCTATCTATCTATCTATCGCCTGGCGAAATAACAAGATGTCGCGGTGAGCAACCCGGTCTTAATATCTACGAAAAGATAGTGTAACTAGATCAGTTACTAGCCCAGGTGTCATCTCAAGAAAATTAAATTCACGTACAAATACGTACGGGCTGGTCACACGAAAGACATTCTGAAATTATGAGGAGCAATTTACCACTGTACCTAAAGCGAAATGAGCACAACCTTTCCATATCATCAGAACTAACATATGGAGTGGAATCCTAAGGGTTACAGTTAAACTCGAGAAGTCATTAGTTAACACGCGGCGGGCGATGCATGGAGAAATAATAGACGAAGCATTAAGAGATACGAAGAGAGCACATTGGATCAGTTCGGTGACGTGTTCGTCACAGAACTTTGCTGCGTGTCTCTCACAGTGTATTGTGGCGCTTGGTTGCCGTTATAAAGGGTCAAGGTTTGGAGTATTGGGATTCAACACTATTCGAATCTGCAGGGAGGGTTCCGCTTTCTCGGCCAGGCCAACCATTGTTCATTATGGACGCGTTGGTTGGTGAAATTCGCAGCGATTCTATGGCCTTATAGAACAAGCTAGCGCTACAAGATTGTCAGCAACACTATTATTTGGCCGATACCTTTCAATTAGGACATTAATTTACGTGAAAGCTTGATGAAGCGCCCAGCAACACCAAAATAAAGCATGTTATGCATTTTGGTAGAGTTAATGATTATTTTATGGCAATATAAATTCCGCTATATAGTAATAACATTCTGAAGCCTATAAGTGTACTCAAGGTGCACTGTAGATTTTTGGCCTCTGTTCCGCAGGTGGCTTCATGAATATGCTAACAAACACTGCGTACGTCCTCGAGGCGCGTCATACAATTTTTATATCAATCATTCCTCTCTTTTTCTGCGTATCTCGTCCATTCAATTTCGTGTTTTAGCGTGGCTCATGAAAAGATATTGCTGATGCCTGGCTCGTGCCCCGAAGCGCCTATCATACGACTTTGGCTTCAATCCAGGCAGAATGATCAGTAACAAGTTCCTAAACGCTCACAACATAGCTCATATAGCTCTGGCCACGCAATTGCAAATCGTTTAGCGAACGTCGTAATAACCTCTTGCTCCTACTTCCTTGTGTAATGGATAATTGGGGTCCTTCCCTATAGATGTTTTTGTATGCGTGGGACGTGTCGAAGATCAAGGCTGGGAAAAGCCACGTTCGCTAACATCTCAGATGTTTTCGCAATTGTATCTATACGCGCGTGGTTAGGCTAACAGATATTTGGGTCAAAGAACAGGTTGAAGTATAATAAGTTTAAATAAAGTGCTCTTATGGCGCAAACGCATTTTTATTTAGGTTATACCAGGAAGACGGTGTAGGACCATGAGTCGGATGGTGATAACTCGTCAGCCATTCCTGAAAACTAATAACACACTTGTCGCAAATGAACTGCTGTGTAGATTCCTATCGGTAGAGACAGAGACAGATTGTGCGATGTTGCAGGAAGCGCAGCTGCGTATAATAACATGGCTGAGGACATGAATGATAATAGTGTTCCCGCTTCTTCTTCCAAATGGATGCACCTATGAACTCACAACGTCAATGGAAGGAGTCTCACGCAGGTACATCGCATGACTATTTGACGCAGTCGCTAAATGTCAAGGTAGTTGGATAGCTTTGAATGTGCTCACAGCTCACTTTTGATGCATCCCCACGGTCAGTAAATCGCTTCAACAAAAGGACCAAACAGCTACCAAAGAAAAAAATAAAGAATAACCGGCCTTTCTAAGCTATAAATGCCATGCTTGGGAGTTCATTGCCGAACAGGAATAAAGCACGGTTTTGAAGGCGCATTTTGCAGATCTATTAAAAAATACAAACGATATTTACATTGTATAAATGTTGGGCAAGTAGCCTTAATAATACCTGGCTATTATAAAAAATTCTCGTTTTCATTCGAAAAGCCAAGCAGAGACAGCAATATCAATGTGAAATGTTCGGCAAGCTCATCTGTTGGTGTTGTGAATATGCTGGGGCGTGATGTTGCTGGTATGCAGCGCGAGACAATTGTTTATGCGCATCTGAAGCGGCACTTACATCGCCATTACGCAGCTTCATATTACATCTCTCACATTGCTAGCTCTACGGATATTGTCGCCACTGATGTGGCGGACATCGCACCACAATGCTGCTCCAGAAAAAAAAAAACGTACAAAAAAAGGAGTGGTGTTTTTTGTTAGCTCCCTATAAATGAACTAAATACTCTTAGCTTAAGCTGTCCTGTGAACCTCACACAAGTCAGTGTATGGGCCTCAATGTACGGTATTCGCATAGCCTACCAACCAGGAAGGCTACTGCGTGCACCAACGGTAAAAGTGCTAGCAAGGGAAGGCAAAACGTTTTCCTATGACACACTAATTAGGATTAATTAAATTTAAGTATAGTTCAGTTTTGTCTTTTAAAGTTGTCTTTGAACAGCCACCAGTGCATTATAGTGGTGGGACAGGCCACTCCCGTTGTTTTAACCGGAAAAATGCAAATTATCTCCCTATGAAAATTGCAACACTTGTGGCACTATATGCACACACACGGTATTCACTGGGAGTCGCAAGTTCGCATAACAAACACGCGGAGGTTCGGAGATAATTTTAAGACACGCCCTGCTCGTAAAAGCTCAATTCTCGAACTCATTAGAAAAAAGGGAAGGTAGGGAACATTGAGCTGCAATCGGCGGCACAAATAACAAAGACTTACGGAAAGCGCAAAACAAACAAAAACACATCATTGACGGGTGGGCGCAAACTAAGAACTGCATTTTCAAGCTTAATAAAAATATTTTCTGTTAACTCCTGATAGCTCACCCTTGTTCATATATTTCCTTTTTTTCTTGATTGCGTTTTCTTTTCGCTATTTTTGTTCCTTTTCCTTTCCTTTCTTGTTTTCCTGCACTATACGCTTTTTAAAGCATTACTTTTTCTTTATCTTTTATTTTACTTTGTTCTCATTATTTCATTTTATATTTAAAGCCTTTTTCCTGTTAGCCACCCGCTACTCTTTGCCAATTTCAGAATTCAATTTTGCTGTAACCTCTACCAGAGCGTCCCGTCTTCGGTATTTATACTCTGCAACACTCGTTCTTAGTGTGCAAAGGTAGCCCCGCCAGGGTGGTCTGGTGGTTATGGCGCTCGACTGCTGACCCAAAGGTCGCGGGATCGAATCCCGGCCGCGGCGGCTGCATCTTCGACGGAGTCGAAAATGTTTGAGGCCCGTGTACTTAGATTTAGGTGCACGTTAATGAACCACAGGTGGTCGAAATTTCCGGAGCCCTCCACTACGGCGTCTCTCATAATCATATCGTGGTTTTGGGACGTTAAACCCCAGATATTATTAGTGTGCAAAGGTTATATGCAACTTAGACATATACGTACTAATAAACTGAAATGAAACTGAAACTGTTTCGCCTTTCGTGAGACGCCACCTGAGACAGAACTCAAGAAAAGAGGGGGAACAAGAAAAGGGGTAAAAATATGATCAGGAAAAACAAATTATGAAAAGAGAACAATGAAACTGCTTATCAAGAATGCTGCGCATTACAAGGTTGTGCAGCGATACTCAGCTCTCATGTTTGCACAAAGGCCGTAGCACGTCATTCGATACTCCATTTTCAACCTTGCTTAGTGATGAAGTTGGAATGGTTATTAAATGCGAAGCATTTCTTAGCGAACCTCAGGCACGTTGGGCGTTTTTATCTACCAGGGTGTCGGAACGAAAGGTTTTTCGTTTCGGTTTTAGTTTCGTTTCACCGCAAAAAGTTCCGTTTCGGTTCTGTTCCGGAACGAAAAAAAAAAAAAAAAAACGTTCCGTAACGGTTCGTAACGGTTTTTTTTTCTTTGTATAAAAAAAAGAAAGTATGAAAAAGGTGAGGCAATAATTTAAAACAAAATTGGATTTGTGATGTAGTTACTTGCCCTCCTCTTAAGAAAGTGGGACAAGGGTAAAACACGTTTTCCAGAGAAGCGGAAGTAACTGTACCACGTATTCCTACCAACTAGCACAAACCAGTATTCATTTCAAAGTCATAGTATTTATTTTCTCACAAGATAAATACGAATTTTTTTTAGTTGGCCTAATTCTTTGTGTCAAGGGAGTGAGCACGATCTCAGAAGCAGCACGTCATTGAGTGTACTCTCTGATGTGTGAGACCGCTGTTCTGATAAAAAGTTCGCCAGGCCTGCGTGAAACACGCAGCAAGTCACAGCAAAAGCTAGAAGAGCGGACTTTGTAGCGCCCGTTGTTATCTCTTGGGGCATCTAATACAAGTAAACATACAACGTGCCCACTACGTCATAAATCGTCGCAATTTTTCTGAAGTAGCGAAGTTCCCACTATGCCATTTTCCTTCATTCTTCGGAGAATCGCGGTACCCGCTACACATCTGTAAGGCATTGTCTGCACTTTGTGCTGTGGCTGATAATGAAGAATTATGGCTGAGCACTTTGCAGTGGGTGGGAAGGAGTGTTGCGGAATGGGCGCCTCCATTCGATTCCAATTCCATTCCGGGGAATTAGAACTTGCCGCAATTCCATTCCTTTGAATTCCTCGGAATGAAAAAACTTGGCCCATTGGCACTCAGGGAATGGCCTGGCAGTCCGATTCCATTCCTGTAATTCCTCAACGTATGAAAGGCATCTTGATAGTTTTATCGAGTTAAAAATGAACGCCCCCTAAAGCTGATGTCATCAAATGCATTAAGAACTGCAAAAGTATGCAAAACACGTTGCCAAGGTCGAGGAATAGTAGCTTGGTGAGATATCTCGTGCAGTACAACTACCCTACTAATTCCCATAGGGGCAGTTCACCCGCTACCGGTAGTATTTGCGTGGTCAACATGTTTGAACGAATGGTGGTGTTTCAATATTGTTTAAGCTTAAATCTGTTAATGCTGAAATGACGACATAGCGTATTTTTATGCTGACAAAAGCGCCTTTGCATCGAATACGGAACACTGGGCCGCACTGCCCGTCAGTACTCACGCGCCTCGCAAGCATGGATGGGGTGAGGAGAACTTTCTGTGTTCGCCTGTGCGCAGGTATGCAATGTCTTCCTTGTCGCAAAGGTTATTTACGTGTGTCAGCTACTAAACTGCTCGTGAGATAAAGATCAGGCTGTGCATAGAGTATTCGCCACTATCGGGTGTGGGTATCAATAGGAACTAACGGGCAGGGGTAATTTGTTTCTCCCTTCGGTATCTGCTGGGATAATGCATTTGTTTGTACACTAACTTATGCCTCAGTTTGTAGTATGCGCGTTGCTTATAAATGTACCGTGCTTGTAATCAGCTAAGCCATTTTAAAAATACTGCTTTAGTGTTAACTTGCGAGGCTCTGACTTACTAACGTTTGAAGGTTGAAAAACAGCACGTAGACGAAAATGTCCTCTATTTTCGGAAAAAGCCGTCATTCCATTCCCATTCCATTCTTCCGAGCGTTGTCCCCATTCCATTCCGAGGTCGCGAAAATGTGGAATGATTCCGGAGTCATTCCAGTTCAGGAGTGGTAACTCCGCAACACTGGTGGGAAGCATTAAACCACACACTCTTTGCGCTATTAGCATTGTGTGATTACTGGTTGTTATTTTACTCTTCTGCCACGCTATATTACATATGTTAACGCGATTCCTTGCCCGAGATGACGCCTGTGTAGAGTATTTTTGCGATGGAGTTATAAGCACCAGCGTGGCACTGTGGTGGAACACCCGACTGCCACGCAGAGGGCCCGGATTCTAGGAATTTGTTTCTCATTTATTTCTTTCTTATACCACGCAATAGCGGTCACGTACACCGGCGGCCGCGGACAACTATGGAGCCAAAATCGGCTGTTGTGATCTCATAACAGCTTTCGCTGTAACAAACTTCAGCGCCGACAATGCCCTCTCCACGTTGGCCTGCTTGACAGGTGCGCAAAAGTCCACTTGCATTAATAGAAACATCTCTGGTTGCCACTGTTCTCGTTTTTTGCACAATTTTAACATATCTTTGCTTTGGATTTTCTGTCTGAGGTACGCGCTAATACTATACCCTGAGATATGCCCACATTGCATGAGCTCAGTTGTTCCGAATTGCGAAATTTTCTCGTGAACCGAAAAACGATTGAAAAAATTTCGGTTTCACTCCGGAACGAAATAATAAATAACGTTTCGGTTACGTTTTCGTTCCGGTCAAAAATATCGTTTTTTTTTTTCGTTTTTCGTTTTCGGTTTTCGTTCCGTTCCGACACTCTGCTATCTACGTATCTATCTATCTGTCTAGCCGCCTACGTTTGGGCGCTCTCCTGGTCGTCTCCATCCCTTGTATTATACCAAAATTGGCACCTCAGGGGATCAGTGTACGACGAACACGATTCACTGGTCATGACATGAATAACGCAAAATACCTGTCGCGTACGTCATGAACGCCCCGCCACGGTGGTCTAGTGGTTATGGCGCTCGACTGCTGACCCGAAGGTCGCGGGATCGAATCCCGGCCGCGGCGGCTGCATTTTCGATGGAAGCGAAAATGTTTGAGGCCCGTGTACTTAGATTTAGGTGCACGTTAAAGAACCCCAGGTGGTCAAAATTTCCGGAGCCCTCCACTACGGCGTCTCTCATAATCATATCGTGGTTTTGGGACGTTAAACCCCAGATATTAATTATTACGTCATGAACCCCTTTCTCTCAGTCACGTGTGGCGCATACCCGCATACATGAGTTCATGTTACGCGGGTATGTGCCACAGTTCATACAAAGTCTCAACCAACACAGTAACAGCGAACCGTTGCGGCCGGAATTGAACCCACGACCTTCGTGTCAGCAGCCGAGCACCGTAACTGCTGCACCACCGCGGTGGACGCAAGGAAAGTGAGGAAGCTGAAGACATAACACCCCTGGAAGACGCTCAACTACCACGCACTCGTTGACGTGGTCCGCAACGTGGACCCCATTGATTACGCAAAAACAGGGGTCAATGCTTCCTACAATGAATCTGCAGAGAGAACCAGGTCTCTCATCATTACCTGTGACTTCAACGCTGATTTATCAAGACCCAACAACGTCTGGTCTTTATAATGCGTGAAAGATGGCTTGAATGGGGACAGGGCATCAACAAACCTCACTGTCGCGTCCAGGACAGGAGGCATAGATCATTTCATCGTAAGAGGCATCCAGGATTTCCACCAGCTGTGCTATACCTCGCACTTCACTACACTTAGAACCCTCGTAGCCGCGATCACGAACGGATCCGATTAACAAGTCCGGTCCAGCTGCTGGTGCTCACTGATCACGGTGATGATGACCTTGTTCAAGAACTGTCAAGAACCCCTTCTACACATACACACGGGTTCGTGAAACGTGTGTGCGTTCGGACAAGTATAACAACTGTAACGGAACTGTAGCAACTGCAACTGTGACTGTAACGGACGTGCAGTGCGCCTGCGCGTGCCACTCGGCTGTGTGTATATCCAGGGAAACTTTCGTGAATGAAGCTTAGTTGCGAGTAACGCCTGTCCTGTGCATTTGTGTTTCTTCTTTGTGCTGCTCGGATCCGCGCTATCTAGTATTGAAGAATATAGACACTACATAGCAGCTTACCGAGTCCGGTGTTCGTAACACCCATGTTGCTGTTGGCATCGTTTCGCAACTGTAAACAACTGATTATAAAATTCATATGCGACTCTTCAACATATGAATGTGTGTATACCACTCGCACATTTCTCTACCGTCATTCCGTAACGTTTCGCTCAATGTGAAAAATTACGCCACGGTCACTGCTTCGCATTACATTGCATTGCTTCGCATACATCGCATAATGCTTTGCATTACATCTAGTCCGACGGTACGTGGAAACTGCCGAATTTTTCATGCGCCGAATTCTCCTGAAAAGATTCTGTAGGCCTCCACTATTTCTCTTTTTGTATATATATATAGATGTGTGTGTGTGTGTGTGTGTGTGTGTGTGTGTGTATGTGTGTGTGTGTGTGTGTGTGTGTGTGTGTGTGTGTGTGTGTGTGTGTGTGTGTGTGTGTGTGTGTGTGCGCGCGTGCGTGCGTGCGTGCGTGCTTTGGAATGCAAAACAAGACCTTAGTCTTCTCTAACAGAGCCTGGTAGCCTCACTCCTTGCAGTGCGTAGCCAAGTTCTGCGGCCCACCAATTCGGCCGTACGCGTAGAGTATTCTAGACATGTGTTATGGCATCTGCCTCTTTCTTCAAGATTGTCGTTGTTGCAGGTCGGAGGAGCGTGGCAAACTGCGGATGCGGCGCATTCTCACAGATTCGGCATAACGATAACGTGGGAGTGCACATGCACTAGAACTTTATCGCTATGCAAGGTTGAAATTAAATTTTAGAATGACCCGTCCCTACCCACGTGGAAACGTGTGTGCTCAGCATCGCTGCAAAACACTCTAATTCGCAGCCGCCGCATTATTCATACGCAGTTTTATTGTTCTGTTTTGATATTTTCTTTTTTGGGGTTTATATTTTCGCCCCTTTCCTAGTTCCCCCTCACACTTTTTTGAGAGCAGCCTCAGGTGGCGTCTCGCGAAAGATTAAACAATTTGTTCATTCGCGTCTACCCGTTCATGTTGTGTTTCTTCGTGCCTTCCGTAAGTGTTTTTTTTTTGTACCGCTTATACGCAGCGCAAAGTTCCCCCACCTTTGCACAACATGTACTACCAACTAGTCCAAAGGAGTGCGTTACTTTAGAAAGCCAAGCACAGAAGCTCATTATTGTACGCGTACTGAGGTTGAAGAATTGTGGCAGCGTTTTGCGGATAACAAGAAAACCGGAATAGACTTATCTACAACCGAAGCTTCGACGAAAAGTTACATAACGTGACATTTCTTACGACAACACATCAGCATAAACTATCTTACTGAAATACAAGGAAGACACGTATCATCAAGGAATGATTCAAGATATAGAGCTGAAAAGAGCGTCTTCACTTCTTCCTTGATGGTACACGCCTTTCTTGTATTTCGGTATGCATGTACCAACACTAGCCCAAGAACATGTTTTACTAAATGAACTATCTTGCGCATAAGTGCAGCCGACATATTCTGTAGTCAGGACAAACAGGAAGAGGAGGTTGGACGAGTAAGGTATCGCCTGCGGAGCCATATTCGCCCACAGTTATCCACACCAGCGACTTCACAATGACTGGATGCTGCTGGAGCCTCCAGTAATTAGCCACCGGTAATAACTGCACAATACCTGCGCCTGCTGGCCACTTGTAAACTGCCATGTCAAGACAATTCAGTTCCGTCTAAGAATGCACGTAAGAGGGAGAATCGATCGCGGGACTCTTTCTCTTTTTTCTTGTAGGTCAGGAGCTAACGAATGAAGCCAACAGTTAGTAAAGCCAAGGAAAGTGCAAGGGACATTATTTGTTGCTTTAATGAAGCGTAATAATCACACATGAGTGTTACATAACGATGTTACATAAGGCACGGGAGCAGGTCATTTGACATAACCACGGCGGCATATTTGAAGAATGAGGTACACTTAGGGCTCCCGGTAAAAAAGGCCTCCGCTACACGTATCACCACGGATCTGTTTATCTCAAGCCCATACGGACCGCAGGTTCGCGTCCGTATGTAGACACCATAATGTAGGCAAAGAAATGTTGACAAATAAGATGGAGGCTGTTCAGCGGGTGGAGCGCGCTCACACGGCGGCGCTTACTTCGTTGTTTTGTAGTGGCGCTCTTGTAGTATGACCGAGAGCACCGCGAGAAACCGGAGAAGGCGAGAAGCGAAGACGGCGCATCTCGCGCTCACTCCGGGGAAAAAAAAAACCTGACAAAGGGAAGAGGCGTCGGCAAGAGCAACGCGAATACAGCTTCTGTGGTAATCCGTCCCTATATGAATGTTGTGGCCCCACGTATTGCACGTGTTGCCGCACCAGAGCACGCTCGCGCAGGCGAAACTTTTAACGCGACAGCGTTAAAGAGCTTGTTTCGCAAAAATTCCGGCGTCGGCGTCGGCGTCGTTGGTTCTGAGCAAAATATCGGTGTTGTCCGTGAGCGAAAATTCTAGATAGATGCAAATAAAGACTAATAAAAAATCTTTGGTTCGAGTGGAACCAGACATTCGAAGCTGCGACCCCTAGCTCTGTGGCGCGTTGCGTTTAGCCGCTCGGCCACCACGCCTATCTTGAACATTGTGAAACACAGCGCAACCACGATGCATACCAAGAGAAAGGAGGGACAAACCACAGCGCCGACTCGCAACTGAATGTTTATTGAAAGCATAAGCCAAAAACGATTACTGCTACCCTCACACCCAACCACATTGAAACAAAAGACGGCAAACCAGTTTACACGTTAAATACGAAAATAAAACGCGAGACGACCACGTGTACAATCCAAGAAAAGGAATATTAAGATACCGTAGTATCTAAAAAGAAACGAATTCGCAATCATGTAGGGCAATAGAAGGTACGCTGCATGATACATTGTTCGCCCCTTTTTCTGATCTGATATGCCTCAATTATTTCTCTCGTTATTTGATCTCAGTGTATCGATAGGACCTCAGCTTCATGAAACGTAGGTGAGCAATGGCACGTAGATGAGCAATGGCAATGACGCAGCCATTGCAATGGCAATGGCTGCGTAACGTGTTGGGACACATGCGAGTTCAGGACACATGCTTTGCCTAGTTCTGTTAAACCATTAGTGAAATATGCTGTAACTGAGGGTCTTCATATTCTAACTTCCGATAAGGAAGGCTCTTTACCCGAATGGAGTGCGCAAGGCTCAATTCGGGTAAAAACCTGCGACAGCGGCCGCTGTCCCATGCAGCGCCCCTTGCACAGGGTCCCTCCGGCATCGGCGTGCGGAGGGACCCTGTCTGGCAAGAGAAACGCACTGCGCTCAGCACACCTCCCCATTCTAGCCACCCTATAAAAAGTACACGGCCATTGACTGATTTAAGCATCGTGAGCTGCATAGTTACAGTGGCCGCCGTGGGATGCCGCTAAGGGCCCGCGCGCGCACTCGCCATCACACTGAAAGTAAGGCGCGCATTCGAGGGAAAAAAATGTAAAGAAAGTTCTTAAGTTCAAAACGCGCGCTGACGAAGGGACGCATCTTCTTACCCCCTTGTCATCCCCCTCCTTGCGTAGCTTTCAGCGCGCTCGCTGCTACGACAGGAGAGAGAGAGAAGCGCTTGAAGCGTGCGGCAAGTCCCTGTAACTCCGCTCGTACTTGACGGATTCTTAAAAAAAATTGCGGCAGTCGATTCGGGAGGCAATAAGCTCTGTTAATGAAGCCATTCGACAATCATTTGTAAAAGTGTTGCAGGGCCCCTTTAAAAAATTAGGTTTGACTGAGCAGTGACATTGGAAACTTTGGTGAAATTTGGCAGGATGCTCAGGTTTTAGACCGAGAAGAAGAGAGCCGAATATGTGCCTGTATATAAAAATGGCCCATTTGAATCACGCAAGGGCTTCACGTCAGGGAAATGAGGAAATGAGGTTCAATGGGGCATCTATGCAAATTTTCCCTGGCTGGGACAGTGATGGTTGCGGGCGGAGATTACATTTATTCTTAAGTTTTGAGCGTCTATAAATGATATTTAATCTAATTATGGAACACGATATCGTGCAGCCCTAGTAAATAAGTCATCTATTTTCTTAGCCTAGTGAGGAGCGTACAACAGAAGAAGTCAAGAAAGTAAAACAGACAAATCTTTGAGTCAATAATGAAGAGAGCTTGGCTGGTTGGTGCTGACGGGTTCGCTGAGTGAGTAAATATGTTTCGTGAGAACAAGCTGCTGGTTATCGTAAACATGTGAAGGCTGAAAAGTCAATTCGTGTCTTTCACTACATTTAAAATAAGGCGTAGGTGGTGGACACAGTTCTCATAAAAGAACAAATGATGTGGTAAGTTAAGGCGCAATGAAGATTCATTTTTAGGCTGCCCGTCGCGGCATGCGTAGCTACTAAGTGTTCCGCCTCTAAATTTAGCTCGAGCCGTCCCCATGTCTGGACACGACGGCCGCTTTCCAAAAAAGATGAAATGGAAAAATGCCCATGTATTTTTGCATTCTGAGGCACATGCACCTAAATCAACCTTAGGGGGTCAAAATTAGTCTGGAACGCCTTGCTGAATCCCTTACATCGATGTCAGTATTGTGTGGCGTATAGTGGAATCTTCCTTTTGGTATGTGAAATCTGAACATTGACTTAGAATTTTATGTGGCCTTGGGCTAATATCCGCATTATCATATCAACAGACTTCAAGACGCGTCGCACCTTGCGTAATGCTATTGTTCCCAACTCCATAACACGTGCGCCTATTTTTCTTACTTAGTGAGAAGGCGTGCTGCGTTTGCCATAGCTCTCGCATTTCTAATTTCACATCTGCCGGTACGCCCTGTTATATTGTTCTTCATCAGCGGCGTTTACGAGTTCACGCAGCATAATATTTATTCCACGCTCCAATGACCATTCCCCTTCCGCGATCGAACCTGCACAACACTCACGGCGCACTGCCAAGTGTCGTGCGTGACACGCGCGCGGGTCACGTCACCGGAACCATTCGGTCGGCTGAGCCAACACAAATTACGACCTATTGACAGCCGCCCACGGAAAACGCCACAAAAAGAAATCAAGCTCTCGCTACGACGTAACTTCAAAGAACACGGGAGAGGAGCGCAGCAGAGAGCGAGGAACCGGTTCTGGCGGCGAGGGATGATGACGGAGAGCGTGGCGAAGAGGCGAGAGCACCTTGTTAGGAACACGCCGGTGGCATATTGTATCAATCAGATATCCCCCGCTCTCTTATCAAGTATGCTAAGCGAGGAAAGCGAAAACAAGAGATCGGCAAAAAAGAAACAACAAAATCCAACAAAAGATGATAAGGCGACACGCGCCCCGAAACCCCGGGAACTCCTCGGAAGTTTACTTTCCCTTCGCCGGCCAAAGATTCTCCCCCGAGTCGGCTAACCAACCTGAAGCGATGCTTCGGTCACAACCCATTGCTCATGGGGTTTTTCATCGCAGCATGAATGGACTTGCTTAGCGCCGCCGAGAGCTCGCTTCACCATTTGGTGTTCGCCGTGCCGTTTCGCGACGCCGTCCACGGGACGCGAGGAGTTCACGCTGAAGCATCCGGAGAATACGGGAGGCGCTCGTCGCTTCCGGCGTGTGAGTGCTGTTCTTTTCCATTCTGCTCATTAACGGTTGTGTATATGAAGCAGTGGGACAAAGTACTCCCAGATACGCGTACGTATATTTTCACTGGATGTATGTGTCATAATATCGGCACAGGGTTCACCTTCTAGGAACGGCTGTGATAAAGTGAGAACAGATCTGCAGTTCTAGTTTCATCCACTTAGCCAATTCGTACAGAATAGAAATTTTTCGTATTCGTGGTGTTTGCTCGAGGCATGTAGAAGAAAAATGCAAGGAATATGAAGAAGGCGATTCGTCACTTGTCGCCTATATGAAATGACGACGTATATGCCTCCGA
The DNA here is from genome assembly GCF_013339695.2 of Rhipicephalus sanguineus. Classification (NCBI taxonomy): domain Eukaryota; kingdom Metazoa; phylum Arthropoda; class Arachnida; order Ixodida; family Ixodidae; genus Rhipicephalus; species Rhipicephalus sanguineus. The sequence goes on from NC_051179.1 coordinate 208,802,479, forward strand.
AGCTAATTGACTTTATGCAGCGTGGGTTGTAACTGATTGGCGGCTTAAGCTATTAAGAACTTACGAATCTGGCATGTTACCATAAGTGAACATGTTGCAAGAGGTTGACAAGCTGTGTCAAATTTAACCGTGTCTGTATGTGATCAGGCTGCGAAGGGTTTGTACCTGCAAAGGATTTCAATTTTACAATTACCTGGATTCCTTTAGTGTTTTAATTCTGTGTTTACCTATGTTTAGCGTTGGAGGTGTACCATCGCATTGGTAATTCCGGGATGCATCTTGCTCACTGATTTCATGTGCCTATATATTTTCCACGAAGTTCATTTACTCTTTCAGAAAGATTACATCGAAATTAAAAAAAAAAATGAATGAAGAAGCTGTTGTCGACATTTTTTCACGATGCCTGCCGTTTCCATTTCGTTGTTAGAATGAAAAATTAAAGATATAAATAAAAATTTAAGAAAGGAGACGCTTCGTTCTTTGTCGACGTCGTTCAAGGCGCACTGCATGCAGCGCAATAGTTATTGCGCACGGTAACTGCCCGGATGCCTGCCGTTTGCGTTTTTTTAGTGTTACAGGCAATGAATTAGAACTAATTCTACAGAACGCCTTCTTTATGTGAGCTTATTCAAATGACGGATGCTAGCTAAAATAAGGTTCACACTTTTCTCCTTTCTGTCCAGTTATTAACTCGACAACATACCTGCTTCTTCCGTTTAAAACTTCCCGAATACGACGTTTTTACTTGCAAGAAAACGGTGTTCACCCAGGGCTTTTTGATTCCTAGTAATATTTCGAAGCCTAGCTTGTACACGGTCTTCCACTGTGAATGTGGGAGATCCTTTTCTGTTTCACCTGTTACGTCGTGACTGTTGAAAGCAGTTAAGGTTAAGCACTAACTGTGGACTATTATGGGCAGAACAACAAATGCACAGCACGAGCAGTGAAAAAAGAGCGCTGAGAAGCTGCCATCGTGGCGCGATTTGCGAAACGCACGACGCTCTCATGTGGGTTTTAAGGCTTGGTTTTCATGCATACGTCAAACGCATTCGATACTCATGAAGTTCGAAGCACTTCATGTCGTGCAGTCGATGTCCCTTCAGTACTTGCTCGCTATATTTTACAAAATAAACGAGGAACTTTCACAAGTACCGAAGATCATCTGCAAGCGTCTGTTATGCAATGTTTCATATTAGCAAGTATTGAAGGGACACTAAAGTGAAACAACGAATTGGTTTCGATTGATGGACCGCACTCTGAGAACTCCAATGCTGTTAATTTCGATATCATAGCTTTATTAATAGAGAAGAAAATCAAGGTCAAAGCTTAATTTTTAATTTTCGCGCCGAAACCTTCGCGCGTGGCGTCATGGATTTCAAAGTGTAATTTCCGTATCTTGGCGACATTTGTTCGACGAAACTTTCTGAGCCTTGCTATGTTAAGTCTATATCCCCCTCAGAGGACAATGTATATCATTTTTACCGATTTGGAGCTACGTAGGACTCAGTAGACGCCGTCTAAATTTAGGACGTCACGGCGTTTGTTGCGGAAATTTCAAGCTGGCGTCGCCACCCGCATTTTCTTTTTGCGCGTTTTCTCGCTTACAAAACGTCTTCTCGCAGCAATCATGGTTACATTGGAATTGCAAAAGAGTAATTTACAAATGTGAGAAAAATCCCTTTTTTCTTCAGCGTCCCTTTAATCCTTCAATTTTACTTACTCCAGTAAATAAGAATAATACGCCTGCGCGAACATCTCTTCATTTGCTCTGTCAGTTCACACTGAAACTCTATAAAACAGATTACACAGAAAAAGGCTACATCAGGTAGTCCAATACATTCAGTAGTTGCTTCCAATGTTATACGAGATGAAAATGGGGGTAATATATGCAAGAGAGAAAAATATGGATAATATCTATGTTCAGGGCTTTGGGTAATGGTCGAGTATGTAATGCCCTGAACAACTTTCTAAACACATACGCAACTTTTTGCATAGGAATTGTTATGTTTGCCGCTCATAAGTCGATCGTGCGGAAGAGACGGCGCGGCACTGGTCGTACAAAGCTTCTTTCTCGGCTCTCTCGGCATGGTCTTTGACTGTGCAATTATCAACGAAAGCAAACTGGAGGGAGCAGCTCGCTCCCACGATGCCCCCAGGGGTTCCGAGTACGCGACCGTTCTCAGAGGTCGGCTTCGGGAAGAGCAGCCCGAACGTGTGGGAAAATGTGGAGGGCAAAGATCTCCTGCTCTAAGCCGTCGCTCGAAGCGACAGTATGCTGACTACAACAATGACCGGCATACGCTTTAGGCGCGCCGACGGCAAAGAAGGGTTGAGTCGCAACAATGCACGGTCCGAACGCGGGAAAGACGAGGACACGCAAATTGTTTACCGGAACCGTCCTGACGACTGTCACCGGGGGCTCGACTCGATGCGCGTGGGAAATGGCGCGAGTGCCGCAGGGCTGCTGCGATACCGATATATTCGACCGTGAGAACCCCTGAAAACGTGGGATAAGGAGAGAGAGAGCCATGATGGGAAAGAGTGCCAAAACGCCTGTCTGCACCGTAAAAACACTGCTGTCGAGATTAGGGAAAGCCCAGTAGGGAGTGGCTTAATCTGAGAGTAAACAGATTGGATAACAGAAGGTTGAGGCGGACCAGCAGTGGCCACCTCCCCTTTTCTTTGTTACCGCAAGGTACTTAAGACTGGACTGAATTCGTTTCCCTTCAGTCTAGGCTGTAATCACTTAACTGATCGATCAGTAAGACTCCGTACGATGCAACTTTCGTCTGGGCCGTAACCACTCGGTGGTCGAACAGTGAGACTCGGTTCTTCGTATGTAGTAACAGTGTTCTAGGCGCTAACTTAAGAAAAGTTAAGTAGAAGAGTAAGATGCTGTTGATGTCTATGCTATCATCAGTGTGCTTCGGCAAGATGTACATATGACTGTAAATGTTTCGCTGTAATACACCTTCAAGTTTTTATTGCCTCCAACCTGCCTCCTGCTTCATCGACGTCGATCATCTCCTTGACGGGACTTCAACCCACATCAATGAGAAAACGAACAAAGAAAAAACCATAACTGGAATATTTCCCATCAATTTATGAATGGCGTTTCGGGCAGCGAAAGAGAAATTCTCATTAAAGCGTTTGTTCTGCAGCAGCTCAAGTGACAGTTCTGAGCGATAGGAGAAGGTTACATGTTCAGCATGGAACCACAGTGACCAATGTCCTGCCACACTGCGTATATATCCAGACCACATGAATCTTAGAGGCCTCATGAGGCCTGGATTTTCGAGAGCACGCGTGGTACATGGCTTACGATCCGATAGAGAAGAGACGTGCTCAAGGCGAATGTGCGAGCTTCTTGAAATTCAAAGGCCATATATTGATATAGCTGGCAGCGTATTTCAGTTTTTATGGCTTATGTTCGTCTATTTATGTGGGTGTCGAGAGCTTCGAGCGTCATTGACTGCGCCACGGTAAACAGCGCAAGGCTCAGCACATAACGTGGTTATGTGAATGGTTCACCGATATGCGCAGTATTTCAATCTCTTTCTGCAGAATTATTTCGCGACTGCACGCACTCATTCTTAAAGCATTCTGTTCTGCATCCTCTAATGTTTTGGTAAGCTATTGGCAAACTTACAGTGGCTTGTTACTCGCGCTCACGCTCCGAGTTTCACGCTTTTTGTTGGCCAGATCTTTAGGCAAACACAAAATGTTAGTCATCGAACACAACGTACAATTTTCAATGCTTGAGAAATATTAAGGACAGATGGCAGCGAAGCTGGTCTGCAGAACTATTCGGCTTTGGCTATTCGTCACTTGTGCCTGCGACGTCACCCCCTGTTTGTTCTGGATAGTTCGCCTAGGTGTTTCCATGAATACCTTATGCCTTTCCAACAGGGCAAAATCCGCAAATCATTTTCGTTCTTGTAAGTGTAAAGAGCGCGCATGTCATTATTTAGGACAAGAAAGTAGGACAACGAATCTCGAACTCGCTCTGGTTCGTGGGTTGGGGCCTTCCGTGAACTCCCATGCCGGTAATGTATAAAATCGACCATTCTCAGGATTTGGGGACACCTGTAGGATTTGGGGACACCATCTCTCGGCGGCAGCAACGGCGTCCTGGCAGAACTGAATGGAAATAGCCGAAAAAAAAACATATCTCTTGAAAAAAAACGACTTGGGGTTCTATACAGGCGATTCCTACTAGAACATTCTGGTAAAATTGCAGTATCGCACTAGAAAGCGTGTCGCACCCCAGGACAATTAAGTACCACCCATTAGAAACATATGGGGCCCCATTGCAAAATTTTAAACACTCTGGGAAGCCACGCGGTTTGTTGTAGGGTACTGTATTTTTAACAGACTATTCAAATAAGTATATGCTGCATAGAACCGCGAGGTGGTTGTGATAACTAGTTTTTTTAGTCAGGTGTCAGTTTTTTAATACGAAAGTGTTTTATGCCGGGGTCCACCAAGACTTCACTGACGTATTTCCGTCACGGATGTGACGTTCTTAAAATGTACACGAACATAATACAAAGAAAAAAACCAGAAGAAAAAGTTCAACGAATATGGAAAATTTGGGAAACGAACCCACGACCTCTCGGTCCACGACGATAGATCGCCCAGCGTTTAACCCATTACGCCACAAACGCATTTGCAGAGAGCTACACAGACGCGCCTTATGTATCTAACACTCCTCCGTGTACCTGCGCTCTTGCTCGGGGCGGTGCCGCCGCCTACGAGCAGAAAAGAGAAGTACTGCATTATGACACTAACGCGCACCGACAGTGAGCGCTTCGGTGGTCTCAGCACTACGACGCCTCGATGCCAGCATTCGAAGGGACGCTGGCATCAAGAAGCACTACCAACGCCACCTAGGTGGCGTTCGCCCTATTCAGCACAGCGGAGCGTGGCCTCCGCAATTAGCTCTCAAAATGTTTCTGAAGTTGATCGCGGCAGCTACAATTGCGACGCGCTATACGCGCTGATTTGACTCGGTGACGATTCAGTTACGTGCTTCGTCTTTCGCGTTGTGCTAGCGTGTGCAACGTAGTGCAGCTTCCACATGCACCGACGGTGTTTCTCCGCTGTCTACTGATACGAGTGTGATGGCACCGACTACGAGAACTGCGGCATTAAGCGCCGTCGAAAGACAACGACGTCGGCGAGCTAACGTCGCGCAAGTGAGTTTGGTGCAGCGATGGACACGCCAGGGGGGAGCGGGAGGCCTTCGCGCGTTCACGGCTCAAGCTGAGAACTCTGCCTCTCGCTTTCCAGAAGTTGACCGCATCGCGACCCAACTGGCTGCCATACACACACCGAACCAAGACCGAAATTATCGTACCTTCGCTGAAGCGACCCGCCAGCGGGACGCCGCTCGACAATACGACGCAGGATGCCCAGCACACCCAGAGGATGGTCCACGACCCGCAAATCATGCAGCCTTCGCTGCAGCGGACCGCGAGTTCACCAAATTATTCAGTGACAACTCGTTCGGTTTCGCCTGAACGGTTTGCGAACGCCTGTGGTTCACGTGTGATTTGCGCGATGCTCCGGCGCGTGCAATGCAGTGTCTCCAAACAATGTATCCCGGTCGCGAGTTTTTCCAAGACTTCCGCTTATGTGCCAACTGTTTCACTTTCGTGTTCTATACCGATTCCTATATCAGAGGGATCAACCACATTTTTGCATATTTCCTATTCAGTTACGGCAGGTCACTGCTGTAATCGACGAGAGATGGCGCAACGTGCATATGTCCCCCAAATCCTGGTCAAGTTTTCGTACTGTTAACTCGTTCAAAAGGGGGTGTGCACATTAGTGGGTGTGCGGTTAACCTGAATAAGGGAAGTCGTGCCACAAGATTTAATATGGCTGCCTGTTATACGAAAATGCCTCTACTGCTAGTGCTAACCCTTGGTTATTTAATCATTATGTCTTTATTCTTCATCTGATCTTATTTGTTTTGGTTCATTGCACTGGTGAAAGCTTTTTTACTGTCCCAACAAAAAAGTGTGGCTTTTCATTGAGTGCAATTTGAGTTAGGAGGGTTCTTAAACCCACTTTTGCGTGTGAAAGCTCTTCGGAACGCCTTAAGTCCGGTGGCCACAACCCACTCCCTCCGATTGCACCTTAAATCGCTCTTGTGCCGAGCAAATGCCCAGGAGATAATGTCAGGTGTACTCCGAAGGACCTTTTTCGGTAGTGCCATCTGCCGTTTTGGATCAGTAGTTGGGAAAAAATGTTATTCTCTAGCCCCGGCAGGGAAAAACAAGAAAAGAAAATTCAGCAGATCCCACGTACCGTGGGAGTCGATGTTACGCGAAGCATGCGGCGGGGATGTGACTGTGGCTTAATTTATTTTACTGAGCGAAACGTTAGAAAATGACGCTAAAAATTTGTATAAATTTTATATGCACAAATATATGTTGAAGAGCCGCATGGTGTTATATATCCAGTTGTTTACTGTTGGGTAACGCTGCCAACGGCAACGTGAGTATTACCAACACCAGAAGCGGTAAGCTGAACTGCTTATACTTGTCCCTTATGATGGAGAACGCACGCACGTTTCATGGACCCGTGTGCATGTGTGGAAGAGGTTCTTGACAGTTCTTGAACAAGGCTATTATCATCATCGTGATCAGTGAGTACCAGCAGCTGGTCATGACTTGTTATCGGATCTGGTCCTGATCGCGGTGACGAGGGGTCCATGTGTAGTGAAGTATGAGGTATAGTACAGCGATTAGAAATCGTGGATGCTTCGGTCATTTCATCGATAAATTGGCTGTCGTTAGAGCCGGCGACATGTCGGAACCTGAAGTCACCCTTCATGTTGGTGAGGTATAGGCCGTCGAGGCCGATAGGTCCTGATGGTGCTACGTAGACCAACATCAGTAAATAGCGCTTGTCGTATTCGTAGACTACATGGGCGTATGCGGCCTACGTAGCCTAGCCTATAAAGCGGCTGTCAATCAATCTGTCATCATCCTCAGTCAGCATGAGGACATCGGCCAGCCTCGTAAGAAATGAAAAGGACACTGCGTCGTTCTGGCGGAGTAAGTGCACTTTACGATGCTATGATGTGAATATCATACGTAACTTTCGTTAATATATTCCTGCGAGGTCGCGTAATGCTTCAATATAGCTTGCTGAATCATAGAAGTATAAATGTAATCTTTATTAGACTACTATAAGAGCGGAGCCAGCTCTGGAACCACAGACGTTAATCTGATATGACGCCTGCATCGTAGGAGTGTATATTTGTGTTTATTGCTTTCTTGTAAAATTAGATAGCCAGCACCACAACCACCACTGACGTTGCACTGGCATTACGCCTGCACAGGCTGTTTTTCCAAACCAGTTTATAGATCTGGCGTGGCCCTGTGGTATATATAGAACACGCGATTGCCACGCGGAATGCTTGGGTTCGAGTCTTGTTGGGATCCTAATTTTAATTCTTTCCGTTCGTCGGGTCAACGCTGCGGATGTCGGTTTTTCTTAACGCTCTCGCATTTAAGTTACCAATGTCTCTTCTCGCCGTTCCTCGGTAGATATAAACTGTTAATCACCTGTGGCGCATACTCATACACCGTGGCCCGTGGTAAACGGGTATGTGCCACACGTGTCTAGAGGAAAGGGTCTGACGACGTACGCGACAGGACTTTCACGTTATTCATGTCATGACCCGACAGTAATATTCGTCAAATCCTCTTACCCTCCCATGCCAATTTTGGTCTACACAAAGATAAGGAGGCGATCATGAAAGCAAGCACCCAGACCTAAGCGGATAGATAGATAGATAGATAGATAGATAGATAGATAGATAGATAGATAGATAGATAGATAGATAGATAGATAGATAGATAGATAGATAGATAGATAGATAGATAGATAGATAGATAGATAGATAGATAGATAGATAGATAGATAGATAGATAGATAGATAGATAGATAGATAGATTTTGACGGCGCATGCTGCTGGTGATGTTGACAACGCGGAAGAATCCACGTGCGTGAACAACATTCTCGACACTGCTGCTACCACCTGCGGCGCATCGTTTCGGCTAGCAGGACAATTTCAGAAGGCCACGGCGACAGACGCACACGATGTTTACACAAGAATTTCAGCTGGCTGTCACCGACGACGATGACATCGCGAGAGAACTGCACCATTGGTGCAGGTCCTTGCCAATGGTGCAGGGGCCCAGCCCAATGCCAGGGGTCACTCGATCGGCGCATAGGGATGGCGCGGAGTTCCCTAGCGCCAACAGGAAATTCTGTACCGTCCTCGTGTTCCTGTGCACAGGGCACAAGACAACGCGAAGACACGAAATATGGTAGCCAATCAGCATACCCAGCGTTCCTCTTTATAAACGCTTCTTAATGCTGCGCGCTATCTCCTCGCGCGTCCAGCGTTTTGAGGTGACGCGATTATTTTTCTAGGCATATGACAAGGTCTAAATGGTAATGGAACGGTCGTCCTCGGTTATGCGCGTGTTTTCCGTTGGCGGCGCTGCTGTTCACGACCGTTTTGTGACTGCGAGTACACGGGGTAATCACGTAACCTGTGCTCTTTCAATGTGCTGCTCATTAGCGTAATTATTTGCCGTCTGTGCGAATTCTTTGCATGTCGAGCGAAGCTGCAACTCTTCGAATATATTTTCTTAGATCGAAGAGCATCATTTCTTAAACATGCCGGTACTCGTCATCTTAGAAGGATCAATATATATTGCTGCAAAACGAGAGGACGGATTATTTTGTAGCCACGGCAAAGGAAGGCTCACATTGCCTTGTCAATTGTCCTTTTTCCGCAGTTTCCGAAATCATGGGTAACAGCCTAGGCTAATAAGACTATACCAGCGCTGCATCATAATCAATTAATCAGTTAACTGCGTCTGAGAAGTTTTTACTGTTAGATCAATTATTTTTAGTTATTTTTACTCAGTGTAGACAATAATGTGCTCGTCCTTAAAATTCATGGGCCTACTATATGCATATTTCTTCACGTGGCTGTGAAAGCGGGAGTACAAGACTGCGTATGCACTGCGAGAATTTTCCTAGAGCTAAGTGCCTGTGAGTACCGCAAGCCTTTTTGTAGCCTAAAGCTCAGGCTTCCCCCTGATACGATGCATGCTTTCAGAGCAAGGAAAAAAAAAAAGCAGAACACCTATTTTGACGATTCTGGCCATAACTTAACGCGCATGGTGCGGTTTCTTCTATCTCTTTATCGCGCGCGCTCCAATTTCTGACTTGATGGTGACGAACATGGTCATAAATTTCACCGCGCACATGTGCGCGCCCCGTGTGCTTCGTCAATGGAATGGCGTGTGTTTGGCCTGTACAACAAATATCATCTGCGGTGTGCTTTCAATTGTATCAAGCCGTTCGGGCAACTACCTTGCTGCGGAAGCAGAGTTAAAATTGGCCCCAAGTCGGATTCTACATTGGAGTCATTATGTGGTTGGTAATGCTTTTTTTCTGATTTTATTTACTCGTAGATGCCGTATAGTGTTTAGGCGAACGTCAATACGACACCTTTAAGCAAGATCTATAATGACTGCTTCCCAAAGCCTACGTGAAGGTAGATTGAGCATACAGTTGTTGGGGAGCGCGATATCCTTCTTTGCATCCCGGTCGAATGCCGCTAACCCGATACTTGTGGATTGTAAGCAGCAGCTTTGGCGGTGATGCAGAAATGTCATTTTTTATTGTCGTCGGATTCTGAGGGCGCAATATTAACCAAAAGGCAACATTTTCTTCAGGTTTATGTGAATGCCATTCTGGTGGATTTGTGTAGCTAGCACACTTTTATCCATTTTCTCGTCTATTTATTTTTCGACCTAATGTAGCCACTATGTAGCTACAGTAAAAGTGTTAAAAAGCAACATCAGACCAAAAATAATGTAATGGCTAATGGCGACGTAAAGGGACTGCCATGCAAGGGTTTCAACCTTTGTACGTGTATTCTTCTCAATCGTTCAACGGTCCAAAGACTTCCCTTGCGGTAGCGGCGAGTAGGAGAAGTAGTGAACACATTTACCATAGGCATGCACGGCTTCACAAGTTATAGCGTGCCGCAACTAGCCACTATGAATGTGGCGGAATGCTCGCACATGTGGTTAGTTCACCAGCTAGGCAAGATGTAGGTGGAAATCGTCTATCTATCTATCTATCTATCTATCTATCTATCTATCTATCTATCTATCTATCTATCTATCTATCTATCTATCTATCTATCTATCTATCTATCTATCTATCTATCTATCTATCTATCTATCTATCTATCTATCTATCTATCTATCTATCTATCTATCTATCTATCTATCTATCTATCTATCTATCTATCTATCTATCTATCTATCTATCTATCTATCTACAGATTTTGAACAGTCTGTCTTTGGTTGCCGTTAAATAAATAGGAAAAAGGTATGCGCTTCTAAAAAACTGTTTATTTGTCGACTTTTCGTTCGGAGACCGATCTTCTCCACGACGCAATTTACCAGGCATCGATACGCTTTTAGATCATCGTCGTCCGAGCCAAGAGAGAGAGAAAAAAAAGTAAAAAAAGTAAAAAAAATTGAAGAAGGTAACAAAGAAAACAATTTCTTTGAGGAAATAGAAAAAAAGAGTCGCGAACAGACAACGTGCACATACTTGGCTATAGGAACAACACGTGTTTTCTGGGTAAAAAAAGCCACCAAAAGAAACATATGTAGATATACGTAGATCGTCCAGGTGGACATATCAAGTACAAATTCCCGACGTCCATTGTCGCGCTCCACTTCTCCGGCTCCCCTCTCCTAATTTGTTCCTGCAGCTTGGACACAATAAGTGAGTACATTCCTTTCGTCCATTGTCACACCTCACGTCTTCGGCTCCCCCCCCCCCCTCCACAGCTGTTCTTGAAGCCTAGTGAGGGGATGAAGGTTCAACTCAAAAAGCTTAGTACAAGTCCTGGAAAAGTGTAGAGGATGGGTACATTGAATGAAAAAAATTACAGCATATCCACGGGTGAATGATGAAGAGCTTGGGCGAAGCTCCTGAAGCAATCCTGTGTAAACCGTGATATGGTCAGTGGTTTCGCCCAGCAGTAATTAAAGCGATACATCGCTTTGATTATTTTTCCTTTTTCCGTTTTCCCTTTGTTTATTTTCTTTTTTATTTCCTATTTTTTCTATTTTTATTTTAATTTTTTATTTATTTTCATTCTTTATATTTCTGTTTTTATTTTTAATTAATTTTTAATTAATTTGTGTCGGAGTCGTTTTATTCCAATTCTTCGGAAGCATTGTCTTGAGCCACAGGCCGTAGATCGTGGCTGCCTATTTTTCATTGAATTTACCTATGCTCTACATTTTTCCAGGACTTGTACTGACCTGTTTGAGTTGACCCCTATTTTGAGCGCTTATCACTTCTGTAGATTCATCGCCTCACTAGGCTTCACGAGCAGCTGTGGATGGGGGAAGCCGGAGAAGCGGAGCGCGATAATGGACGTTGGGAACGTACTTCATGTGTCCGCCTGAACGATCTATGTATATCTACATATTTTTCTTTTGCTGTATATATATATATATATATATATGCATATATATATATATATGTCAGTCTTGTCATTTTAGTGGGGAGTGACATTTAAATACCCGTGACAATATCAGTACTTAATGGTTCCAGACTTCATCGGTGCGTATATTAAGATTGCTTGGATTAGCATTCTATGTTAGCAGTACAGTTTCTTGACAAGCAACGCGACGAGTGCGCTGGAGGAAGCGAAGATTTTTTAAATGCGAAGCATTTCTTAGCGAACCTCAGGCACTTTGGGCGTTTCTATCTACGTATATATCTATCTATCTAGCCGCCTACCTCTGAGCGCTCCTCCGGTCGTCTCCATAGGTTGTAATATACCAAAATTTGCATAGCATAGGATGAGTGTATGACGAAAACGATTCACTGGTGATAACAGAAATAACGCAAAATACCTGCCGCGCACGTCATGAAACCCTTTCTCTCAGTCACGTGTGGCACATACCCGCATACCAGAGTTCATGTTATGCGGGTATGTGCCACAGCTGATAACGGAGTCTCAATCAAGGCAGAAACCGCAATCATACATATTGACGCGCAAGGAAAGTGATAATAACAGTAATTGTTGGGATTTTACCTCCCAAAACCACGATATGATTACGAGAGACGCCGTAATGAAGGGCTCCGGAAATTTTGACCATCTGGTATTCTTTAACGTGCACTGACGTCGCACAGTACACGGGGCTCTAGCATTTCGCCTCCATCGAAATGCGACCGCCGCGGCCAGGATCAAACCCGGGACCTTCGGGTCAGCAGCCGAGCACCGTAACCACTACACCACAGCGGCCGACGCAAGGAAAGTTAGGGAGCTGAAGACAGAGCACCGCTGGAAGACGCTGGGCTGCCATCCACTGGTCCACGTGGTCTGCAACGTCGACCACGCGGATTACGCAAAAACCGGGGCGAATGCTTCCTACAGAAACTCTGCCGAGAGGACCATGTCCCCTACGATTACCGGTGACTTCAGCATTGATTTATCAAAACACAACAACGCCTGGTTCTTAGACGGCATGAAAGACGGCTTGGATGCGGACAGGGCATCACAAGACCTCGGTCCCACGTCCAGGACAGGAGGTATCATATATCATTTCTTCGTAAAAGCCATCCGCGGTTTCCATCAGCTCTACTGTACCTCGCCCTCCTCTACACTTAGACCATTCGTAGCCGCGATCAAGAACGGATCCGATAACAAGTTCTGTCCAGCTGCTGGTGCTCACTGCATGATCACGACGATGACGACCTTATTCAAGAACTCCCAAGAACCCCTTCCACACATGCACGCGGGTTCGTGAAACGCGCGTGCGTTCTTCGTCATCACGGATCATTATAACCAGGGCTGGGCAAAGATACTTTGAAATTGTATCACGATACGATACAAGATACTCGGGCAAAAAGTATTGGAGATACAGATACAAAATACTGCCGCAATAATTGTATCCGATACGATACTTGGCAATTGTATCTTAAGATACTTCGATACATTCTCAAATTTGTTATTATAGATCCATATAATGTAGCAGCAAACGCCTATGCACGGAAATGTCTGCTGGAAACTCTCTTACTGTGACCTATTTTGTTTCACTGGAATGAAATGTCTTAATATCTCAAAAGTTTTGCCCTTCTTGCTCAAAGTGAATTATTTTCCTTCCAAAACAACTTATTGGGGCTTGTTTTAGCTTCTTCACAGGACAACTCTTTATACACTTCGCTGACAGCGGTTCTTGCTTGCCATTTTTGCATTTGATGGGAGTCGCTGCTCAGCTTGCCGACCAGCTAGCAGGTTGCCATATAATCACATAACGTCAATAGGAAGCCTTCGCACGACGGCGCAAATACCGGTGTGGAGTTTTACCTTGTCCGTAAAAGAAGGTTTGCACAATACCGTATATCCGAACAGGCGTACAGCAGCAACAACGCTGGTAACGGCTTTTTTTTAGGGGGGGGGGGGGGAGGAGGGGGGAACGCATGGTGTATACGGGGTTTGAGACCGTTCGCTAGCGGCCCGGCCGGCACACATGACCGTCTCCGTCCCATTTGTTTTTATTTTCTAATTAAGAATGTTCGTGAGCTACACAGACATGACTGGTCTCAAGCATTTCTTTCGTGAGGAACATGTGGTCACCATGTGCTGAAACATAACCTTGAAACAAAAGATCTACATTTCAATCCGCGTCCAGATTTCACTCGTTGTGTACATCGGTATCGATGTTCCTCGAATCCTGACTCCAAATCCCCTTTAGAAATGACCTATATATGAGATATCGCATCTTTTCAAATGGCAATATCATTTTGTTCAAACTCTCTCCGACTCCACCATCTACACTGTCCCGGTCCTTGGAGCTAAATTTCGCGACTGCGGCCCGCCGGCTATAAGCTGAGTTTGAGACCCCTGGTGTATAGGCAGATGACGTAAAACTGCAATGAATTTCCATGATTCTACTTAGCTGCTGGCGTAAGGGATTCTTTGTTGATACATGCTCACTAACCTGCAATCTTTCAGCAATATTTCTTCAACGAGAGAACATGTGCCACATAGAAATGTCTCAGACGTATTGTATAGAATTGCACAAAGCGTCGCAGGACACTGCCGCTATTCGCACTACTGCCGCTTATAGCTCCCATTTCCTCCTCTCCAACTTTCCTCCCCCCCCCTTCCCCAGTGCAGGGTAGCCTACCGGGCTCAGCCCTGGTTAACCTCCCCGCCTTTCTTTTAATCTTATTCTCTCTCTTATTACATGGCGATTAGTGATAGGAAAAATATTTAAGACTGCCTAAAACAGAAAAACAAATATAAGTAAAAGAGAGAGGTGGTTGTGTATCAAACATTCACATTGAATGAGTACAGAAACACAATACAGACGACGCCCTTAATAGCTATGAGCATGAAGTATTGTAAACTTACCTGTTGAGAGAATAGAAAATTCAGTGCCTACGGAAAATTGCCTGAAACGGCTCGTTGGGACGCTCATGAATAAATCGGAGCGTTCAGTAAAACAACGTTTCTCGAATCCCCTTCCTAACATATTTAGCATGGCTCCTAAATATTTCCATTATTATAATGCAAACTCAATTTCGCTATTTTCTTAAGCGGTAAGCAGAATATTTTGTACTGTATACTCAAGGCACGCCCACATAATAATACATTTGTTTTCAAAATCGCCTTGGCAACGTGTAAATGTGTAAACAGTAGTAGAAATAAAGCAGACAGAAGAATAAAGCAGAAATCTTATTTTGGGAGCGCGTCAGAAAATACATATTGTAGTGACCAGACCAGAAAAACAGTGCAGAGACCTAGGTAATCTATGTAATCCAAAATGACAGCTAAGAAAGCGCTTGTGCCAGTAAACAAATTATGATTTCATAAATTCTTTGAATAAATATAGATGGAAGGGAAAAATACGCTCCGCTAAGATTTTTTCTGTTAGGTAAACGCTTGCTCTATTAAATCTAGCATCAGTACCGGTGGTGCTAAAGTTGTTAGAATCTTATTTGCATATAAGTTAATTCATTGCATGCCAGTCAAACTTACATGCACGAGATCCTTCAAATCGCCGATATGTAAAATCGCCGCGACCCAAAGCAACCCCATTCTTGCACGCATCACATTTCATTACGGAGCAAGACTCAAGAGAATCTTCAATAACGACACTGTGACAACATCGGAATTTGGGCGATAGACGCCGCACGCAGTACGCGGCGCAGGACAGTGGCTAAGAGCAAGTGTCGCTGCATTGGCGCAACTAAAAAGAAAAGAAATCGAGAAAACATAAGGGTAGACGTCCGCGTGCTTGTCTTCCTCATTTTCTACCCTCACTGGATGACTCTGGCGTAAAAGTAAAATAACGTCACTGCCCTTAGACTTATTGAGATGGCTTAGTGACGCCAGTACCAGCTTGAGAAGCGGAGCTTGGCCAGCGATTATTGTTTCGCACGGTTGTGTTGCGATAGAAGTATCTTGTATCTTAAGATACACGATACATTCTTCAATGTATCGGAAATACAGATACAGTGTCACAAAAGTCGCATATGATTAACATTGCCTGCGCATAAATTCCTAACGTACGCCATGAAAAGGGTTTTCTTTTGTCACTTACGCCCAAGGCGAAAGGGCTCTAATTCTTCGCTAAGAATAGTGTGCCGTAAGCGTACGCGCACCGCTTAGTGTGTGTTAGCGTGGACCGTAAGACGAGCATCCGAGCTGCTCCTGATCATGTGTCTTTGTTTTGTCTATTTTTATGTTGTCTATTTTTGTTTTGACTGCTTGCCGTGAAGGCCACCGCCAGCAGATCATGAGCCTTAAGATGAACATCTGAGCTACGTGACGTGATTTTGTTTTGTCTAGTATGGAACTGCTTGCCGTGAAGGTCACCGCCAGCAGAGCCAGAGCCTTAAGACGTGCACGCGAATTACGTGTCAGATCATGTGCTTTTGTTTGTGTGGTGTCTGAACCACCGGACGTTGTGTCCGAGCCACGTTGCAGATCATGTGCTTTTGTTTTGTCGATTGTTAAACGGCTTGCCGTAAACGTCACCGGCGGCGGAATCTGAATCACGGGACGTTGTATCTGTGCTACGTCTTAGACCGTGTGCCTACGCGACCGCGTGACTGGTGTTTTGTCTGTGAGCTACTGCTTCGCCCGTGAAGGACACCGAAAGTGAAGTGTGAACCATGCCCGGTAGCAACCAGTGCCTACGTGACTGTTTCAAGGATGCATCGACACTACACTAGAAGCTGGGACCAGCGGCCGGAGAAACGTACAAAATACGGCCCCATCCTATGCTTCATCAGTCTGCTCTGCGCCGGAGAAGAGATCCACGCTGGGCAACTCTCGGGACACAACGCAGCCACCCATCACCCCCGGTCATCGTCGAGCCGCCGCTGACCCATCTCGCCAGCTTCGACGGTCGCTCATGAACGGCGCCGGTGTTGAGGGACTCTGCTGCGCCCGGTTACGTACGTCAATCGCTTGACTTAGTGGACTGCGAACTCTAATTGTTGGTTAAGCTCTTGCTGTTTGGTCTTCCATCCGATATTGCTCATTGTCGCTACATATTTCAACTTTCATGCATGCTACACTTATTCGGAATAATTGTAGACTGTATAACTAATTCACCTTTGTGTTCAAGATAAATGTTCGGTTATTGTGGAAGTATCTTTATCTTTGTTTAAACGCATTATTAAAGCTTGTTGTTCTTTGATTGGAGAAGGCCCTTGACTCTTTCATACCGGCGAGTGGCGCAAGCCATACACCAGAGGCCCAACCCCCATGCCACTTCTTGGGAGAAGCTTGTGCTTCGGCCCCGAGTCGTGACATACAGATACTCATCTTTCGAGACGTCTCGCGATACAGATACAAGATACCCATAGAGTATCTAAGATAGTATCTAAGATACATGTATCTTCGATACTGCCCAGCACTGATTATAACCATAACAACTGTAACGCAACTCTAACTGCAACTGTGACTGTAACGTACGTGCACTGCGCCTGCGCGTGCCACTCGACTGTGTGTATATCTAGAAAAACTTTTCTGAATAAAGCTTAGTTGTGAGTAGCATCTGTGCTCTGTGCATCTGTGCTCCTTCATTGTGCTATTCGAATTCGCGCTATCCAGTATTGAAGAAAATAAGCGCTACATATGAGCTTACTGCGTCTGGTGTTGGTAACACCTATGTTGTTGTTGGCATCGTTAAGCACCTGTAAACAACTGTTTATATACCACGTGTGCGCCTTTTCAAAATATGCGTGTGCGTATACCATTTGCACATTTCTCTAGCGGCATTCCGCAACGTCTGGCCCAATGTGAAAAACTGCGAGACAGTCACATCGATTCCCACGGTACGTGGGATCTGCTAAT
Organism: Rhipicephalus sanguineus; assembly: GCF_013339695.2. Classification (NCBI taxonomy): domain Eukaryota; kingdom Metazoa; phylum Arthropoda; class Arachnida; order Ixodida; family Ixodidae; genus Rhipicephalus; species Rhipicephalus sanguineus. The sequence continues at coordinate 208,819,928 of NC_051179.1, forward strand.
TTTTTATTTTTTTTTTTGTAAAGCATAGCTGTTATGGTGAGGTTTGCTGTGTGTCGTAGATGGAAAATGATCGTCATGAACTGGTCCGTGCTCAATGACCGCCCAAGCATTCTGTACAGATGGTTAAAGAGAGGAGCTGAAACGCGCCCACCAGCTCTGCTGTGACCAGGCCTTGCGCGACTTAGTGCAAGCGGCGTTATGTTTTTACAGCGGAGTTTTAAATGGCACACAGCCTTGATGTCGTAGCGTCCGTCCGCGTACAAAAAATAACCCACGGATTCTCCTCCAAGCGAGTCATGACGCCACATAATGACGTCATGTGGCATTATCATGGCGTGGCATGATGACATCGTCGATCGGTCAGAGGCAGGAGTCAGTCTCAGAGACTGTGAGCGCCTCAGAATGTGTGAGCGGGCTGCTGCTCGTTATGTTTGCGAGCTTTTAGGTTGCAGCGGATGCAGATCCGTGGCGCCGACACCACAGGGGGTCGTCGGGAGAGATGGCTCGAGGGCTGTGGCGTGTTTCCGGTAATTGTTGCTTGGAGATATTGTGTCGGGGAAGCGAACCGCGGTAGAGGATTCTCAAAACGGCCAGGCGGCCGCCGTGGCCCAGGCCACGTGGCCGCCGCGACAGAAGAGCAGAAGCGGTGTCCGCAGCGGGATGTCGGTTACGTCCGTCGGCAGTAATGGCCGACGCGGGCGGCTGTGCGGAACGAAAGCGTCGAGCGGATTCCTTTTCTCCTAGCTGAGAGCAAGGAGAGGGGGAACGTACACTGTTTGTATTATTGTTTTCCAACTGAGCGGGAATGCCCCGTTGGAGGACGGAACGAGAGAGTTCACTGGGCGCGGCCCGTGCGGGCGGTCGTCGTGAATAAACGCGGCCTTCAACCAGACTCTGGCTCTTCCTTCGCATGGCCAGCGTGCACCCGGATCGTCGAGGGGCTGTCGATACCAGCCATAACTTAAATGTAGGCTTATCCCGGAGGCTGTGCAACTCCACGTGAGCTGCATAAGGCTTCAGTGGAGCTGTGCGCGTTTCGTACTTGTTTGGCGACGTCAGTCGAGTCCAGGCGCTGCGATAGCCCAGTCGTGTGTGGCAAGCATGGCTCGACGGTGCATTGTGAGAACAACCGCGGGGTAGCGCGATTACGCCTAAAGCCGACGTCAGCAGAAACGGGAGAGCGCCCGTTAGCACCGCTGGTCAGTATCTTCACCGAGTAGAATGGCTGCAAGTTTTTTTTTTTTTTATTGGTTTGCTCCGCGAGTGTGTGCCACTACTGTCATTCTATTTCAAGAAAGGTACATGGTCTTTTATGAATTTGCTTAAGACGACTGGAAAGCGAAGGCTATCGTCTTGGTTTTGTCCCTTTTTTTTTCGTCCGAGTCTATTGAATTGATTCTCTCGCCGAATCTCGAACACTTCTTGACTCATGAGACATATGCAGATTTCGCCTTAATAAAACGGCGTGATCCCTTACACAAGGAAACTATAGGTGCATACACGCGGCAAAGTGCGCAGGTCTGGTATATGTCAGATTGTTGCGAAACTTTTGACAAGTCTTTTAAACAGTAAGTGGATTGAATCAAATTCTTGACTTAATCATAATTGTTGCTATTTTCTGGAGCAATTTGAGTTGCTTGCACTTCGAGAAATTTACATGACAGATACTCGCTCTATCGTAGCCACTTCCTGTCACAGATATTCATTAGAAAGCACCTCGCCAACTATAACACTGCCGTCTATATTTCATTTGCCATTGCCATTGCCATTGCTTGCCAGAGTAGCAACAAGCTTGCTGTTGAGCGCAGCTAGATAGTGACAATGGGATAAGCCTTACTGTTAAGAACACGTAATCGTACTATACCTGTCAACGATAAGGGGTCGTTGCGACCGCTTGCAGTCACAATTGCAAACCACTCGCAATGTCTATTTTTTGTACCTTCGGCGAAGGCCCACGGGTACCTGGAATAAGGAGGCCGCCCACCTTGGGCGCACAGTGCGCTTACTCAAAATAAACGTTTATTCTCTCTCTTTTCCTTCGATTGCAATTTTGCATTGCCATAGCAGCTTCCGACACGTTATATAATACGGTACGCATATTCACAATACTTCTTACGATGAAATCGTTCGTAAGACAAACTTTCAGCGGATTCTAAAAGGAAAAATACGTTCTTTGTGCGCAAAACGTGTCAGAAAAGAAGTCACATAGGACAGAGCGTACACTTACAACCACTTACAAGGTTGTAAGTGTGCGCTCTGTCCTATCTGACTTCTTTTATGAAACGTTTTGCGCACAAAGAACGTATTTTTCCTTTTTAGAATGCAGTACAAACCAGCCCAAGTAGCCACCCTGTTTCAGCGGATCTCAGCACTGCGCATGTCATTGGCGAAGGCCGGCCGGCCAGTAAAAAGAATTCCCTTATAAACAACAAGGTTTCAGACTTCGGGAAAATGTGCAGCGCGGCACGGACGAAGGACAGCGCTCGTGTTGTGCGTTTCTTGTCCTTCGTCCGTGCCGCGCTGCACATTTTCCCGAAGATGTTAGTACACCAACTCGCCCAGATCGCCGTTTTTAGTAAGGTTTTAGAATTAGGCCCTACGTTTTCATGTCTCTGTGTCTTACAAAGGTGGGCGCTTGCGCACGGCCGCTAGATTGGAACTGGTGGTCCATTTATGGCTGTTTCTTTGCTAGGCCTGTCCCTCGCGGCAAAGGAATGCGTCCCTACGATATCTGTGCCGGCGTAGCTACCCCCGCAATACCGACGCGTCAATGAACGTCCATGACCGGCTCTTTTGACTGGTCTCATGTGCATAGGTGCCTTCTTGACAGTTATACACAATAGTCAATTGTGTATCTAACGCCGCGTTGTGGCCGCTGTAAGTTCTCTCTCGGGTGAACACTATGAGTGAATATCGTGTTCGCTGGTACACTGCATTGTCGCCGCACCATCGCCGCGCTTCCGAGAAAAAATGTAACACTAAATTTATCCGTGCGGCTTTGGTGAGGCGTAGGGATTCATTTCTTGCACAACTATGAATATTGTAGAAACAAAAAAACCAGCTTACCGACTCGTACACAAGAAAGAAGACGACAGACGCTGTCGCGTACACAAGGAGAGCGTCTGTTGTCTTCTCTTTTGTGTACGAGTGCGTAAGCTGGTTTTTTCGTTTCTTCAAGTATGTACCAACAGGCCCAGCAACATATTTTCCATGAATATCGTCATGAATGCACTGACTACAGCACTTTATAAAGAATCGACGTCGAAAATTTCAGCAGACGCTAATTTCCCCCATGTAGAAATGGTTGTTACACACAAGTGCATTCTTCCCAATGCTAGCCGTCGTCTTTAGAATCTGAGTGTTGCATCCCATTGCGCGATGGAGCTTTATGTCAGTGCGTGCACTGAGTTATTCATTATCGTAGGTGCGTTAAAATTCATCAGTTCTGTAATAGATGCGGAAATAGGGCTGGTCTTCAGCGATTCACAGGTGTCACGAACATGATCCCTCTGCAGCACAAAAGCGAAAATAATCGCTTATAGTGCAATTTACGACACACTCTAAAGAGCTAACAAAGGCAAAGGAAAAACATCGTGAAATAACATTTCAGTGGATACTGGAACACTGCAGCATACCTGGCAACACAGCAGCTCATGAAGCAGCACGACAAGCAAATCATGAAGATGATGTGGTTTTTACCCTAATGTAAAAAAAATGAATAGTTCATTATATTTAAAGGCAAGATCTTTCGACATGTGTCGAAATGCGTCGTTTTATCAGTATTCTAGAAATCTCTGAAATATATCATGCAGTTGCCTATATTGAATTCGAAATTCCGTTATCTTTAGACAAAAGTGTGAAAACCCTTGTTCACCAGTGAATGCGTGGCACTAACTGCACCAAACATTTTTTGCAAAGAATTGGCCACACTGAAACTCTTAAATGCACTTGTGGATTTGTGCATAAATACATGCACCACCTTATGCAGAACGCCCACACCATGACACACCATGGCGTCGATGTAAATCAGCATTAATGACATCATACCATCGACCAGGGGCCGCATGTGTCGCGCGGGGAAGTATTAGGCGGCCCCCGGCACGACGTCAAAATACAACCCCCTCCTCCCCTCAGCTAGTCAATTCTTATCTGAAGGCCGACATGGCAGTTTTGACCGCAAAAGGTGTTAGGCAAAAACACAGAAACATGGTATCCATTTGGCGTTGTCCCCCATCTTCGCACTTAGCCAGATAGCGTCTTCACTTTATTTCTTTGCACAGGTCCAAAAAAAATCACAGTTTCACCGCAAGGGCGAAACAATGAATGCGATAGCAACAAACTGTAGTTACACGAAGTGAGGCTGGCAACGAACTGTTTCGTATCCGATCTCGCATAACTACAAAACGCTGGTGTAAGAGAATACGGCCGCTCCAAGGAGATATGCTCTGCGCATAGTCACTTCGCGTTGAGAGCGCAGCACGTAGAAGGGTATACGAGCCGCCCGCTGTGATGGCTGTCGAGATAGCGCGCGCGCCAGCGATCGCGGCCGTGCCCTTAGATTCAAAGTTCAAAGTGGCTGCTCGCGCGACAATCTCCCCTCCCCCGCTCCCCCCCCCCTCGCGTCTTCTTTCATCGTCGTTAAAGACGGGCGGGGCGTTTCCTGTCAGCCACGACGGCAGGCCTTTCGAGAGGGGTGATGTTATCGCATGCGCTCTCCGAGCGACGGAAATGGGCCGGCTCGTTTGATCTCTGCAGCCGCGTTCGTCGCCCCCGCTCGCGCGCTTTTACCCGAGGTAGAACATACAATGCGCGGGGAGATCTTATCAATTTGGACTTCATACCGGAAGGAAATGACGGCGACGGCGACGGCAAAAATCAGTCGAGACTGTCCATGTAATTGCTATCGGAATAAAAAGGGGAAGAAAGATTATTTGTGGAAGTACCAGATCAAGGAAGGACCTTCATCCAAGGCAACGGGAAAGTGGTATACGGGATGCTCGCAGACGTTAAGGCGTTTGACCTGAAACTCAACGTTTTCCAACAGCAGGCTAGTGAGTCTAATTTTCATCACTTGCCTTACTGCAAGATGTTTGTGGGAGATACGAGCGCAGCGCTTCCCACAGAAAAATTCTGTCAAATATTTAAAGAGAGAATTTCAAGTTAGATTATCTGATTTTCAGAGACATTCGAGTAGCATCCGATTCTTTCAGAATCCTTTTAAAGTGGGGATATGTACCAGTCGGAACCGGCTCATCAGTAAACAGGCGATGAGCACGAAAAAGCATTTGACGCGATAGACACTGTGAAGTTTTGCGCTGGCCATAATGATTCGAAGTTTTCAAATACTAAGAAGCAGTATCAGCAGCCATGATAACAGTATTCCGCAGTGCATACGTCTGCGAACAGACTTTCTCGAAAATGATGTTCATCAAATAAAACTAGATGTAGATATTTGCGAGTTGGCTGAGAATATAACCACCAAAAGTCGCACTGAAAAGGTTTTTTTTTTTATTTCTGCTTGTAACCTACGCCTGTAAATTGCAACCTTGTGACATGCGTGCCGAAAACAGACGTGATTGCTATTCCAGTATTGTACATTATCATCAATTCGCGAATTATTTCACTGTGCCTTCATACCAATCACCCCCCCCCCCCCTGTTGCCGTGCGGCCCCCGGCCATGGCGGCTTCATGCGATTCGGCCCACCGCCTCGAAAGTTTGCCGTCTGCTGGCGTAGACCAATCAATTTAAAGTAACTTTTGTGCCCGTGGACAGCAAGGACCTTGCAGGAGTGCGCTTTAAAAGTATTCAAAATGTTTCCTCAATATGGCGGAACTCTTGGCCATTACTAACGCACTTGCTCTTTGTTAGATTAACTATACAACAGCGCTTAAGATGAGACGAAATGAAGACACAGACACGGTGCTGAACTAGCAACCAAGGTTTATCGCAAAACAAGAATATATGGGAAGCGGGTATTTGCGCAGAACAACTAAACATAAGCAGAAAAGGATATGCATGCGATGAAGGCCATACAACAAAGATAATCAGCTGGTCATTTGGCCCTATAACGAGCAGCGCACACGGGAGATTATCGAAGCCTTGCTGATTAAACAGCATAGTGTTTCTTTTGTAAGCATGCCCTCAATTTCCGTTCACTGCAGTGAAATCAGATATCTAGGTGGTACTCGTGTGAACTTCTTGATAATTTGCTCGAGCTGATTATCTTTGTTGTATGGCCTTTGTCACATGTACGCGCTTTTCTGCTTATGTTTCGTTGTTGGTCCAGCGCCGTCACCGTGTGTTCGTCTCGCCTCGCATTAAGCCCTGTTTTATTCTTCATCTACTATATATATATATATATATATATATATATATATATATATATATATATATATATATATATATATATAGTCAAGTAGATCCTCCGTGAGAAGTCACAACGTTGTTTATTTCGACGTTTCAGCCAGACTCTGGCTGAAACGTCGAAATAACAACGTTGTGACTTCTCACGGAGGATCTACTTGACTACTTGCAACGCTACGGCCACTCCACCACGATGCCTGCCTATAATATCTATATAATATATGTGTGTGTGTGTGTGTGTGTGTGTGTGTGTGGTGTGTGTGTGTGGTGTGTGTGTTTGAATTTGGCTGTTCTTTTGAATGTTTTTTATGTCTCTTACGTTTTCTCTTAACTTCACCACGCCGTAAATATATACGACTGAACATTGTGTATGTTGTATCTACTGTTATGCCTGCACGTGAGGATCCGATTTATGCGCCTCCTACTGACTTCAGAGCTTTATGTTAGGGGACATTATTCTTTGAACTTTCGAGACGTCATATTGGAGTGCTCTGGCGTTATTCGAATTGCATATTGTATTTTCTGCGTATTTGTTATGTCGACGTGTTCCAGGGGGAACGCTGCATTATACATGTAATTTTCAGACTATGTATGTTCCATATTCGACCCCCCTGACAGCCAATGTGTTGCCGGCGCCTGAATAGGGCGGAAATATCTCGTTATGTCATATCAAGAAACAAAAAGATTGTGCCAAAGCGATAAGCATTGCCGAAGTTGGCGCCCATTCCGCTTATGTATTATTGCCCACTGCAGCCGCGCTTGACTCCAGCCATCTCTTTCCCAGAATAGCCGCTTTGAACGAAATAAAAATATCTGGAGAGGCTCATTGTTCTTCAAGTTCACCGGAAGCACACTTAGCCGAAGCATGCTCAGACGAAGACTCGCAGCCCAGTGCGAGCATGAGCGATTCCATCTGCCGTCTTTTGTTCAGTATCCCCATATTTAATACATATGCAATGGACTGAAAAACATCGTTGATCCCTCTGTCATAGTAACTGGTACAACATGAAAGTGAAACTTGTCGTCTCAGAAGTATTTAATTGCTTTAGTGCATTGGTATGTCAGAGCTTTTATAATGTCTATTGTCATTTCTCAGATGTAGCACCGCCTGGCGTGGAAGCACTCACGTTGACGCCTAGTGGCACGTCTCCGTACCGACGACCAACGCCCATGATCATGATTTAACCCTTTCGGTAGCTGAAGTTGTCAATATATACCTGGACACCGCACATGGTGAATCCCGTTCAAATATCGCATCAACAAGCACATAATAAACACTGATACTTGATATGCACATTCAACGCGTCGTGAAACGCGAAGAGATATACGCTGCACTCGTTCTGTCTTCCCTCTAGCCTGGCAGTTAATTCTCACAGGGCGAGCGGGGAACGCGGTGCGACAACCAAGCGAGCGTCGGAGAGCAATTTTTAGACATGGATGGATGCTATGAGCGAGGGTTGGACTGAAGCCACAACCTCGTGGTGTGTCAAACGAAAGTATACTTCTATTGGAAACGCGCCGAATGGGACGGTTGCAGCAACGGCGCATTTTTTGTTTTGTTTTTTTTTTTCGAGCATGGCGGCACACATGTCACCACCCCTTTATAAAGGGGACGCTCATAGCATCCATCCATCCATTCAGGCAAGAGCACTGTGAGAGGAAAGTGTGAAAGCTAAAAGGCGCGTTCGTGTTACCTCCGTTAGGTGTTTGGCGGTAGCTCAGTCGGCTAAACGCCCGCGAGTCATCGTCGCGGACCGAGAGGTCATGGGTTCGACTCCTGTGAACGAAGCAATATTTTTTTCCTTTGCCATTTGATGGCATTCATTTTGCTGACATATTTTCGTGACGGAAATACGTCATGAAAATCATGGTGGAGCCTGCATAAAACACTTTCGTGTTAAAACACGTTTCTTGCTCTGCTAGGTGAGGTAGCTCGGCAGGCACACGTAAGGAGATTATCTGACTTCGATTGCGGTGCCCGCTTTCGCTATTTTATCTTAATGCACCTTCGTCTTGTCATGTGTTTCGGAAAGGTCCAGGATATTTCTCGCTCTGGCAAAACTCCTGGCTCAATCCGTCTGCTTTATCTCTTGTTGGCATTGCACGACTTCCCACCAACATGACGGAGGGTTAAACAGCGACAAGAACAATGCGGCGTGCGATAACGCTTGTCGATATTACCGCCGCTTGTTGTCACTCTTCACACAGCGGTATCTAGTGCATCAGTTGCACTAGATACCGCTGTGTGAAGAGTGACATGTGTGTTATTACAATAATAATAATAATAATAATAATAATAATAATAATAATAATAATAATAATAATAATAATAATAATAATAACAATAATAATAATAATAATAATAATAATATTAATAATAATAATTGTTGGGGTTTTAAGTCTCTAATACAGGATATTATGGGGGACGCCAGGGTGAAGGGCTCTGGAAATTTCGACCACGTCGTGCTCTTTACAATGCACCTCATTCTAAGTACACGAGCCTCTAGCATTTCGCGGTCGGGATTCCAGCCCGCGACCTGACGGTCAGAAGTCGAGCACCATAACCATTACACCAGCGCGGCGGGTCCATTTCAGTTTTTAACACGAACTGCAGTTTTCATAAATGTTATCCTTCTGGACGAACTATCACTCAGACACGTCTTTAGAAAACGGCCATCTCTTTCGCTCTTAAATTCATCGAAAAAAAAGAATGCCGAAGATGAACGCAGCTAAGACGCTTGTTGAGCGATAGCAGCAACTGCCACGGGAAGCATGCCGTGGCGGCATCCCGCTCGGCAAGCACAACATGCTGTCCACATTTCTCTTCGTATTGCGGGCATGTGAGTCACGTGACAGGAGTTGAGCTCTCGAGACTCGCGGCTCTCGCCGGTCGACGCAGGGGACATAGGCGTATCCACCGGGGGTTGCAAGGGGGCCGCTAGCTCCCCCACTAAGTGAGGGTGACCCCCCTCACTTCCGACAGGGGTCATTGTCGGCTGCAGACTGGAAAACTAACAAGTGAGGCAAAGTTTTACTTGAAGGCAGCAATAACGTAATTGCGCAAAAAAGTTTCCCACCGCTCTGCTGTGACGACTGTCCTCCGTGTGTCATGACCACGCATTGTAGGCTCTCTGCGGTGCGGGCTGCCTATTCCACGCTTTCACGCCTTGCGCTCGAGCACTGCAGAGGAGGCTATCGCTCAGCTGGCGCTCCATAAAATTACATCAATGTGTCATGATTTTATTTTGTTCGGCCTAGCCTGAAGTTTAAGTAATCGGCGACGCAAATACGGGCGCGATCCAGTAAACGTTTTATAGCCCGATCAAACGCTCTCCTTTTTCAGGAAATTTTGTTTTTTTCCTTTCAAAACGAATAGCATTACCACTGCTTCATATCCAACTACTGTGAGTTGATGAGCGTGCAGAAGTGACGAGTATTTTAGTTGTGCCGATCCAAGCGAGCTAAAAGATTCCCACTTTAGTCTCCGATTAGCCTGCTTCACATGTTGTCTATGATATGGTAGCCCGCAGCGATGGCGCCGGCTTGTAACAAGGCAGTGGGCTCAGCACATTGAGAATCCCAACTTTTAAGTTTGCCCTGTAGCTTGATCTACCTCGCCAGGGAGATGATTAGCGTCCACGGTTTTCGACACTAGGAAAGCTGCCCACCTGCGAAGCATTGTGTCTGTTCCTAATAATGTCTAATAAATGCGAAGCATATTTAGCGAACTTCTGCGACTTTCAGCGTATCTATCTATCTATCTATCTATCTATCTATCTATCTATCTATCTATCTATCTATCTATCTATCTATCTATCTATCTATCTATCTATCTATCTATCTATCTATCTATCTATCTATCTATCTATCTATCTATCTATCTATCTATCTAGCCGCCTACGACTTTGAGCTCTCCTGGCCGTTTCGTTAATGGGATGTATACCAAAATTGGTATGACATAACGTGACTGTATTACGAGTATAAATGACAGGTCATAACATGAAAATCATGACATGCATGTCATGAACAGCATGAATTACAAGCCACGGTCTTGGGGCTCTTGCGGTCGTTTCGTTAATTTGATATATACAAATATGGTGTGGGGTGACCTTTGGGAGGATACGCAACTTGTCGTACACGGCATGGAAAGAGGCTGTACGCTAAAGTTCTCGAATCCGCACCCTTCAAGTGGTACGGTGGTACGGGTGGTAGCTGGTCTAAGATGCGCTAAACCAGCACTGCTAAAACACCCTTCTCAGCCAGACATAGCAAGAATGGTGCGTCGTGGTCACGCTTACGCTGAGCGTCTGCTCGTAGCAGCTTTCGCGCCTTCCGTCCTCCGCGCTGTCCTGGCCGACATGACTTGCACGTCTTCCGGTTTATACGTCACGCAGGTCACACGATGACTGTGCCGCTTGCTTGGGTTGCGGTTTAGGTCTGGCGCCTTTTTGGCTTATTTGAAGTTATTTTTGTATTTTTTGATCATTTCAGATTCGCATCGACATCAAGCGATTATCTCTATCAGTTGCGCATAGGAGTCGTCATGCATGCTAAAAGCTTTGATGTCGCGTTTCATTCCGTGAGCGCTGCACATGGAACTGTCCTCTATTGGCGCTTGAATTATTCGAAAAATACTTTGTTTATGGCTCAGGCGCCGTACTGCGTGGCCCCTTCTAGGGATCGGAAACCCAGGCGGTCACGCAGAGCGCGATAAATAGAGGGCGCCACTGCGCGCCTTGATTGCCTGAGATGACGGCACGGAGATGTATCACCGTTCGTTTTCAAAATAGAAATTTATCGGAGAAAACGCTGGTCTTGTGCCACTACTCCCACGTTAACTACGTTTAATATGCGCGTGAGCACTACGAGACTCAACATAGCAAAACCTTTCGCGGTTTGAGCTCTTAGAGCAGAAAGTTTTAAATGTACGCCGCTGAAGTCGCTGCTTTTATTCAGCGACACTCCGCGTGTCGCTTTCACGCTCCTGTTCTGTTTTATTTGGGATCATATCTATGAGTGTATGTTACGAAGCTAATACGCTTCGATTTAGTGCAAGAAAGTGATCACGTAACAGTCATCGAAAGAAACAAGGCCGTTTGTTCACACACCAGATGAACACATTATATTTACAGAGCACAAGGAAAAATAGCGGAAAGAAAGACAGTACTAGGCACACAAAAGAAAGAGGAAACAAGCGTGCACACAGCTATAAAGTGCAACTCGAGCAGGGATAATAAGTTAGAAGGCAGTCTTTCAATGTTCGGCATGTAAAGGCGCAGGCGCCATAGACTAGACGCTCCACACTCCGTCTTTTGGTTCCCTGCCCACGTCGGGCCAATCGAAGGGGTTCCTCTGAACCTCGACGAGTCTACCCACGTGGCTGCGCGTGGCTTTACCGACCGCGCTGCCCTCGGATCGGGCGACTTTCCCCCCGGACACAGGGACGCTCCTAGCACGCACAACGAAATTGCTAAATCCTTTTACTTAGAGAGAAGGGTCTTCCCGCCGCCTCATTCCAAGCTAAGCAGGCCGCAGGCAGTCACGCTCAGACTCCTGCAAACTAACTCCTACCCAAATCCGGCGTCCCTTAATAGCATATATCCGGAAATTTACACGAATATTTCTTGCGCAGCCTGTGGCGAGGCTGCTACTTTATCTCACATGCTCTGGGAGTGCGGGTCGTTGGGCCCGAAGTTCACCAAGGAAGAGTGGGACGCGCTCCTACGAAGTCCCGTCTATGAGGACCAATTCCTGGCCGTCCAGCGCGCCCGTGATCGGGCTGGCAGGCTCGACCTATCGGTCCCGTCGTGGGATTAGCCAGGTGCGCGATTATGCTGTACCAAATAAACGTTTATTCACTCATTCACTCACGCTCACGTTTCGGTGGCAACGGTACAGGACCCACGGGTGCTGCTCTGGTGATGACAGTAGTCGACGCCGACACACTGAAGGGCAGTGGCCGGACGCCCCTTTCGGCGTCCGCCAGGCAAACCTCAGTCGTCGTCCTGGAGACGCTGGTTTAGCCTAGGTTGCATGTCGTAGCGAGCGCAAACGCCAGACACCGGGAAGAAGCTTGACGTGACACCAGGTGGGAGCCTGCAGCAGCCTTCAGCCAGGTACACCTGGCCGCTACTCCCGCGCCATAGGCACCGTCGTCTTCCGGCCACGTCTGTCGTGCTCCGCCGCTCTTCTTTTCCATCTATTCTTTTTTCCCTGTGGGTGGCGCTTATTCATTGTGTCTCTTGCACCACGTGCCGCAGTAAAATATTCTAGTACACTCTACCGCAGGTGCAGCGTGCCGCCTTCGCCATCGTCTTCTTCTAATTCAAGTCACCAACTCCACTCGCGCACATCCTCAGCAGTGTAAGAAAACGGTGTTCGATATATGCCAGTGCTGTGAAGTCATACCGTGCAGTGTTTAATGTCGGGAGTAAAGGTTCATTGAAATATTTTGATGAGAACACACAATTTTGCGCACACTGTCTGACATGACGCTATATGCAGAAATGTAATTCGTTTTTGAAATGCAGTACTCAACTCACGAAACGTTGCTTTTCGTGCCGCGACTGACATGTTAACGAACATGTAACATTGTGTCTAGAGCAGGCGTTGGTGTATAATTTTAACTGAAGGGGTCCCAACGGCCAGAGTTTGTCCAGGGCTCTTCAGCGTGTTATCGCGCAGATGAAAAGGAAGTTATTGCGCAGCCTACATTTCCCATTTTCATCTATCTTGCGCTTTCAACACCATGCAACAACGATATCACTCGCCTCCTAATACTGTGCATAATGGTAGCCTTCTTACTTGGACGATATGGGCGTGAGACACAAGCAATCGCCGGTTATCAGTAACTTCTCGCATTTTCAAAAAACAGTGTTCGAATGAAACACATGGACAGGTGTTACGTGGATGTTAACCAGTACGAAACTACAGAGAAGCACCAGGTAGAGCACAGAATTTGCGCTGCCTGCCGAAAGCTGGCGCACGACGTAATTTCACACAAAGATGCAATCATGTGCCACGAGTGCGATATATCAAATATGTTGTCATTTTTAACGAGGTATTCCCACTTATTGGTATCAGCTATGCTGTGAGCTCATAGTGGGTGTTCGTTTTAGTTGTAGCCATACGCGTTATTTTTGTTGACCCGAAATGCGCAGTAGGTAGACATATGTAATGGTTGTGATGTGGATGCGGTCCGAGCGCAAACCGACTAGCTTAGTCTTCCACCCTAAAGGCGCGCTGTATGGCATTTACATCAAATTACGAGCTGCAGTTTATTTCTTTGGCGATGCTATTGCTTGTAGTTCTTCGTTTTGGCATTTGTTTTCTTTGAAGGGGGCATGCTGTCGGTACGCTCCTAATTGCTTCCTGTGCACGTTTAGAAACTGCACACTACGGCATGGATAGGAATACGTTAGAGGAAGGCAATATCGCACCATTTCGTCGTAGCGCCATTTATTGTACGGCACGCGCAAAGCGACACATACAATCGATGGCCGAATGTTTGGGTGAAGAGCGAGCCAAATACAGAGGATCGGGCTCGACTTCAGAGTTGTGCTCATATTGTTCCCAGTGCTGCGTGTGCGAATACGTGCTACTGAGCAGGCAGACCTGCTTGAGAACTGTCAGGCAACAGATCATCACTCAAGTGGCCGATGTTTAACATTGGATCGACGCCCTGAGTCCTTATCTCACACCTTCATTTGCATGTTCAATTTATTTCTCACTAACCGAGTGGCGAGATTAAGTATCCCTGAGTAAAAAAATTAATTATCTCCACTGAGGGTAATTGGGATATTGGAAGCCATAATCAGAGTACAGTGCAGCATCTTGGGAATCGCCGTCAAAAAAGAAATCGAGCTGTAGAAATGGACCATCAATGCGGTAAAAAAAGAAAAAGATACAAGAGCTTACGTACGCTTGCAGCCTCTTTTGTGAGTGGTTCCTCGGAGTAACGGAGTCTGATGACGACCCCGTTCCTGTCACATGCGAAGCCTAGATAATGCAGACCAATCCGTAATAGACTGCAGTTATGGTATGAGGCCAATTGCCGGGGAATTTGTTTAAGAGATAAGGACTAGAGATTATTAGTCTACATTAACAAGCACTCCTTTTCAGGCACATGTGAGCATTATAAAGGAAATTCTATTTTTCGTTAATTTTTCATAATTAAAAATTTCGTTAAAAGTGGGTCTTCTAAGAACACTCCTAACTCAAATTGCACTCAATGAAAAGCCAAACTTTTTGTTGGAACATTAAAAAAGCTTTCACCAGCGCAATGAACCAAAACAAATGATATCAGATGAATAACAAAGACATAGTGATTAAATAAAAAAAAACATACACTAGCAGTAGAGGTACCTTCGTGTAACAGGCAGCCATATTAAATCACGTGGCACGACTTCTTATTCAGGTTCCCTACACACCCACTAATGTGCACACCCCCTTTTGAACGAGCTAACTGTACGTAAAGGTCAAATCCATCCCTCAGCGCACGCCGCATTCCATTGTTTACGATGGAACGCGGCGTCACATCATGGGCGGTCGACAAAGTTGGATGGTGTCTTTAAACAATAGAGGCATCTTTTTTCATTTGTTTGTCGTTCCACCTAGTGCAGAAGTACACCCATGCAAGAAAGGTGGGACAAACTTTTACTATCGATATCTTTTCGAGGTACCGGCTCCTAAATTCCTTTTCAAGCGTTTAATGTCTGCACTAAGTATCCTTTAGAGTAATCAGCACCGTGGTCTCTGAGGTTAGCTCCGGCCGAGCGCATTGCAACACCGCAGCCGGAGCTAATCGCCCAGGCCACGTGTGTAATCATCATGGTCACCCTGTGCACTCTAGGGCGTTGCTCGTCCGGTGCACGCCCTCTTCGTCTTCTTATTAATAGCCTGCTTGCTCCCCGAGCACGTGCGCGCGGCTGATTAGCTAATTGGCTGGGCGGTGTACCTAGCTACTTAAGTCAGGACATGCAATGAGCAAGCTAATTAAGCCGAGTTATGCTATGACCAAGCTAATTAAGGCCACGATAAATGCTACGGCGCTGATTAGAGACACGCTAATTAACAGGCCTACTAATTAGGACATTACGCACCTATGTCATGCTAATTAGTGTTGTGCTAAGTGCGATCGTGCTGTTAGCTTTATACTAACTGTTTCCTTGGTATTTAAGCCTGATTAATTATTGTCGTGATAATTAAAATCTTACCGATTAGGACATCACTGTTCAATAGCATGTTAATGAAAGCCTAGCTATTTAATTCTATGAAAATTGAGACAGAACTGACGCGGTCCTCACTCCGAAGCAGACTGAGTAGACGAGTCATGTAAAAAGCTGGAACAAGCAAGGTGATCACAAATTCCTCCGATGGCTCCAGCCTTGCACAAGTAGTGCAAGCTCACCAAATTATTTTATATGCAAAGAAGTTCCTGTTTAGCGTCCCCCGCATGAAACCCTTGACAGGCACACCAGCAATGTGACAGACCCGAGTTGAACTGAGGCCTTTTGAGAACGAACGAGTTAATACCCGAGTTTCCGCGTCAATCATTTTGATTGACAGACGCTCGCGGTGAAGATCGGGTCCGCCCACCATGTTTGCTCTTGCCGAGGAGCAGTGCTGACGCCGCAACGCCAGCGGCACGATTCATTTATGAGCTTAAACGCACAGGCTATGCGCACACGCACGAATAACTAAAGGTTGTATCATCACTTGGCTACGATGTGTCGCATTAAATTTCACCACGCTCACGACGTACCACTCACAGCCTTGAAGCAAACGCCCCTGGTGGCATTTGCGACGAGAAATGTTACTATTTACTTGTTTGTGGGGACATTGTTTCTACCGATTCGTTACTGGAGAAAAATCTTCACACGTGTGATGTAAGTAGCAGTAACCTGTCTATTTATTGTCCATTTATTTATCTGTAATATTCGATAGAAGCGAAACGAGCTACACGAGAGTGCTGCGTGTGCGCCCTTGTTGCCTTCGGTAGTGGAAATTTGCATGCTTCAGGTGGAACGAAAAAAACTTGTCCGAAAGAGGACAAACGCCCACGAACACGCCAGTGGGAGGCGCGATGTTCAGTTGAAAAAAAAAAGATCGCGCGACAGTCACGCTGACGTCGCGGCACTGTTGAAATATTGACTGAGTGGTTGCGCTCGCGCGTTCGCAGGCGGCGTTGCTTCGAAAACCGCCGCAAATGCCGCACATCCGTTTGTGACGCCATGATCGTTCTTGTAGCCGTTTTTACGAACGCTGCTATCGCGCGCTCCGCACTGTCTTCCTATCATGACCGCCGTGGTGCGAGCTCGGAGCAAACCCGCGCTTCATTGGGTATTGCGTTAGACGCGGGTCAGGCATACTGAGTTATTCATTTCCGTCCGTATTGAGCACGCTATTGCTGACAGCTGATTGTGCCGTCACAGCTAGCAATACCACGCCACTCGCGTGATCACGATGAAACAATGCCCCTCGTGCTATCTCCGTTTGAGTAGAGAGGCGTGCGAAGCTGTTGAGTCGTGGACAGTCGATAAGTTCACAAGGGTAGCTTGTGCTTGTTAGTACACAGGGGCAATGCAACAGCGCAAATTTGAAGAAAAAGTAAGAAAAAAAAATTGCTTTGCTGACTTGCTTCCTCATGTATTGCTCTGGTGCCGATATTTTTCGCGTATATATGCATAGGCGTGCGCCCACGTGTGTCAGGTCGGGCGGTCAACCCCCCCCCCCCTAATCATCTGAATGGGGGCGCCAATTCTGCCCATACCTTTTACGCATTAGGACCTGTCACGCCATTTTTAATGCGCAGGGTTATGGCTGCGCATGCTTTTTGGCATCATTGGCGACTGAGGACCCTTGATTGTGCAATTGAAGAACAGTTCACTTCCTACCTTGTACCCCCGGAAAGGCGGGGCCAATGGCAGGCCGCTGTGAGAAGCACACAGTCACTTCATTTTCATTTTCGCATCCATGGTGGAGCTTGTTGGGGTTTTTCTTTTCTTCTTTCTTTATTGACTCTACTAACGGGAACGGGGGTCGCTGCGGTGAGACTCGGTGCCGCCTGATGGAGAACCCTGCGTACGCGTATACGAAGTAACGCCACATTGCAATGCCGACGTGAGAGCCAAATATTAAGCGGATTTAGCTTTGGTAGCATTGGTAGATTCGCCGCCGCGTTCTTCGTTTACAATGGGTTTTATTTTGGAACATGCTATTTTTACTTCAAGCTATGGGGTTAGCGGGCGCGAGAGCGATTCGGCAACAACCATATCGCTCATCCTACGTCAAAGCGATCGAGCACAAAATTAGTCACTTTAGTGTTTCGCATAAGTGTTTCATACTAGCGTGATGGCATATCACGTGGCTTAAGAGATACAGAAAATTGTCCATACGGCACGGTACGAAGAACTTTATATCCTCCGAAGGGCCAACCCTTAGGGTGACAACGCGGGGCGCTCCCGCGAGAACAGTTAGACCTAGCCTAACCACCGCATCGCAGGCTCTCTGGACAGCCTAAAGTAGATCCTGATGCTCCAAGCTGTTGATCGAGGGCCGAGCTCCATTTCTATTCTGCGAGATCCTTGTCCCCACTTAACGAGGGGCACCACCGTCAGAGCATGTTCTCTAGATTGCACGTTCCCCCGCAGAGAGGGCACTGTGAGTTAAAGTAATTTGGGAATAGGTAGTGCATGAAAGCGAGATTAGGATAGGAATTAGTCTGGGAGCATCCTTGGGGTCGTAGCCTGTGGTCTCGCAAGCTTTTTGTGTGAGATGAGGGAGGGGAGGTACTCGCCTTTCCCGTTAGAATTGTCTTGTGAATTCATTTACTTTATTCTAACTGGAAAATGTTTTATGCCAGTTCTACTGAGTATTGACGGACGTTATTTACGGATGTGACGGCGCCGCTGGCATCTAGGAACGGTACATAGAAGTACTGCGCCGAAGCACAAAGGTATTGTCTCGCAGCGGTGGTGGCTTCAACGCGGCGTGGAGTGCCTTCTTAGCTGCCTGTTCAATTTCACCCTCTATTTTCTTCGGAGTTCGATTATTCTATGACGCCTCTTTTTAACACTGGAGCGCAGCTTTAAGATGCAGCTGTAGCACTTACACTGCATGCATTTTTCGCTTCCAGTGGCGCCAAGTTAGAGCACTGCTGCGTTGAGCACCGCAGCAGGGCAGCAACCGAGACGGACAATTCTCGTGAAAGTAACTGTACTGAACGAGAGAGAAATTTCAACGAGACTGCACTTTCACGCGTTGCAGGCTCACACTACGAACCACGCCTCGTGCACTTGTAAAACTGAGCGCGTCACCACCTAGTGTGCTGTCAAAGACACTCAGAAGCGGACGAAAATGGTTGACTCAGATGTACAGTCGCGTTCAATATGACTTGCAACACGGGAACGCGTGGCCTCACGAGTTAGAAGACTGCGCATGGCTTCCACCAGCCCTTATTCCCATAACTAAACGCTGTTCTCTCACTTGAGTATGATCCCAAATAAGAAAATATCATTTAGTTGTTGAAATAAAATCAAGATGAAGCAATACGCAATCTTTGAACACGTGAGGCCACGCGCTCCCGTGTTGCAAGTCATATTGAGCGCGACTGTACCAGTGTGGAGTGCATCGGATGCCGTACCATCCCAGTGTCAATACACATTGTGCATGTTGTATTTTTTATTGCCCAAGAGAGCTGCAACTGCTTCGATGGAGACGCGTTTCACGTAATTGTTACGAAAGATTTTCATAAGACACGGATTAACCAACCAAGATGTGTTAATTACATGCAGATTGTAGATAGGCGTATGAAGGCATGGTCGGGCAAAGAAGAAGTGAAAGCAAGAACATTGAAAATTTGTAACGTTGTGAGCAGGTCGGCGAAAGAGAACACACGTAATTATATCTCAAGTAGGCTTATATATGCCAGTGTCTGGCGCATACTTTAGCCCGCTCTAATAGACTGTTGTTCTAGAAAAGAAATATACATAAACGAATTGGTTCCGGTGTAGTACGGTATTCAGTAATGTAATTATCTATGTCGTATTGCGAGTGATGACAGGTACTCGGTGGCGTCGAAAGAACGCTTGTTTGTCAAGAGCAAGTATGGCAAGTGAATCAACTGATATTTTCTCCCGAGTGACTCCATATGGTTATCTTTGATTATTTGACAGCTATATGAACCGTTCTTAGAAACGTGTTTAGGTTTCAGTATTTTCTTGCGTTTAGTTACGGTGCAGTAATGAATGTATATTTTAAATGTGTTCTTTTTTTGTAATTTCATGTGTGCTTAACATAATTATGCCTTGATTCCGCAAAGAATAATTGGTGGGGGTTTAGCTCTGAACATCACGATCAGATTATGAGGCACGCTGCAGTGGAGGGCGCCGAAAATTTCGAGCCTCTGTGTTTTTTACGTGCACTGCCATAGCAGTGTACGCTGGCCGCTAGCACTTCACCTGCATCGAAATGCGACCGTCGCGGCCGGGATCGAACCCGCGACTTTCGGGTCAGCAGCCGAGATTGTTTCTACGATAAGCCCGCATGAGACTGGAAGTATTGTTTATTTATTTATTTATTTCAAAGTACCTTACAGGCCCCATGGGGGGGGCATTGAGTAAGGAGGGCAATACATATATACACTTCAAACTGGAAAAAAATACAAAAGAAACAGTTGGCTAAGGGGTCAATAGATATATACACGTCAAACTTGAATAAAATACAAAAGAAACAATTGACTAAGGGGGGCGATACATATATACACCTCAAACTGGAAAAAAATACAAAAGAAACAATTCCAAAATAATAAGTCAAACAACAAGCATCAGCATGTAGAAAAGTTCAACATGTACAAAAGATTCACGCATGGTACCCGTGAACGAAACTGTATTTCCCGCGCGTGCAGCGGCCACTAAAGGAAGCTCACTACGCGTGATACACCCCCATCACCAAAGTGTACATCATACAATAACAAAGATGCACGACGCGATTGGCAAGAATAACACCAAATACGCTTTTAGCTTTGGACCAGAGTAATTACGCACTGAATGATATTCTTCCAATTAAAATCAAGAAAATTTGGCACTGTGCAATGACACGCCAGAATTTCCGTTTCTCAAAAATGATGTTAAGAAAAAATGCTTTTGAACTGTACCCAACTAAAGAAGAACAAAAGGCCTATTTCAGTTTTTGCATCTAATACCTATCACCGTCCCATAATTCATGATGTCTCGCAACATAGCTGACAGTAACACTGTGAAATTTAACAGTTTCAGGCAAGTAAAAAGCAAGTGCATGCATGGGTATGCGCTGTGCTTCTACCCGTCTTCTTCTGTCCGTGTTTTCGTCGCGCAATTTCTTTGATGTGACGGTATGTATGTTCCGCGGCTTGCACGGAAAAATAAAACGCATGGAATAAGGTTACCTTACATTTTACGATACTTATTTATGCATTGAGCAGTACGAAAGGAGCTACAGCAAGCACAGGGGCAAGCTAGCATGCATTTTCGCAGTGCTGTCATTTTTATTATTAAGTGCTAATGTGACCGTTTACGGGCTTACCAGTTCTTCTGTATCGTCGGACAAGAGGTAATCACACCATGCGAGTAACGACGTCAACCGTAGGACTCGTTTTCCTATCAGAATAAATGCATCCAGATTCCGCATTGTATATCGGTCACAACGGAGCGACAGTCTCGCAGTGACATGAAGAATATCGCGTCGTGTAAGGTATTTAGAAATTTGTTTTGTTCTGTCCCTAAGGCAATGTTCACGTACGGCGGATGGCTTCCGCTGCGCCTTACAGCTATTTTTTTTTTCCTTTCAATCCCCACCACGCATTCGCGGCTATCTACCGTTATCCGCGTCTCTGCGAATGAAGTCACCCTGCCGGATGCAAACTGAAAGCAGTGACGCCCACGGGGCCTGCGTTAAGCATCAAAGACGCAACAGATGCTTTGAAAAGCGCGTCGTGATGAGAAGCTGCCTCCATACTGCCTCATCAAAGCGACCTTGTTCTTACGGGCATGTTGGTGATTATAACATCGTTTGATCGCTGCTTTTTTTCAACGAAAGGCGCGTAGCGTTCGTTATTATTATATGTACGCGACTATGCATTTTATAAAACAAGTTTAAGTTCTGAAACGCTGCACAAATTTATTGGGAAGTATTTTCCGATTAGCTACTGCGCGCTTCATATAGTAAGCAAGCGTGAGACATACAGTGTGTCGATTCCCTCTTAGGTTGCATATAAAGCTTGTTTATTTGATTTAACGCGCAGTTAAATTCAGCTTCGATGGCTAACAGGAGCGATCTGATCTTCAGGGTGCTATGTTGTTTCAGTTAATTGAACGTAATCGGCCCGTATTATGACAGATTCTTTTCATGCTACTGGCAGGAACTTCAACGCAGAAAATTCACTGAAAACAATACAAGCATGTATGTTTTGGCAAGTTCCCTTATTTAACTCCCGCAGTTAAGATGGAGGTCACCACAAGCACTGTGCCATCCGCTGAGCAAGTTTTGCCTGAGATTGCCATTTCTGCTAACCAAGCGCAGTGTATCTTCTCGCATATGATTGTGTCGATCAATATAAATTGATACAAGTATATTTTCTGTTCATAGTGCTTGCACAAGTCACATGCACGGCGCTAACTCCTCGCAATGGCACGGACACCAAGAAAGGTACGTTAAGAGCGCTCTCGTTCCCTCTGTGGTTTGGTTTTGTTAAAGAGGAGCTCCTCGTACTCCATACAGTGTTAGTAATAATCGCAACCTAAGCCAATGCATCGTAGGTATCAGTCATTTGACCAAGTGCTACTCTCGTAGCCCGAGGTGCCAGTTCAGTCAAAGGAACTGTTTAGAGGACTGCTTTGAAGTCAGGTGACTTGGGCTTACGGCCATCCGGAAACAACGTACTAAACGAGAAAATTTTACACAGATAATTTCAAGCGACCGTGTCGCTGGGTACAGGGTGTCGGACCGAAATGTTTTTCGTTTCGGTTTTAGTTTCCTTCCACCGCCGAAAGTTCCGTTCCGTTTCTGTTCCGAAACGAAAAAAAAAATGCTCCGTAACGGTCGTTTTTAATGCAAAAATGTGAAGTTAAGGTAATCATAAAAAACATTGGATTTGTGATACAGTTTCTTGCCCTCCTCTTAATTAAGGAAGTGGGACAGGGGTAAAACACGTTCCTTCCACGTTCTTCAGAGGAGTGGAAGTAACTTTACCACGAATTCCTACCAACTAGCACAAACCAGTACTATACCCTTCAAATTCATAGTACTTATTTTCTCAAAAGTCAATTACGACTTTTTTGGCGGGCTCAATGCTTTGTGTCAAGGGAGTGAGCACGATCCCAAAAGCAACACGTCATTGAGTGCATTCTCTGTGCGAGACCGCTGATCTGATCAAAAAAAATCGCCAGGCCTGCGCGAAACAAGCAGCACAGTCACAGCGTAAGCTGGAACAGCGGCCTTTCTAGAGCCGGCTCTATACTCTCTTGGGGAAACAAATACAAACACACGCAAGGTACCCACTACGCCACAAATCACCATATTTTTTCTGAAGTAGCGAAGCACCCACTATGCCATTTTTACTCATTCTAAGGAGAATTGTAGTACCTACTACACATCTGTGAGGCATTATGTGCACTTTGTGCTGTGGATAACGACGATGAAGTATTGTGGCTGAGCCCTTTGTGACGGGTTGAAACCATTCAACGACTGACTCCTTGAGCAATTCGCATTGTGTGACGTCAGGTTTTTATATTATTCTTCTGCCACGCTACATAACATATGTTTAACACGATTCCTTGCCCGACATGACGCCTGTATAGAGTATTTTTGTGAAGAAGTTACAAGCATCAGCGGGACACGTGGTGCAGTACTCGACTGCCACGCACAGGGCGCGGGTTAAAATCCCATCCGATCTTAGAAATTTGTTTCTAATTCCATTTTTTCTTATTTCACGCGATAGCGGTTACGGACAGCGGCGGCGGACAACTATGGCGCCAAAATCGGCTGTCGTAATCTCATAACAGCTTTCGCTGCCGACAATGCCCTCCCCACGCTGGCCTGCGTAACAGGCGAGAAAAAAAAACCACTTGCGTTAATATAAACATCTCTGGCTGCCATTGTTTTCGTTTTCCGCAAGATTTCAACATATCTTTGATTTGGAATTCCTGCCTGAGGTACGCGCTAATACTGTACTCTGAGATGTGCGTAATTGCTCACGTTGCACGACCTCAGTTGTTCCTGATTGCGAAGTTTTTCTCGTGAACCGAAAAACGATTAAAAAAAATTTCGCTTTCACTCCGGAACGAAATAATACATAAAGTTTCGGTTACGTTTTCGTTCCGGTCAAAAATATCGTTTTTTTTTTCGTTTTTGGGTTTTGGTTTTCGTTCCGTTCCGACACCCTGGCTGGGTATAATCACTAGTGAAACTTGTTGGCGAGTGGTAAGCGTCTCTTACGAAAGAAAGGCATTTGTAAATGCCGCCCCGGCTCTTTGTCGATCACTTTGAAAATGAAGAACTCGTTTATGTGCAAACAGTAAGTCAGCAAACAATAACGTAGTGGTCGTTATTACGAGAGATTGCTACTTTAACAGTGAACGATTTCACAGCAGGAGTAGCGCAAGTCAGTTAAATTTTATCAAGAGTAATGTAAAGGAGGAGGAACCGGCGACCACGAGAGGCAGACTTGCGCTTTTAAAAAGACGTTTTTTAAAGAGGAACCGCACTGTGAGTTTAAGCTGAATTTCTTCTTCACTTAATTTTTCTAAATATTTTGTTCAGCCGTCCAAGCTGTATAGACTGCAACCAAATCATCTTTAGCGATTAACCAACATGGCTTTTTCTACCGACCATTCCGCTCTCAGGTACTACACGGCCGTCTAAGGGCCATGCGTGCAGCAATTGTGCTTGTGTTTGCTAAACACACGCACGCCCATACACATGCACATAAAACACATAGCAACCGCGACATGGAATAAAGAGAGACAGTGTATAGGGTGCCTTATTATTCACTTAAGACGACTGGAAGGCGAAAGCCATTTTTTTTCTGCCCAGTCGATGCATTGAACATCCCCTGCACCCCGGCCGGCCTTCCGGGATATGTTTGCTCCTAACGTGATTTTCTTACTGCCTCAAGGATCGGAGACACTGCAAGCTTTCTGTACCTCAGCTGGTTATGCACTGCCTCGGTGATCGGCCCACCTTTGACCAAGTGAAGACGTCATGTGAGGACGTTAACGCTTGACGTCACATTATGTGGCATCATAGCGACGTCACAATATCGGCATGATGACGTCACAAATTTTGACGATCTGTGACGTCATGATGATGTGATATTGTGATGTCATCACGTGATGCTTTTTTGCATGACTCGTGTTAACACCGCGAACGCGGGACACCGCCGGATGCAGCCGATGCCGGCGATAAGTTTTCGCGTTTGATGAGGCATTTAAGGCTATCGCCTTGAAGAAGAAAACGCAAGGCCTGCGTGGAACACGCAGCGCACACAGCGTAGGTAGGATGAGCGGGCATTCTAGAGCCCGTTGTAAATGCTCTATGGGCGACTACTACAAATACAGTTGCGAGGTGCCCCCTCTGCCATAGTCATCATCATTTGGCGAGACAGGGAAATACTCATTACGCCGTAATTCATCGCATTGCTGAATAGCGGGGTACCCTTACGCATATGTAAGGTAATATGCACACTTACGTAGTTGCAAACTTTGTTGATGCTCTGGCTAATGATGATGAAGAACTATGCCAGCGTCCTTTGTAATTGGTGGGAAGCTTTAAACCGCGCACTTTTTGCGCAGTTCACATTCTGAGACGCCAGATGTTATTTTGCTTTGCTGACAGATACATCACATCTCTTAACGTTATTCCTCACCCTACTTGGCGCCTCTACAGGGTCTTTTTTGCGAAGAAGTTACCAGCACAGGCGAGGCACAGTGGTATAGCATCTCACTGCGGCGCAAAGGCGTGGGCTCAAATCCCGCTTTTGATTATTGCGCGATAGCTGCGACGGACGCCGGCAGTGGCGGCGGCGGCGGACCTCTACGCCACCAAAATGGGCTGCTGTTGTAAGCTCATAGCAGCTTACGCTGTAAAATATACGGGTTCGTAGATTTACGTGCACGTTGAACAACTTCGCGCGGGTAAAGTTATTCTTGCTCTGCTGCGGGGTGGGTAAAATCTCAAAATCTATTTCACATCTTCAAAAATATGGCGTTTCGAGGCACCGCTTCGCCTTCCGCTAAAGCTTAGTTAAAGGCAGCCAGGCAGAGCGTTGTTCTACTGCCCATTCACTACACATAAATTCGGCCGTCACTGTTGCCGTCTGCTTCATACATTTTCAGCAACGCATTCTGGTACAGGCATTTTACTAAGGCATATTGGTATATGGCAATGAAACATTAACTCATTCATTCATTCATTCATTCATTCATTCATTCATTCATTCATTCATTCATTCATTCATTCATTCGTTCGTTCGTTCGTTCGTTCGTTCGTTCGTTCGTTCGTTCGTTCGTTCGTTCGTTTCTTTGTTCGCTCGCTTGCTTGCTTGCTTGTTTGTTCGTTTCTGAAATTACTCATGAACAGATCTAGCACGCAGTAAGTGCAAACTTTTGTTCTACAGAGTACCCAAAATAGAGAGCAAAATACGAAAACCTGAAGAAAGAATGGCAGAGAAATTCAGCAAATAAAATCACTAATTATCAAGGAGAGAACGCAAGGTATTCTGTTGCGTTAAATTCAAATAGTTGCTTTCGTATTACTCAATTAAGGGAGGCAGCCAGGAAGTTAGTACCTTCGACAGTGAATAGTTTAAAACAACGGAAAATGTTCTTTGTTTTATCGTTTTATACATTTATTCTAGTGTATTTTACGGGCCCTTGAGGCGCACTGAGAAGTAATAGAACAAAAAAAAAGATAACATCGCTACTTTCCAGAAGGATTAAGCCCTGAAGTGTTCCTACCACCAGTTCTGTTAGCTGGCCGGTTTAACATTGTATGCGTTTTCCATAGCAGAACGCTCCAGCATCAATGACGTCTCATTCTGGCGTGTAAATACAGCGCTGATAGAGTAGGTATGTTCGGCTGTTACAATACGATTCGCTGCTTCACAACCCAAACGTCGCTACTCAATCGGCCTGTACGCTAGAACAAAAGCATTTATTTCAGCACTTAGCGTCGTGTGTACGGCGGTGTTATCATTCCGGTCGTCGCGCGGCGCAACGTGGTTGCGGGCGTCAATGTCCGAGTCTAAAAGCGTGTAATCTCCCGCCAGACAAAGCTTGTCTTTTTTTTTTGTTTTTGCGGATCTAGCAGCGTGGAGGCGTAAAAAAGATGGCTGTATCCGAACACTTGCTGGAATGACAGACAATGAAACAAAGCAGCGCTTAAAGGGACACTAAAACGCAAAACAATTTTTATCGTATTAGCAAACTACTCTTTCACGATACCAGAAATACCACGCTTGCTGCGAGAAGACGCTTAGTAAGCGAGAAATCGCGCAAAAAGAAAATGTGGGTGGCGACGCCACCTTGACGTTTTCGCACCATTCGCCGTGACGTCACATATTTTGACGGCATCTACTAGGGCCTACGTAGTTCCTAAAGGGTAAAAATTAAGTACACTGTCCTCTCAGGGGGCCATAGATTTAACATACCAAGTTTGGGGAAATTTTGTTGGGCCAATGGCGCCAAAATACGATAAGCACACTTTGAAATCCGTGACTACACGCGTGGAAATTTTGGCGCGAAATTTAAAAATGAAACTCTGAATCTAATTTTCTCCATTATTGATACACCTATGATGGTAAAATTAACGACATTATAGTTCTCAAAGTACAATTTATCGATCTAAACCGATTCATTGTTTTTCTTTAGTGTCCCTTTAAGGGAAAGATCAGCTTTTCATAGGAATTTTCAATTAAGGGCTGCCGGCAAATCCATTCATGATATATTTTGTGTTCTTCATAAAAGAACAACTAAATTGCAGGCAGATGCAATTCTGCAGATGATAAGGGCAGGTAAGACCACCCCGGCTTCACGCGTGAAGAGCTCACGAAGTTAAGGTGACTATCCTCTGTCCACTCTATTTATTCGAAATATGTGAAGTGCATGCGCTTGTGCTATCACAAGAAAGTGTGCGATGGCGTTACTTGAAGCCATGGCGAGAGAGGTCGAGCATACACGAAAACATAGTGGTTACATAGTACTTGGCATTAAAGGCGACGAGGTAATGAAACAAATACGAAGGCATCTAGGCATCCTAGGCCTTTCAGCACGTGTGTGCAGTAAAACAATATCCCCAGTTTGGAGTTGTATAGTCAACGAAACTCTGACATCAAATCAATCAGAACCAGCATGTTTACATCGATAGCACTACTGTGGGCATGCAGAAAAATGACTGTGTAACTGGAGAGCATCGTCGATCAAATCCTTACAAATATTTTGCTGAAGAACGTTTCCAACGCTTCGATGCAGAACGGGGTAACGTAGGAGGCAGTGTTCGCACTAAAGCTTTCCTTGATATACGTTTTTCTCAATATCTAACACACAAGTTCTTCGACTGTGAGCAGAATCAAAGAATTTAAAAATAAGCATTTTCTTCGTGGAGGTCAGTATAAGTTGCACCGCGGAGACCACGCCTTAGAGCAAACCTGCGCAAGAAATAACCAAAGAGGCAATATTATGTACTTTTGCACAATACCACCAATGACCCTGTAAAGAGCTGCCCCGCATTTTTTATTACATGCACTGCAAGGCTTCATTATATGGCGAAAAACACGCTTGGTGCCTCCAGCGATCCCTCTGGACAGATGCTAGTCAGCAGTGTAGACCTCGTTACAAGATCGACCCATCGTGTAACTTCGATATGCCGCGAGAGCTAAACAGACAAGAGGAAACATGCTTGCACCGCATCAGACTAAACGTCGCATACACCAACTACTTCAGGAGCAAGATTAAGCTGTCGGACTCAGCAATGTGCATCCAATGTAACGTCCCAGAAGATCTGAATCATGTTATTTGTGACTGCAAGCGATACGCATCAGAGAGACAGTCTCTGAAGGCGGCCTTGCATCCTCAACCGAGCTCGTGCTTAGAGTTGCGACATATTCTGGGCCCAAGGCAAAGCAGCACCTTTGCGCTACGTGCCACGAAAGCGCTGTTGAATTTCTTGCGGGCCACGAGCCTGAACGAAATTTTGTAAACAGTGTAGTCTATGTGTGCGGGGCTGTATGTGCTATGCGTTTATCAGTGTATATATCATAATCGCCACCTAGCACCTGGAGCAGCATGTCAGGCGAATAGCCGGGCAAACATCTCCAGCTTTTCATTACAATGTTTCTCTCTCTCTCCATGTTGCTGTTGGCATCGTTACGCAACTGTAAAAAACTGGTTGTATAAGACATATGCGACTCTTCAACGTATGTCTGTTCGTATAACGTTTTTGCACATATCATTAGCGTCAAGTTGGAACGTTTGGCTTAATAAAAAAATGGCCACAGTCACCTTCCCGCCGCATGCTTCGCACATTACCGATTCCCACGGTACGTAGGATCAGCCGAATTTTTTTCCGAATGCATTTGATATGGTCACCGCATTGGCTGCGACGTTTGGCATGGAATGATCCATAAATGAGTGCGACTTTTCCTCGCCACTGTAAAACAAAAAGTAGCATACATTTATCTGCATTTAAAATGAGGCATCCAAGATGTCTTGTAAGCGCCGATGGCTGGCTAGAGAGCAAAAACTGTAGTGCTGCAGCCCTGATATCTGATCGCCACTGAGGTATGCGCTGCCTACTATTATAACAATAGTACGCTGACGTCACTTGCAGCATCCTGTTACGCAACCTGATTTGTCTGTGATTTGCCAATTGAGAAATTGCGATGCTAAAGGTTGTTTTTGTTTTTTTTATTGCGGCTGGGGGCAGGGCACCTTTTTTTTTTTACTGTAGCCCTGTCCGAACATTTGCTTCTCATACCCAAGGTTGCCAGGTCGAAAAGAGAAAAAATATGCAATAAATTGGAAAAATTAGCCCGAAAGCAGCCAACTTCAGCCAAAGTCAGTAAAAGTAGCCAAACGCAGCCACGCGTATGTGAAAATGATAGCCTCTTTTTTACATATATCACTGAATGAAAAAGCCTTTTGGCAAAAATCGGAATACTTACTGCATGACTACTTCGAAATCTAAATTGCTGAGATTCAAGCGTAAATTGCTGCCTTTAGCAATGATTTGGCGTAGGATAACGAAGTTTATTGCGCTGTTGCACAAATAGGGTACGCAATCCTCTGCGTCAGCGTTTCGTGCCACTGCGCATGCGTCATACGCTGACCACTCGGGTAATCACGTGTAATTTCTAATATAGCATACCTACCAAGCAAAGCAGACGCTACAAACACTATTGTAAAACTATCTAGCGACACTCTCTTCACGCGCCCTGCGTGACGTTTCTTAAAACGACTAGAAGTAACCGCCTTGCGGCGACAGTAAGAATGAGTACAACATGACTGTGCTCAAGATCACAGTTGCTGGGGTAATGGTCTCAAGCTAAAGCATTACTGTACAGTCCTTTTCGGAATCAGTTCTGGCGTGATAACGAAGTCGTAGCAGTTAATGTTCCTGACAAAATCATATCATATCCTAATCATACCCTAACAAAAGACCCAAGGATTTCGTCTGATATTCGATTTCTAATTTGATCAGCGCGGAGCTCCCACAATGCGGAGCGGTTTCGAATGTCGTCTTCACAAAGAATTACGATTTAAGTCGCGTTCAGCAATAGGTGGTCTGAGTCCGTTGTAAACTCTCTTGGAGCGACTGTTGCAAATAATCAGATGCGAAGTACGTACTACACCGTAATCCATGCATGGTCATTTTGCGATGTAGCGGTGTACCCACTACGCGTCTCATAGGCTGGGTGTACGCCTACGTAGTTGCCACTTTCTTGGTGCTTTCGCTGCTGCTAATAATGAAATATGGCTGAGATATTTTGTAATGCGTCGGCAGCTTTAAACTGTCCACCGGTTACACAATTTACATGGCGTGACGCCTGATGCGATTACACTCTTCTGCCGTGCAATGTTACCTATTGTAACGTAACTTCACTCACGACATGACGCCTGTATAGAATCGTTTTCCGAGGAACCTTGAAGCATCGACGTGGCTCTGGTGTAGAATGGCTGAGTGTCACGCAGAGTGCCTGGGTTCGATTCCGGCTCGTGCCCTCTTTCATTTTCTCTTTGGGCGGCACCGGTGACGGCGGGGGCGGAGAACATCGCCACCAAATTGACTGTTAGTGTGAACTCATAACAGCTTACGCTGTGAAAACGTTGTGTGCAACGAGGCACTAGGAATCGAACCATTGTAGTAACTCTCGCATTGGAGACAAGCGCTGCACATCACTGCCGCTGCCGTAGCCGCAGAGCGCCGCTACACTTTATATTACTCTATACCTCGGCGGCCTGCGTCCCTCCTGGCATGTGCTTGGGGATTTCTTTTTCGAACAACGTCGTGTTTCCTTTCGAACAACGTCGCGTGAAACACCACAGCAATGTGAAAACGGGGACCATGAGGCGATGCGAAGCCGGAGCACTTGCACGATTGCCTTCCGTTGGCGTTCGCTGGGCATGCTACCGACCTCGCATCGTGGAACGAAAAGAGGAACGCTACGCGCGTCGTGTCTTCCTTCTAGCCTGGACGTTAATTCTCACAGGGCGAGCGTGAAACGCGGTCGTCAGGCGCGCGAGGGGGGAGCGTAGGAGAGGAGAGAGAGGGGGAGGGGACGCGCATGCGCTGGCGCTCGTCGCGGCGTTGCGCAGGAGAGGGGCGCACCACCTCCCGCTAAACGGGACCATGAGGCGATGCGAAGCAGCGTTTCGGCATGTCGAGCCCACTGACCTCCATTAAAAAGGCTGGACGGCGCATCCCCGCTCTGCGAGGCGGGCGCTTGTGAAGCCACCGGAAGGTCCCCTCTTTATCCCGGAAGCTGGTGTCTTCTGTCCGTCTCAGTCGCGCAATTGAAATATTCTCGGGTGGCAGCTGTTGTTATGATCGTTTTTCTTTTTTATTTTTTTCAAACGCTGCGATTAAGCCTCACTTTAGACGCCGACGAACGCTACACGAAAGATGACAGACGCCGTGCCGACACCGTCCGAATACGGCGGAGTGCTGCAACGTAGACAAAGCGTAAAAAGTAATGCAACTTTGAGGTACTTACGCATGAAATGTCTTCCCTGACTACTTTTCCGGTCGATTCGTACAGTTTACTGCGCTACAGGCAGGTATTTCTTTAAAAAAAGAAGAAAAGAGCTCTCTTCCGGGACAAAAACGGCGGCTTCCGGTGGCTTCACGCCCGCGTGCTCGATGCGCCATCCAGCTCCTCCTAGAGGAGATCAGTGGTCGAGCCCGCGTTTTAGAGGGGGAGTGGGAGTGGAGAGGGGCAGGGAAGTGAACAGGGGGAGAGGGGGGGTGGAGTGGGGGAAAGGGGGAGCGGAGAGGTGGAGTGGGGAGGAGGTGTGTGGAGAGGGTTTGCGCATGCGCAGTAAAGGTGGTCACGCCGCACACCGTTTGAGCTCGCCATAAGATGCTTCGCATCTAAAAATGGCACCAGTGGTTTTTTGGCGATCCGCTGTCGAGAGTGTGACTGTCTCCCTTCCTTTGCTCTGTGTACGGTCGTTTCACGCGGCAGAACGCAGCTAATTCGCGAAGTGACAGAGGCAGAGGCGATTATAAAATTAGGTGATTTGCGCGTTAGCTCACTATCACTGGCCCTCACCGATAAGGAGCTTGTGTTCCTAAGATCTTCTAACGCGTAACTGTTTGTTTGACTCATTTTTAATGCATGCGCGGTCTTTGTCGCATCGCATCCATTTGTGCGCATTCGTGATGTATACGGTGACAATATATAAGCAGATTCAGTGGCACAATAATTCAGTTGAAAGTTCGCGCCATATTTGTACTTGTCTTCTTCTGTCCGCGTTTTCGTGGCGCAATTTGTTTGATGTCAAAAGAGGGCACACCGCCTCACAAACTGAGCGCCGGTGCTCTGGTTGGCGCGAGCGAAACAGCTCACGCAGGGTGCTGAACAAGGAGAATGTAAGGAGAAAAGAGAGCGCGCGCCTCAGAGTGTCTTTCCCGCCATGTATTCCGTTGGGAGAGGAGGCGTGAGTGCACTCGCCGGCGCCTCCCTGGCCACACCCACCCCGCAAACATCCGATAGTGAACATCCAGTAGGCAAGCAAGCGCTCACGAGGGAGCGCCAATAATCTCTCAGTCCTCGCTTAGCAAGCAGCTGCGCTACGCCGAGATGAAGCTGATCCCTAGATTAGGGCGAGAGTAGCGGAGGCTCTACGCAAGCGTAAGAGTCAAGAAGCGGAACGAAGACGTCAGTGAAGACAAGCGAGTCCTGAGATACAGAACAGACAAACGGAGATGAGACGCAAGCGCGCACAAGAGAACCTCGAGGTACAGAAAAGCGGAACGGAAACTCCTGCGAAGAACGCTCCTCGTAACCGGAGGTGTGGGCGCCCGCTTCAAGCGAGACTTCTTGGACCGCTCGTTTTGTCACAACTGTAAATTGCGCGACCGCCTATGCTTCTATAACAAATTAGTTGATATCAACAAAGTTTGCACAGCCGACTCAAGAGTGAAGGCCATCGAAGTGCTGTCGAATTTTCCTCAACATTGTCATTCGGCGACTTTCAAGGGTACTCTACGAGCACGGAGCCACAGAAGAACCACATATCCGCTGTTTCTTCAGATTGCGAGGAATTGGGGTTAAATTCTTTGTTCGATGTCTCTGCTGATTTTTCATTGCATTTACATTAAAGTATTGTCGTGCCAAGAGATGGTAAACGCGTGAGGGGGAGACAGAAAATTAGGTGGGTAGGTGAGATTAAGAAGTTTGTAGGTATAACGTGGCAGCAGAAAGCACAGGGCCGGGTTGATTGGCGGAGCATGTGAGAGGCCTTTGACCTGCAGTGGGCGTAGACAGGCTGATGATGATGATTGTCGCGCTTGAAATTAGTTCTATATAAAGGATGATTCCATTTACCAGTTTTCAATATATTCGGGTTTGACAGTGCTGGTAATTTCTATCGAGTGGAAGCCTAGCTCTCACAATCACACAGTTCCATCAAGTTCTGTAAGAAAAGAAGAGCTACTGTTTAAAAATGTGACGTCAGGATTGAGTCGTCAAGCGTATACTGTGCGGTTTACGTCATCGCAGTGTTTACGTCAAGCGTGAAGGAAACATGAGAGCAGCAATAATTCGAGACAGTTGTGACAGGTGCGCGTGCTGGGCTGGGTATTGTGTCACAGTGAGTTACAGGTGAGCCAAGCGGAAACGAGCGCGTAAAACAGGTTGCGTTTGGCATACCGGACGCGTTGTTATGTCGTAAACCGGAAAGGGCAATATTTTCTGACGGGATATCTTTTTACAATCTGCTGGCGCAAATGACGCTGAAAGGAAGGGGCGTACTTCACGTTTTGCCACGAACCCGCTACCTTCAGGCAAGCGTTCGAGCGCCATAATCACTAGTACACCGCGGCGGTAGGAGCGTGGAAATCTGGCTCAAACATTTGGCTTTGTTGGAGGGATCACAGCACCTATAAAGTGCCATTTGACGTATCTGTTTTTAAATGCGAAGCATTTTTTAGCGAACCAAGGCACTTTGACCGTTTATATCTACGTATCTATCTATCTATCTAGCCGTCTGGGTGCTCTCATGATCGCCTCCTAGACATGGTGTGGACCACAATTGGCATGGGAGGGTAAAACGATTTGACAAATATGACTGTCGGGTCATGACATGCATAACGTGAAAATCCTGCCGCGTACGTCGCCAAACCCTCTCCTCCAGACACGTGTGGTACATGCCCGTATAACAAGGGCCGCGCTATGCGGGTATGCGCCACAGGTGATTGACAGTTTATATCGACCCAGGAACGGCGAGAACAGATATTGGTAATTTAAATGCAAGATCGTTAATGAAAACCGCCATCGGCAGCGTTGACCTGACGAATGCAAAGAATAAAAATCAGGACCCTAGCAGGAATCGAACCGAAGCATTCTGCGTGGCAGTCAGGTATTTTACCACAGAGTCACTCCAGGTCTTGAAACTGCTGTGGATGAAGACCCTATGCAAGCGTAATGTCGGTGCAACGTCATTTGGCGTTGCAGTGCAGGATATCTAATTTTATAACAAAGCAATAAACATTACGTATGTACTCCTATGACACAGGCGTCATGTCGGGTTAACGATATTTGTGGTTCTAGTGTTCGCTCCGCTTCTATAGCAGTCTGACAAACATTAAATTTGCATTCCGATGATTCAACAAGCTATATTGAAGCGTTGCTCGACCCCGGAGCAATACGCTAACGAAAGTTACTTATCTTATGCGCATCATTGCACCATAAAGTGCACTTCGTTTCAATACTGACGTCTTTGCTCTAACGTGAGTGCAGACGTAACGTCAGACCATAAGTTCCTCTTAAAACGCCAGTGTAGTCGACGTTCGTGGTAAGCCCAGGGTGTACACACAACTAGTACACTGAGAAAAACACGTCGATGCGCCTCGTAACGTTTAGCTCAAAGCCAAAAAAATGCAGCACAGACAATTACTCGCCGACTTATTCTCATGAAACCGATTCCCACAAGGCATGAGATCTGCCGAATTTTATGTTCATAAAACCGTCGCAAGCAGTTAAAAGTAGATACTCCTTTGCGTTTCTCCTTGCATGCACAATTGCCCTGCGTGTAGTATTTTTAGTGTGTTGGTTAGGCATGCGGAGCGATTCGGTTGGCATATCTTATATACACGTGAACACCATTAGCAAAAATTCATCTTTAGCGACTAATGTCACGTTACTGGTTGAACATGTGACAAAGCTCCGGGGGAGTACTTTTTTTCTGAACTGCTCCTGCGTTGAAGCGAAACTCCTTTCATTGGGGGAAATTCACTTTTCTGTACATGCTTCATTCTTGACTGTATGTAGGTAAGTCGGGAAAACCGCTGTTGTGGTAGGCGTTCTTTGCGCTCTTTCTTGCTCAAGCCTAACTTAAAATGTGGTCTCAGTGTGATGTGTGCATGAGAGAAACTATGGCAAACAAACTTCACTGTACTGTTATTTTGAGAGACCCAAACAGTACGAATGAAGGCGACACATTTTCTTGCAATACAACCATTTAACTGTTTGGCCCTCATTAATATTGTGTCTAACAACGGAAAAACTAGCCCTTCAAAATAATATTCTGGCCGTTGACGCGGTAAGATATCGTGCGACACAATACTTTATGTCATGCTTAGGTCTATTGCTTCTCTAATATTACGCTTTTTGCTTCGCCTTTGAATCCTTTAGCTTTGTCACGTGCAATACCTTACCTAGTTTAAGTATAGTACTGATTATTTGTTATTGAGAAATTCGCTCAGCACCTATAAATATTTCTGATGCGTTCATTTACGAGATGTGGAGTACTCTTGGCTGCCTTTACTTTTAAAATCTCGCGTCCATTATTGACATTGTTGCCAGTTATATTACTAACATTCCATGAAGCCAGGTTTTTGATGACCAAAGCACTGTCGTCTACGAATTTATTCCTCTGCAATTTTTCTTTTCTTTCTTTTGTTTTTTTGTGTTTTGCTTCGCGAGCCGAGCAGTCTCGCTGGAAACGGGACGCCAGCATGGGTAAGAATGGCAGACTGGGTTTGTTGGTTTAACATATTTGAAGTTTAAGGCGCGAATAAGACACGGACGAAGATAAGGAACACACACACGGAGCGCCACTTCCAACAAAGATTTATTTCGAAAGAGCATAGACCATATTTTTACAACAAGCGCGCCGTCATCGTGCCTCAATGCGCAGTCGCATTCAAGTAGCGTAACCCTTTTGGCGATAATGAAATGGAGGCAACGCTGACGCATAGATCACCTGATTCGAATATTTTCTTAGCCTCAATAATTAGTCGCACTGATTTATCGGGACTTCGAGCGACTACCGCGCAGGCGCTAAAGTCAGGAACGCAATGACAATCTCGGCAGTGTATCGCGAGGTGGCCCTCTCTGCCATTTCTGACGTTATTATTGTGCTGTCTTAGCCTGTCATTCAGGCATTGTTCGGTCTGGCTTAGGCAACACGACAAGGGGATCTTGTAGACCACGCCCTTCTGACAGCTTACATACTTGTTCTTGTGGTTCACAATGCAGGCCGGAGCTTTCCTGAGGAAAGGGTTAGTCATCTTGCAGAGCCCGGAGAGTTTTAACGAGGCAGAGAAGACCACCTTTACATCAACATGAGCGGCAGTCTTTTCCAAATTGTGGGAAACGCGGTGTGCATAAGGAATCACAGCAAGCTTGACATTTCTCTGGGGCGGCGCCTTACTTACGTGGCGGTTCCGCGACTTCCTCAACATCTTCTCCGCCACAGACACCGGAATGTGCTGTGGGTAGCCTGCCTCCTTAAGACGGTCAACCTGCTTGAGGAAACTGTCAGCTGCTCTGTGTGGGCAAGATTTCTTAAAAGCATTCAGCAGGCACATGTTGGCGATGCTACGTTTGACAAGCTTGGAATGGGACTAGCTAAAAGGCAGCAGTGGTTTGTTTGCACGAGGCTCATATTGCCAACATGCATGATCAGTTGCTAAAAACTTAAGACTCTTATAGTCGAATCGACTGAAAGTTCGTGCGTCACTACTGAGGGGGACAAAACATGCCTGAAGATTGTCAAGGTGTTAGTGACGACTTGGTCGGTATCCATGAACTTTTTGTCTATGAGGTCTCAAAAATTATCTACGAATCTGAACGCCTTGATAACCCCGCTATCTTCGAGAAGGCTAGAAATGGTCCTGCCAGCGCGAGCTAAAAAGAAGTCACTTAAAAATGGCGCTATACAGGAACCTATACAAACGCCGCTCTTTTGCAGGTATAGGCTACCGTCCCACTCTACATAGGTCGAACTCAGATACAGTTCCAGCATTGCCATGCATTTTTCTACTGGAATACCTGCGTCATTTTGAAATGACAGGGGGCCGTATCGGTCTACGCTGTTCTGGATGCACTGAAGCAACGTATTTTTCGGCATTGAATAATACAAGTCTTTCAGGTCAGTAGAAAAAGCATCCAGGATTACCCCTGCTTGACAGGAAAGAAAGTTTACTACTTCAGTGGAATCTTTCACCCGATAGGGATCGTCAACCGTAAGAAGCCGGAACTTATCGAGCAGGAAGACGGCGAGACATTTCTGCCACGTGTTACGTTCTGTCACAATTACTCTGAGGGGGCAACTCTCCTTGCGAGTCTTTGCACTGAAGAAGACCTCGAGAGTATCTGAGTTGCTATTTTTGATGTCCCTAACCACCTTTGATAGGTTCATACTCTCACCGAGCTTCTTAGCTTCACTTTTTAGCTTTTTGATCTGGACGTTCTCGCGGCACTGAAAGACAGAACTCAACACTTCAAGCGCTTTCACCTTGTAAAGGTCCCGTGGAAAGACGGCGAAGGCACCTTCCTTGTCCGAAGGGAGAACGCAGAACGAGTTCGTTTTCAGATAGGACGCCAAACGACGAACAATAGGACGCCCTGGTTCCCGTTGGTCACGTAGAAATATATCTACACCATTAGACACACACCTATCCATTTCACTCGCGGAAGCCAAGCCGGACACTTTGTGCACAAAGGACAGCAACTCCGGGCCGGTGTTCCGCGGCTGCACGGCGAACTTTGGCCCTAAGGCGAGACCCTTGCTGACATCCTCTGGTAACGTGACGTTTACCTTGGTGTAGATCCTGTTCCCTTGTATCGTTCTCACTTTTGAACGTTGGTGTGCTCGCAGTTACGACAATGTACACTGCCAGAGGGATTCGGTTGTCCGATTGGCCAGATGACTTAAATGCAACGCTGACGAAATGATGAAATGAAGGCAACGCTGACGCATAGATCACCTGATTCGATTATTTTCTTAGCATCAATAATTAGTTGTACTGATTTATCGGGACTTCGAGCGACTACCGCGCAGGCGCTAAAGCCAGGAACGCAATGACAATATCGGCAGTGTATTGCGAGGTGGCCCTCTTTGCCATTTCTGTCATTATTATGCTGTCTTAGCCTGTCATTCAGGCATTGTTTAATCTGGCCTACGCAACTTCTACCACACGACAAGGGGTGATCTCGTAGACCACACCCGTAGGACAGCATAATAATAACGTCAGAAATGGCAGAGAGGGCCACCTCGCGATACACTGCCGAGATTGTCATTGCGTTCCTGACTTTAGCGCCTGCGCGGTGGTCGGCCGAAGTCCCGATAAATCAGTACGACTGATTATTGAGGCTAAGAAAATAATGTAATCAGGTGATCTATGCGTCAGCGTTGCCTCCATTTCATTATCGCCAAAAGGGTTACGCTACTTGAATGCGACTGCGCATTGAGGCACGATGACTTGGTGTACAAGTATGGTCTATGCTCTTTCGAAATAAATCTTCGTCGGAAGTGGCGCTCCGAGTGTGTGTTCCTTATCTTCGTCTGTGTCTTATTCGCGCCTTAAACTTCAAACAGCATGGGTAGCGACGAGAGTGTCAGGTCAGCCACAGTGGTATTTGTGCAGACAATGTGTCGCGCGCAAAAGCGATTCGATTCCTGCCCGCGGCGCCCGTATTTCGATAATCGCGAAATGCAAGAACACCTGTGCATTCAGAATGAGGTGCACATTAAAGAACCGCAGGTGATCAAAATTAATCATTGGTTCCCCGCTAAAGCGTGCTTCAAAATCATGTCACGGTTTTGGCACGCAAAGCCCCAGAATTCATTAACTGTGTCACGACGCTTTCTATCGACGCTTTCTTACATCGAGCGGCGACCAGCAGAGCGAACGAAATAAACGTCGTGCGACAGCCGTCAGTGGGATAGCGCAAGCTTATACGAGGCAGCAGGGCACTTCTGCACCGTGCTTTCGGGCCTATTTGAATTAGGAGGCCATCGCACAGAAATGCCTCGCTTGGGCGCGCGCTCTAAATACAAACAAAAGGCGACTGAGTGGCGCGCGATACGAAGCAAGGCGCTCTTGCGCATCCCGCGCCACTCGCGTGGCGGAAGCCCTGGATGTGGCCCAGTTGGGAGCATCTGCCGGGATCCCGTGCGTCGTCGGGCACGGCAGCTGCAGCTGCAGTCACTAGCCGCCGCACAGCAGCGACGAATGGTTCAGCGAGCGAGCTCTCCTCCAGGGTGATGTTTCCATTGATGGGCCACAGAACAGACGCCGTGGGTCATCGTGGGCTCGTATTACGCGCGTTCAGTTAGTTGTGCTTTCTTTTATTGTGAATCAAAGGGAGTCACGCTGAAGTCCTCTCAAGGGGCCGCGGCCTGTGGATCGAAACCGAGCGTGAGTGAAACTAGTCTATTTAAAGGAAATTTCATAAATCTTTAGCGTTTATCCTGCTAGCGTAATAGGTCGAAGATAAATATTAAATTATTGTACTTACGGCCTCAAACAACAATGTGATTTATCGGGGAACCCCATATACGAACGTTTCAGAGTAGTTCATTGTAAAAAAGTACTTTTTTGTATATTCTGCAAACTTGCCGTGTCGAGGTGTCTCTATATACTTGAAAGGCGCATTCACACTTGAGAAGCGAAGAGAAAGCGAAAGCGCCAGAGCGGCCGGAAAACCGTTTTCGCGCGCGTCGGAAATGTTCACATTTGTTCTGCCTCTCCAGCATGCTGTCGCCGCCGCCGCCGCCTTCGCCACTTCGAGAATTCATTCTCTTTTCCCCGTTTCCTGAGCATTTAATTTCGTACCGAATTCAAATTGAGCATGCAAAACACGGAAAATAAATAGCTTTCACCTTTTCAAACCGCCGTTTCGGGAGATACACCAGCAGAAACTACATAAGCGGACACGGCAGCAGTGGCTGCGGCGGCGGATTCACCCGGCTTTGCAAGAAGCGAGACACGTTGGGGCACGCCTACTCGCTACTGCTACACCTTTTTCTACTTCCAGTGTTCTTGTCAATCGTAATCCAAACCAGGTTCTCGAGGAACGCGTCCTTGTCGAGGCTGTGAGTCTTGTCGTGCTGGACGGGTAGTTTGCAAATGCGCCGATGTGAGCCACCGCCGACGCCTTGGCCGCCATGTTGAATTTGCGGTCTGTTGTTTACGTCACGTGATTTGAGCTAGCGCAGCCAAAGTACGGCGTACGGCTTCCCGTGAAGCGGAAAGGCGATCCGCTTTCGCGTGGCGGAAAAATCGGTCTCGGACCGATTTTTTCGCGTCCGCCTCGCGGCGTGGTTTTCCGGCCGCTTAGGCGGCGAAGCGAGTGAATTTCCGGTGAGTTTTGCCGCTTTCGCCCCCATCGAGGCCAAGTGTGAACGCGCCAGAAGAGTAAATTAGAGCGGGCATAAATTGAGTGATACACTTTGCATGTAGTGAGGCTTTTCTTTTCATGAAGCTGCTGCGTCCGATGCTTGCATGGGGCTACAGATTACGTGGGCTCTTTGCAATCACATTCAAATAGGCGTGTATCAATGTTTTAATAAGTGAGAAAGAAATGTCGCCTGTTGGGGTTTCACTAACGTGCGCTCAAAACACTGTCTTACGAGTCTGCCATCTCTTTTGAGAACGGCAGGCCAAACCTATTTTCAATACCTAAATTACCGCTAAGAGACATGGATGAGTGGCTGATTGGGAGCGTTCGTGATGGATGTTAATCTGCGCTCGAATGTTTAAGTGACAGGCATGGGTTCGTAACTGTACCATGATAGAATTTCAACTGACATCATTAAACAAAAGAAGCTTGGGTGAGTTTGTAAGTCATCATATAATAAATGCACAAGAACCAGGACACACGTAAAGAGGCAGGACGAGCGCTGTCTCCTGTCATAAAAGCAGCAAATAAAATTGTACTGGACTAACACGGCGAGACAGAAACCCAGTACTTACACCACCAAAGCTGCCAGAGATACCACACCCTGTTATTGCAAATGCACTACGAAAACTCTAGGAAGACAAATGGAGTCGCGGACGATGACGACTATGTGAAATGCGAACAGTAAAGTACGTTGCATGGTGACTCGTTCAATATCGCAAAAATACAAGGACAGAGAATGAGGTTCTACGAGCGTTAACAGCGCTTGCGATATCTTCACTTTAGATATATGAGGACATTGCGTTTGAGGTAGCTAAACGACTGTGCTTAAGTAACGCGTGTTAGCAATTAAAAGCGGAAAATTAAAGGGAATGCTTCAATCTAAATTGACAAATTTTATATAAATAAAACAATGTATATTTGAACAGAAGCCTTAGACAGGTCATGGCACCCGATTGCCTCAGTGAAAGAAAAAAAAAAGAAAAGAAAGAGTGATATAATAAGAACGCTCTGGATAAGGAGATGTTCCCTCCACTCTCAGCTTTCTTTCCGCGCAATTTGATTGTCTTGATTTTCTTCAACGTGGTTTAAATCCAATCGCCATACACAAAGGGATGCCATAAAATCTATTTGAAACAATTCGATTTCTTCTTTTCAAAGCTGCAAACAGCACACTTAAAGGCTACTGGATTCTGCTAAAAGTGTCCCTTTAGCCCGCTTCCCTACTTCCGATTATGCCAGTGCGGCCACCGTACTGACGTGATCTTTAAAACATGTCGCGCCAACTGAAGCGACACACTTTCCTGAATGGCGTTCGCCACTAAAGTCATGGTTTGCGTAGCATAATTTTTGCCAAAACATTCAGCCAAGAGTTAGTTAAACGGCCCTTCAGGCATGCGGGAGATCAATTTGGACAGCGTAATGTTTGATTTGTTATGGCAGTCGTGTGTGCATAATATCGGTTGATTGCGCGGTAAGGTGAACTGCAAAACTAAAACGACTCGCATCGTTAGGCGAATGTACGTACCTCAATGTAGCCACTGGAGCAGTCTTAGATCTCAGTGCTGACAGCACGCATCTTTTCGAGGTGTACTTGGTCTAGCTTTCCAGATCAGGCTAGAGCCAAACAAGTGTAACCAAGCAGCAATAGTGGAAACCTGCGGTGTGTTATCAGCATGTTATCATTTGTTCAGCATTTTATCTGCATATTATCAGCATGTTGTCATGTATAAGTGCTCCAAATTTAACGCTAAACAAGGCTGAAGTTCAATTTTTGAATGACAAGTCCGGACACTTGTGCAAACGCTGCACAACATAGTTACGCGCACCATCATTGATAAGCAGTTTTACCGTTCTGTTTGGATGTTTTGCTTTTCACCCCTTCCTTTGTTCCCTCTCCTTTTTTTGAGCTCGGCCGCGGGTCGCGTCTCGAGAAAGATTAAAGAGTTGTTAGTTTGCGCCCGGCCGTCCATGTTGTGTCTTTTTGTGCCTTCCGTAAGTGGATTTTTTTTTTTTGTAGAGTGTATGCAGCGCAAAGTTCCCCAACTTTTATTAGATCTGTCTTGTGTTGCAATCAATCTGTTATGAATTGTGTCTGTAGCTTTGGCTGTAAAACCGTATACTCAAGTTCGCTGCGGATACTTATCACTTACCTGATTCCAGTAGAAGATCCCCTCTTTTCTTTCTCTGCTTCTCTCTATCTCTGCCTCTTTACCTTCCTGTCTTCAGCTCGGCTACGGAGCATATATTCACAGAACTTAAGCCAACTGAAGCCTGCATTAACATTGTCTAGCGGTCGTGCAAAGAAATCTAAGGTTTATCTATTCACAGTCGAAGTTCCTTTCCAAAGATCAATGAAAGGTATCTTCCAAATAAACGTTGTACAGGTCCATTATCTTCTATGAGTAATACCAGTGAAGTTAAACGATCTCTGCAAATCATTCACAGCCGAAAGCGTCCGGTGAAGGCACCATAACTTTCGATTTGATCAAAGATGGAGGAGTTTTCACATTTAAGTTCGCGACACTGTGCACTTACAATTTTTCAAGCTACGTCGAGGTCCTCATCAGTGATCTCGGTAAACTACAAGGATTGGTTGAAAACCCAAACCAAGAGTGTGCTTGCACAGGATTGAAGAGAAGTATGCAAAAGACAAGCATAATGTTAGGAGTGCCGGTGAAAGAGCGAGAGATTGGGATTCATAACCGGGCCCTACAATCCGTACAAGAATGTGCATGTGTATAGGTCAATTATTAAGAGAACGGTACTTATAGCGAAATTACATAAGCGAAATTCACCGAAGCGTAGGGTTGGAATGGAGAGTTTGCGGATAGGAAACTTGCAGGATATATAAGAGACTCGCGAGGAGGATAGAAACTATTCAGCATGCGACGGCATGAAACATGACAGGTGTAGCATTGAAAGACAGGGAGAGAACAGATTGGATTAGGCAACAAACCAGGGTAGCCGACCTACTAGCTGATATAAGAAGTGGACCTGCGCAGGTCACTTAATGGGGAGTACAGATAACCGATGGTCTGTGAGGGCGACGGAATGGATACCAAGAGATGGGAAACGCTGCAGAGAGTCGGACGGGGCCAATAAATGAAGAAATTGGAAGGCACTAAATGCATTCTGCTCGAACAGAATGCGATAAATTGGAGATCGTTCGAGAACATCT
Organism: Rhipicephalus sanguineus; assembly: GCF_013339695.2. NCBI lineage: Eukaryota > Metazoa > Arthropoda > Arachnida > Ixodida > Ixodidae > Rhipicephalus > Rhipicephalus sanguineus. The sequence continues at coordinate 208,863,855 of NC_051179.1, forward strand.
CCGTCCTGCGACGGGCGATAGCATGGCTCCGCGCGTCGTAGGCTCTATGTGCGAGTGAAAGCGTGCGAGGCTAGTCAACGATCACGGCTCAAGCGCAGAGGAAACTCACCGGTCGTCGTCCGCCGCGCGAAAGGCCCATGTGAGGCCACGGAGGTGGGTCTGCGTGTCCCCGGCAAGATACCTTGAGCGGCCGGGCGTGGTCGCGCGCGCCCTACCTTGACAGGAATTAGCGGACGGCTCATACCCTTGCACGTCTTGTGTTGTGTCCCTCTGTTGCAGTTTGTTGCTATCGCATTCATTGCATAGCCACTGCGGCGCAGCTGTGACTTTTTATTTTCATTTCCCGGAGCTTAGACCGGCTTCAAGAATAAACATGAATCATTTTACCCATGTCTTCTACAAGGCACCATCTGCCAATGGTTTGACTCTCTGTCAATGGAGTCGTCTTAATGCTTTCAATATATACATATATATATATATATATATATATATATATATATATATATATATATATATATACATATATATATATATATATATATATATATATATATATATATATATATATATATATATATATATATATAGATAGATAGATAACGGGTGTTCAAAGTTAAGTTTATGGCTGTGTTAAAATTAAGCACAGGGAAGAACGTGAAAACCGCATTTGCAGATACGTTATGCATCCAGGGGGACACAAAGCGAGACAATAATTATCGCTGTAAACCGCCCAATTACCTAAGATTGAATAATGAACTTTTTAATGAGTGCAGCAAGCGGGCATGTTTGTATTGAAAAGTTGGAGGCAGTCGCATTTCTACACTGTTCCACTTGGAAGAATTCTTCTAGCATGCCTGTGCCCCGAGATATCCCGCTTCAAACTTTAACTGCGCGTCTGCATGATTACGTATGCAAGACAGTGAGCACTGGCGCAAAGCTCCTCCCCGATGTGCCGCGGCAGTTGCATGCGGCGTTTAATCTGACAACGGGTCGAAGGCACAGGCAACGATGATAACGGTTACCCTTTTCCTACCGGCTGGCGATAGCAAGCAATGACTGCGCGTCACATTAGGGAGGAGCTTTGCGCCAGTGCTCACTGTCTTGCATGCGTAATCATCTAAACCGCAAATAAACCTTGCAGCAGGATATCTCGGGGCACAGGCATTTTAGACGCGGAGCAGCTTTTGCGCTGGGCTTTGTCCGTAGTTCCATTGGCGACCGTCCGCTTTATAAAACCTACCATAGCCATTTGTAACATATTGAGCGCGCGCTCGCGCCAAGGAGAAGTCTTCTTCGTCTTGTTCTTCAACTGCCTTGATGATGATGCGTGCAGAGCGCGCGCTCGCGCCAGGGAGAAGTCTTCTTCGTCTTGTTCTTCGACTGCCTTGATGATGATACGTGCAGAGCACTTTAGGGGCCCGGGCTGCCGTATGCTGTCCTACCTTGGCGTAACGCAGACAAAACCATGTGTGCTGGCACACGCTAGCGTGTTCGGGCCTGTGTAAGGGGCTGGGTAAGACGCTGTGGCCTCTCCTCCTAACACTCTCTCAGCAATCACGTGATGGTGTCGGGGAACGAGATTCTGCAGACTCGCGATGAACCCGCGTGGCGTGCTCCAATAAGAGTTCGGGACGAGTAACAGCAACAGCAACTACAGTGATTTCATGGTGTGCTCCACATGCAAGGACGCGTTAACATCGGGCAAGGTGCCCGTGATGAACGGAACTACGACCCATGCGCTCCTTCGCATCCCCACATGGTTCCCTTTAGTGGGAGATGGTGAAATTAAAAAAAAAATTACTGGTTTGAGCAATTACTCCGAAACAATTTTTCCTTTATCTCAAGGCACTGATTTTTCATGACTATGATAAGTTATTCATTTTTGTTTTAACTCTCACTATTTTTTGGCCTCGCCGAAAAATTGGAAAATGCTGCATGTTTAGCGCTTTTTAGAAAAAGCAGATATTTTTAGAGTAATATATTCACATCACGGGGTTCATAGGTTGCTATAATTAATCACAAAAATACTGCGAAAGCGAATGACGCAGAAACATTGCCACAGTATTGTGTCAAAGTTGGAAAAAATGGCATTCTGACTCATATTGCGGCTTCATTTCCGCAATGTAGCGGTCCAAGTAAAAATATGGCTTATACAGCACTGTGTAGTATGTATTGTTGGTATGACATACAGAAACTCTGAAGATAGTAGTTTTTGTTTTAAGCGAGAAAAAAAAATTTTCTAACCGAATAACCACAAGGTTGTAGGAAGTTTGGCTTTGCCTCGCCTTCACTGCACAACACGTCAGCGCAGTATTGCAGTGGGGGCTTTTTGGCAGCGAATAATGCAAGTCATACAACTTCTAGTCACTTGTTTGAGTAATACTGCTGTATGAAATATTAAAAACGGCAATAGGTCTAAAATTATGATGTGGTACTTTCCCTCTTGGACCATCAAAGGGCAGGTAATATTCAACCGCTTCATTGTCCAAAGGGGCAGAATTATAATGTAGTCGATGACTTGCAGGATAGTTTTTGGGCGCCTTGTTTTGCTTCTGATAATTATTATACATGGTCTTACGTAATTTATTTATTTGCAATAAATAAATTAAGGTCTTCAAAATGTTAAGAGCCCGTCTGGTAATGGTCACGGGCTTTTAACATTTTCAGCACCCCAGTATCATTAAGAAAATGGGGGATAAAAATGTTAATTATATATATATATATATATATATATATATATATATATATATATATATATATATATATATATATAGTGTGGATAAGCGTTGCTGCTATGGTAGCTTTCACGGCTCTCGGTGTGTTTCATGCGATTCTTTTTGCAATCATAAGATCTTTTTCTTGGTGTCAGGCATTGTCAGTTTTTGTGCACATCTTCCTCCGACAGCATCGTTGGAGTCATTTAGGGAAAATGAATGGAAATTAATTGATCTTTCCGATGCGTCGCTGCTGTTATTACACTCATGTCCAAAATGTCAGCTGACCTGTTCTTTGCCCTTGAAACAGCGCCGGCGTCTGCGCAAGGTTTCCACAATACGCAGTACCTGTCAGCACCCGTTATATTTCCACCAAAACCAACAAACTGGCTGCTCTCGCAGACCATGCGTAGCTGAAAACTTTCAGCTTTTCAGCACCTGCCACCAGTCTGGATGACGTCACTCTGGAGCATAGGGCGGTAAGCGTGGACTCGTGATATCTGGTTTCGAAAGAACACGTGCGCTATTCGGCAGCTTAATCCTATTTCTACTCGTTCGCTTGCAGGCACGTATGACAACGGTCTGACGCAACGCTCGTTGTGCGCAGTACTACGTGCGGCTGTGCGTTAACCAGCTGTGTCCTTCAATCCTGTTAGTCACTTCCGGATCTGCCTGTTCGCTCCACGTATATTTCAGCCATGTCCTAAAACGGGTGTTGATTTGCTACCAGGGAGGGATACAGATTTTCCTGATTCTGCTCATCAAGCACTAAAACACCGCGAGAAACACTGATATATTGATATTGCTTGACACCTCTAAGACGGAGCGGACGCTTTTTGGTCGTTAACCGCGGAGGGTGGGTTCGTGTGCATGATTGAAACGAAACACGCACGTTGTAAGAAGCGCAAGGACAGTTACAATGAAGCGTAGACAGAGATATATTTGACCATAAATCATGCGTACACAGGAGAAAAAAGAAAATGAAATTTCTGTTTACAGCGTTTGGTGATTCCTGCATTTTTATATGTTTTAGGCAGAGCCATGTTGCCAATTAAGTGTCATTGTGTGGCTGTCCTTAATAAAAAGGCAACCTGGATGACAGGAACAATACTCGCATCTTCGTGCGCATCTGATAAATAAATAGCAAGCGCCTTTAGCGACTTGGCCACCAGGTTTTGCCTCCGTTTCTGTTATGACGTAAGAAAAGTGAAGGTACATGAAAGAAAAAGCGGAAAAGCCCATTTCTATGCGGTCCTTACTTCAATTTGTTGGCATCATTTTATATTGTAACCAGTATACGGAGCAACAAACCCAGCGACACGTCGTAATAGGTCTGCACATGGCAGTTAAAGCCTGATACGAGCTGTAAAGACGCACCTCTGTAGTGGTAGTCTTTGAATATGATAGGGCGCGGCTTTTCTAAAGATTGCCGAGACGCCCGCACGCTTTAAAAGAAGGTGCTAAAAGGCTCATAGTTTATGTAGACGACTTGAAAGGAAGCTAGCGTATTCACTTTTATAGGTCATACATGAAAAACCTCTAAAACATGATTACGATATTTCAAACATCAAACAAGCTTGTTGCTGTAGTAAATACCAGCGAGAACAACGCAGGGCACTGTATACATCGCAGACCTGTGAGTTCTTTTAAAGTTCGCACGCATTATCAAGAGACCGACGCCGTGGAAGTCTGATTGCAACCCAGCCTTTTCTCTCTAGTCTCTGACTCGCTCTGATTTAAGGTCATAGGCACGGCAAGGCACTTGATACGCGGCGACCTTAATGTCGCTGTAGAGACCACGCCTCGTTGGGAGTCGGCCTCTGTATACAGGAGGATGCCAACATCTCTGCCGAGGTGCGTTTCCATGCGGATACGAATCTCACATTGCGAATGCAACAACCTTCACCTTGGCATGCTCGTATGCCTGAGCCGTGGTATCGACCATGACCAGAATTCAGTGCGCCGTCTTTCACAGTGCGAACAATCGCACACAATGGCTGCGTTGCGGATATGGTAGTTGGTGAAAGAGAGTGTGCTCGCTGTATCGCCTCTCCTCTCTCGCTGCTCAGTTATTATGTATGAAATTCACCAACATGGTAATGGGAAAACAATTCTTTTAAAACAAGTCACTTCGTGCTCTTCTCACCTTACTATTCGACAAATCTGCGTTCGTCTCATGTACGACGATAAGGTGACTCATCGATCAAGAAACTTCTCACATAGTTTTCACAAGTTGCTTTGCATACAAGCTTTTGAGGAAAATTTAATCGGTATTCGTAGTATAATAAACAGCAATGGAACGTGTATCAGAACACGGCTTTCGTTTTGAAAGTAATTTATAAAAATATATACGTTGAATGAACGTTGCTTTTCATTTGCAGTCACTCATTCAAGCAGAATACTTGGAACGTATCGCGGCCGGCAACATTCGCGCCTCCATAGTGGAGAGATGAGCAAGTGGTGATATCCAGCAAATGATACATGTACGTTAAAAGAGACGTTCCTTATATACGAATTGTGGCTGCATTTCTTCCCAGAGCGATTATCCGGTATTTACTGGTGGCGCAAGAAATGCCGTACACCAGGTAGAGTGATTGTGAAGGCCTTGTTGATTATCGAAACAAGGATTTGAAGATGTGCGGCGCTCTTAAAACGAGCTATTACCGTTGCATGCATTGTAAGAAAAAACGACTATGTGTTCCTCTTTTCGGCGACTTCTGACTTGCCACGTATATGACCATCTTTAAGGAGTGAATTTCTCGGCTAGTTGGTTGAAGATATAGCAAGGGAGCAGCGCAAAAGACAGGGACAGGAAAGACACACATACAAACACACGTTGTGCTACATGTGGTTGTGTGTGTGTCTTTTCTGTCCCTGTCTTTCGCGCTGGTCCCTTACGATATCTTTAAGGAGGTAGGATAATCATCTACTGGCTCCCACAACTCTCCGACGGGGTCATGATAATCTCCAAACGCGTGGGTTCACCTGTCTGTTTAAGGACAGTCATATGTGACAAGCAAGGATTCATAAAAAAAAAGAGTCGAATGACTCATTTTTTTAATTGAGTGTGTCATGCAACATCGAACGCTCATATAACCCAGTAACGCGTAACTTGATGCATTTCCAGAGCTTTCGAGGACGAAAGGAAGACAATGAAAAATAATGCAGAGAACAAGACGTAGAGGATGCTGTCAGTGCACACCCTTGTTTAATAAGCACGTGTGTATGAGGAAGTGCGCAGGCGCAGAATGTAGATTAATTTTTGAGGCTTAGATCATCAGAAAGAGAATCTGATATATGCGTTAGCACTGCCTCTGTCTCTTTAACAATTAAAGAAAAGGAGCACATACCTAATATGCCTGCATCACACACATCTGATAAGTGGCTTCAAGCATGCGCCGTGAGACTAATTTGCCGACTTCTGTATGACAAGCGGCCATGTTTTTCCGGTTGTAAAATCAGTGTAATTCTGGTGTCCTCCCTGTCATGTTGTCTCTTTTCTCTTCTTCATCTCCTACCTTATCCGTGGAAAGTGTTGGAAACGCATTTCGTCACACATATTCAGCTAGCCTGGCTTTGTGCCATAATTTCCAGTGATACATGCGTGAGCTTTGTTGTGTGACATTAGATGGAAATATAGCTTCAAACACACGACGGAATAACGAAGAGCGACCGCACATATTACTGCTACAGACACGAGCACAAGGACTGCAATAGCATTTGCACTGCAACCGCCGTTCCTAGTTCTACTGTAGAATGAATTGAATAAACTTTTTGTGAAGGTCGCACTAGCGTTGCCAGGAGGGGGGGACGGGGACGGATTGAAGCTGGGGGATTGAACACCCCCTCCCCACCAAAAATGATTAATTTTGCATGTGTATATACAGACGCACACAGAAAACCACACTGCTGAACGACTTGTTGTTAGACTGGTTGGTGCTTGCTAATATTCATGGCGTAGCACAAAGACACATAACAAAGACACGGAAACACACAACACAGGCGCTACCTACAACTTCAATAAAAAAAATGACGACAAACAGAATATATACTGCTCCAAACGCGCAGGCGCGAGTGACATCCGGCAGGCTAAGGGAGGCGGGAGGGGGGGGGGGGGTATGCAGAGATAAGAAATCAACTAAATGACCGAAAAAAGGCATGTTCCGCTGCAAAGAAGAAAACACACGTTTCACTTACGCAATCACTGCTCTTTTCTTTGACAAAAAAAAAAAAAAAACGCTTGTAAAAGCTTACGTGCCTTTCTTTCTTTACTCCTACCCAGCATCTTGACATCGTCAAACCTTGGAGCACATGCGCAGGCTTTGCAATGCGCAGAAAGATTCGCATTCAAAACGCATTTTTATTTTTTTTTTGCGCATCCGAAGCGCGGAAAAATTCCTGGCTACGCCTCTAGATAGCCGCGCAACTCGTACCGTGCATTTAAGTAGTGACAGCTCATAAAGTGCAGAATCAAATTTTAGAGTCACAAATGATGTTCGTTTAGCCATCACGTGCACTTCACTCGAAATTTGCAATTGCTATGTTCAATTTGTGTTGCAAGGTCTGATGTCATTAGACTAAAAGCTGTGCTTGTCCTTCACGTTTCTGCAGTGCTTAACGACGCGCGCGGCACCTAGTTATCACTGTGTGCTGGCAAGAATTAACGAATTTTACAACGCACACACGTGGGCCAGCAGTAATTACATCACGTGAACGAAAGGTATATAGGGCCATTTATTTTGGGTCAAACAATATCAAGTGTTGCATCTTCACGAACTGACCATGCGGAACTGAAATGTGCAATCTCTAAACACAATGTTTCCACTGTTGTTGTCATGCTTTGTGTTTTCAAGTGCGTTGTCAGTGTACCTCCTTCGAGTCGCGCTTTCTTTCACCACGGTATTTTTGACACTGAATTCAGAGAGCGAGCTTCATTTTTTGTAGTGACACCTTTTTTCTTCCATTTCCAGAAATATGCTTCAGAACTCGAAGTCACGTGAACATTACTTATTTTACTTAAGTCGAGGCGATTCTAGAGAACCAACTCTAAGAAAATTGGCTAGTTGGGAAAACGCAAATAATTTAGTAATACAAAAAAAGGGACGCGTCAAAGTCTTGAATTACTACGGACTGATCCGCCTTTTTTTAGCGTTGTACAAAACATTCACGAAGATAATTGTTATTCCGAGAACAGCCACAAGTGACTTTGATCAACCTAGACAACAAGCTGGCTTCGGGAATGGGTACTCTACCATGGATCACCACCACGCCTATAGTTAAATAATACAGACGTCTATCGAATACAAAAAAAGGGGTTGAAAAAGGGTTGAAGATAAATATGCAGAAGAGAAAGATAATACTAGACGGTCCGGCGGCAAAGCAGAAATTCGTGATAGACAACTGGACCATTGATTCAGTAGAACAGTATGTCTTTCAAGGCCATATATTGAGAGGGGAGCATACTCGTGTAAAGCAAATCCAAGAAAGATTTAAACAGCGAATTAAAGACAAAACACCGAGGAACGCACACCTGGGTGTTCTTCCTTGGTGTTATTTTTTGTGCTATTTAAATCAGTGTCATGTATTACCCAACTCACCCAAGCATCCGTTTTAGCAAAGCAAACCCACCGAAGAATAAGGATGCGTTGGTGCGCACACGGTATATTTCATTTCTAGGATTTTCATCTTATTACCGGCAACACCAACTGTCACTAATGCGGAAAGTGTACAACCATTACATTACACAACCAAAACCAACTCACCCAAAATTGTTGCTGTTGAAATTCATTATATTTTGCCTGTTCTAACATATGGGACACAATGCTGAACAAAAGGAACTGGAGAAGTGAACCTGAGCAGGTCACGTCGTGAGAAGGACGGTTGAAACGTACCAAGAGATCGTAAGCGCGGTAGAGGACGGCGAAGGGTGGGACGGAGCGACGGATTTAAGACAATTAGAGGCATAAAGTGAAATCAGCTCGCGCAGGACAGTGTGGGCTGCCCATCACTGGGAGAGGCCTTCGTCCTGCAGTGCCCACAAGGCAGGCTGACGATGATGATTGCATTGTAGGGCACAAAAGGTCGTCGAGTGAGGGGTCAAAAGACGATGCAAGTATCAAAAACGATACAAAAGAAAATTACAGGGCAACAAGTAAAAAATTATTGTACGTGGCAAGCATAAAGCTCAATAGCATGGATACGCGTGGTACTTCGAGTTGCAACAGCGTATCGAGTGAAAACTTCAAAGAAATAGCTTGTCACATACAAAGCACAAAAGGGAGACAATGAAAGAAGATTTAGAAAAATATTATATTCGTGACGTCATGATATCATTTCAGAAACTGGTAACCATCGACGTGAAGTTATCGGAACCAGGAATAATCAGCCGCTGAGATTTGATGTAATTCCTGTTACTTTACTCGGCACACTTTCTGTAGAGAAATTAAAGGAACGCTGAAATCATTGCCTTAACGACGAATAAAGCCTTCTTTGATGAAAACCGTGCACCAGACGTTAAGTTCGCGAAAAGTAGCACGAAACGGTTATTTCGCAGTGTGAGCGAAAGAGGCACATGACGTTCTTAAAGGGCTCCTAAACCACCCAGCGGTCGAAATTTAGTTGAGGTGAGGAAGTTGTGCTCGAGTTTACAACGAACACGTAGCCGTGAGAATTTTTCGAAACGGTGCCGTAATAGCGGAGTTACACGCGTTTGATGATCGAAACGCGACGATCGCTTCTTTCTCTCTTTCCTACGTTACGCTCTTCCAAAACCGCTTTGCCCTCCTCGCTGAATGCCCCTCCTCCTCTCGCGTGGCATACGTCACCGCTGGCGCGCTGTTCGAGACAGCGTCTACTTCCGGTTGCCGCGACTCCGGCGACTCCGACGCTCCAGCTCGCCGTCAACTCTGTGTGGTACCTGGGTGCACTGTTCGTTGACTAACCGCTGTTGCTGCCGTGCCGGCCCGTGCCCCTACGAATCGTGCCGGTATGGACCCTGTGTTGCGCGCACGCCTTCAAAGGATCGCCAACGTGATGGGACCCGTACGGGAACACGCCGTGCCAGACCACCTCGGCTCGAGATGAGTTCACGGAGCTCATCAAACCGCAAGGCGTGGATGTGTAATTACGCTAGCGACTTGGCGGTTGCGTTTTAGTCTGTCCGGCATTAAAGAAAGCGTCGCGTAAAAACAAATAAAATGTCCCCAAGCTGGCGCCAGCTCAAGTGGCGCCAGCTATGGATGATTAGAAACAACTAACAAACGCGTAATCTATGTCCTCCGAGCATTCGGAAGCGCCCTTCTCGACTCGCTAAGCCTACAACATCGATTATTTGAGTATGGCTCTCCAAAACGGGGCTGAATCGGTACGAATACTTTGCTGTCGAAGCTTAAGGATATGAATCTAAAGCAAATGGAAGCATCAGTTCGGAGCTTACACGGTACAGAGCACACGGCGGCCACTTTATAGACTCGAGATGGACGACAACCGCTTTTGGCACTGCGGCCATGTTTTTCGGAGGCTTGCCGGCGTAGCTTGCCGTGCAAGTTGGACTGCTGTCGCGCGTGCGGCGACGGCCGACGTTCTGCGGCACCGCGCCGTTGCGGCAGGCTTGCCGCTAGCGTGAGCGGGCCCTTACGGGCCGCAGATGTCGATTCGCAAGCGGCAACACGACCAAGAACAGCAAGGTGCGCACGAACAGCTGTTTGCAGAGTAACCGGAAGTTGTCGGTTGTCGTTCGGCCAATCGCAAGCATCGAAACTGATAACGTCATAGTTTCACTGGTGATGTCACACATGTCCGTGGCGGGAATGGCGGGGACCGGAAAGGAGAAGCTATTGTTTTTTCGAAATTGTGGCGCACCCGCGACCTGTAGCGCTGCGGCGTGTGGCATCGTTGATCGCGACGGCATTCTGCACGCGATGCGCTTGTTTACTTGAAATGTTTGGGAAAATGTCGGAGGGGGTTTAGGGGCCCTTTAAGAACCGGATCATAACTATGCACACAATCATTTGGTTTCCGGCACACCTAGGTAAAACTTTGGACTCGCTCACCAACCTCAACGACATCACCCACTCCCAAGCGCGCGTACTAACTCTCCGCGCGGGAGGAGAAGGCTTGTCACAGAGCAGGGTTCAAGAGTTCCGAGGCACTTTATTCACGTTTAATGAATTCACGAAGCATTTTTATCTGGAAAGAAGAGTATTTCCTCCACCACACAAAAAGCTCACGAGACCACAGGCGATGACCGTTAGGATGCTACAAACTAATTCTTATCCGAATCTCGCTTTCATGCACTGTCTATTCCCAAGTGACTTCAGCTCGCAATGCCTTGGCTGCGGGGGAACGTGCGATTTAGAGCACATGCTTTGGCGGTGCCCCTCGTTACGTGGCGATAAGGACCTCACAGAGCAGAAATGGAGCTCGACCCTCAAGAGCTCGGAATATCAGCATCAACTTTGGGCTCTCCAGAGAGCCTTCGATGCGGCGGTTAGGCTAAGTCTAACTGTCCCCACGTGGGAGCGGCCCGCGGTGTCACCCTAAGGGGTGGCACTTCTCCGGATCCTTAAATAAAGTTCTTCGTACGGTACCGTATCACCAATACTCCCGCACATTTAAAAAAACAACAACGCTATTCAAGCTCTTGATGTGCAGTCTGCTAAGACAACACCATTTTCCCTCGAAAAAGTGGAACTTCGCGCGAGGCACAACGAGCTGCAGTTTGAAAGAACACCATTAAATTACCCTGGTGTTCTCAGTCTATCGCATCGTCCCCCCTCATTCCACTTCCCTCTCTCCCCACCACCTAAAGCTCCTCACGTGGTGCAACTCGGTGATAGGCCCACATTTGGCCAGGCGACGATGTCATCTGATGATATGATCTTTTGCCGTCATGTGAGTGCGTTACGTGATAACGTCGTTCTTGAAGTGACTAATTTCGGCGACCTGTGAAATCATCCAGATGTTGCGAGGAGACGGAATCCCACCTTCTCCACACTCCTCTCGCTCGGAGAAGAGCACATGGGTTTTTGTGCTACATGATTCACCTGCCATGTTTCACTCCGTCCCCGCGCAACGAGACACTTAAGGCCTTAATAAACTTCGTGTATCGTTGGCGTGTCTTGTGTCGAGTGATAAAATTGTGACGGTGCTAAAGGCCTCGAAACGTGGTCACAAATAATTGGTAAAGTGTTCCATGCATGACAATGTTTTTTTACAATTTGCAATCCGAAACAAGGACGCAGCGCCACAACGCCACATCGTTTCGTGAGACCCAGCGCCGTCAAAAATCTGCTCGCTGGCGTCGTGCGTCACAATGTGGCAGCAGATAATACTATACTGGAGCGCACTTTCGTTCGTTCAGCGGAGACGTTTACCGCTTTCACGAAGCAACATCGAACAGCGTGTGCGTGTGCGTGTGGCAAAAGGCCCATCCCGTCTCTACTCGCACCGCCAGAAGAGTGCATGCGCAAAGAATTACGCTTTTCACCAATATACTGCCTGCGTGAAATTGTGCTTCAATTGGAGACCAGAAACCAATAGCGTCGTCACGGTCAAGTGAAGCATGACGTCACAATGCCCCACAAATGGACTCACGAGCATAGTCCAGGAAGGAAAATCTGCCACGTGGAGCGGCGGAAAGACACGCCACGATGCTATCTGTTTACTGCTGAATAACAACGACTCACTCATGCGGCATGCGCGACGCCAACTCTGATAGCCAATGGACAGCTGCGTTTGCCGTACCCTAATTCATTATTCAACGTCTCTACACGTACGCTGCGTGCAGGGTAGTGCGTGCGTGCTGAGTCTGTGAATAAAGAAAACTGACATATTGTGCGCTTCGTCCTTTTTTTAAGGTACTGCTCAGACTTCGTGGGAGGTATACACAAGCGCTTTACTTAGGTAAGCGCGCTTTTCCTACGGCTAGCGACGTGGAATGACCTGCAGGTGATGACCGTAGAAAGCGTTCTGGAGGCAGTTTGCTATAGCGTGCACGCTATGGAAGAGGGTTCTGTCGAAGAAGATTGAGCCAAGCTTGCAGGGCCTTCATATTTTTGTGCGTCGAAGTTTCTCCGGAGACGTCCGGCTGCCGTGCTTTTGTCACCAGTGGCGTACCAACTCGTTCGCGAGTGGGGGGGCTGGCGTCGCTCACTCTGTCCGCCGTATATATATATATATATATTATATATATATATATTGAGCTGGTTGTGTATATGGTATTAGGTATAAGATTATAAATGACTACGAATTTATATACTAGGTGTCGTTCCTTGCCCTCCTACTTTTACCACATTGGGTGGGGGGTGGACGGTTAAGCGGTGAAGTGGCCCTTTACTCCTCCCCTCCGGTTCCTCCCAAGTAAATAGCCTACGTAAACTGTGTAAGCTCAAATTTTCCTTGAAAAAATGTGGGCGCATATAACGTTAAACTACCACGCATTGTTTCCTTCCGTATAGGTTACCTGTTAATGATTGGTCATATTTGTTATATGATTGTCATATTTGTATAGGTTACCTGTTAATGATTGGATCTTGCTCACAGCACCTGCTCGTAAAATGACGCCACAAATGACGCGTAAAGGCTGTTTCACATGCCGCGACTGTAGCGAAGAAAATCGCTCGGTTCGCTCTATTCGCTCTGTTCGCAACCGCCGCTAATGGCGGTTTCGTTTCACATGGACTGCGAATGATCTGTTATTTTCGCTTTGCGACTGGAGCGGCGCGCAAAGTTGCTTGCTGCCGTTGTTTGTGGCAGACACTGCATAATTTTCGATTGCAATGTAACAATCTGTGCATTGTGATATTCTTAACTTTTCATCACCGGTAGCGAAGAAAACGCGTGTCTTGTCATTTAAAAACACTTTTCAATCTAAATTCACTTGAGAATACGCAACAACGGCCATAACTAAAACAAACGTGCTGGCGCAATTTCGATGGCTCGGCAGGGTTGGCGCAATTTCGACGGGTCTCGACTGAAAAATCGCTCCGCCGCTGCGAACAGAGCGAAAAATTTCCAACATGTTGGTCGCTCGCCGCTGACCGCTGAGCGAGAGCGATCAGCCGCTTTTTTTCACTGCGAGCGAATTCGCAGCCTGAAAATCGCTCTGTTTTGTGTCATGTGAAACGGCCATAAGTGATCCACCGCGTAATTACCATGTACGCATGACTGCGTAAAAAATAATAATGAAATATTTTCAATACGGCGTGTTTTGTTTGTCATTGGTTCTTCGCTATTCGTAAAAAAATTTCAATGTGCTATAAAATCGCCTTCAAGTGTTACGCGACGTCACAAGTTTTCGAAAACTCGCGGCGTTAAAATGAAGTGTCAACAATAAGCAGCACATTATACTGTGCTGAACAATGACTCATTTATTTCTGAGCAGCCAGGCAGTGTCTCTTTCTGAACGTAATCTAAGAAGGCTGCCCGCCAATCACATTTGCAACGGCTGTTTATAGCAGCGGGCGAGATGGATTCATTTGTGTATGATAGACGCTTTCATTTGTAGTATAACGACGTTGAGCTGTTTTTGCGCGCGTACAACTCTCTGTGAACTCATCGTTGCTGACAAAGAGGTAGAGAGAGAAATAAAGAGTATTAGAAAGAGACACAATTCTTTTGCAGATAGGCATCCTTCTTAGTCCAGAAAACCGTGGACGTTGATTATCTCCCTGGTGAGGTAGATCACGTTACGGGGAAACTTGAAAGCTGGGCTTCTCAATGTACTCGAGTCCACTGCCTTGTTACAAGCCGCCACGATAGCTGCAGGCTACCATATGATAAGCCAAGTGAAGAAGGATAATCGGAGACTAAAGTGGGAATCTATTTTAGCTGTCCTGGCTATGCACAACAAAAATACTGGACAATTCTGCACACTCATCAACTCACAGCAGCTTGAATATAGAGCAGTGGCGATGCTATTCGTTTTCAAGGAAACTGAATTTCCTGAAAAAGGAGAGCGTTTGATCTGGCTATAAAACGTTTACTGGTTCCCGCCCATATTTACGTCGCGGATTACTTAACTTTCAGGCCAGGCAGGACCAAAATAAAATCATGCCAGATTGCTGTAATGTCATAGAGCCCCTGCTGATCGATAGCCTCATCTGCGATGCTCGAGCGCAAGACGCACAAGCATGAAATAGGGAGCCCGTACCGCAGGTAACTAGAGTGCGCGGTCATGGCACACGGAGACAGTCATCACAGCAGAATCGTAGGACAGATTTTATTACAAAATTACGTTATTGCTGCGTTCAAGTAAAACTTTGCCTGACTTGTTAGTTTCCCAGTCTGTAGCCGACAATAATCACTGTCGAAAGTGGGTGGGGGGGCTCCGCCCCCCCCAACATTTATTAGGGGGGGGGGGCTAGCGCCCCCCTTGCCCCCCCCGGTAGATACGCCTATGTTTGTCACATAGCATGGGATGCCACAGTCGAGAGGACTGGATAAGCTTGCCTGCTACAGCGCAACTACAAAGCACCTACTTCACTGCAACGTCGACTCGTCCTGCCCACGTATTCGGTGAAGACATTGCGTCGCTAAATTCGAGTTTTCAAGACCGTTATAATACTTACGCAATAACAGCGGCGGCATTTGTAAATTTATGGTATGTGTGCAGCGTGAACGTAGGTATTTAATGCGCAAAAGTTTAAAAAAATGTAGAAACAGTACGGTAAATATTTCGCGCACATTGATCCAGCAATGCCACAAACATCGCACACTAAATCGCGAAAATTTCCACTTGTGGTTTCGGATGGCCATTTCTCAAAATCCTTGCATGTGCCAACTCATTCGGCATAACATTCTGGTACTCCTGTGTGGTGCCTTTCTATACCGACAATGCCTGTGGTAATATAAAATGCATATTGGAGGACAAACGAGAATATCGCCAGAGTATGCAATAATTATAGTCGAGGCGGACATAAAAATTTGAATGATACTCACTTATCCCATCATTGATTCACATATCAATAACCACTTTTGTAGTTCTTTTCCGCATTCCCTCTGCTTAAAAGTGTGTTGTGCGCTTTCCGTAAAACTCTTTGTTTCCGAACAATTCTGTAGCAAGAATGAGGCTAACCGCTAAGCAGGATTTCACAGCAGACATAATTTTGACATGTCTGGAATATGGGGCCAGGAACCAGAAAAAAAGAAACATACGTATTGAGTTTGGGTTCAGTATCTACACGATTCATTTCCTTGCGGTTTTGTACTGGCTCGGTAATATAGGAACTATAAAGGTTTGCGAACCGGTTCGCAACACTGCCGGTTCTTAAACAGGTTCGGCACAGTACACAGCCTAGGGCACGTCAGATGGTGCTATTTACTTAAATGGGCTAGGCGCAAACACTTCCAGAAAGCGCTGCTCTGGGTGACTTCACTTGTGCACATAGGCGTGCGCATCAGGGGGACAGAGGGGGCGGCCATCCCCTCTAAACACCTAAGGGGGCGCAAAGTCTGCCTCATATCGTTACTCAGTAGTACTTGTACCGCCATTGTTTACAGAACAGGGTTAGGGCCACGCGAGATCTTGAAGTTAATGGCGGCCAAAAGTCCCTCATGTTGAATTTCAAGAATTGTATACTTCCCATCTTTGCTCCCGGAAAGCCACCGACCAAAGGCAGGCCATTGTCAGAGCACGTCATCGCTTCGTTTTCATCTTTTCATCCATAGTAAAGCTTGTTGTGTATTGAACTCAACCAATGGGGGGTTTGAGTCGCCCTCCTCCCCCCCCCCCCCCTAATTGAGAATCCTGTGCTTGTGCAGGCATGACTGGTATTTTTGTAATTTTTCATTCACTATCTTTAGTCTGCAGTCACGTCTTGTGCAGCGCATGTCACATCTGCAAGTTTTGTCAGAGGGAAGAAATCAGCCTGTTGGCAGATTGAAAATAGCCATCGATGTTTTTACACAAACACTAGTGAAAGTCATTGAAAAAGGCTACAGCCGTCATCAGCACGGCCATGTTACGACTACTGCGCTGCGTGGCAAGAGTAGCGGCATTCCAGCGCGCCCAACCTTGTGCTCGTTCTTGCCCACGTTCCTTTATACTGAGAATGGGTAAAAAAGGTAAACATAATACGAATGTTCGAAGATGGAAGTACAAAATAGGAATGTTTCAGGAAACCGACTGCCGAGTATCTATTAAAACGAAATAAAATGGAAAATATCGCTCAGTTCTCTTTGTAATTTTCATAATGTTCAAGGCTCATAATTTTTTCTAAGATTACGTGACATGAGTGCAATAATGATAAGTAAGAGCTGCGCATTACAAATGCCTCTAGTGTCGACCGCGGTGTTCGTTGCGTGAGATGCTGCAGCAATGTCCACCACTCATACGGAATGCAAACATGTTTAGACAGTTGAAATCACAGATTTTTATTTCCAACTCCAGGAAGTAAATTGACAGGATGCATAAAGGAAGGCATGCCGACGCAACGGCGCACATCTATTTTGCACAAGAAACCTCATTCCTGTGCTTGCCCAGAAAGCTGGTCGTCTTCGTTGTGGCAGTGTTCCGCGCAGGGCTGGCTCTTTTTTTTTTTGTCGGCTCGTGCTCAGGCACGTTCAGACAACGTCGGTTCCGGTTCAGTTGCGGATGAAATTCCCTTCAGGGTACGGTTCAGGGGCAAGTTGAATTCGACACTCCGTTTATGAACGACGCGCCTCAAATGATTTTGAATCACATTAACAACCGTTAGCTCTTCGAGATGTCCCTAAGGCATGGTACCCGATCTCTTTTTAGATGTGAAGCATCTTATGGCGGAGTTCAATCCGGTGGTGGTGGTGGTGTGCGGCGTGACCACCCTTACTGCGCATGCGCAAACCTTCTCCACTGCCCCTCTCCACTCCCTCTCTCCCCTTTCCCTCTACACATTACCTCTCCCCTTCCCTCTCCCCCTGCCTGCTCGCTTCTAGGAACTCTAACGGTGCCATGAACAAGCGAAAACACCCGGTTCTCCGTAACTGAAAGGCAACGGCAACGTAAGATACACAAGTGATTGCAATCGTACCGGTGAACAAGAAGGGCGCCTGTAGGGAAGTGGTGAAGCGTGAAGAAAAGCAGGTCATGTGGCATTCACACTGGTGTATGCAAAATTGGGGAAAGTGGGTGCTATTCTAGGTGCGATATATAAATATATATATATATATATATATATATATATATATATATATATATATATATATATATATATATATATATATATATATATATATATATATATATATATATATATATATATATATATATATATATATATATGCAAGGGTATCGATATCCTTCGTAACTAGGTGGGCGTGACTTCCAGCACTGATTGTCGCTGTGCATCTGTCCCTAGGCGCTGTGTGCAATATCTAGAGGAACGTCAAAAGGTTCAGGTAACTGCGTGCCTTGCACCGCTACGCCTTGTAACCAAGTGTAGCTCTTTAATTGCTATTGCATTTCGTATACTCTTTCAATGACTCTGTTCTCTTACAGCCGTCCTTCAGTTTAATGCAGCAGCAGTATTGCTCACCTGTCCATTTCTTTCTGGAATTCACCGATGCCCAGCCAACCAGCTCGACTTTCTCGCTTTCTAAAACCGAGACGCCATGTGCGCGTACGACAGCAAGTTAAGTAACTATGCAGACTTACTGCCGATGCAGGGGATAATGCACTGCGTTGCTGAACTCAAGGACGTCGGTACTATCCCAGCCGTTTCGGGGTCTTTTGTTATAGAACAAAATGTATAAATGACGGACTAGTCGAATTGGGGTTCACGTTATAGAACATAAGAATGGTACAAATATATCCGAAATCTCCTTATACGGCGTCCCCCATGCTTCGAATAATTTTTGGTGCGCCTAACTTAAATATTCAGTAGAGCTGTGTGTGCCTGTTGTGAAAATAAACGAAACTTTTCAAGTTGTCATTTCCATACCCTCTTGCTTTGCGCTGTATTTAATAATTCATGCAATACTACAAATACACGACGCGGCGAGGAAGCTTTGCGATTTTGCGTGAAGGAAGCTTCAGCTAAGTCGACGGCTGCACGAACTGAAGAGTGATCATTTTACAGCGAGACACATGCGCCTGCCATTGTGAGATCGCATTCATTCGGTATAACCTGGACAGGAAACCCGTCTACACTAAACCGTGTTGTCGCAACACGCGCCGTCTCGCCCTCACGCCCACCTGGAGACTGAGTGTGCTAAGGTCGAACGAGTCAGCAAACTCTGCAACACGTGTGAATCAGCTGTGTCTGACCTTTCAGTTTTCAACTTTGTGACTTGAAGGAAAGGGCGCTTAGCAATGAAACTCGCTGCGAAGGCGGAAAAGAAATGCTCTTTGCAGAATGGTGTAAGCCATGTGGCTGTAAAAACGCGCAGCTTGCAAGAAGCAGTACGATGTTCTTTCGAGTTCAAGAAAGAGAGTAGCAAAAGAGTGACGTCATACAATAGCGTTAGCCAACAATGAAGGGTATTTGCCCCACCACTTGGCTCCTACGGAGACAGCTACGCGTCGTCCCTAGATTAACAGCGGAACGATTCGTCTTTATACACATATATATATAAACCAATATTTCAGGAGGATACCCGGTGATGTCTTATGCACCAGTTGCAGATTTACGTGCCTGTACCTTTTATGTCGGGCAAAAGTGTCTCGTTTGCTTTGATATATGCGGTAGCGTCCCTTCGGTTGGTGCCATCGTAGAGTGCTATGGTAAAAGACGTTCCAGTGTGTTATTATTGCGGCAACTAATTAAGATTGATGGCGCATACATCGTCACATAACAGTTACCTGTGACAACTAGCTGCAGTCCAGCAGAGTCGCAATAGTTGTTATCAAGTAATTTGCTTATAAGAGTACTAATGTCAGCTGAACACGGTTCCTCCGTCGTCTTAGCAATAGTATATTTTTAACACTGTTTTCGCACCTCTTTTTGTGTGTATTGAACGGTTTGTGTTGCGTGCTGCTGCTGATTATACTGGTTTTGCGAGAACACAAGATATCTGCGATGTTGTCACAATTCAGAGGCCTACACGCACAATAACACTCGACTAGTTTTTGTAGAAGCACATTCGCGACTTTTCCAGAAACGAGGCAATCTGCGACGGTCGGCGAGTTAAGTTCAAGATGCGACATCAGGCGTGAACTGTATTTTCAATGTGTCACGCAGCATGGGCCGGACAGCGTTCACAGCTGGTTCACGGCGGGCGCCTGTGCCTTGTCAGCCTTCTTCGCACTGGCCCCGTTGCGAGCCTTCGGCGTCCTCTTCGTGGCCATCATGCAGGAGTTCGGCGCCAACAGGGAGGAGGCCTCGTGGACCATCATGCTGCTGGGCGGTGCAAGGGTGCTGTCGGGTGAGTGTATGCCCTCTTCACTGAATGCAGGTCGTGCACTATGCACTAGAAATAGTTCGGGAAAAAATACATGTAAGGTACTTATACAGACTCACATACACACGCGCACAAACAGTCTAAACCAAGTGAACCACGGACAAGAAATCGCTAAGTGAAGCAGTGTGCGGTTTTAATATATTTTGGGCCGCACACTAGGTATGTTAAGTGAAATCACGCCGACACCAGGCGTACCGGAACAAACAGAAAGAACCTGTTTACATTGGTCGTAGCTAGTTGGTATATTAAATCTTCATGACTGTACGCAGTTACGTAAATAGAGATAAATTGTGGCTTTCATGGTAACGGCATATATATCAATTGCTCGAAATAAAGCGCATTACTCTAAATGATGCCTTAAGGGTATCGTGTGTAGGCTTCCTGGTATTGAACGCTGGCCTAATAGAGCCATGTAAGTAACAGGGTAAGTAGAATAGACGCAGTGCGTCTGTACTCACTTCATCTTAGCGGCCTAGCACACACACAAAAAAAAAAAATCCGGCAGAACTCATGCACTGTGGGAATCAATGTAATGCGAAGCAGCCAGCAAAGAGCTGCATGCATCACCTTGTTTGTCTTTGAGGCAAATAAAGTCATTCATGTCATGACGTCTAGTGCACTATATATCGCATGCTTGTCATGCATGCATGCGTGTATGCACAATCTGGTATATACAACCATGCTAATGAAACGTATATTCCGGTATATACAATGCATGACCTTTCATTTATCTTCGTCACGCACTGATGCCATGCCATACCAATTTTGCGCATACCCACTTAACAGAACCGCGGGAAGAGACACAAGACAATGTCATGTAAATCATGCCATACATTACATGAATGTCATGATTTGCATGTTAGGACGTGTCATTTATGTTCGTCGTGCAGTCACGCAATACCAATTTGGGTGTATATCGAGCAAGCGAGACGGCCGCGAGGTCACCATGAGCGTTGCATGTAAAACATGCTGCACATGAAATGCATGTCATGATTGTCATGTTACCACCCGCCATTTATGTTTGTCGTAAAGTCACGTCATGCAATACCAATATTGGTGTATATATCAAGCAAGCGAAACTGCCGCAAGCGACCCATGCGTGTGGCATGTAAATCATGCCCTACGTGATACGCAAGTCATGATTTTCATGTTACCACCTGTCATTTAGGTTCACCATACAGTCGCGTAACGCATTGCCAATATTGGTGTATATCAAGCTAGCGAAACGGCCACGAGCGCACCATGAGCGTCGCATGTAAATTATGCTCTACATGCAATGTATGCCATGATTGTCGTGTTATTGCTCCTAATTTATGTTCGTCGTACATTCACATAACAAAATACCAGGTTTATTTTATATCAAGCAAGCGAAACGGCCGCGCGTGCACCATGAGCGTCTCATGTAAATCATGCCCTACATGACACGCATGTCATGATTTTCATGTTACCACCTGCCACCTATGTTCGTCATACAATCATGTCGCGCAATACGAATTTCGGTGTATATCAAGCCAGCGAACCGGCCGCGAGCGCACCATGAGCGTGGCATGTAAATCATGCTGTACATTAAATGCATGTTACCACCCGTCACCTATGTTCGCCATGCGCTCTTGTCACTCCCTACCAATTTTGGTGCATATCAGTGTAACGAAACGGCCGCAAGAGCACGAAGACCATGGCATGTAAATCATGCTGTACATTACAAGCGTGTCATGATCTTCATGTTATGACCTGTTACTTATGTTCGCCATGTAGTCATGTTATGCAATGCCAATTTTGGTACACATCCCACTAACGAAACGGCCAGCAGAGCACAAAGTCGTAGGCGGATAGATAGATAGATAGATAGATAGATAGATAGATAGATAGATAGATAGATAGATAGATAGATAGATAGATAGATAGATAGATAGATAGATAGATAGATAGATAGATAGATAGATAGATAGATAGATAGATAGATAGATAGATAGATAGATAGATAGATAGATAGAAAGTAGCAGAAGTTCGCTAAGAAATGTTTAGCATTAAAAAAAATTGCAGGACGTTTGAGCTTCGCCTTCAAGAGTAAAACGCGGTAGCCTAATCGAGCATCCTGCGCATCGCCTTCCCAATCGCTAGGCTGACTTCGCTTCTCGGTGGACACCTGGACCGTGCCGCAAGTGAAGAAATGCCTGCGCGGGTTGGCCGTTTCAAACCATCCTAGAATGCCTATACTGCAAGTACAGTTGCCAAGGGCCCACTTCGCCTTAATTCTTCCTTTTGCGAAATGGCTAAGTACCCACCACGCGTCCATAAGGCATCAGACGCACCTGCGCAGCTTCGCACTTTGTTGATGCTGTTGCTGCGGCTGCTGATGATTAATTATTCTTGAGCGCTTTGTTGTAGTTCGGCCTTTACACTACCCACTCGATGCCCAATTCATATATGTTCTGATATCTGGTGCGATTCTACGCTTCTGACTTGCAGTATTACGTGAGTTAAGTAGACTCCTCGGACTACATGATATTCGTATAGGGTTTTTACAGCGAAAGCTGTTATGAGATCATTTCACCGGCCGTTTTTGGCGCCGTAGTTGTCCGTCGCAGCCGCCGCCGCCGGTGTCCGTAACCAGTATCGCTCGAAATAAGAAAAAAACGAAATAAGAAAAAAATTCCAGGATGGAACGAGGTTCGAACCCGGGCCCTCTGCGTGGGAGCCCAGTATTCAACCTCTGAGCCATGCCGATTCTTGAAACTGCTTTGCAAAAAGGTCCTATACAGGCTTCATGTCGGGAAGGAACAACATTACCATATGCAATATAGCGTGGTAGAAGAGTAAAATAAGCACCAAGCGTCGCACAACGCGAATTCTGTAACCAGGCGTCACACAATGCGAATTGCGCTACGAGTAGGTTGTTGAATGCTTCCTACCCATTACAAAGGGCTCTGCCATAATTCTTCATCGTGATCAGGCACAGCATCAATAAAGTGCGCATAATACCTTACATGCATTTAGCAGGTACCAACGCTCTCCGTAGAATGACGAAAAATGGCACAGTGCTTGCTGCCCTACTTCTCAAAAATTACAATGATTTATAGCGTAGTGGGGTCCTCGCAAGTGCACTCGTATTGGTTGCCAAGGAAGCCCATAAGCGCATGATCCATTTCCTCGGGGTCTCAGTAAAATTACAATGATTTATAGCCTAGTGGGTTCCTCGCAAGTGCACTTGTATTGGTTGCCAAGGAAGCCCATAAGCGCATGATCCATTTCCTCGGGGTCTCAGTAAGGTTTTTCACCCCCCCCCCCCGTCTCTCTCCCATGTCAACGTATGTTATACAGCATGACGGGAGAGGGAAATAGCGACTGGGCGTCACCCAATGCAAAAACATAACTGGTGGGCTGTTTAAAGCTTCCAACCCATTACAAAGAGCTGAGCCATAATTCTTCATCGTCATTAGTCGTCGCGTCAACAAAGTTCACATACTGAATTACAGACGTGTAGCTGGTGCCTCGCTTCTCCGCAGAATGACAAATAATGGCTTAAGAGGTGCTTCCCAACTTCACAAAAATTGTGATTTATGGCGTAGTGGGTACCTTTCTAGTGTACTTGTATTGTAGCCCCAAGAGAGCTTACAACGGGCTCTAGAAACGCAGCTCTTCCCGCTTTCGCTGTGACTGTGCTGCGGTTTCAGCGCAGGCCTGGCGTTTTTTTTTTTTGCCGAAAAAGTTTCAAGCACTGCAGTTGCTCTGTAGTACAGCAGCCTGCCATGCAGAGGGCCTGGGGTTGATTTCCACTCCCACCTAAGATTTTCTTATTGATTTATTTGCATATATCTCAAATTTTCGCTCACAGACAACGCTGATTTGTCGCTAACTAGCGACGCCGACGCCATCGCCGACATTGATATCGGAATTTCTGTGAAACGAGCTCTTTAACGCTATCGCTTTAAAAGGTCGAAGCAATGAAAACTCGGCGGATCCCACGCCACGCGTTGTGGGAATCGATTTCATGCGAAGCAGTCGGCGAGTACTTATGGCTTCGAGCCAAGCGTAACGAGGTAGATCGACGTGTTTTTGTAAGTGTAGTAGTTCTGTGCACATCGTGGGCTTACCAGGCACGTCGACAACACTGGCGTTTAAAGGGTAACTTATGGCGCGACGTAACGTCAGCCCTCACGTTAGAGTACATACGTGAGTATTATCCAAACTAAGTAGTCTTTATCGTGCAATCATGTGAATATCATACATAACTTTTGATAATGCATTCCTCCGGGGTTGAGCAATTCTTCAATATTGCTTGCTGAGAGAGAGAGAATTAAACTTTATTGAGGGACCAGGCGCGCGTGCTCTTCGCCCAGAGGTGGGTGACTTCCTCATTCCAGGTAGCCATGGCTTGCAGCTGACGCTCGAGCCCTGTCCACCAACTTGCTGAATCACATGTATAAAAATGTAATGTTTATTAGACTGCTATAAAAGCAGGGTCAACAATGGTACCACATACGTTAATCTGATATGACACCTGCATCGTAGGAGTGCATATGTAGTGTTCATTGTTTTCTTGTAAAATTAGATAGCCAGCACCACATCCACAATTGACGTTGCACCGACATTGCACCTGCATAGGCTGTTTTTCCAAACCAGTTTTTAGACCTGGCGTGACTCTATGGTAGAATACCTGATTACCACGCAGAATGCTGGGGTTCCATTCCTGCTTGGATCCTAATTTTTATTCTTTCCATTTGTCGCGTCAACGCTGCCGATGTCGGTTTTCCTTAACGATCTCGCATCTAAATTACCAATGTCTGTACTCAACGTTTCTGGGTAGATATAAACTGTCAATCACGTGCAGCGCATACCCGGACACCGCGGCCCGTGGTAAATGGATATGTGCCACATGTGTCTAGAGGAAAGGGTTCAACGACGGACAGGATTTTCACGTTATTCATGTCATGACCCGACAGCCATATTCGTCAAATCCTTGTACCCTCCTATGCCAATTTTAGTCTACACCAAGTTAAGGAGGCGACCATGAGAGCACCCAGATGTGGGCGGCTAGATAGATAGATAGATAGATAGATAGATAGATAGATAGATAGATAGATAGATAGATAGATAGATAGATAGATAGATAGATAGATAGATAGATAGATAGATAGATAGATAGATAGATAGATAGATAGATAGATAGATAGATAGATAGATAGATAGATAGATAGATAGATAGATAGATAGATAGATAGATAGATAGATAGATAGATAGATAGATAGAAACACTCAAAGTGCCAAAGGTTCGCTAAGAAATGTTTCGCATTTAAAATGGGCCGAGTGTTTGTATGCAATTCATCGATTTTTCTTGCTCTCTATTCGGGTAATAAGCTTGAAATACTTTAGCATCACTACGATGAAATGCTCATGTGTGCCACACGCGAGTTCTTGTGCGCGCGTGTGTGTTCCTGTTGGGGTGTTTGACAGCGAACTTCGCGCGTTGCACCCCGCAGGTCTGCTGGCCGGTCCCCTTGCGCATCGTTTCACGACGAGGCCGGTCATCCTCTTGGGCAGTGTCATTTCGGCTGGAGGAGTCATGCTGGCCTACTTTGCCACTAACATGTGGAGCCTACACCTCACGCTAGGTATTGTTCACGGTGAGTATGAATACCGCGGTGGGCCGGTGATATCGTAGCTTTCGTCCCTCCAGCGAGCACTCTTGAAAATCGAAACCTAAACAGTCGTAGTGATCGCCATGAAGGAAATGGCGCTGGTTCACTAAGAAAGGCTTCGATATTTTCACTGTTTAATTGGTGGTCCATGATGAGAAAGGGTGGAAAGTCTTTTTGACATATGAATAGATAATTTTCGTATGATTATCCGAATGGTTTGAGATAAGCAAATTGAAGAATTAGTAGCGTCCTCATATTCACGCAATTCCTTAGTATTGCTTTCAACAAAATAACTTACAACAATAAAGCGTTTAAACAACTTCAATAATATGTGGATGCAGCAGACATTTAATCACGGATGATTCTTATACATATTGTCTTCAGGGTTAAAAAGATGTAGAAGAATGTACCGACCTCGCTTCTGGGAGGCTAAAGATGACATTGACTTTCTTTGTGCAAAATCGTAATGCTCCGAAAATGTTGGTTTTGTTACCGTTTTTCTATGAAATAATACATGAGCACGAGCAATAATGCAATAACGCACCGCTGCCATGGTTCGCATTCATGGATGATCTATTTTGCTAGAATTTTCATAAGAACACGTGAGCAACTGTTAACACGTGCTGGTATAGAGTGTGACAGAAGCAACCACAATTCAACCAACAAGCAGTTCGGAGGAAGGAAAAGCCTCGTGAATTTTGCTTCTTGAGGCTGCACTGTGCAGAGTGAGCGAGCAGAGTATCACGTTGGGCATGTTCTTGCACAGTTCAACTAAATATTTTTGGACGAAACTGAGAACCAAGAAAGCCACGAGAAGACAGAGTAGGACGCGTCCTATCCCGCCTTCATGTGTTTTCTTTGTTTTTCTTTTTTGCCTTGATTCTCAGTTTTCGCCACAAATCTGTCGTTAAAATCGAACGAGAAAGGCGTACAATTGGGGTCGCCTTCTTAACTATTCTGATTTACTATAACTATGCCATAAAGCGTATCTGCGCTAATGTTTACCGAATCGAATGCTTTAAATTTATCTGATATTGTCTGCCAGCTGTTATATTCTTTAAGAGAACTTTCTGCTGTGCTAGTTCGTTCATTCTTGGGCAAAATCGTTAGGATGCAACCTAAGGTGAAAAATTCGGAAGACGTAAAACGTTATTTCCTGTCCTGGAGTCTTCGCCTTGGGTTGCGCTGTGACCATTCATATTCACTAACTCCGCGTGAAATGTGAACAAGTCTCTGAAGAGAACAAAGAAGGCGCAAACTCGGCGTTGTGTCGTTGTCTTCTCGTTCAGTCTGCGTACCTTGTTTGGGTTGTAGCTGCAGTAATGCAATGCCAACCATCCAGTCTCTTCTGCTGGCATATTTAATAGTAGTAGCTAGAGCAAAGAGCAGTTCATGCATAACGAACATTATTTTGCATTTTAATCTCGTAAAGGAAAGGGTATACAAGAACTGTGTCAGCTTATTATTGTATTGTGCTTAGCATTACACTGACCTGAAGGAACAAAAAGTGTACAGACGTGGCGCAAACTCGCTTTGTACTCTTAGAGTACACATTTATATATACAGTTAAAACTCGATCTAACGAAACACGATTTGCGAAGTTCCCGATCTAACGAAGAAATTTTCATCCCCAGGCAAATGGCCATAGGGATCAGTGTTGTCATCAATCAGAATTAACGAACTAATTTAGCCACCAAACCTGTTTTAAGGATGTTTTTCGTGAAATACCTGAATGAAAAAGCAGTGATTTCCTTCTAATTTTGACAGAGACGAGTTTTTCATCGGACGTGCACTCTCATGCTATCGCGAAGTGCCATAGTTACGGCCCTAGCTTTGCTTTGACGAGGTTGCACGCCGCGCCAATGCACGGAGCAAAGGACTCGGCAGGCGTTCTTACGTACCGCGTGGTGCTAAAGGCGGCGGTGGTTGCTTTGGTTATTTCATGGTTGATGCGACGAATAGCCGTGACCATCGCCTCCCACCTTTCTCTCTTGGCCTGCTCACACAGTCACTGCATATTGGCCGCGAGATTGAGCGGGGTCGCCGCCTAGCGGCTTCTGGCTGAACCGCGCCTAGTGTGGATTGCTCCATATGCGTCGTCTGCTAGCCCCGTTGTGTTTGCATGTGCGCATACGTCATGCATATGCTCAAAAGGCGGTTTGTTCCGTTGCATCAGTGCAACTTTAACAGCTCGTACGTATGCCTAACACGATGTAAAGAAGCATTTGGCCTTCATCGGCTGTATATGTACTGTAATAAGATCAGAGAGTGCACTTGTCGAGAGTGCTGTGTGTGGTCGTCGTACCCTCCGTAAACGAGAGTCATTTCAGTGCAGGTGCCGCTCTGTGGTTCAAGCGCATTGCAAAGTGCACTTGGCGTTGCCCTAAAGATGAGAAGTATTAAATCTCATGTGAATATAGCCTTTAAGCCGCGCGGTGGTAAAAAAAAGGCTCGCATGTACTTAAGCGTTGTGGTTAGGTGTTGTTTATACGTTACGCGACGAGCTTTAGTTGTCTACAGTCCTGGTCTCACTAGAGAGAAATATTTCTGTTAAGTCACGCCTGACACTTCTCTACTTAAATTGGCCCCTAAAAAGAACAGAAAATCAAATGACATGGAAATCGCTAAAGTGAGTTGCCTTGCGCAATTTTAACTTGTGACAAAATATATACAAAAACACCCTTGTACGATGTGAGGTGTAAGGTGCGCGTTAAAGAGCGCTGATGGTCAAAATTAATCCAAACGGCGTTGTCTACATTTATGTCGTAGTAATTTCACGCGAAGCCACAAAATTTTTTCTTTACATTATCGTGAGCGTTTGTGTTGCGTTGTTTTAGATTGACGGAAGGCAGCGGACATTATTCGTATGAAAAAACGTACTTTGGTCCCGTAAAATAACCGGTCCTTTGTTCCATTACTCTCGTGCAAGTAAGGAATCGAAGAAATTTCCGTGCTGTACAGTTACCTTTGCGTACTGTTGCTGGAATAAAAACCAGCGTGTGCGTGTTAAACGTCTCCGTAGCGCTAAAGCGCTGTCAGCCATGTAGCTTTCCTCAGCAAACCTATCAACTGTCCTAAATTTCATGGAGAACTGAATAAGAAATGCGAATGAATATTTGACCACGCAGTGCACAATGTGCTATTTCAACTCATCGTGCAGGAATACGGGCTTTCTTTTTGTTGAGGGGAATCCAAATGAACAAGAAGTAAATAGTTAACTCAGTCGCGCTATACAGCAGTGCGTAGTAGGTGGACAACAAGCTGAACATGTACAAATAAAACAACAAGAACACGTCACCCATTGCGAAAACGCCGACTGTCGCCGAAGGCGAGCAACCCGTTCGTTGGCAGAATGCGCTTCTTTCACAAGTTAATTGTAAGGTTCGGCGAGCTTCGTGCATTAATTCGGGGATGAGGAGCGCACATATTACCACAAAGCTGCAGTCAACGCATTTTGTTTTCCGGAAATCGGGTCACATCGCTCACAACGAAGCGCTGTTGTGCACGTTTGTATACGCGCCGACAACCGCCTATCCACACTAGCGCGGCGACGGTGCTGCCACCTGTAGCCCGATATCGCGGTGAATAGGTACGCGGTCATAACTCCGCGTGACCAGTGGCGTAGCCAGTGGGTACCACACCGGGCCCGTGCCCCCCCTCCCCCCCCGAAAAGTTTCTACCATGGAATACGGAGAAGAAATTTCTGCCTACGCCACTGCATTTCAGACGCGCAGGCATGGGTTGCGGACGGAAACAATGCCGTGGTAGCTTTTGGGTGCCTCTTTGTTACAAGTTTAGATTTCGAAGAACCAAATAATTCTTTTCTCGATATTACGAAATTCCCGATTTAACGAAATAATTCGAGCATCCTCAACACTTCGTTAGATCAAGTTTCAACTGTATAGTGATTGTGTCTTTTTGTGTGTGTTGGGAAGGGAAGTGAAACGTAAACTGCATGGAGTTAATGTACTGACCCTAGAGGAAAAACTGGGCCGCAAGACCGCTAACCAAATGAACGCTGACATCTTGGAACGTTGTCATTGATGCCATTACATTTCTTTAAAGGTGCGCTAAAATTAGCCTGAAACGACGCTCACAATACTCGCCATATCAATCCTAAAGAAGCATTTGCACAATTAAAAACGTGCGGATATTGTTTTGTGTTTATTTGAATACTTTTACGAAAGAATACAACGGTTATTTATGCAACTCACTGTGCGTGGAAAGGAGCGTTTGGAGGCTGGTTTACTAGATGGCGCCAGCATATCAACAGCGACCTGTGGAACACCATTTGATCCGCGACCTATGGAAAATGGTTCACGTGCCGGGCCTGACGTTTAGAAACGCGGTTGCGTGTATATCGTCAACGATACGAGAGTGGCTCGAGCGTCAACAAAGAGTGGTCGGCCGTGTGGCGCTCGGTGGCTGTGGTCGAGTTGCCAACAAGGCGCTACAGGAAGATGTCGGATGGTCGAGCTTTGAAGCGCGGGAAGCCACCAGCAAGACTGCCTACCGGGGTCGTCTCATGCTAATGCGACGCCTTCGGTGGGCGCGCCGCGTGTTAAATCATCTTTTGGGCAACATGCATGAGGACTGGACACGACGAATCTACCAGGTGGAGAAAAAGTATGGCTTCTTTGCAGAAGCCATTTCTACTGAAACTGCGGCTAAGTGGGCAGTCGAGGTCCGCCTGCGAGTCAGGGAAGCAGAAGACACCCGATGGAGAAAGGCTATGGAGGCTAGGTCCACTCTCGAGTGCTACAGAAAACATAAGAAGAGCATCAGTGCGTCGCGCTTCTACGATAGCAGTATTGGTAGCAGCTTCCTGTTCGAGGCGAGAGCTGGGGCTCTTCGCACTCTTGAGTACCGCAGTAGGTTCGACGACGATGTCGTCAGCAGCCTGTGCAGAGTTTGCGGTGAAGAGACTGAGACGCAAGAACACCCCGTTCTTCGATGCAGGGATCTCCCAACTGCTCCGGAACCCTCCCACAGGCGCTGGGGTTTCAATTGCTTAATGAAGATGGCAGTAGTGACGGGGGGGGGGGGGGGTAGACGATACGCGGTGGCAGTCGCGAACAGGCATCTTTCTTAGTGGTGGGAAACTACACTACGGTCTTAGGACCTAGGCTGCTATGTGCGCGTCTCCTGTCTTTGTCGAGTGTTTTTTATTCTGTTTTTTTCTCGAGGCCAGGACACTGAGGATTTTCCCTCGTTACAAACGGGTAGGCCGCGAACACATCATCATCAACCCTCGAGAGCGCGTGAGTGTGCGCTCGTGGCCGATTGCGCGGGTTTGCGCGTCGTGTTAAAGCCCCTGAAACTTCGTTTACGTCGTGTATATTGTGGTTGTCATAGTTTCCCGCCTTGTGCGTTTTCTGCCGTCACCTACCAACAACTCGACTTCATGTGACAGCCTTTCTTTTCTTTCAAGCTGAAGACATCAGTGCAAACCAAGACGGAGGGCAAAGAAGAGATGAATCAAGAACTGAAAGTTATATAGCAATTGGCGCAACCTAAGTCTTTTTTTTTTTAGTCTGTTCAACGGCGATAAAACTTCGTATTCGCCGCTGCATGCTGCAATCGACATTTCTCTGCTTTATGGCTCTCTACGCTGAAGTACGGCAGCAATGAGCTAAAAAAGAATGTGGATACAGGTGTCGCGTCATTGCAAGTCGAAGCACCGCGCAACCTCGGCCTACGCTCTTTGCTTCGAGCTGCGAATCCGTCGAGTAGCCCTTGTGCCAGGGAACGGAGAAACTCTATTTGTTATGCATTATCGGTAAGGCGCGCCTACTAAAACCATGCACAAACAAGTGGAAATTTTAACCGTTATCAATCGGGCCAGCTGCACAGACAACGCTACACTAACACACGGCTTCACGCATCAAAATACAGCAGATGTTCCCTGACATAGCGCCAACAGAGCACAGCTGGCTTATATTGGTAGATTAAAAGTGATTACTACCGTTAAATATAGCGAGCGTACTTCTCTTCTGACAACGTTCGTTTTGTTCCATCATGGCGCAATCCATGCGGTTATAGTTTTTAATGCATGGGCCTTATGGGGAGCTTTTCCTCTAGAGTCAGTATATTAACTCGATGGTAAACTGTGACAAGGTCGCGACAGGCGATGACGCCGTGGGCTGTAACGGCGGTTACTTACACTCATTGGCTCTGGCAAACTCCGCCTCATCATCAATGAGCGTGATGGACAAAGTGCCTACGCACTTCTACGCACCTCTAATCAGGTCTCGGGCAAAGTGCTTGCTATAGCCAGGAAATTAGACGAAGAAATTCGGGGGTGTTTAGCACTCTTTGAGAATGTGAAGGAGAAAGCCTGCTCGGACCTTCTGTTCATCTGTTGTTGAACTTTCTGCTGGTGGACTGAACCTTATGACCAACACTCTGCTGATGTGCAGTTGAAGTTTACGTCCAACTTAGCGCTGCTCTTATGTCGAGCTTTGTGGCGGCATTTATGTCAGAATATATACTGAAACTTTGTTAAACTTTCTGTTAGGCTTCCAAAGAACTGCCCATTCACGATCATATACATTCTGCTGACATTGAAGAAAGGGTATACTGATGTCTGTAAAACGTTCAAGCACTGTTAACTTTATCTTCTGCCCGATTCATGTGGGACTAAGATCACGTGCATTAAAGTGCGTACGCTCTCAAACAACTTTTTTCTAAAGCTGCAATGAACTCAAACCACGCAATGTGTATTGCTTCAAAAGGTGGCTGAGGTTTAACGCTTGTAAGCCTAGCAATCATGAACGAAAGACATATTTGGATTGGTTCTGTAAAGACTATTGACACAGGCGGCGGCTGCAGTAGCTTCGACCTTGGCTCGCTTCCGCGCTTTTCAAGCTTCTGTAAAACACTCTAATTTGGATTCCATTTCCTTCAGTACTTCAGCAGGCAACTTCGCTTAAGATTTCATAGCCTGCCGTCAGTCTATATCTACGTGGTGACTGGATTAAGCCTGTCTCATGCGCTGAAGCTCACGCACAGACCACCAAGTGCCGGCGAAGCAGCCGTTAAACATTCGCTTAATCACATGGTACCGCAGCAGCGAGCTCCGAGCGCGCGCAGATGGGACGCCTCTCCGCAGCGGATCACGTGGCGTGACATGAAGCGAGAGGGACGCAGGGGCGAAACAACAGGAGCTGTGGCTCTAGTGTCCGAGCTGGCGCAGAGCCAAGAGTTTTCTGGTATTTCCCTGGCCCGTGCCTCGAGCCATGAGGCTCCTATTTTTTTTTTTTTTTTTTTGCCAAGGCCGGCCGGACGCGCCTGTTCTTCACTTGGTTTCGGTTGATTCTACATAAGTGTAGCTCACGCAGGAAATGTAAAGGAAATGTAGTTGCCGCAAATGTTTTTTTAAAGAAGGAGAAGTTAGCCTATAATGTCGTTTTTCTGTATTTGTACAGAACTTTCTTAACTGCGCTGTGAAAAATGCAGGCCTCGGGCAGCGCAACTCCTCGCTGGGCTCCGGAAAAAAAAAAGAGCGCACCTATACCACCATCCGTAGTTAAAAAATTAGCTAATACCATGAGAATTGTGGCGCATTTGCGATACTCATTGATGGGTCGCTTCTTTTGGCAGGTTTTGGCTCTGGCATTGTGTACGCTATGAACCCTGTGCTGATCAGCGAACACTTTGTGAAGTACCAGACGATGGCTACGGGTGTGTGCTTTGCCGGCTCCACGCTGGGCAGCTTCGTCTTCCCCAAGCTCATCGAGACGCTCATCGCTTGGTACGGTTTCCAAGAAGCAATGCTGCTGTTCGGCGCAATTATCTTGAATGCGGCTGCCTTCAGCCTCTTCCTCCGTCAACCCCGCTGGCTCAAGCGATGCGATA
This sequence comes from Rhipicephalus sanguineus, assembly GCF_013339695.2. NCBI lineage: Eukaryota > Metazoa > Arthropoda > Arachnida > Ixodida > Ixodidae > Rhipicephalus > Rhipicephalus sanguineus. The sequence goes on from NC_051179.1 coordinate 208,897,441, forward strand.
CGTCGGTGGAGTCACTCATCACTGTGGATAGCACTGACGAGAAGTCATCGGCGAGGTTACCCTACGTCATTCCAGTGAATCTGGACGGCGGTAAGATAATGCTCTTTGAATGGTGCTTTTTAATATTTAATTCAAGCAATGAAGACATAATTTGTATGTCCCACTATGTCATCAAAATTAGCACTCGCCGTAGACTGACTCAACGTGGAAAAATACGCGCAGACAATCAGCTCACTCACTTACTTAAAAAGGCCACGACACTGATGTTGGGACTTGAATTCTGCATGGCACGTTAGCCCTTCAGCGTTTCACAACAGGCTGGTGAAATTTGAGTGCATCTCCTGTTGTATGAAATTTACATTCAAAACTCTCAACGTCGCGGTTGCGCTGTAAGCATTCTGCAAAAAATGAGCCGCGACCATCTGAACCAACAATTCCGAAAAGGGCTCCCTCAAATACAGGAAGCAAGCCTCGGAGTCAAGCCTCTTTTGCACAGGGAACATAGGAAGTAATTGCGACCGCAAGACATATGTCATCACCGCCTATTGCGGGTGCATTTAAAAGGCGACGGTCTTGCTTTGCCGTCAGATCCCAGATCATGCGGAGAAGCACGTCTAGTGCGGTATGAGACTGTTTAAGAAAAAACGACACCACAGAAAATCAGCATAAAAAATGATAATAAGCTTCTAACACTGCGCCGCATTACCTTGTTAATGTTTAGTCAGCAACACCACAATCACGAAATATTATCCGTAGGTAATTATCGCTTGTACGTGGGAATTGAAACGAGTATTCATTCAATGTTGAAGCCTGTGCTACCGCCCAGCTTTTTTTCCCCAAGGGCAACGATTCTTCTAAATATGGCCAACGAGCTTTTCTGTTCCCACAGTTTCGTTTTCATGTTGTCCTACTGTCGGAACGATAGCTAGAGTGCACACAGCTGTGGGCCCACAGATTACCCTCCAACCACTCTGCCTGCTTCTCTCTTATAAGAGCTAGCATGGCCATCAAAAGACAATGTCACCCTTTCGAGGCGATGAAATGGATCTTTAGCATTTTTGCGCACAGAAAAGGGACAAAGAAGAGAAATACGACGACGAGCGCTTTCTAGCAACCGGTTTATCTTTAATTTTTCGAAAATATTCTCTCATGAACCCCCAGATCTGCCCGGTCCAGTCAACAGAAATCAGCGAATATTTTCGGAAAAAGTAAACCAGTGTTTAAAAATCGCTCGTCCTTGTATTGCTTTTCTTTGTCCTCTGTGTTTCTTTGAGCAAAAGACGCAAAGATAAGTTCGTTGCAACTAAGCCGATTTGAAGCAATGATTCAAAGAAATTCGTCCTTTAAAAACTTTTTTTGTTCCTCTGCACAGAATCCAAGGATCCCGAAGCGAGACCGGGTTTTGACCAAGCCATTGCAGTCGTGCAGAAACGCCGCAGAAACATCTCCCTGCTGTGCGGTTTGGACGTGTTGCGGATTCCCATGTTATATCTAGTCATGTTCTCCTCCGTCGCCTTCAACCTAGGCTACGATTGCTACAACTCGCTCCTAGTCGACTTTGCCGTCGACAGAGGAATAGCTCAGAGCAGCGCAGTCACAATGACGTCCCTCAGCTCCCTCGCCGACCTCGTAGGCCGGTTGGGGCTGCCCGTCCTTGCCGACCGACGGCTGCTCACCAGGCGTACACTGATGGCCATGGTGTTGGCCTTAGTCGGACTCATGTACGTGCTTATGCCCCAGTGCACGGGGTACGGGTCCTTGTTCGCGCTGGCCGCGGCTGTCGCCTTCCTGCTGGGCAGTGGCGTCGTCCTGTTTCCCGTGATACTCGTCGACTGTGTCGGGCTCGACCGAATCGCCATGGCAACGGGCCTGCTAACAGCTCTGTCGGCCACGTTCTCCTTCGCCAAGCCCTCTCTTATAGGTAAGGCAGTCCTGAAACAATGCTCGACAATTTGCACTTTCCGCTTCTCTTACATTCTGGTGGGCGAGCATAACTGAAAGCACATGCACCGACGTCTTCTGGAGCATGACATTTTCTATGCTACGGCGCATCCAGGAAAACAAGTCGAGTTAAAAGGGTTATGGGCATTTATAGGATTGCATACAGAATGTCGTCAACCAGCCTTCTTGCACTCTTGTGGCGAATTGGATTACAGTTTCTCTTGGAGAATACAACTTGCTTGATATACTGTCCTTCCCTGGTTCATGTCGGTATAGCTGTATTCCGGTCCCCTCGTGGACCTAACCTGGATACTTCGGCGTTTATTGTGGACAAATAAGTGGTATTTTATCTCTTTCTCTCCATCGACCGAAAAGTTTACTGCATGTAAAATCTCTTGAACATATCGGCGAAAAATATGAGGGGAAAAAATTGGCGAAGCTTGCATTAAGCCGCGCAAGGCTTGAAACAGCGAAACTGGACGATTCTGAAGACTAATCTGGTTGCTTCTAGGTTGTTTCTAGGCCTTAGTTAGGTGATGCAGGTTCTAGGTTGCTTCTAGGTTGTTGCTAGGCTTTAGCTAGGTGATGCTAGGTTCTTTCTAGGTTGATTCTCAGCGCAGAAAGGTTCGAGTTAAACCATAGACAGTCACAGACACATGGTTGTCCAAACTCCATAACCAGAAACTCGCGCTGAAACCAAGCGTTCGTTCATCTCATAGATCTACGGGCACGTCTTCGTTTGCGTAGGCTTTTCATCGCGTCGGGGTCTTCTCGCAGCCGCCGTTGCCTTGCCCGTTCCCTAGTATTCTCTCTTTCAATTCACTTCACTTCACTTTATTTTCCTTAAAGGCCTCGCACTGGAGGCATTACATAAGGGGTGGGGTTTACGTCCGTTTTCTTTACAAAATAGTGGCTACATACATTTATTGAATCACACCAAATTTTAGTTTTTCAGAAAGTGATGATGAGCAGGTGGTTTCGACGATATGGTGGGGCAGGCCGTTGCAGTCAGCTGATGACCGACAATGAAAGATGCAGAGAAAGTCCTAGTGGGGTTGCGTGGACGAGTAAATTTGTATACATACTCGAGGTCTTCGGCTCGCCGCCGTACCTTCGCAGCCATTTGTTGTTGGGCTAACCGTTGCTTTCTTTATTTTTAGTGGACCTGTGGTGAGTAGTGGGATTTACCCAAGTTCTGTGGCACATACACGTTTATGATGATGATAGTTTTCTGATACGCCGCACAGTGGCACATACCCGTTGTTGATGATGATGAAATGAACTTTATTTGGTCCTGGAGAACCCCGATCAGACAACCCCCGAAGGGGGGTCCGCCGCAGTTGCTGGCCGCGCCCACGCCGGTACTGGAAGACCGTGGCCCTCCGCCCGTTCGCAGGCCTCCTGGACTGCCGACAGCTGGACTGAGAGCTCGTTGCTTTTAAGAGCCCTCTCCCAGTCCTCTTCTGTGCTGAACTTTGCGCTAAGTAACGCCGGGCACTGCCAGAGCATATGAGCGAGTGTGCAATTATCCGCCCCACAGCTAGGACATCCTGGATTTATGCCTTCAGCAAAGTGGCTAAACGTGCTGCGAGACGGGAAGGAACCTGCCTGCAGCATCCGGAGAACCGACGACTGCGGCCTAGTAAGCTTGGAATGCGGGAGGGGGTATCGCCGCCTTGACAGTTGATAGTGCGAAGTAACTTCGTTGAAGGTGCCAAGTGGATCCCTGAAGCTCTCCGTGAAGCCGCCTCCGGACCCGCCCGCACCGCCGCGGCACGTGATTTCTCGCGCACGGTTATGGGCAAGTTCGTTGACGTTGGGAACTGTCGGATGAACCCCTGAGCCCATGTGGGCCGGGAACCAGGTAATTGTGTGAAAGCCTCCTACAGCCCTCGAACTGAGAATAGCGGCAGCCTCTCTTGAGACCACACCCGAAGCGAAGGCCCGGAGGGCAGCCCTAGAGTCGGTGAATATCTCAGGACGCGAAGGGTCCTTCATAGCTAGAGCTATCGCTACCTGCTCTGCTACGGAGGCAGACACCTTCCTAACGGAAGCTGAGTTTAGTACGCGACCGCGATGATCAACAACCACGGCCGCAAAGCTGTCCGAGCGGCCATACTGCGCCGCATCGACGAAAGCCACCTTTCCCGGGGATTTACCTACGAAGTCAAGCAGAGACTTGGCCCGTGCCGTTCGCCGGCCAACATTGTACCGCGGATGTACATTACGCGGGAAGGGTTCCACCTCATAAGTACCCTTCATTGTTTGTGATAAAAATATCTTCTGTTCCGCACTGCCCGTATGATGACATCCAAGCGACTGTAGGAGACGCTGCCCAGCCTTGGTGGAGGAGAGCCGCGCGACCTGAGCTAGTTGCTGTGCCTCAATCACCTCCGAGAGGGTGTTGTGCATGCCCAGGTTCATGAGCCTGTCCGTGCCGGTACTCATGGGGAGTCCTAGCACCCTTTTAATACTTTTCCGCATTAAAGTGTCGAGTTTATTCTCCTCGCGTTTAGACCAATTTAGAGATGATGCGACGTAAATAATATGGCTCATGAGGAACGCGTGGTAGAGCCGAAGGAGATTACTTTCCCTCAGCCCTCCCCTGCGGTTTGAAACCCGTAAAATAAGCCGAATCATGTTCTCCGTCTTGGAGGTGATGCGGGCCAGAACCTGTGTGTTTCTGCCGTTGCATTCAAGAAGGAAACCTAATATCCGAATGCAGTTCACTCTGGGAATCGCTTGCCCGTCCCTTGTGGTTAGCGCAATCTGTACCTGATCAAGCGGTGAGTGGGGCCTCCTCCCACGGCTAACAGGTCTGTAGAGAAGCAACTCCGATTTGGAGGGTGAAAGCCGAAGCCCCGTGCCCTCCAAAAAACTTTCTGTGATAGACAGCGCCATCTGGAGCGCTTCCTCCACCTCAGCATCCGAACCTCCCATGCACCAGACAGTAATGTCGTCGGCATATAGGGCGTGGTTTGTATTGGCTACAGTGGAAAGACGCTCCGAGAGGCCTTTCATGGCTATGTTGAACAAGAGAGGCGAAATTACCGCACCCTGCGGCGTGCCCCTCGCACCCAGGGTGAAGGTTCCTGATTTTGACTGCCCAATCTTTATGGTTGCTTTGCGGTCCCTGAGGAAGGCGCGAACATAGGTGTGGAACCTTGGTCCTAACCCCATGCTCTCGACCGCCTCCAGGATGAACTTATGTGAAATAGTATCAAACGCTTTGGCGAGATCTAGGGCCAATATTCCTCGAATATCTAGGGTTCGTCGGTCGATAATTTGCCTCTTAATCAGGAGCATCACATCCTGAGTGGACAAACCCGGCCTGAAGCCTACCATGTTGTGTGGAAAGAGCTCTTTATCCTCGACATACCGAGAGACCCTGTTGTGTACCGCATGCTCCATCACTTTCCCTACGCAAGATGTTAGGGAGATGGGACGTAGGTTCTCCTTGGCGAGTGCCTTGCCCGGCTTGGGAATGAGTACCACCGAGGCGGTCTTCCAGGCCTCCGGCACTCGGCCTTCTGCCCATAGGAGATTGACCTCCTCGGTTAACTTATCGATGGACCTATCATCGAGATTACGCAGCAGCCTGTTCGTAATTCCGTCAGGACCCGGGGCTGAGCGACTATTAAGCGCATGAAGCACCTCTTCGATCTCAAGTTTCGTAAAGGGCGAGTCGATTTCTTCCAGCGGCCCTCCCCGGTAGTCCGGGTAGTCCCAGTCCCCGGAGGGGCCAATCGGAAGGTATCGTTCTGCCAATTCCTTAAGTACAGTCGTGTCATCGACTCCACTGCTCCTCTGTGCTTGTACTAATCGGTCAATTGCCAACCTCTGATTACTTTTCGAGTTAGTTTCATTGAGGAGTACCTTCAAGAGGTTCCATTTGCCTCCTGTGCGCATCTGCCCGTCTACTTTTGAGCAATTTCATTCCACTGCTGCCTAGATAACTCCTGACTGTAGTCCTCGATTTCTTTATTGAGAAGCGCTATGCGCTTACGCAGCCTCCTATTGAGCTTCTGTGTGCGCCATCTCTCAACCAGCGATTTTTTAGCCTCCAACAAATGCGCAAGACGCGAGTCCATTGCATCCACCTGTAGGTCAGTGTGGACCGTCTTGGTTGCGAGGAGCGCATCCTCCGCTAATCGCGAGAAGAGTTCCTCCAACGTGTCATATTGGGCCTGATCCGCCTTGCGGCGCTTTCTAAACTCGTCCCAGTCCGTCACCTTGTACTCCTTATGTGGAGCCACCCGGGTTTCCTGCGTGACCGAGAGGATAAAGTGATCGCTTCCCAGGCTTTCCTGCAAGTTAGCCCACTGTACTCCCACCGCGTTTTTGGTAAATGCCAGATCCGGAGTGGTGTCTCTCGTAACAGAATTACCCACTCTTGTGGGGAACTGAGGATCCGTGACCAGCTCCAAGGAACAGTCCGTCATAGCTTGAGCAAGGTTTCTCCCCTTAACAGTGGTTTTTGGATATCCCCAGGCCTGGTGGTGGGCGTTAAAGTCCCCGACAGCTACAAGCGGCGACTTGCCCGCTAGGGTAGCCGCCTTTGTGACCACCGAGGAAAACGCCTGCTTGTGATTCCGAGGGGTGCTGTAAACATTCAGTACGAATATGCTGCACTTAAGCCAATTATTCGGGATGATTTCGACGAGCTGGGCCTCCAGAGTAGAGTTGCCTAGCGCAAGCTTGTGTTCTAAAAACGCACATTTCTTCGAAACCAAGACAGCCAGACCACGTTGCCCGTCTCCCCTAACCGATACAGATCGATAGCCGGGCAAGGCAACCGCCGCGTCAATGGTTTCCTGTAAAGCAATTACATGCGGCCTAACCGCCAATGGGGCAATGTACTGCTGGAGGGAGGCCTTACGCTTCCTAAACCCCGCGCAGTTCCACTGCCAAATGACAAACTCATTTGCGTTGGGAGCCATGATTACTACCACTGGTTTGCCGACTTGCCGGCACGTCCTTAGTTACGGGGGCCTGAGCCATTGGCATACCGGGGCACGCCGGGGAAACCAGCGAGACGGGCGTCACCGGGACAAAAGAGTTCTCGCCTAGACCAAGCCTGCTTTCAATCATTGCAACTTTACATGCCACGAGGTCAAAGCATTCCGCTTGCCGCGCTAGCGACTTTTGCAAATCCCTGATTGCTCCAAGGACGGCCGAGTCGGACGCCGCCGCAACCTCTCCTTCCGTACCTATCCTTCGCTTAGCCGGCCGCGGCTCTGCTGACGAAGGCCGCACCGGGGCCTGTGCTGAATTTTTGAGAGCTTCGAACTCAACCCTCATCTGTTGAAGCTGAGCTTTTAAGCTGGCGTTCTCCTGAAGTAAAAATGCGATCCTAGGATCTTCCTTTTGCTCTGGCAGTGCCGCGTGCGTTACCTGTGCTGGCTGCTGTGCCGGCCTTGGCTTGGCTCGTTCCGCCCAGGTGGTGGGAGCCTCTTGGAAGCGCAGCTTGGAGAGGGAGCGCCCTTTGGAGCGAGGGCGCCCGCGGGAGCCAGAGCGCCCCCTGGAGCGGCTGCGGCGCTTTCCAAAAGCTGGCGAGGGAGAGCGCAGCCTTGAAGGTGGTGCCACGCTGGAATCCCGTGACGTCGGACCCTCCTGGGCCCGAAGGTGTTTCTTGGCGCGCTTTCTACGCCGTCTTCTTTGCCGCACCACGAAGGGTACTTGGAAACGATGCCTGCAGGACTTGTCGGCCGTTAGATGTGCTCCTCCGCACAAGGCACATTTCGGCTGGCATTGGTGATCTTCCGCAGGGTCGTTGACAGCACACCCACGGCACACTTTCTTCGTCGGAGTAGGGCAAACATCAGCACGATGGCCGAGAGCTCCACACCCATAACAAACGTCAGTCTGTCTCTTGTACAAAGTACACCTTAGCATGCTCGTGCCGCACATAACGTAGTTAGGTACCTTTAGGCCACTGAAGAGAATGACGACCGTAGTCGTATCCTTGATGCGATGCACCTCCATGGCTTTAGGGTTGCGCTGGTTGACGATCATGGCCGCCAACTGCTGCGCATCGATGTCCACGTCAACGCCTCGGATGATACCTTTGCAGGTATCGTCGGAGGCTGCCGTGTAGGCAGAAACTTGATAGTCAGTCGAGCCAAGCCTGATGAGACACAGCGCCGCATAGGCGCCCGCATTCTTTGACTCTGGAGTAGAGACCACAAGAATATTCTGAGTTAAGTTTGGGCATACGATATCCTCCTTTGTGTCCTCCGGGGATAGGTTTGCCGCCGTCGCCAGAGCTTGGGCCAGACGAATCAGGCTAACCTTCTTGAGATCCAGGCCTCCCTTCGGTCGGACAATGACTCGAATATGGCTCCGCGGCAAGCGGGGAAGCCTCGATGCGGCTGCAAGACGCCGAATGACGCCTTGCGCGGTGGCCGTGCAGCGGCCAGCCGTTCCGACACTTTGAGTAGAAGCACCCTCTTGCTGCCGGGGAGAACGCTTATTCTTGCTTAAAGCGGTCTGCCACCCAGGCGCGTTATTCTCGTCGATACATTTTTATAGCCTGGCGACGCGGTCCTCCTTCAAGTCATTTGATATTCTTGGTTCGAACCTCAGAATAGATATAACCCCCACCCAGAACTTGCGGTGGGCCAGTCCTTCACCTGTTTAACAGTCGAGTTACCTCAGATGGGTTTTCTTTCGAAGCTCAAGTGGATTGATTCCCTCTGCTATTGTGATTACTAGGTATATCGGAAAATGAAAGCATCTCGTGTCTGTCTCAAATGTTATTGTTGCCCGAGCAATGGTGCCACTATTATCCGATAAAGCTCGTCGGGACGATTAAGCTTTGTACGTAAATACAGCCACATGTACAGATCTCTGTAGAACTCTTCCGCTACCTCAACTATTCTATCCATATTGCTTGTGACCTTGCCTTCCTTGTCCCTTAATGCATACATCTGATTTTGCCTATGCGCAGTTTTGTCTTCATAGCTTTGAGGCTTCTTCCGTTCTTTAGAGCATGCTCAATTATCTCCATATTATACTTTCTTATGTCGGCTACTTTACGCCTATTGATTAACTTCGAAAGCTCCGCCAGCTCTATTTTGTCTGTTGCATTTGAGGCTTTCATAGCTTGACGTTTCTTAATGAGATTTTTCGTCTCTTGGGACAGCTTACCAGTGTCCTGTCTAACGACTGTACCCCCGACTTCCACTGAGACATTCCGACTTCCCCGACTTCCCGACTTCCCCGACTTCCAGCCGAGACATTCAGGATGATAACGTAAGAAGGAGTAATAGCGCAGAGGAATCTGACATCCCACCAGTATTGACAGAAGAAGTAAAGAAAGCCCTAAAGGGAATGTAAAGAGGCAAAGCAGCTGGTGAAGATCAGGTAACATCAGACCTGTTGAAAGACGGTGGAGAGATTATGTTAGAGAAACTGGCCACCCTGCATACGAAGTGCCTCTCGACGGGGAGGATACCAGAATCTTGGAAGAATGCCAACATCATCTTGATCCATAAGAAAGGGGATGTCAAGGACCTGAAAAATTACAGGCCCATAAGCTTACTGTCCGTTGTCTACAAGCTATTTACAAAAGTAATTGCTAACAGAATTAATACGACATTAGAGTTCAATCAACCAAGGGACCAGGTAGGATTTCGTACAGGATTCTCAACAATAGACCATATTCATACTATCAATCAGGTGATAGAGAAATGCGCGGAATACAACCAACCCCTATACATAGCCTTCATAGATTACGAGAAGGCATTTGATCTGAGACATCAGCAGTCATGCAGGCACTGCGGAATCAAGGCATCGACGAAGCCTATATAAACATAATGGAAGAAATCTACAGCGGATCCACAGCCACTATAGTCCTCCATAAAGAAAGCGACAGAATCCCAATAAAGAAGGGCGTACGGCAGGGAGACACGATCTCTCCAATGTTATTCACCGCATGTTTACAGGAAGTTTTCAGGGCCCTAGATTGGGAAGAGTTAGGGATAAGAGTTAATGGAGAGTATCTCAGTAACCTACGATTCGCTAATGACATTGCATTGATGAGTAACGCAGGAGACGAATTACAGCTCATGATTACTGAACTGGATACGGAAAGTAGAAGAGTAGGTCTGAAAATTAATATGCATAAAACTAAAGTAATGTGGAACAATCTTGGCAGAGAACAGCGCTTTGCGATAGGTGGCGAGACACTGGAAGTTGTAAAGGAGTACGTCTACTTAGGACAGGTAGTAACCGCGGAGCCGAACCATGAGAGTGAAATAACTAAAAGGATAAGGATGGGTTGGGGCTCATTCGGCAAGCATTATCAAATCATGAATATAATCTACCACTATCCCTCAAGAGGAAGGTATATAACAGCTGCATCTTACCGGTACTTACCTACGGAGCAGAAACCTGGAGACTTATAAAGAGGGTTCAACTTAAATTGAGGACGACGCAGCGAGCGATGGAAAGGAAAATGATAGGTGTAATCTTAAGAGACAGGAAGAGAGCAGAGTGGGTCAGGGAACAAACGGGGGTTAATGACATCATAGTTGAAATCAAGAAGAAGAAATGGATATGGGCCGGGCACGTAGCACGTCGGCAGGATAACCGGTGGTCATTAAGGGTAACTGACTGGATTCCAAGAGATGGCAAACGCGTGAGGGGGAGACAGAAAATTAGGTGGGTAGATGAGATTAAGAAGTTTGCCGGTATAACGTGGCAGCAGAAAGCACAGGACCGGGTTGATTGGCGGAACATGGGAGAGGCCTTTGCCCTGCAGTGGGCGTAGACAGGCTGATGATGATGATGATGATGACAGCCACATGAGCGCTTGTCTGCATTGCAACATTCGACTGTCTAGAAACACGCAAGAACGCTCAACGTCAGGGAAATTAGCGAATGTTATTAGATATCGCATCAGCGGAATTTTTTTTTTTGCGTGTAACATAGAGGACTGCTGGCGGAGCCTATGTTTTTTCTTTGGTTATAACCGACCACCATGTATCCGAACGTCGTATTAAGAAAAAAAATTAGCCTTTGCAACATGCACTGGTGTATTAACAACCCACAGTCATTGTTACATTAGGTGTTTGTAATGTTCGCTACGCTCTCGTCTAGCAACTGGCAGTGATTAAGCCAACATGGACTCGCTACCTTAGACGTTACGTCTTCGCGGAAGTTACAGCTACCATTTTCAGCGCGACGAAGTGGCAGTTGTTGACTCCGCGTTTACATAAACTATACACAAAACGTAGTTATTATTTTTCCGGCGCGGTGTTCTTATCTGATATGTTCTTTTGTAATAATTATTTTTGGATTTGAAGGCGCGAGCATAGGTTCTTGTAATGACATGTTTGTTTGAATGACAGAATAGCGGCAGCTAATTACCGAGACGTCCTGAAATTACTTGTTTATACGTAAATGTCCCTCTCCTAAGCATGGCATTGTTTCTGTTTTGCTGTCAAGTCCGTTTCGCTATGCTTGCAAACAGAAAAACATGACTCATACTTTATTGGTACATTGTGAAAGGGGAAACGGATGCTTTCTAGTAATTATAGGCTTGGTCGTGCGCGATGCGCCTATAGAATTCTAAAGCGGAAGTGACGCGTCTTTTCCCTCGCGAAGTATTATCACAGCCGGGACAGTTTATTCTTGTATTTCGGGTGTGCTTCGCACACCACAAATTATCAGAGAATAGATAGAAGCGGCTAGGAGAGGGTGTCCAAGGAACCGTAAGCGTTACGGCTACCAAATATGTATTTCTACCGTAAACGCGCTCGGCGTGTTTTCCTGTTCTTTGACAGCCATTATAATACGGGTAATAACAAGAGATTCTATTTAACAAACTGGTTAACGCTCATAATATACGGGAAGACTAACGATAGGAAGGAACACGGACACTGGAATGACGAAAGTAACGGCTTATCTTCTTGTATTCTTATATTGTAGACCTGACTTTCTGTGTAAGATCTTGCGCAACCTTTTATTAATTAGGGCGATCTTGACGATGTAAAAGAGCATATAGATGCACGAGGAATATATATGGTTTGTGCAAACAAACCATCGTCTTCGGATCAGCACGAAGCTCCCTCGATCTGATTCGCGTGATGATCATGAGCGTAACGGCATTCTCTCTTTATCGGCTAATGCCCGTATATCTAGAGCACAGTAAATCGTACAAGTATTGTTTCTGTAATCGCTACCTTAAGCCTTCCCTGTGTATATTCCGATGCATACGTATGAAACATAGTTTCGCCAAAATGGCGAAGCAGTGACTGTGATAGCAAGGTTTAGCGCTGAGCTTTAATTAAGCAGGGGTACAACGTGTCAATGCAGTGCAGCACATAAGTGTTGGCACAAAGTCGCTGGCCGGAGTGCAACTTCTTAACCGCCCTGCTAGTCTTGCAATGCTTGCATCAAGAACAAGCCGTCACTGATTTCGCATGTGCCTCACTTTTGATTTGCCAGATCAAATCGACTGGAAACACTCGGATGTGGACCTATTGAAATGTAACGTAGCGTTAGCCTCAGGTATGCCGTTCGTTCCACTCACGCCAGTACGTACACGCAGTACAGTTGTAAATGCGCTTAGCCTGAACACGGGAGCGCATGCCGCTTCGTTCCATGAGCGGAGCGAATGGGACGCTGCATTACCTAAACTTTAATTGTTTGACCACAACCTCGATATCGCTATGTCACTCTTATTTTCACGACCTGCATAGAAAAGCTGATTCTCTAAAAGCAGTGTCACATGCGCGACTGGGAAATACGAAGGAGAGTCATCAGTACTCTGAAGCCGACGTCAACACGCAGTCACGCAGCAAAGTAATTCTGACTAGGCAAGCGTACGAGACAAGAAAGGATTACACGTGCACAAAACGTGACGAAACTTGCCGCTGTTTAACTCTTCAGACGAGCCGTATTTGTTTGGTTTCAAGGCCGGCGCATAGTCGTTTGTTTCACCTGGGTTCTTACGGCTCCACGCTGTAAGGGGAAGGCCGTGTGTAGCAGAAGTATATAGAAGGCTTGTTACATATACTTCGCGTAACACATTTTGTACAGGATCGAATAATGTGCATACGGTGCCCCCACATTAACCCGCATGACGAAAACAAACAAAAAAAAAAACCCTGACACTGCAATCCCTATCTGCGTTGTTCATGAATTGCCCGCATAATTCTATGATCCTCCGCAAGTTCGAAACCAGATTCCATCTGCCCCCTTTCTGCTTTATTCACTTGTAAATGCTAGGGTGTAAATAATAGGCTGCCACTTTCAGCATATAATTATGCAGAAGCAAACTTATGATCTGCACACTCTGTTATATTAGGAAAATAATATACCACGCAAACTGGCCCTATAAACATTTATGTTGCTTCTTACGTGCATTCACGCAACGAATAAAATGATTTCACTCCCGCTGATGATTCTTCATACCTGCCTAACCTTGATTACACGTCCAGTCTTCGACATAGTTGAAGCATGCAATCCATACCCATAACTGACGGCCTCAAACCGATCATCTTCTAAAGGACGTGTTCAATAAAAGAAAGTTAGAGAAGTATGCACTCATAATTGCCTCATTTTCGCTGACTCATGGCATCCTCATGCAATAAGAAGTATGAGACACTACAGCTCGTCTTCTCCGTTCATATAAGGGTCATTCCACGCCAAACGTCCCAAACATTGCGTTCGACCCTCTCCAATTGTATTGTAAAAAATTGTGGACGTTCATATCAGTGCACTATTTGCCTTCGGAAAGTATTTTTTGGGAAAAAAATTGTCTTGTCTGTTACAGGGAGTTGAATTTTGCCGTAGAGGGTGAAACATGGGTTGCGAAAAAAATACTCTAAAAAATACAATACTTCACGGAACGTCTTAAATATCTGCTATTTACTACTCACTGCAGAATAAACTTGGTTCCCCGCTCGCGTGGTACATAGTGGAGCCGGAGCAGCAGGCTGGAGGGCAAGAAAGTTGACATGATTGTGTTCTTCACCAGAGTACTTTGCTGACACATGATCATAAAGTCAAACTGTTCAGCTGTAGCGGAAAAGAAGCCTTTACATGTGGTGGGACTGCGCGGCTTCAAATTGATATTGCATTTAATGGTTTCAAAATAAAAAAAAATATCAAGAAGTTAATTGTAAGGTGTAACTAGTTGCTATTGAATACGAATTTATTGATGGATATATTCCGCTATTTTCACTGCAGAAATAATTAATTTCTCTGCCAAAAATTGCTCATAAATTAAGCGAAGCTGGTAGTAAGCTATCGCAAATATTCTGGCAATATGGCCGGCCAGCAGCCGCATCATTATTCACACCACTATTGATAAGCTCTTCGTACAAGTTTGCTTCCGGTGCACTTTACTATTCGTTAAAGCATGTGCAGCTATTTAAATGCTCATCTGCCTCTTTCCATACACATCTCCCTTTCGTAATGTAGTGTGCTCCTCAATGTGTGGTGTTGAGTTACATGCCTTCAGTGAATGTTTAAGCTGCATTTTAAGCATAACTCAGTGTAGGAGCCCTTCAAATACCCCATAACAAATTGATTTTAAGAAGATAAACATTCAGCATGGTTACGGTTCACCTAAATTTTTCCTGGCCACACAATCTTAGTTTGCCACCATAGCAGTTTTTGGATAATTTGTTAGCAGCAAAACGAAATCCCTCGGAATAGGTAGTAGGCCGTAGCCGATTAAATACCTAATGAATCTCGTTGTTTGCTATACTCATTGCTTATTTTGTAAGTTGTGGACATAAATAAATTACTGTTTAAGTTTAAAAGCCTTCCTATATATATATATACTCATCTTGAAAGTGAACCTTGAGGCAGTAGGATGAGAAAGACCAAGTGTGCTCAGAAGGACCATTCTGCTCATTGATTGCGCTATAACTCTGATTTTTGTTTCAGTATACATGAGCAACACAGCAACGCGATAACTTTATTGCCGAAACCGATTTGTACAAAATATGTTGTATACAAGAGTACATTCTTGGCTTTACTGACTCGGCAATAGTGGGGCCAGACAAGCTTAAATTTGTGTTTACACATTCTCATTCTTCTGTACCCTTTGGTTACATATATCTTCAGTTAATGTAGGCAAGATCACGTTCATGTCAGCCTCGTTACTTAGTGGTGTTTTGAAATAGCTGCAGAGAACGTCACTGAATAATAGAAAGTGCATAATATGGATAATAGAAACTGATTTAAGTTTACAAATTGGTACGTTCACGCCGAAAGCCAGACATTTCAGTTCTATGATAACATTCGTAGACGATTAGATCAAGCCTGCACTTACAGCTTAGGCAAACTTAATATAGTGTTAACGAAAGTTCTGGAGAAGTCCTACCCGCGAATTAGTGTAATTAAGGGGCAAAAAATATAATTTCCTTTAAATGTTGCAACGTCATAACAGATATGAAAATCCTTGAACGGGGCTTGTCGGTAGAGCAACATTATTATGACGTATAAAACATACAAGAGAAATTCGCTTTTAAGTGATGTCATTGTGACAATACTGTCGTTCATCGCTGAATCGAAGTTGTGAGGTTCATGTGTCAGCTTTTTTTATTGCTTTCAAGAATATTTTAAAGGTGTTTACGCTAATAAAAAGTATAAACTTGGTACAGCTAGGCATTGCATTTAATTTCGTTAGGGCATAACAATCCTTATCAACTATGCTGCGCTTGATGCAAAACAAAACAGCGTCTCCCAAACGATGCATTTGAGCACTTTAGTTAGGGCTTGCTCTGATGAGTCTTCTTTATTATACCGTAAACCTCAATGTTTTTTTTTTTTTGTGAGGCAAGGAAGGTCATCTGGAAAGCAAGTTTTTTCTTCTCATTGCACATACCGGGAGTAGTAGCCGATATTTGTTTTGCACTGAGAGAATCGATGCTGACCGACGTGTACTTGTAGCGAGGTGTCGTCCAGTCATGCATAGCCGCACCAGGCATTGTGAGCGTACGAATCACGCAATGCTCTGCATGAGCTGTTGCCGCTGCTTCTGAAGAGGAATGTCAGGTTGAATAACACGGAAAAGAAGTTTTTGTGAGCTTATGACCATGTGAACAGCATGTGATACAATGAGACTACTTGATGAATAATACCCGGTCAAGCTACTATGCGCTTGACTGGTTTCGTCCTTGTGTCTTTGAACATTGTAACTCCGTGCTTACAGACGCAATTCCCGCGCGACGGCTTTATGCGGAATAAGTCACAACAGCTCTCTTTTGTGGCACCATCTGTCGAAGTGCGAGTTTTCCAAGTGAGCGCGGTGCGTTGTGTTGTTGAAACTAACTTTCCTCCTATCATGCACTGCGTCGCAAAGGTTGGCTCATCATGTGCAAGTGTACTGTTTTTGTCTTACATTCTCAAATCAATCCGCGTGCAGCTTTATTTTTCCATTCAACAGTTCAAACTATTCTGTGTAAAACATTTAGGCCTGGCCATATGCGTTACTTTAAAAGTAGGTGCAATTGAAGAACAGGACTGAGAGCTCGCGCCCGCACTTTCTGTTCGCAGCATCCGTGCCGCGCAAGGAGTTTCAGCGGTAGATCTCGATGACCCTTTCACTTACATTTTTCTTTTCATGCGAAAATTATACCATTCTTGTGCATTCGTTGGACGACTTTCCATTGGGCGATTGCACAAATTATTTGTAAAATTCTACTCCACTACGGCATTACGTCACGCTCTCACGCTGTGTCGTCTTATAAACTTGCGCTAGACGTGCATTATTCCCATAATTGCACAGAAGGGTATAAAATAAACAGCATAAATATAATTCAGCCAATCGAACTGCTGCATTATAGTAAATGATGAGGAATAGTGAGAGGGAACAAGGAAAGAAAGAGCACTATTCATCATCCTTTACTATGATGTGCCAAAAGGCCCAACTCAATGCTGTAGTGTTGCATTATGTCAGATGCCTACTTTACTAAACTGTTAGAGGCCTACTTTCCGCACCAGACAGACAACGGCAGCAGGCGGAGCGTGCATCACCCTACGAACGTTACTCCTCGCAGCATCGGTTACAAAACTAGGCGTGCTCCTTAGTTCTAAATACTCCTAAAGTTCCAAATACTCACGGAGTCGAAATAGCCGTTATCTTTGAGAGCGCTCTCAATGCTACCAGCTACGACATTCCCGAAAGCGCGCGCGCCTAAAGTTGCAGCTGGCATTGCAGCACGTGGTGTAGCAGCTTGACATGTCATCAATCACTAGGTTCTCAGCTCCCAACGCAGCGAATGCGATTCAGAGAACAGAAAAAAAAAACTCCCAGCGTCCCTTGTGCAATCGCCTAAGACGACGAAGGTGAAAGCCGCCTTCTTCTTCTTCTCAGTCAATGTATTCATTACACCCCCCCCCGCCCACCCGCCCACATCCGAAAGCTTTCTGCACCTAACGTGGTTTGCGCTGCCTCTAAGATCGGAGCCATTGCAAGCTTTTAGGGGCGAAGCTCCTTAAGGTGGCACCCGTTCGTCCCTCGTAGTCGTAGTCGTAGTCCGTAACCAGTCTTACGCTTTGACCTCCAAGGTGGTGCCGGTGGGAGATTTTTCCTGAGCGTTGTTGAACAATAAAAAATTCGCAGCGGTAGCTAAAAGCCGACTTCTTCTGTCTCTCATTCCCATTAGCAGCCGTTCTTTACCTCCAAGGTAGTGCCTGGTGAGATTTCTCCTGTGCGTGATTAAACAATAAAAATTTTGTTCAAAACGCCGTTTATTGATGAAATAAACCAACGAAAGACGCCAGATGTTTTGTAAAAGCAAAACGGAAGAACGCCAGATGTTTCTAAAGCAAAAGGAAAAGACGCCAGCTGCTTAACGAAAGACGCCAGATGTTTTCTAAAGCAATGGTTTTCTAAACAATGAAAATTCGAAGCGTACATGTAAAATTAAAGTGAGCTGCAAGTCGTCATAACTCATCGAACCTTTAGTATAAACGCGCCCTATCTCACGTCGGTGATGATGTACTGGGCAGAATTCACGGAAGATTCACGGTTTACCGATGAACCTCCGCAGCTTCGCCCACTCATCATCATTCACTCCGTGGATATGCTGTGATTTTTTTGCACCTCACCTCGTTTTGCGATGCCTCCGTGATCGGCCCACGTTTGACTAGACCAAGCGACGACGTCATGTGATGAAGTCATGTGACGCCACGTTGTGACGTCATGATGACATCACACATTTTGACGATCTGTGATATCATCACCTGATGATGATTTTTTGCATCACTCGTGTTGATGCCGCCGACGCGGAACTTCGACAACGCCGATGGTCAGTTTATTGTTTTATATCGCATCTAACGCTTCAGCCTTAAAACCTCGCGATTAACATGGGTCGTGCAGCTCATGTCAACACGGAGCACGTTGTAACACAGGCAGACGACACTCACCGTCCACCGGAGGGCCCCAAGTGCAGTAGTAAGTTGTGACTGTGTATTCTCTATTTGTTACTGCCCGTTCAAACCAGTTATAAGGTATTTTAACTGTTATGAACCATGTTTGATCACAATGAATTCGTTAAATTACAAGTGACGTCTGTGGAACATTTGATCAGATCGGTCGCCTGTGTGACGTCATTCTCCCATGTAAGGTGCCATCTACAAGAGCGGCTGAAAATAGTGAAGCTACGATTGGTAGCGATTCACAGACTTAACTCCTCACAGTAAATAACACGCTTTATGCATAGAGCTTACATTAATGTGGTAATGATCCTAAAGACTTGCTCTACTGGCTCATGGCGTTAGTACAAAATTGAGATAACCGTTTCAGTGCCCCTTGTCACAATGCGAAACAGACGCAGCCAGTCCTTTTCCGACGCAACCGGTTGAAAGCAGACTCTTGCGCGTTACGTTAAGAAAGTAGCCGCCTACAATTACAATTACTTCGCTGTAAATAGCAACCGATTACAATTACAGTTATAGTCTCCAAAACACAAGCAATTACAATTCCTCAATATTAATCGATTACTTCACAGGTTACCCTTCGTACAAGTTCTTTTTTTCGACGGCAGCACGAAACAATATTGCGCGAATGACGACCCGGCTGTAGAGGAGACCAGAACACACCGTGCGCTACTTACAACTGGTTTACTGACAATAAAGGATATGAGATTAACACGTGAGATCTAGCAGTGCGCGCGCTGTCACTGCGAACTGGACAGAATATATAATAAATCTATGTTCTTCTCAGATAAACAAAGGGAAAGCATGCTGGCACATCCTGTGCCTGTATTATTGCCAAGGCTTCGATTATTTCTCGAGCGTATTTGTCTGAGCTGTGGTGTACGATAATAATAATATTATCTGGGGTTTAACGTCCCAAAACCACTATATGATTATGAGTGACGCCGTAGTGGAGGGCTCCGGACATTTTGACCACCTGGGGTTCTTCAGCGTGCACCTAAATCTAAGTACACGGGCCTCACACAGTTCCGCCTCCATGGAAAATGCAGCCGCCGTGGCCGGGATTTCATTCCCCGACCTTAGGGTCTGCAGTCGAGCGCCATAACCACTAGACCACCGTGGCGGGGCTGCGGCCTACGATAGAACACGCGCCTAAAATTTTGTTTACATGTGCAGTCCCTTCAATGTGTGGCAAGGTTATTGTTATTTTTTTTCTTTAAGCTTTATAATTGTGCTTTTCTAACTTTCTTAAAGGCAGTTATCTGTTTGAACAATGTACAGGTCTAAGGGCAGTAGAGTTCGATTAACCGCAGCGAGCTTGCAATTAACATACTCGTTCAGTGTTACAATCTGGTACCTTATGGTGGCAGGGATCTGTCACTTTGCACATGCATGAGAATCGCAAAATGACAAATTTCGAGGAGGAACTTGACCTCGATGCAGCAGTTCAATCAAAAATCGCTTGAATTGTGGGCCGGTTTTGATGCCGCTTCATCATCGATCTTGCTAAAGGGAAGCACGACGGCACACATTGTTGCGTGAGCGACAAGACGCCTATTCAAGGAGGCTGTAGACAAGATATATTTTAAAGCAGCAGTTGCAACGCTGACCGGTTGAGCTCAGAGCCCGAGCGGTGACATCTCTTCGTCCTCCTCGTAAGGCGCATACGCGCCTGGTCCCAGAGGCTGGAGGTACGCATGTAGAAGAATTCTCGGCGACAGGAGCACCGTCTCCGCGCATCTAGATGTCAACGTCACTGGGAGAGTGGTACGGCTTCAAGCGTGCGACATGTATACAATATCGCTCACCTGTGGGGCAGACGAAGACGACGAGGCGACAGGAGCGATTTCATAAGTTACAGGAGTAACCGCACGAAGCACTCGGTAGGGACCTGTGTATTTAAAAAGCAGTTTTTCCGACAGGCCGACGTGACGGGTCGGAGACCACAGCAGGACCAAAGAACCAGGTGAAAAGTGCACGTCTCGGTGTCGTCGATCGTACAAACGCCGCTGTTTCTCTTGAGAGGTCACAATACGAGTACGGGTGGTTTCGCGTGCGTGGTCAGCTCGGTTGATAGCGTCAAGGGCATATTGGCTGATTGGTACTGCGGGAAACGGGATGACTGTATCGAGAGGCAGAGTTGGTTCTCGGCCGAACAATAGAAAAAAACATGGCTGATCCCTCCGTCATAGGAATCGGTGTAACACGTAAGTGAAACGTGTGTTCCCAGATGTGGTTGAGCGTTTATTCTGCATTGATATATGTCTATTGGTGTGTGACAGCTATAGCACCGTCAAGCACAAAGAAGGATGCACGAAACGATCGCACCAGTACACTCAGGGCGAGCGCGAACTAGCAACTGTCACAGTTGTTACTTCTTTGTGTTTGAGCAGCGTGCTCCCTGTGTTTGAGCGAACGCGGCCACAGCAGCGAGCGAAGTAACCTTCGTGCGCTCTGAAACTTCAACGCAACCTTTGCGGTGGACGCACAAACCACCCCCATCACTAGGTAAGCACGCGCGCATGGGCGACCATGCCATGTAGGGCAAAGTACTGGTGGTATAAGTAGCAGGCGCGCGCGCATCGCAACGAGCGAGGCGACGAACTTTAAAGCGCGCCCTTCGTGCTATCTCGCTCGTGATATCTAGAACACGCTGAAGCGCCACTGACCTCCGAGTACAGTCAGTGGTAAATGGTGTATATTATTAGCTCGCCGTTACTGTGCTGAAGAACGTACGCTTTGGGGCCGATTCATTTAGCGCCGCGCGCGGTGGAACGAGCGGTCGTGGGTTCCATTCCTAGCGACGGAACTATTTCTTCTACATTTTTTCTTTGTCATCTGTTTAGTACATTTTACAACGACATATCCGCGACGGAAATACGTCAGTCAAGCCTTCGTGAACACCGGCATGAAACACAGTCCTGTTAAAAATGGAGAGTAACCGGCAGTGTCATCGCGCGAAGCATTGCATGCAAATGACGTGTACGATAAAGTAAGGTCCCAGCCAGAGTGGTCTGAAGAAACATACTTCGCAAACATGTCTGTAAGTGTTCGATTCAGACGCTTCGTGAGGTCATTTGTCTGCGGATGGTAGGACGAAGTGAACTTGTGCCTCGTTTCACGGCTTCAGGATGTCCGCTATGACTTTCGATAGAAATGTGCGCCCACGGTCCGTGAGCCGCTGGCGTGGAGCTCCATGTTGCAAAATTACGTCGTGCAGGAGGAAATCGGGGACATCTGTAGCGCAGCTTGTTGGAAGAGCTCGTGTGATGGCGCAGCGCGTGGCGTAGTCTGTGGCCGCAGCTATCCACCTGTTGCCAGAGGAAGACAGGGGAAAAGGCGAATTAGGTCTGTAATCGATTAGTGGCGTTTTGCGGCTTAGGGCGACGGGTGGCCAAAGAGCGCCATGTCTTTTATGTGGTGTTAGTGATGACCAATGATTTCGATGACAGTGTGTAATATGGCTGTACAGAGGCCTAAGATCACGCGCTATAAAGAAGCGTAAAAGGTCTGTATATAGTATAAAATTATGGGAGTGATACGGGATGTGATCTATGGGTGTGGAATGAATTACAATGGAGCATGGTATGTACAAGTGCGAAATGGGAAGTAGGTATCAACGCAAAAGAAAAAAAAAATCCGCGCATCTCCACGAAGCGAATCATGACGAGTGGGCGAAGCTCTGGGTATCGTATGGGTGAGTAACCGTACGTTTCCCGAGTGTTGCCCCATATAATGTAAATTGAGGGACATAAAGTGCCATAAAGAATCGACGACAAAGCTAGGTCCTAAGGTGTATAATGTGTGCGTTGCAGTCGCCGACTAGTACACAGCAGGGGCGTAGGCAGACATTTTTTTCGGGAGGGGGGGGGGGGCACCTCCTTGATCTGTAGTGGGGACGAGCAGGCAGATGTGGTCGAGTGTCATTTTCTGCTCTGTATGCTATGGCAAAAAAAAGTTTCGGGGGGTGGGGGGGGGCACCTGCCCGGTGTGCCCTAACGTGGCTACGACCCTGGTACAGAGGGTTAGTGCTTGTAGGTGTTTTATGTTGTTCCGCCACAATTATGATTGATGTTCGTCTATCGTAAACCTTTTCTTTATTCACATACACACATATATGTTTCGACTATAGGAGCGGTTTTCTTATACCGTGACAGCCGAAAATGAGTCGGACGTCAAAGCTAGGTCCGAAGGTCCGTAATGTGTACGTTGAAGTTGCCGACTAGTACAGAGGGTTTGTGCTTGTATGTGTTTTATATTGTTTCGTCGCAATTATGATTGAGATTAGTGTATTGTTAAGCCTGATGTTTCAATTTTACACGGTGCTATGCCATGACCACGGACAACGAACAACGGACAAGCCTCGACCCTAAGGTGATTCGCCCCTAAAAGAACGGTTCTGACGAAATGTCAAGGGGGTGAAGGCACCCGGCGGGACGCGTCGATGGTGTTTGCAGCGCTGACATTTCTCACACGCCGCAACGTATCTTCTGACGCAGCGTGCAAGTCCTCGCCAAAAGAAGCGTCGGCTGATTCGATCGTATGTGCGCGACACACCAAGGTGACCGGCAGTTGGAACGTCATGAAGTTCGTGGAGAACAGCCTAGCGGAGGTGTTTCGAAATAATAAGCAGCAGGGCTGGTTCGTCTCAGTGAAAATTGTGGTGGTATAGTGCACCATCTTGGAGGACGAACGAGCGATGGGACCTGTCGGAAGATTATGATTCGAGGCGTTCGATCCTAGCACGCAAGGACGCATCACGGCGTCGCTCGTCGACGATGTGGGTCAGTTGCTCAGTTCGAAAACGGAACAGACGCAAGCGTCGGCGTCCGTGTCAGGGATGGTGCTCGATTCATCGACCGGGTAGCGAGATAGGCAGTCTGCGTCATGATGTAGGCGTCCCGGCGTGTACGTCACTGTGTAGGTGTATTCTTGCAGTCGCATAGCCCAGCGACCAAGCCTGCCAGAAGGATCCTTTAGTGACGAAAGCCAACAGACTACATGATGGTCCGTTATCACAGAGAAATGCGTGCCATATAAATATGGGCGGATTTTCGAGAATGCCCGGATAAGAGCAAGGCAGTCACGCTATGTAAATGAAGAGTTGCGCTCTGCAGCTGTAAGGAGGCGGCTAGCGTAGGCGATAACGCGGTCGGGTTCCTGTTGGCGTTGGGTGATGAAGGCTCCGACCCCGTGACCACTAGCATCGGTTCGGACCTCTCTCAGAGCGGATTGGTCAAAGTACGCCGATGTAGGTGGCGTCGTCAAAATAGTGATGAGGTGAGAAAAAAGCTGCAGCTTGAGCGGAACTCCACGTAAGAGGCTCGTCTTTCTTCAGAAGGTCACTGACTGGTCGACCGATTATTGCAAAATCTTTCACGAACCTTCTGAAGTAGGAAAAAAGGCCCACAAAACTCCGGACATCTTTGACTGACTGGAGTACAGAAAAACTCGTGAATATATGAATTTTCTCCGGGTCCGGCTGCACACCTTAAGCATCGACGAGGTGACCCAACGCTGGAACCTGCCGGCGGCCGAAGTGACACTTCGACGAGTTTAATAGGAGGCCAGCATAGCGGAAGGCGACCAGGATAGCTGACAGACGCTGACGGGCGGTCTCAAATGTAGGCGAATATACAAGGACATCGTCGAGGTAACAAAGGCATGTTGACTATTTGAGCCCTTGTAGCGTGGAGTCCATCATATGCTCGAAAGTGGCCGGGGCGCTGCATAGACCGAACGGCATAACCTTGAATTGGTATAGGCCATCAGGAGTTATCAAACGCAGTCTTTTCGTGGTCTTTCTCGTCCACAGCAATCTGCCAATATCCAGAGCGTACGTCTATTGAAGAAAAGTATCGCGCACTATGGAGACAATCAAGAGCGTCATCAATGCGGGGCAAAGGGTAAACGTCTTGTTTTCGTAATTCGATTCGGGTGGCGGTAATCAACGCAGAAGCGCCACGTGTCATCGTTCGTTTTAACAAGCATGATGGGCGACGCCCAAGGGCTCGATGAGGGTTTATTAATGCCTTTGGCTAGCATCTCGTTGACTGCTTGTGGAATGACCCTACGATCTGCAGCAGACACCTGGTATGGTCGGCGGTGAATGGAAAGCAGGCCCGTAGCCAGGAATTGTTTTCGGAGTGGGGGGGGGGGGGGGACCTGCTGAAAGCCTTGACTATTTGAGAAAACGCCTATTTTCGTTATTTATTTTCGGTAAAACAACATGTATCATAAAAATTTCGGGAGAGCCCCCCCCCCCCCCCTGGCTACGGGCGTGATGGAAAGAGAATCACCAGTGTTTATGCGGGGCTTTACGGGTGAAGTATGGCCGAGTCGACGACTGTCGCTGTCGAATATCTTGCGGTAGGAAGCCAGACGGCGGCATAGGGCGGCTGATTTCTCAGGTTTTGAGGTCCGGAGCGATCATGGGACGTGAGGCAGTGTCGAAGTATGTGGCATCCCGTGGGCTACATGGAATATCGGAACATACGTCTGCCACAAAAGTGGTGACGTGGTCGTCCGCTAAAGGTCGCAGCGTGGCGACTGAGATTCCTTGAGGTAGCACTTGCTCCGTAAAGCCGAAATTGATAACGGGGAGATATATCCGGTTAGAGGCTATGGTTACGAGGGAGTGTGGCACAGTGATGTCACGCGTCAGGAGGACATCGGGGATAAGCTTGACGACACAGTCGCCGTCAAGCACGGGGGAAGTTGGTGCCCATTCTACGAACGTGGAGGCTTTAGGCGGTATGCGGATGAAGTCTGTGGTACAGAGGCTGTTCGGGAGTTCGGGGTGAGCATCTGGAAGAAGGGGAAGTTCTAGGCAAACATTACCGGCGGAACAGTCAATCAGGGTAGAATGCGTCGATAGGAAGTCCATTCCGAAGATGAGGTGGTGAGGGCAATTGTTGAGCACCGTAAATAAAACGGGAACGTAGCGGCACTGGAATGTGTATCTCATAAGAGTAGTACACATTCCAATGACGGCAACAGTTCCACCATCGGCGACGCGTAGAGCTTTAGTTGTAGCAGGCGTGAGTACTTTTTTGAGTCGGCGACAGAAATGAGCATTCAATATGGACACCTGGGCTCCAGTATCAACTAATGTCGTCAAAGTATTACAGTCGACATGCACTTCAATTATGTTCTTGTTAGTAGGGAGCATCAACGGAGGACTTGGGTCAGTTGCAAATGATGCAGCACTACCTACAGGAGCTGCATTATCTATTTTTCCGTCCGAGAGTATGCGTGGTTGGTCGGGCAGAGATAGCGGCGTGGTTGGGGCGCCGGGTAACGGCCGCGTTCAAGTGACGGTGAATGAGCGGTAGAGCGGCTGTTAAGTGGGTCAGAAGCAGGGTACATACGACTGGGCGAATCCGATGAGGGTTTGCGCATGCGCGAGAAGAAGAGGAAAATTGGTGTCCAAGTGGTGCGGCAGTAGCGGGAGACACGATCGACTCGGTGGCAGCGGAAGCAGATCGATTTGTTGTCTGCAGTTCTCTATTCCGTTGAATTGCGGGATCTGGGAGCAATCGATAGGGGTCATGGCGGGGTGCATTCATTGGCATCGGTTGGGGGTCGGGTCGACACGGAGCAGGCGACAGGAAAACCGAGGTTGGGAATTTCTTGCCGCATGACTGCCTGATCAATTGAGACTGCCGGGGAAGCTTGGACAGTGCCATTGTCGAGTGGCAGTGGAATAAATGGCGCTGGACTTGCCGGGTCAAGCTGCCGTCGAACGATACGCATCACATTCACCTGAAAGGGTGGTGTGGCGCCAACTTCGGCGCAGGTTGACGTGACAGCCGTGTTCGGTAGTCGAGAAAACTGAGGCAAAACGCGGCGCTTTCTGGCCATTTCGAAGCGGCGGCATTCTTTAATGATGAGATAGATGGTCGAGACGTTGGTGTATACGAGCACGTTGAAAGCGTCGTCCGCGATGTTCTTGAGTATGTGACCCACGTTTTCACCTTCCGACATTCGCTCGTCCACTTTTCGGCACAGCGCGAGCACGTCTTGTATGTGCGAGACATACGACTCGATCGGCAACAGCACACGGGTAGCAAGTTCTTTTCGTGCAGCCATTTGGTGACCGGACGGGTCCGCAATGATGTCGCGTAGTCGCTCCTTGAAGATATCCCAGCTGGTGAGCTTGGTCTCATGGATAGCGAATCAGACCCGCGGGGTGCCTCCCAAGTAGAAGATAACATTGGCGAGCATCATGGTAGGGTTCCATCGGTGACATTGGCTAACACACTCGTACACGCTGAACCAGTAGTCGACGTCAAGGCCAGTTTGGGCGGAGAATGTGCCGGGGTCGCGGAGGCTGGACATCGTAGCGGACGTTGTCGTTGGCGCCGCAGGAGTAGAGGTAGACGGGTTGTTGTCATTGGAAGCCATCCGTGGCCGGAAGAGGATACAACTTCATTGAGGCCATGAAACGGGTCAGCTGAGGGGCGGAGTGGTTCAGGGAAGAGTAAGACGATGGACCCTCAGGGCGCTCCAGATGGTCGAGAGTCCTTGCGCTTCGACGACCCCCCATGGCCTAGCACACAATCCGGAGTTGGTCGTCTGGTCGTGAGCTGCGCAAAGTAGCCTCCCATCACTCCTGTCTGTCAGCCCCCGCAAATGGGGGATTTGGCCTGTTCGGACAATGACGATATACGTGATTAAAGTTCGGCTCGCGGACTCGAGGAGAGACGACATTGGGTAAGGCGTCACCCTGATCTACTTGGAAATTGATGAAGTTGGAAATCAAGGTGCCCGTCTGGAGTCGGCGCCAAACGATTTCCTCAGCCTTGGACAGCGATTTATGGGCTGGTGGGTAGACGATGCCGGAATTGCGGTAATGTAAAGTGATTTCATGATAGGGGAGTAGGCATTCTCGCGCGTTGCGATAGGAAGGCAGACCGTCCACTGCCCGGTTGACGAGTGCTCCGGCTTCCTCATGGGCGGCTGTATTCCCGGATGTCCACGATGCGTTGGAACCCACAAAATAGTGATTATTCGTTTAGGAGGTGAAAGGAACTGTAAGATATGGTAGGCAGGTGCATGAATTCGACTGATAGCAAAATTACAAATGGCCGTTTTTGAGTAATAGAACATATACTGCGACTGAATGTGAGCAATAGCTGAACCAATCGCAGCTTCTTTAGCCTCGATTGGTTGAGACACGGTCGAAAGCGGTGCAACAAAGTAGTTTGTGGGCGTTGTCTGAGACTGCCACTGCTAAGGCAGGAAGATGGGAGTATTCTGCGGCATCCACATAAGCGACCGGGGTCGAAGAGACGTAGCGCTTATGAAGCGACCTAGCTCTGGCTATTCTCCGGTCGTGATTATGGGCTGGATGGGTATTTTGGCGAAATGGTGGGATGTAGAGGCTGTCGCTAACGCACTCGTGAGCTGAATTCGTTGGGGTGGTGCATCCTATGAGGTTGGTTTGAGGCGCTGAAGGAGCAACCATCCTGTTTCTGGCTGGGAAAGACGGGTATATTGGTTATTGAGGTGTGCCTCGACTAGTTCATCAATCGTGTTATGCACACCCAACTGGAGCAGTTTATTTATTTATTTATTTAAAAGTACCTTACAGGCCTCGCCGAGGCATTCTGTAAGGGGGGCGATACAAAGTAAGAACAAAGTAAGAACAAATTGGGTTAACATCGAGTCAGTAGGAACAATGCAGAACAACATCAACAACAACAGCGAAAAATGTCCAAGTACAAGAACTTGCTCGTGGTGGTACTCTTGCCGGTGCATAGCAGTTTTATATGCTGTGCGGATGAGGCGATCTACGTAATCTCTCGAGAGAGATGAAAGGCGCGCATAAGGGAGGGAATAAGTCATTTTACAGGGGCAGAATACTTGGACAAGGCGGCGGGTGTCTGCCCCGCGGATGCCCCTATGGCGATTAGAAATCTTGTTTTTAGGGCGGATATATTCTGCACCGACCTCCGTATTGCACCTACAGCTAAAGAATTGGAGCCGTTATTGGAAATGTGGAGGCCTAGAACTCTGATGTCGTTTACCTGAGGAATGAGTTGACCATCCAAATATATTGATATTGCCGGAGGTGAAGGGTCCGAAACCGGACGGTGCTGCCGATGCGAAGCTTCGTGGCGAGGACGGGGAACGTTCCACCTCCACCAGATATGTTACGGGAGCGACAAGACGCCTGTTCAACGAGGCTGTAGACAAGATATATTTTAAAACAGCTGTTGCAGTGCTGACCGATTGAGCGCAGAGCCCGAACGGCGACGGCTCTTCGACATCCTCGTAGGGCGCACACGGGCATGATTCCAGAGACTAGCAATGTGCATGTAGCGATATCATATCAGCTGTCATTACAGTGGGTTTCGTGCCTATGCTACTTGCATTTTTAGACGCGGACTGATATTTCCTTTTGGAGTATCAGTAGCGCACGTGCTATTTATTACCACGAAAGTATTTTATGCTGGGGTCCACCACCGCTACACTGACGTATTTCCGTCACGGATATCACGTAAAATACAAAGACTAACAGTGGGCAAAGAAAAAAAACAGAAGAAAAAGTTCCGTCACCGGGAATCGAACTTACGACCCCTCACTCCGCAGCGCGATACCATTCGGCCGCGGGCGGCACGTTCTTTGCAATGCTAACGGCGAGCTATTTAGATACACCATTTGCCGGTGGCTGTACTGAGAGATCTGTGTTACAGCGTGTTTCCGTTATCACTAGCGAGATGGCGCGAGGGGCTGGAAGAGCGCGCTTGAAAGATCGTTCCGTTGAGACTAGCGCCCGCGTCCACAGGGCGTGGTCGCTTGTGTGTGCGCTTATCTCGTGATCGCGGTGGTTTGTACTTCTCGCGTTGAGAGCACGAAGGTCACTTGGCTCACTGCAGCGGCCGCTTTTGCGAAAGGAGCGCGGCGCTCACGCAGAAATAAGTTACAAATGTGACAGTTAGTTCGCTCTCATTCTCTGTATGTTCGTTCCGTGAGTCTTTTCTGCTTGAGCAGCGCGTTGCAAGTTTCAAGCTGCTTGCCGTTCTTCGCGTGACATTACAATTTGTTGCTGTAGCAGTCATTCCTTCGCCCTTGGGGCGAAAAAATGCGCAACAAACGCTCAACTACGTCTGTGAGGACACGTTTCATTTTTGTGTTATACCGATTCCTATGACAGAGGGATCAGCCATGTTTTATTTATTTATTTATTTATTTATTTATTTATTTATTTATTTATTTATTCTTGAGAGAAAGCTGAGCTACTACAAATGAGCTGATGTTGGTCTGCTCTTCATAATTTCTGGTAGTGTGGGCATCGACGAGATGTGCTTGAAATCGCATATCTGGCTGCAATTCATTTGTCAAGCACATGTGGTGCGGATGCTGCGTTTACCGTAACCTTCGTCTGAATGATCTGATGTAGTACAAAATGACTCGTTTGTTATGCTATTCAAAGTGGCCCGTTTCAAGTGGTGTAAAAGGGCACGACCATCTGTTGAGAAAGCGACTCTACTGAGCATTGGCCGAAGGCGGATGCAATGTGGGTACAATTTTATGCATGCGATGAAATAAAAAGATCCTATACGAGTTTAATGCTGAAGCTGTTCGCCAAACAATCCCTTCCATACCTAATCCCGAACTGCGGCAGAGAGTCGTCCCCTTTCCTGAAATAAATTTTTCATTCATTCATTCATTCATTCATTCATTCATTCATTCATTTATTTTTCTTCGAATATAGTTTCTTCATGAATGCGTTAAATAAATCCTTGTTAGTTCGCTCTTGTGCTGTTCTTGCAAGCGTTTTTCTTAAGTTTTTGATTGTGCGTCTGAGCAAGCAGCACGCTGCAATCTGTTGCTGTGCACAACCAGCTAGCGCCTACCTTGGCTCTTCGTACCAGCGTTTCCAGAAACGTTGCTTCGCACAACGTCTGTTTCGTCATGCGTGGTCGACCACTATAACTGTTGTTTGTCATCCTTCGGAAGGCCGGCAAGGAAACACTTTGTCTTATGTTCAACAGCTGTCATGACAGTCCTAGCATTCTGTTCAGAAGATGGCAACAAAACGATCATTTTTGTTTGTTTTTTTTTGTCCTAAAGCTCTCCGAACAACGGTGAAGCAGATCTCCCGCATGATTTATAGAGTC
This sequence comes from Rhipicephalus sanguineus, assembly GCF_013339695.2. Classification (NCBI taxonomy): domain Eukaryota; kingdom Metazoa; phylum Arthropoda; class Arachnida; order Ixodida; family Ixodidae; genus Rhipicephalus; species Rhipicephalus sanguineus. The sequence continues at coordinate 208,927,914 of NC_051179.1, forward strand.
ACCTATCACCGAAAAGGTTTCAAGGAAGCTGAGACGCTCCGGCTTGTTCAGGCTTTTGTCCTCAGTCGGCTGACATATAGTCTTCCTTTCCAGGACCCCAATAAGACAGATCTAAAGGCCTTAGATGCGTTGATCCGAACATCGTACAAAGCGGCTCTCGGCCTACCTATCGGAACATCCACTGAACGCCTAGAAGCCCTCGGTATCCACAATAATTATGAGGAGCTACGCGCGGCAGTGCTCATTTCTCAACGCGAAAGGCTTAGCTTAACCGCTCCTGGAAGAAAATTGCTATGCCGTGTAGCTTACCCATCTCGTCCTCAGTATGCGCGAGAAGAACTGGAGTTCATGGCTAAACAGGTACGTGAAAGGATCTTAGTAGCCCCTATTCCCAAAAACATGAGCCCACAATACCACAAAGGTCGTAGAAGCGCTCGAGCTCGCAAGTTACAGCGGCAATTCGGGGGGAATCCTGACACGGTGTACACAGATGTCGCCCGATGCGGTACCAACAAGTACGCCCTTGCAGTCGTAGGAGCGGCCGCAAGTCAAGGGCTTCTGACATGCGCCACTACTCTAGCTGCGTCCGCGAATACCGCAGAAGCTTCAGCAATCGCGCTAGCTATTAAAACTAAAGATATCCTAGGACCATCATCACTTATTCTTACCGATTCCAAGGTCGCATGTAGACTCTTTCTCACCGGGAGACTACCACACAGCACCATTCGCCTATTAGGACCCGACCTAACGCAGGACCATGCGATCATCTGGTGCCCGGGTCACGCAGGACTCGATGGCAATGAGAGAGCGGACGGCGCAGCTCGTGCTTTTATAAACCGAGCGGCCGACCACTCCGACGAAAGCCCTTTCTTACCGCGAGACATCCTTGAGCACCAACGGCTTGAGCGACGACAGTACAGTCCACCCCACCCTGATCTATCCGGGCGGGACTCTTACGACTGGCGCCGTATACAAACACATACATATCCGAACCTTTCTTTGAAACATGCCATTCACCCCACAATGTACAGCGATAGCTGTCCGTGGTGCGGAGGCAGGCCCACTCTCGCCCACATAACGTGGGATTGCCAGAACAGGCCACCCGAAATTAACTCGCCGCAAATAGCCGGCAAAATTTCCGGAAGGGAGCAGTGGGAGACTTTGCTCGCCTGTGGGTATCGGGTGGTGCAACTAGCACTCCTCGACCAGGCGCGGCGGGCCGCTCAAGCCAGTGGAGCCCTGGAATAGGGGCCTCACCCACCCGCTCCCTAAACACTTTTTTCTTTTATTTTACAGCGAAAGCTGTTATGAGATCATTTCACCGGCCGTTTTTGGCGCCGTAGTTGTCCGCCGCCGCCGCCGCCGCCGGTGTCCGTAACCAGTATAGATCGAAATAAGAAAAAAAACGAAATAAGAGAAAAATTTCTGGATGGAACGAGGTTCGAACCTGGGCCCTCTGCGTGGGAGCCCAGTATTCAACCACTGAGCCATGCCGGTGCTTGAAACTGCTTTGCAAAAAGGTCCTATAGACGATTTTCCGCAGCTGGTTTATTAAATCAAACTAGATGGCGCCACTGGCGCCACCGCACCGTGGCCGTCCCCCTACCATGGCCGTCTCCATGGCCATCCTCCTGCCGTGTCCTTTGGCAGCGCTGCTCAATATGTCTCCATCCGCGTCGCGTCGTCTGCTCGGCGTTCCCATAGCGTGTGCGCGCACACGAGTAAAAGCGAGCAGACGGCGCAGACGGCAGCGCCGGAAAAGTAAACATGGCGGCACCTGTGGATGTAGTTTCCTTCCGCCTCGAACATATCACGTTGTCGTCCTGCGCTGTGTGGCCCGTAAGTTCAAAACCTACGCATTTATTTGCTTTATATTCACGTCCTGAAGCTTCGAGAGCGATGTACTCGTCGGTATTTTGCAGTATTTCCAAGATTCATTCTCATATTGTCCGAGACAAGGCTTAGCAGGCATACCTAAATAAACACAGCTGATCGCAATAATAAAGACAAAGCATACCTGACGTTTCTTCTCCAGCGTGAGTTGACACAAAGCGATGGCCGATTTTGCCATTTATTTATTGCTGTGAAGACAGTGGGCGAGTAGCAAGCGCGAGTTCGGATCGAAGCGGGGTGTCGCGTCTGCATGGGTGCTGCCATGTTGGCTTGTAACCCCAGCTACTGGTGGTTGCTAATACAACAATTAAAGACATACACCATAAATACGACGCAGATTAAACATATCCCTTATCGTTGTGGCGTGGTACGTACCAAACAAACGCAAATGTCTCAACGTTTTCAACTCTGAGGCGATTACATGTAGAACTATGTTTTGCTGCGCAAGCATGTGACTTGCTTACACCCTGCAGCAACCAGCTTGTGTAGTACGGCCACGGCCGCTTCGCTGGCCCAATGCGTTGGCTGGGGCAAATGGCTGGGGGAAGGCCAGTTACGATCACGTGATCAAACATGGCAGCGCCCGTGCGCCGCTGCGGAAAATCGTCTATACAGGCTTCATGTCGGCAAGGAACCACATTAGCATATGCAATATAGCGTGGTAGAAGAGTAAAATAAGCACCAAGCGTCGCACAACGCGAATTCTGTAACGAGGCGTCACACAATGCGAATTGCGCAACGAGTAGGTTGTGAAATGCTTCCAACCCATTACAAAGATCTCTGCCATAATTCTTCGTCGTCATCAGGCACAGCATCAACAAAGTGCGCATAATGCTTTACATGCGTTTAGCAGGTACCAGGGATCTCCGTAAAATGACGAAAAATGGCACAGTGCCTGCTGCCCTACTTCTCAAAAATTAGAATGATTTAGAGCGTAGTGGGTTCCTCGCAAGTGCACTTGTATTGGTTGCCAAGGAAGCCTATAAGCGCAGATCCATTTCCTCGGGGTGTCAGTAAAATTACAATGCTTTATAACGTAGTGGGTTCCTCGCAAGTGCACTTGGATTGGTTGCCAAGGAAGCCCATGAGCGCATGATCCATTTCCTCGGGGTCTCATTAAAGTTATTCGCCCCCCCCCCGTCTCTCTCCCACGTCAACGTATGTTATGCAGCATGACGGGAGAGGGAAATAGCGAGCGGGCGTCACCGAATGCAAATTACATAACTGGTTGGCCGTTTAAAGCTTCCAACCCATTACAAAGGGCTGAGCCATAATTCTTCATCGTCATCAGTCGTCGCGTCAACAAAGTGCACATAATGCCTTACAGAGGTGTAGCTGGTGCCTCGCTTCTCCGCAGAATGACGAATAATGGCTTAGTAGGTGCTTCCCAACTTCACAAAAATTGTGATTTTGGGCGTAGTGGGTACCTTTCTAGTCTACTTGTATTGTAGCCCCAAGAGAGCTCTAGAAACGCCGCTCTTCCAGCTTTCGCTGTGACTGTGCTGCGGTTTCAGCGCAGGCCTGGCGTTTTTTTCCCTCAATAAACGTTTTGATATATATATATATTTGTTTTTATTTGTGTGGCATTATCAAACGTGCTTATTTAATACCTCTCAACTTTCATTCACCGCAGGATACTTTCGTGACACGCTGGGCTCCTATGACCTATTGTTCGTGGCCTGCGGCTCGGTGGCCATGGCGACGTCGCTGGCGTGGGTCTTCGTCAACTTCTGCATGTGGAGAAAGCGCAGCACGTGGACTCCAGACAGAGTCATCGGTGGTAAATTGGAACCAGCATCCGAAAGATTCTCCTATTACCCACGGCTCGTCTACATCGGCGATGGCCGGTATATGGAGACGCGAAAGTCACGGACACCTAGCACGATAACGGCACTGTATTAATTCAGTAAAGTGCGGCGATCAGCTCCTGTGTACCGTGCGTCTACTGACGCGACCAGCCACAATGTGCCAGAATGTGCTTGGCCTTTTGCCATCAGCAAAGGCGAACATTTCCGTCTCAGCGTACTCTGCTGTGGTGCAGTGCTGAATGAAATGGAGTGCCAGTGCAGTGATAGCCATCAATTCATCCTGACGTGTCAAATATTTCATTGGCCATCAAAGCATTTCACTTTGTAAGTAGAAAAATAACAGTGGTAAAAGCAGACATGTTGTTGGAGACAGCATTTCTAAAAAAAAATGATCGTCTTCGTTTTTGTCAGCACTTAAGGAGCAACAGTATAAGGAGCAACGTTCCTTATATTGCTGGTGTTAATTTCATCGACTTTGCATATTTGTGCGGATATGATCACACGTGTTGTACAGGAAGCAGTTTAGGCCGGTCGTAATGCCTGCTGAATCCGAAAACTATCATCATCGTGAGCCGGCACCTGCTCTCTTCATCCTCTTCTTCATCTTCTGCTTCGCTCCTAGGACACGTGCGCCGATTTTTCCGGCGAGGAATGCAATAAGTCTGATGGGCGAGAGAACCAGTAGAGAGAGAGAGAAAAAAATGCATAGAAAAGAGGCAAAGAGAGAATTATAACAAAAAGAAAGAGAAGAAAGAGAGCAAAAGATAGCAGGTGAGAGAACAGGGCACAGAGAGAGAGAAAAAAAGGCGGTAGAAAAAGAGAAATAGACAGATAGAAAAGGAAAAAAACGCTGAAAAAGTTAGAAACACAGAGAAAGAATGTGTAAAAGAAAGGGAAGAAAAAGAGTAAAGATAGAAGGCGAGAGAACAAGTACAGGAAGAAAGAGAAAGAGCGAAAGAGAAAGGGAGACAGAGAATGAAAGAAAAGGAAAAATAAGAGGAAAAGACAGAAAGACACAGATAGAAAGCGATACAGTGAAACATCCACAAAAAGATAGAAAATATAGAAAGAGCAAGCATAGTCTTGAATGATATGGTATAGCAAGGGGTGGGAAAGGGAAGTGAGGGTGAGGAGAAGGGAAATGAGGAGGGCAACGCCTCTGGCTCCGCCGATTCCTCGGTCTTCGCACTACTAGTGCAGAGCTGCTCCAATTTTTTCGCGTATCTTGTTCCTGGGAAGCGACATGACTCAGCATGCTTTCAGTTTTCGTGATTCTACGTACACGGCTTTCAATATCCACCCGCTGCGTCTCTTGTATGAGCAGCCAGGTGACGGGGCTTGTATGACACAAAGAGACACGCCTAAGAAAAGTTAGTACACACGTTAAACACAATCTACATTCACGTGTGCTCAAAGCAGTGTCATAGCACATGAATTCTCCTGCAATGCAGTGTCATACACGGCGCATATTGGTTGGCTGGCTGGTATCACACTGTGCTGGAGCAAGCCACCCCTTGCGATCGGCCATGATTCGGGCGGTATCCGTGTTTAGAAAATAAATAGTACGCGAGATAAGGCCTAATTCTGACTTTTCTCTCTTCGATCTTTCCCCCACTAGCATTTTTGTCTTCGTCCTTTGGTCATTCACTGCCTTTTCCCCTTATGGCCATAGCAAAGTAGCAAACCTCAAGTTTCAATTCTGATTAATCTCCCTACCGTTACATCATTTGTAGCTCTCTCTTTCGAATAACTGTTCCTTCGTATGCACTGCAGCAAAACATATCCACAAAAAAAAAATAATATTAACGCTGTAGAAGCAGTGTGAAAAAGCCAGCGTAAGCATGAAAGAAATGCACCATGAACTCGTCTGCGTTGTGATTGTGCTCCGATTTTTTTACAGTACTGTTGCAACAAGTCCTAGTTACAATTTTTTTGGAGAACTTGTCCCACAATTAACGACTTTCATAGTCAATGCAAAGAACAAGCAGGCAATGTATATATATACACGAATTTTATACTCACGACCAGCTATCCGCCTAAGCGCTAGGATAGCGTTCACTCAGACGCTCAGCCAAATGCGAGCATGGAGGTTGATATTTAGATAGAAGACGTTCATCTTACCCTACGTGTGTGAACGTCTATCAGGATCGATGAGGCGAAGGTCGTTCGTGTGGGTGCACGAATTCGCAGCTGAAAGTCCTTCGAAAGCAGGCACGATAACCGAGAGAAAGGATCTAAATGCAGAGCCAAGTGTAGCTGGCAGACGCATCAAAAGACTGCAGTACCCAAGGAAATGTTGCCACAAGAGCACGTGCCCCGCGGAGTTGTACAACTCGTGTTTACGCCATTATCCAAACACACTTATCAGCAGCACGTGTGCTTCATTTCCACCGCGGTGGATGGATGGACGTTAAAAGCGTGTGCTTTTAACACACACACATATGGCGGTGGGCGTGTGCGTGTGTGTGTGTGTATGTGCGCGTGTGTGTGTGTGTGTGTGTGTGTGTGTGTAGGATGCAATGGGTTAAGCTAAGGGTTCTACATTATAGAATGAACATCAAACTGTCATAAATGAAGGTTCAAGTCATATAATTAGTAGAAATTTGTGTAAACAGTAATTAGTATAAACGCTTCGTCAAACTGGTGCGAAATTGCCGTTGGTAGTTCAAGTGAGTAGCTATGTATATTAAGGCGAAAGGCTCGAATGCCTAATCGAACGAGAAAAATGACCGTCGGCGGCGGTGTCAACAAGAACGATCAGAGCTTACGACTTAATGACGTCATAATATGCCTCATCATGACGTAACTATGACTTTACATACGAAGACATCATTTCACGAAAACTTCACATGGTCAAATGTGTGCCGATTCTGGAGGCTGGGCAATAGCAGGTGAGGTGCACAAAGCGTGCAATACAGATCCTAGAAGCTGTGCCAGGCCATGTCAGGTGCAGAAAGCTTTCGGGGGGTGGAAAGCAAGGATCAATACCGCGAGTGAGGAGCAAGATAATGAGATGGCTAACGGTTAATCACAATTTACGAACATAGTACGTGCGAGTGCCACTTTCAAACTCCAAATTCGTGCGTTAGGGTCGCTTTACTTCTTTAATATACCTATAATGTGTAGTTTGAAATGCACAAATGGCAATTCTAAACCTCCCCTTCTCCCCCCACATGATACTGTAAAGTATTCTTATTTGATACATTCAATAGTTTTCCGCCACTCATTTTGTAGCCTTTCCTCAACCGTATATTTGAAACCTTCTAGATCGGGAAGACTCACTTCTTAATTGAATGTCGGATGAATGTCTTCACATAAGACTGCAATACGCTGAATGGTTTCCGCAGCCTTCGCACATAGTAAGCAAAAAAAAAATCCACAGCATATCCACGGGGTGAATGATGATGAATGGGGCGAAGCTCCGGAGGGAATCATCGGTAAACCGTGGATACTCGGAGTGATTCGCCCAGTATATGATCAAGTAAACACGTGAGAAACACCGTGTATATATTAAACATCAAACTTTTATTGTACTGTTGGTTTACGTGGTCCCTTCATTACAACGGTCCCCCTAGCGCACGTCACCGCACTAAATCGAACGATTGCCTTCCACCAATGGCACGCCCACTACATTATCAACGACGTGAGATCGGGCGCGTTTATACTAAAGGGTCGATGAGAGTCATGGCGACTTGTAGCTCACTTTAATTTTACATGTACGCTGTGAATTTTTATTGTTTAATCACGAACAGGAGAAATTTCACACAGGCACTACCTTGGAGGTCAAAATCCAGTGCTTATATATGCGGGGTGGTCAGCGAACGGTTGTGCAGCGCGAGCAGTCGGTTTTTTCAACGAAGAAACTCACTGGCAGACGCTGCCTGCGTCGGCCTCGCGAGGCGAGAGAGGGGGGGGGGACTAGAGCACGCATCTGCAACGCAGCGAGCGCCTCCGCGCCATCTAGGGGTCTTTCTGAGAACTAGAGGTGGCTACGACAGCACCATCTAGTGAACACTCCAAGAACTAGAGGTGGCTATCTACTACTATCTACTACTACTACTACTACTACTACTACATACTACACAGGAGGGACAGACCCACACCATAAGGAGCTTCGCCCCTAAAATCGCCTTTGTTCGCAAACGTCTTTCTATTCGCGGCGAGATCGACCTATAGGTGGCAGCACCGTCGCCCCGCTAGTGTGGATACTGGTTTCGTGTGGTGTGTGTGTAAGTGAACGGGGGTTCTGTGTTCACATCGTGATTTTGTGTTCCGTACCCACAGAAAACTCTTCGTTATCGATGGTGAGGTTTTGTTCGGTGCCACAATGCCGCACATACTGCACAGAGCCAGGGATAAGCTTCCATTTTTATCCCACCGACGCTGAACGTCGCCGACTGTGGCTCGTTAGGCTTCGTAACGGCAAGACGCCTTCCAAGTACGCGATGGTGTGCAGCAAGTACGCGATGGTGTGAAGCAGTTTGACTACGGTGCAGTCAAGCGTTCGCGGACGAGAAAGAATGGAGAGTAGTCAGCGATAACTTGGCTAATGTGTGAATTTATATGCTTATTGCTGCTGTGCACTACGAGCGTGAAGACAGTCGCAGTAAGCGAACGCTCAGGGAAGCTTCCCTGTGCTTTGATTTTCCTACACTTCCGCAGGAAAATTAAGCGAGAATCAATCGAGAAAGAAGACAATTAATTCATGGAATATATTTGTCATTCATGTACCGTCTGTGCTGTGAATGCAAAGTTTGTTCGCGCTTGGCTATGAGTCTGTTTAAACGAGAGTCCCCGAACCCTTTTGTAGTTCGCGCATGTTCCATTCTGTTTACACGGCCGAGAGAACAGTTCTCAGTGTTCCGCAGGGCAAGTACGTGCACCGCAACGCGGCAAGTGTGTATGCATGATCTGGTGCATAGTAAAGGGTATCGTTTTATGAGCCCTCAATCGCCACGTAAGCGATGAAAATGCGCGAGCGAGTTTATCGCCACTGCTGATCTTGATTAATATATTTTTCTCGCTTGCTCTCTTTTTTTTAAGGGTTTTCGCGGAAAAGATTGAGGCCTGACACACTTCCGACACTGAACTTGCCAAAGCGCAAATTTGACAGGCATAAGCTACCTCGCAAGTACACGGGTGTCTTTGTATACATTTCGCAACAAGTTATAATTGCGCAAGGCAACTCAGTTTTGCGATTTCCGTGTCATTCCATTTTCTGTTCTGTTTAGGGGACAATTTAAGTACCGAAGTGTTAGACGTTACTTGACAGAAATATTTCTCTGCAGTGGGACCAGGACCGTACACAACTAAAGCTCGTCCCATAACCAATAAACGACAGTCCCGAAGTTATACACTTAACCACAACGCGCAAGTGCATGAGAGCCTTTTTTTTAACCACCGAGCCGCTAAAAGGCTATATTCACAAGAGATTTATTACTTCTCATCTTTATGGCAACGCCAAGTGCACTTTGCAATGCGCTTGAACCACAGAGCGGCACCTACACTGATATAACTCTCGTGAACGGACGGTACGACGACCACACACAGCACTCTCGACAAGTGCACTCACTGATCTTATTACAGTACATATACAGCCGATCAAGCCCAAATGCTTGTTTACACCGTGTTAGGCATACGTACGAGCGGTTAAAGTTGCACCAACGCAACGGAACAAACCGCCTTTTGAGGCTCTGCATGATGTACGCGCACATGCAAACACAACGCGGCTAGCAGACGACGCATGGAGCAATCCACACTAGGCGCGATTCAGCCAGTAGCCGCCAGGCGGCGACTCCGCTCGATCTCGCGGCCAATAGCTGCGCGCCCACAGACACACTGATCTGGCTTCCAGCAACAAGTAACGGCTTTCTCAATGATGAAGCTTCTCCCTTTTAATCATCCTCTTTACTCTCCAGTATAATTCTATTTCTCGTTTGTTTGCGATTGCTCGCACCGAGTACGCCCCTTCTGCGTCTCCAATCTTCCCCTTAACCCGTTTTCAAAGCAGTTTTGAACGACCTTCATGCAATGTTTAGTGGTTAGTGCACTCTTTCTTTTTCCACTCGGCGTGTCCATATCTTCTGCGCAAACGCTTAAATACTGTATCTACCCATCTCTTTTCATTTATATTCCTTCGACTTTTTTAGAAGAAGATTATACTCCGAGCCTAAGGTGCATGGAAGAATGCCGAACATTTGTTTGCCGTTGGATGCCACTTCATCTGTGTGCTATGCCCTCCGTCTTTGATCTACCTCCAGTCCCCTGTGCACCTCAGACCTCATGCAAAGTGGCGAGTTAGCGTGCGTTATTACGGAAACAATTACTGATTTTCACGGCTCTCGTGCTACTAAACATTTATCGTATCCTCATAAAGATCTGCTTCGTGATGACCTTGTCCCTTACTTTTCTCTTGATTTCCTCTTCTCTCTCATCTCAATTTCCTATTCGCTTCTTTGATTCATACTCCATTATAGACACCACATGTCCGCACTGATGTAGTATTTTTATATTTAATAATATTTGGGGTTTAACGTGCCAAAACGTCTCAAATCTGGGGTTTAACGTCCCAAAACCACGATACGCTTATGGGGAACGCCGTAGTGGAGGGCTCCGGAAATTTGGACCACCTGGTGTTTTTTAACGTGCACCTAAATATGTGAACGGGCTTCTAGCATTTCGCCTGCATCGAAATGTGGCCGCTGCGGCCAGTCTGTTTATATTTAGCTGTATATATGGCGACTGGCAGATCCATTGGATAATTAAACAGTATTAAAGCACTTTCCAATAATAAAACCAAAATCCCAGAACTTTGTGCCTTGTTTCACGTATAACCAATAAAAGTTGTACATTGCTCAGGCTGTAGGCAAAAAAAGAAAAAAAAGAAACAGTTTCATCCGCGTACATTAAAACCCCGAAGTTGCCGCCCACAAGCGCACCCTTTCGTTTATGCAAAAGCTTACAACTAATGTATGTTCGGAACAGGCTTCATGATAAGAGGCCCCCTAACGCGGATCTTTATGACTATCGACTAATGTGTCATTAGTTAGTCCTTACCTGGTTACCTAAACCAAATTATTTGGATGTAAGTGAACGCTGCACAGGCAGGTACGTGGAGCACAGCGCCTTCTGGGGGTGCTGAAACGAACGTTCGGGTGGTTCTGAGGCGATGTCTCAGGACGATCCCCGACAATGGGAAAACTCTTAGAACTTGCTCTTTGCCTTTGTGCAGTGTCACAAGGCATTGCCTGTGCCGGGTCACCAATAATATTAATATCACCCGTAATTGTAGTTCTGCAGGCACAGCCGGTAGCGAACGAAAGCACAAGCACATCTACATCGTGGCGCCGTGCTGTTTCCACCACTGCGTTAAAGTGAACGATCATGGGGGTCGGGCCACGAATGCAGTTGACCATGGGTGTGAAACTGGCGCTGGTTTCTAAAGAACGCTGAAAGCATTAAAATAACTAACAAATGTCCTTTTCAAATCAAAAGTCACAGTGCGTCTCGAGCAAACTTCGCGATATGCAATAAAAAGAATTGACGAAAAATCTACGCTACAATTTTGTGTTATTGTGGCTCAAGTTCGACTTGGAATTTTAATTTGCGTAAATGATTGCTTGATTGCTTGACTGCTCTGTGCTGTTTGCTGCAAATGTCTTGTTGCTGATGCCACAGTACAAGACTTTGAAAGAGTTAGCATGGTGTGCTTTAACGCAAATGTTGAAGAAAGAAAAATTAGTACACCACTCGGTTTTCGTAATACGGTGAAGTAGCGGCTGATTTTAACAGACATTTACAACTAAAAATAGAATTGAGGTTGCCACGTGGAACATCAGTTCAATACTTGCGGTATACAGAGATTGATCAAAACATAACTGCCACTATGCCAATGGCTTTATCACGTAAGAAATGAATGAAGAGATAGTAAAATGCTTTATTTTAGATAACACAGACAATGACATATATTAATATACATTGGATGACCCAGCGCACGTAAATACAATACTTTTTAAAATGGTTTTCAATCTCGACTGCCGGAAATGCACGTGAGCTGTGATGAAAATCTTCTATGAAAATTGAACATTTTGGGCAAGTAGCTGACTAGCACGGCCAAGAGTACAACCAAAAAGAGCCCCAACATCCACGAACTTCTCATGATGAAAACTAACGTGCCTGATAAATTTTAAAACAAGCAACACGATAACGAAGAATAGTAGCACTAAACGATAAAGGTACTCAACATAATACGGCTGACGTGTTCGACAGGAAAATTACAATTGCGCTATAGTAACACACGCACAAATACAAAAACGCTTAGCGGTGACGCAAACGAACATGATCTTAGCAAAGTGTAGAACTTCGGATTAATAATACTGTCGAATGTTCTGCAGCAGAACAGAATCCTTAAAGTCCGAGAAAATTTTATTCACACACCTTGCAACTTTTTCATTCAGTAAAACCCTCCGCATGCCATCGTTTATGTTTGACATATTCTTCGCCAAAAAAAACGTTAGTTTATTTCGCCTCTCAACATAGTACTCAGAACAGTCCTGAACAGGTGTTCAGCAGAACAACCCCTCTCCAACTACTATATAGACTCCACTAAGTGAATGACGTCACTTGTCAATGTATTGATTCATTACTGTAACCCGGTTATCGAAAGGGGCTCCAACAATACACCTGTTAAGTGGTGGTTAAGCTGGAAAGTTGCAAGCAGTCAGACACCGCGACGTCTGGGTGTCCCAAGACTCAGCAAAGGCACCTTTTTCGGGTGCTAATTGCAGTCAACTTTCGATCAGTGGGTTGAGCTGGTCAGCACTCAGCCTTGTCAAAGCACAAGTTTGAATCGCGACGCGTTTGTGCGTGCTGAGATCACAAACGTTTCGATCTGCACGTCCCACTGCACATCGGAAGCTGAGACAGGATCGCTACACTGTGTTTGTGACTTCCGATGACATAAGCATGGAAGAATCATCGTTCTCTGCGATTGCTATTCTGGGATACGTATTTCTGTTAATATGGCGCAAAAAGAAATTGGCAAGTACACAACGCAAAACACACAAGAAGAGTTTCTTAATAGCACAGTTTAAGCTCAATGAGTGTCAAATACACTGTCCGAATCTTAGTTTAAAATTCATCATTACCCTTGAACGCTTTTAGGCACATCGAACACAGATTAGGGGCTCCTCTAAACAACCTTCACATTAGAAGAACCGTACTACTAGGCGACGTCACTCCGGATTTGCGTAAGCGCACGTCTAACTATCCAGGAAATATATCCAGCAAAACACGCGAACGCAGGAAATGGGGAAGGAGACAGGAAAGCTTCCTGTGTTCGTCTGTTTCTGGCTGGATATATTTCCTGGATGCAATGCACCAACTAGCCCAACAACGAGTTATACTAGCCTAAACTATACTTTCGCGCGAATAAAATGTTTTCAATCACTAAAAAGGTAAGATCACATAAACAATAAGTGTAAGAATACCTAACATTAACACTGTACTGACATTGCTGTGACGTGGTGTCAATCACCTCAATGTCTACACAGTTATCACAGACTTGACTGCAGTGCCTTCATTGATCTATGACAAATCTACAGAGGTGCGTAGGAAGCGAGAAGCTACGGACAGATATGCAGACGCAGAATCTTAAAACAATAATTCACCGAAAAAGTTGTGTTGAGCGCTGCAAGATTTTGCTTTTGCGCATAGTTCAGATCAATTTATTAATTATAAAGGCCAAGTGTTTGTGGCAGCACTGGTGTGCAGCAAGAATTCCACGTAACGTGCGTTTAACACACTACTCTACACAAAATTTATATTCAGCATATTCACTGCACCATCAGCTGCGAACCATCGTGATTGACATTATTACCAAACACTCGGCACAATCATGTTAAGCGTAAATCTAGAGAAAAAATAAGAACGGTAAGACACAAACCGATGGTTAAAAGCGACATATCCGACGCTGGAAATTTGCAGGCATAAAGGTAAGAACAATTGGATCAGGAACATATAAAGTAGCTATGCAAACCCTCACATGTGTAGATAGAAAAACCAGCTTAATGTTTTCCAAGCTGAAACAGGAATTTCTGTTCCTAAAACCTAATCTTTTTTTTTTGAAGTAGATCAATAGGCACAAGTTTGTGATCCTTACGTTTTGGCACATCAACAGCTGCCATGAGCAATATGACGACCAAACATGGTACATTCATAGGTAATTATATTACCGTAGATGTATCAGAAAACAACAACATTTCAAATCTGCAAATTCTTTCAGGTTGCCTATCAAAAACGACATTCCCTGAAAAGTCCCGACAGACAGGAACATACATGAGATTTCGCTATGCTTTCTATTAATTGTCGCGCTACGCCTCAAGTGTTCGGCTACTTGCAGTTGGCTACGTGGTGAAACGCGTGTGGTTCAGCGCGAGCGTTATCACGCCATCAACGAAGTCAAATCCATGACTTGGTAGCCGGTGAGCGTAGGAAGATCGCACAGCTGGAGCTGAGAATCTCTCGTTGTCCACGTTCGCTTCTTACGGAACCTGTCCGTAAGGTTTACGACTAGCCAGACTAAAGCATTGAGGAACATGAGGCCACTCATGATGCGGTACAGGTTGTCATAAGATCCCTGCATGTCCCTGAAGAAACCTGCATGGCACAAGACAAGAAAAGTTGCATGTAGAGACAAACATGTGTAACGTTCCCTTGTAAAGACTGGTAAAAGAAAGAAGTCAATTACAGTCATTATTATAGCGACCAAGCCAGTGATTTGCAGAAACTGCAGAAAAAAACAGACAATGCGCCATATAGCTGAACAGAAAGCTCGGCATGAGAACCGAAATAATATGCGGTAGAAATTAATAGTTCAATGTCTGAAGCACTCTCCAGGATGTGCTACAGGCAGCGGAAATGTCTGTGCTGAACTGCACAATACGCAGGGCACACATATAGCCTCGACTGGACGTAGTAGTGAATTGGACAGAGAAATTTCATGCACCACTTGCGACGTTGCCGTAAAAAGACAGTGCGGGCGATTGAATGAATAATGGAAAAGCTATTATACAGAAACAGCTTGCGGCCCTTTAAACTCTGCGTCCGGTGACCGAGTGTATGCGACAGTTGCAATAATGTAAGCTATAATATTTCCATGAAAGTGAATAGAATAGGAACGCTGAAGAATTATAATCTTTTCAGCTTACACAGTAAGTATGGAACAAATCAATCTTCAAAACAGTCAGGTCACGCTCTACAAACTTGGTCACGCTCTACGAGGAGAACAGGATGGTTTCGGGAAGGCGTATAACAAAATATATGTGACATTGTTTAGGTCATCTGTGAACCGGAAAATATGCGAAACAAGAGATAACCTCTTAAATTACTTTCATACATTACGATAAAACGAATTGTCTTAGTAGTGATGCCAGCTCTCATAGAAGCAATTTATTGCCAATGTGTGCAGAAAGTATGCGTGAATACTTTTCCAAATATAAGACTCCGAAGTTCCATTAATTCTGCATAAGAAAAAGGGAAGAGCAGCAATAAAAGCGGGATGCGGCAACGGGACACATTACCTGTATTATTAGTGCCTGCGTGCTGAGAAGGACTATTAAAGCTCTTAAATTTTGGATGATCAAGGGCGGTATTTTACGACGAGTATCTGGCTAATCTACAGGTATTGCAGATCACATTGCGCTGCTCAGCACTGCAAGCGTAAATGCAGACAAACGACTGAAGACCTTCTCCGTCAGTGCTTAAAAGTATATTGCTTCAATAATATGCGAAAACCAGGAAAGGGAGCCAAAATGGATGATTACTACGGAAATCTTTGGAATCTCAGCAAAAGTACATGTATTGAAACGCTTACTCAAAGGGACCGTTATCATGGTAGCCAAGTTTACATAGTGAAACTCGATTAGGGCGCTCACGGCAGGCATTACGAAATCTTGACTGGCCATTGCTGAAGAAAAGGATTTAGAAACAGTGAATTTTACTGGCACTAATACGGCATAAACACCGACATATCGGAGGCCAACAGAGTCTTCACAAAAAGAGAATGACCATACAACAAGCGGTGGAATAAAAATGCTGCAAGGATTCATACAGAACACGAAGAACACAACTTCTTTTATGGGGAAGATAAGCCGTCCCCGATATAATTGTTCATCTTGAGTGGGATATGCTTCCAGGTCGAGACTGCTAAATTATTGTCCGCAGAAAGGAAACCGCCACTAAAGATGCTTCATATTTCTGCGGTGTGTCGAAATTGAGATAGCAGGCCCCGATATAAAAGCATATGCGCTCCATATTGCTTTTTTAGCGCAAAAAACGAAACCACAAGAAAGAAGACGGAACACAGCACTACTCTCAACTGACATGGTTTATTGCGTCACTCCACTCTTTATAGCAGCGAGATACCGGTAGGACATGCGCCGTGCACTCTATGCGCACAACCACCACGCCTTGGACACCTGAGCGCAATCATGAAAGCGAATAAAAAAAAACAAAATTCAGAGGAAAACAAGGTAATGGAAGGCACACTAATGCACTGCGACCCCAATGATTGAATGAAAAATGCTTCTGATAATTCTCGGGTGGTGGTGTCACGACTCTTTTTGAAGATAGTGGTTAGTCTAAACAAGGCTTGACAATTGCATTTTTTTGCAGTGTTGAGCTAAATGTGAGCCTGTACCGGTCGGCAGGGATCGCTCATGTTCTTTAAGGCGCTCATTCACACAGCGGCCTGACTGACCTACATACACATTGCCACAAGAAAGTGAAATCTTGTAGACCACCCCTACGCTGCACTCAAAAACTTCTGGTGTCTCTTTTCACATTGCGGCTTTTTGTTTTCTTTACAAACACGCCTGCACAGCATAGACAGTTTCCGGAGGGGGAGGGGGCAGAAAATACAACCGGGATTTGGTACCTAGTGGCCACATCCTTAAGATTGTGAGCCACATTATGGCAATACGGCACTACTACAGGCTTGTTCTCCGTGTCGTTTCTACACCTCTGGCGCTTGCCTTTCAGCTTCTGAAGCAAAACTTCAGAGACCGACGTCACTACCACCCTTGGGTAACGCGCATCCTGCAACCTTTTTAACTGCGCGTTAAAGCTCTCGTTAGCTGTGTGATGGCACGATTTCATTATTGATAATTCAAGAGACATCATGGCAATGGCACGTTTCACAACCTTAGAGTGCGCAGACTCGTATGGCAGAAGACCCTTACGTGCACGCGGCGAGTACAACCAGAAGGCATGACCTGCTTGTAAGGAAAGTTGTAGATCCAGAAACTGCAGATTGCCGTCCTTTGTGAGCTCATGTGTGAAGGTTAAACCCTTTCCGTTGTCCGTGAACAGAGATAAAATATCAGCTACTGCGCCACAGCCTTCGTGGTTAGTTTGTTTTATCACAACAAGGAAATCGTCAATATATCTAAAAATCTGGTATAGGTCATTGTCTAAAACACTCTTAAGAGCACGGTCGACAAAGGATAAAAAACTATTACAAAGATCAGGCACCACACACGAACCAATACACTCACCCTTTTTTAAAATAAATAGCTGGTTTTTGAACGAGATAAAAGTTGCACTTAGATAAAACTCAAGAACGGACAAGAATTTTGCTGATGACATTCCAGTAGCATTGGGAAAGTCTAACTCGCCATTTTCTTCGATGCAGGTTATCACACAGCGAAAAAGCTCATCGTGCGGTATCGAATAATATAAATCTTCGACGTCCATAGAAAAAACGTTGACAACTGAGTGGTTGTCTCTCAGAAAGGAGACAACATCGGAGGAGTTTTTTGTGCCGAAAGGATCTTCAATGGTCAGCTGATTCAACTGTTTTTGCAAAAAGCGGCTAACTAATATCTGCCAACAATTGTTTTCACTGACTATTGTACGGAAAGGCACATCCAATTTGTGCGTCTTAGCAGCGAAAAAAACTTCAAGAGCGAGCACCTTGCATTATGCGACACCTTTTGCAAGTTTGGTGAGGCCTACGTTATCCAACAAGGAAACTAGCTTTGCTTTTTACCTTGTGAGGTTTCGCTGTGAATGGAATGAAGTTCTTGTTGACAGCCTGGATGGCTTTCTCGTTGAAGACTGCAGCCGGGGCTACTACAAAATTACCCTCCTTGTCACTTAATAACAACCGAAGTTCATTGTCTTTGAAAAACGACACCGTTTTCTTGATCAGAGCCGACGAAGGTGGGGAGTCCTTGTTGACAGTCCTACGCAAGGTATCCACTCCATCAAGGAGGCACCGTTCCTGGTCTTCCAGTTCAGCTTTCCTTGAGATGCGCCGGTTCAATGCCAGCAGCTCATGTGCAGGAATACTTGGTTCCGTGCTAAACTTCGGACCTTTCCTTAACAAATGCGCAACTTTTTTTTTGAAGTAGATCAATAGGCACAAGTTTGTGATCCTTACGTTTTGGCACATCAACTGCTGCCATGCGCAATATGACGACCAAACATGGTACATTCATAGGTAATTATATTACCGTAGATGTATCAGAAAACAACAACATTTCAAATCTGCAAATTCTTTCAGGTTGCCTATCAAAAACGACATGGTATCCACTCCATCAAGGAGGCACCGTTCCTGGTCTTCCAGTTCAGCTTTCCTTGAGATGCGCCGGTTCAATGCCAGCAGCTCACGTGCAGGAATACTTGGTTCCGTGCTAAACTTCGGATCTTTTCTTAACAAATGCGCAACTTTTTTTTTCAAGTAGATCAATAGGCACAAGTTTGTGATCCTTACGTTTTGGCACATCAACTGCTGCCATGCGCAATATGACGACCAAACATGGTACATTCATAGGTCATTATATTACCGTAGATGTATCAGGAAACAACAACATTTGTTAAGGAAAGTTGCCGTGCTAAACTTCGGACCTTTCCTTAACAAATGCGCAACTTCGTCAGGAACACAGACATCATCGAGAACATGGTAACCACCAGCGTCGGCTTCCGTTGCGTCCTTCCTCGGCGAGGACCTCGACCGAAGTTGTAGCAGAAGCTGCACCCACCAGAATTCAGTAGGTCAGTCAGGTCGCTGTGTGAATGAGCGCCTTAAAGAACATGAGCGATCCCTGCCGACTGGTACAGGCTCACATTTAGCTCAACACTGCAAAAAATGCAATGGTCAAGCCTTGTTTAGACTAAACACTATCTTAAAGAAGAGTCGTGACACCATGGCCCGAGAATTATCAGAAACTTTTTTCATTCAATCATTGGGGTCGCAGTGCATTAGTGTGCCTTCCATTACCTTGTTTTCCTCTGAAATTTGTTTTTTGGATTCGCTTTCATGATTGCGCTCAGGTGTCCAAGGTGTGGAGGTTGTGCGCATAGGGTGCACGGCGCATGTCCTACCGGTATCTGGTGGCTATAAAGAGTGGAGTGACGCAATAAACCATGTCAGTTGAGAGTAGCGTTGTGTTCCGTCTTCTTTCTTGTGGTGTCGTTTTTTGCGCTAAAAAAGCAATATGGATTCTCACCAACTAGCCCGCCAACGCATTCTGTTGAGCATATGCGCTCCCATAGCGCGAGTTTTGATTCATTAGCCCGAACGCTCCCGAAGAGGCTGGTTACTAGACTGCTTCTTGGCCGTCATGATACGTCATCCAAGCCATCCATCGGGTGGTGCTCAGAATCTCCTGCATTACTCTCAGAACCATGAGAGAAAAACGTGAGTGGGACTGAAGCTAAACGGCGCAAAAAACACGGCTACAAAAAGCAAACAAACAGGACAAGCGCAGACTTTCAACTGAATTTTATTGACATAAAGTGCCGTCCTGAACTTAAATTGAACCTCTTTTGCAAGCCTCCAGATTTCTGCCCCGTAGGAGAGTACCGGTACGAAGCAGCTATTATATACTATTCCTTTCAGGGATATTGGCAAGCTAGCATGCTTTATCTAAGAATACGTGCCGAATCGCTCCAAATCACTCTAATTATTTTAGTTATTTCATTCTCGTGGTTTGTATCGGCGCCTAATACCTGTCCCAAGTAGACGTATTACTTTACCAGTTCCAGTGCCTTGCTCCCTATCGCAAACCGTTGTGAGTTCCGATACTGCTAAACCTTATTTTTCTGTGCATTAATCTCTATAGAATCGCATTTATATAATGATATCACATTACACAACATCGAAGAGAACCACTTGTCTTCTTGGTTGTAATTAAACAGTATTATATTGACAAGTGCAGCAAGTTCAGCGGGTTGGTAGCGCTGACGGCGCACAAGCTTACATTCTAGTGTTACTGCCGAGATTTATGACATCTAGTGTTTTCGGGCGCCAGGTTAGTCGCTCGCATTTGATAAAAGGAACAGAATGAAATAGATGAAAACTATAAAAAGTTTGCTTCTGACTACCTGACGTTGATTTACAAAACGTCCATGCCTCTGCTGACCAATTATAAATTCCACCTGAACTTGCTTAACATAACCTGCGTAATTCCCTCCCATTTCTCAACGAATCCGCCCCAAATATACGAATGCATCGGTGAAACGCCACTTGATCCACAATTCATTAATTGTGATTCATGCCATAGCGACAAGTAGTGGTAGTCCAAGCATAGCGAGCAGCTGCAACAAACACAGAGCTCCGGTTGGACGGCTAATATGAATAATCCAGCGCAGGAAAAGGGGTAAGAGAACTTCCAAAACGGAGATATGCATCCGGCAGCTAGAATTACTGGCATGAGTAAGAGAGCAACAAAATTTTGATTTCGCCAAACTTTGTCGACTGAAAGAAAGGTTGGAGGACGCTTGCGCTTCGCCTTCAAGAGTAGAACGCGATAGCGTAATCGGGCCTCGTGCGCATCCCATTCTCAATTGCTAGCCCCTGGCTTCGGTCCTCGGTGCATGCCTCAACCGTGCCGTAAGGAAACGAACGACTGTGCGCGTAACATCGGCCGTTTCAAAGTATGCTAGAAAGCCAGTTCTTAAGTACAGTTCTTAAGTGCCCACTACGCTAAAATTATTCCTTTTGCGAATCAGCGAACGGCCCACTACGCGTCCGTAAAGCAACACGCGAACCTACGCAGCTGCTCACTTTGTTGATGATTTTGCAGATCATGATGATTAAATATGTCTGAGTGCTTTGTAATGGGTGGGCCTTTAAAACACCCACTCGATGCGCAATTCGCATGTTTTGACACCTGGCGCTAGTCTACACTTCTTCCATGCGATATAACATGTCTTAAGGAGACTCCTTGCACTACATGACATTTATATAGTGTTTTTTTTTCCGAAGCAGTATCAAGAAATAGCGTGGCTCTGTGGTAGAACACCTGGTTGCCACGCAGACGGCTGGGAAAAGATTTTTATTATTTATTTTATTTGCATCTCTCTCAACTTTTTTGTCACGGCCAAGATGGCTTTTCGCTCACAAACAACGACGCCCACACCGACACTGGAATTTCTGCGAAGCGAGCTCTTTAACGCTCTCGCGTTAAGTGAACCATGTGATAGCAGTAAGAGTTACGATTTCTGTTGTCACCTCGTCATCTGCAAATTTAGAGATACCGCTTTTGTCTACATAATACCAAACTAATATTATAGATCTTGATTCATATCTTTTGGCCTATTACATAAAAAATATCAGGTTTATATTGTTGGCGGGCACTTCTGTTAACCTTTTATATTTACGGGGCACCACGCCTTGGTGGTCCAGTGACAAACGTAATTGTGTATAATGCAGTCCGCGTTTCCTTTGTAATAGAGCGTCTGCTCTTCCGAATAGAAAAATTTATTAAATACGAGGTTATTCATTGAGTAAGGGTCATATTGCTGTGAAGAAAATAATTACCGTTAGTTTTTCTTATGACGGGTGTCTTGTCCCGTATACCTAAATTATTTTTCATAATTGCACAAACACAACTCTACACCACCTTTTTAATCCATTTGCATTGAAGTTCGCCACCTGGGCATCGAAGGTGTTGACAGGGAGTGCTTTAAATTCTTTTTCTATGTTTCGATGAGCAAGAATGGCGTCTCTCATTACCTATTCCCTCTTGTTTCTGTGTTAGCGCACTACATCGACATCTCGTGGCGTAACTGCAACATGGGAAAACAGGTCGTCGCTGCTTTGTCGACAGTGGCCCAAAATTGTTTGCCCACTTGACATACTTTCCTCTCTGTGTTGCTCGTCAACCATTCATGGCACCCATCTCGCACACGATTTGCAATGTCCAGAGTTGTATGTTACATTAGAGTGGATATTGAAGCGTACATCAAAACGATATATACTTGTCAGACCGCTTATTTTGAGTTGTCGATCAAATAGCAGTTCTCGGTACTGCTGCTAGATCTCGGCATTACTACTAGATACTAGATTTACCACTCCGCTCATCATTACGCATATTTACGCGGCCATATTAGAAGCCTTAATGTCATTGAATAACATTTCACTTGCTCATTTCTGTAAGTCTGTAAACTAGAAAAATCTGGATGAACTTCGGCATCTCATTATTCGATCACAAAATCTGATCACAGCTCGCAATCGGCAACTGGCTGAAGTGGAGGATTTCGCCGAAGTGGTCATCTGCTTCTGCCGAAAAGCTGACTACTAGATCCCATCAATATTTTCTCCAGAAGCAACCACTACATAACCCTGCATGGGTACAACCTTGTTGAGACCCACGAATGCTTAAAGTAATCAAGCGGTCATTACTAGCTGAATATGTCTCGTATTACCGACTACTTTCTATAGGAAAAAGTAAGAAAGCAAGACTCACCAAAAAGGAGAGGCTTCGTAAGGAAGGATACTGTGGCAATGCACGTCACAATAACGTTGCTCAAGTTCAGTTGGTCTGCTCCAACAACATCACCCATGAGCGAGTTGTGCACAGCAATAGCATGACCACTGAAGACGCCAAAACCGAGACACGTGACCAGCATTGGAGGATAAGTCCGGATAAAAGAAATGAGGATAAATCCTACGCCAATAAATAAGTAGTCCATCATTACAAGGGTCGATCTCTTCACGTGTCCCTTCTCAGTCACCAACGGCATCAGGACGCGGCCAACACAATCTAGCACAGACACCGAAGGTGCGATGGTAATAGCAAGAATGACGGGAATGCCTTTGCTTAGAATCGTGTCCACAGATATGCTGGCAAAGAGATTGATGACGTAGAAGAAGATCAGGTGCGTCAGTGCAGTGACGTAAAACAGGGGCTTGGTAAATATTGACTCAGGTACTGGTGTTCCGACGTTTTCTGAGTTGCTCAGCTTGCCGGCTCCCTGCTCGACGCTGAAAATTTTCTGCACTGTTGTTGTAGGCAAGACGTTGTTGTTTTCCTCGGGATTTGGTCTGGGCCTGTAATCAGTTAGGAATAAAGAGGACACCAATCATTTAGGCATAGGAATGTTATGCGAACGGGTGTAAAAAAAGGGTGACAAAATACCGTCTACGTAGTTCCTTGCGCACTGAGACTACGTTATTTAATCGCTATCTACAAGCTCCAGTGAGCCAGAGCATGGTAATATATCTCTACGTTTCAAAGTTATGATGAGTTACTTGTCCACTTTTGATTAAATTTGTCAATGAATTTTAAAAGGAAGGAAAAAGACCACAAATGGTACGAGTAACACATTTAATTTAATTTAGTTGAACTTCATATTCAGTATCAAAGCGTGCATATTATTATCCAAAACCTCAATATTAATAATAATAATATCTGGGGTTTAACGTCCCAAAACCACGATATGATTATGAGAGACGCCGTAGTGGAGGGCTCCGAAAATTTCGACCACCTGGGGTTCTTTAACGTGCACCTAAATCTAAGTACACGGGCCTCAAACATTTTCGCCTCCATCGAAAATGCAGCCGCCGCGGCCGGGATCCGATCCCACGACCTTCGGGTCAGCAGTCGAGCGCCATAACCACTAGAGCACCGTGACGGGGCAAAACCTCAGTATTAGTAAAGAAGCGTGCGCAGAGCGCATTGATGTAAAACTTTACACAACACAGCTTAGAAGACTACAAATGTATGCAATAAAGTAAGAAAGAAAGAAACGCAACGAAGGAGGAAATGAAAAATAGCTTTCATACGGATATTATACTCTTTCTCAAAAGCTAGCTGCCGTAGAGTGAAAGCTACGAGGCGTGAGCAAGCCATATGATTCCGCAGCAAAATGCAGTTATGTTTGTAATTGCTTTATAATTGGCAAAGTTAACAAAACCATGGTTTGTTTGGCACGTGCTACGTCACAGTTCTACGTTCCACGCTAATCGCGATTCCCATATGCGTCTTTGATGAGTATTGCGAACGTACTGCTGGACTTAGAGTGATGTGCTATCCGGTGTCAGAGAAACTTCGAAACCGAAACCACGTGAGGTGCATCGCAATGTGAAAAAAAAAGACGGAAAACAGGAAATGTTTTTGACGAGTAGAGGCGAAGAGAAGGAAGGCGAAGATGGTGTAGCTGGTCTTCGAACGGCGGAGAGAAGAAGTGTGGCGGCTGACTGCTCGATGGGGCCTCAAGGCAGTTGGGTTCCGGACGCAAGCGAGCAGACCCAATCGCGACTACTTCGACCATCAAGTACGACGCCTGCTGTATCAGCTTGATGTGGGGCCGTTCTCCAGGGTGCACTTGCCCGAATCTCCAGTGTGTACTTGTCTGAATATCAGGGCGAACTTGCCTCCGTTCTGCTGCTCTACCGACGGCCAGAACAATGTTTCACCGTAGCATCACCATGACATCCCAACGTCTACCGAACTCTGAGACGAACCTTCTTTAATTTCCGGGACATTGAATTTTGTAGTTTAGTTTAGACCCGTTGATAATCTTTTTGTACAGTCACCGTTTTTTCCCACTTACTTGTGTTTTCCTTCTTTGATTTACTTTTATGAATAACAAAGGAATACTTTTCCACCGCATGGTTTCACTTAC
Source organism: Rhipicephalus sanguineus (assembly GCF_013339695.2). Lineage (NCBI taxonomy): Eukaryota > Metazoa > Arthropoda > Arachnida > Ixodida > Ixodidae > Rhipicephalus > Rhipicephalus sanguineus. The sequence goes on from NC_051179.1 coordinate 208,952,528, forward strand.
TATGTCACTGAAGCTATTTCTCAGGGATATTATTTAATCTTGCGAAACTAAAGCACGAGCGATTGGCGTCCGCGACAGGACGAACCCGTGAGGTAAAAGGTGGATGAAATGAGGGCGCTCGGGATGGCTTCGTCCGATTTTGTAATGTTGGGTCACCGCATGGATCTGCAGGGCTCACAATTAAAAGCCTTGATGGACGAGCAGTGTGAAATGGCACGCGATGAGAGGAAAACAGAACGAGAGGCTACGACGGAATGCCTGGAGCTTGAAGAGCGAGCCCTAGCATTGCGGGTCAAATTCGCCGAGTTTGGAAATAGTCAGGAACGAGACGCCGGTGCTTGGCAAGAAAGGGACCGGCCATGGATGATGACGAATCCCTACAGCTTTATTCCGATATTCAAGAAAGATCGCGATGATCTCGGCGCTTACCTAAAACGGCTTGAATCCGTCGCTACCGGTCAGGGATGACCGCTAGGCAAGTGGGCCACAGCACCCAGATTGTGTTTGGATGGGGAAGTCTTAGTTTTTAGTCGTTTGTCCCCTTAACAATCAGCGGATTACGAGAAGGCCAAGAAGGCTTTGCTTCAACGCTCCCGATGTACAGCTGAGATGTACCGGGACACGTCCGGCTGAGTAAACCACAAGATGATGAGACAGCGAAGCAGTATGCACGAGGCTTTTGATCTTCTACGACCCTTGGATCCAAATGGCCAACCGAGAAATTAAGTTTGAGGTGGTGCAGGATTTATTTGTTGGTGAGTTTGCAACTGCTTAACAATTGCCGTCGTCGTCTGACGTTGTTTGTTCGAGAGAGCAACTATCAGACGCTTGATGAGATGCCGAAACCGCAGGTCAGTTTGTGGAGACACAAGAGTAGAAGAATTTGTTAGTGTTCAAGGAACGGCCTGAAGAAGGTGTTGCAAGAGAACAAGAAAGAAGTAACTCTCCGAAGACGCATGTTCGATGTTCTGTCGGTGACAAATATAGGCACAAAGCGTACGACTGTGGTATGCGGTCCAAGCAACAATAATGTACGTATTGCCGCAAGACTGGACACAATGTGCAAGAAGGCAGACGCAAGGTCTCAAGCACAAAACGTCATATGCCGTTAATTATCCTATATGTAACACCGGTAATTGTGGCGGCGAAGCAACATCGCAGCGCCCATCCCTGCGCGACCTCCCGCTTCGATCCGGACTGGCTCATGCTAGTTGCCCATTGTCCTGACAGGAACAAACAGTGGAATTTGGTATCGCTTTATGTCATCCCACGCTGAGGACAAAGTACCAAGTAGGTGTTGTTCTTATTACAGAGCTCAGATGCTTGTTCAGCAACAAGACTTGTCCTCTAGAATTTGAAAAAATGATCATGGGTCCAGTGCAAAATAGCCACGAATACATTGCTGTCGAAGTGTCACGCAAACACAAGCGACGGTTTAGAAGCTACAGAACGCACAGCACAAGACGGCGACTTCATAAACTTCAGGCAGATGGAACGAGCTTCAATTAAACTAAGCGCAAGAACATGCAGATAAGAGGCGGCAACAAACACGGCTGAGCTCTTGTCCATGTTTGTTGCGGTCTCTTGTCTAAAAGTTTTAGCACTGAGTATTATTGAGTATGAACTATCAACTACATCAAACACTCACGTTGTTAAGAAGCAGCTTCGATGGGTGTCGCATGTTTTTTTGCTCAGTTTTTTTTGCATTTTTTGGCGCTAATGTTGCTACTCAGCGCTAAAACGGTTGCTTGCTGCCGCGTGCTCGCTATATTCGCCCAACGCACAAGCGCAGCTGCTGTGGGGACGCCGAGCGGACGATGCGGCGCGGTTCAATACATTGTGAGGGATTTTCGTTCTTCCTATTGGCTAAGCAGCCCCGTAGCCTTCACAGTGCTGCAACCAGCTTGTGAGAAGTATAGTGGTGTGCTAGTAGGAGGGGAGGCAGCAGAGGAAGGAAAGGCATGATGGTCAATCAGACGCGCATCCGGTTGGCTATCCTACGCTGGGGAAAAGGGATTAAAGCATAAAAAGCACCAGCTAGTATTATGACATCAAAGCTGCAAGGATAGTAAACAGTGATCCGCAGTGCGCACGCTTCGACAATCGAAAGTGCACTTTATATCATAAAAGAAATAAACCGTATATCTCCGTAACATGAAACTAGATGGCCTACATGTGTAATAAACACAGAAACAGGGGCATGACCTGACACACTATGAAAACAGAGTTGTGTGCGTATTTAGCGTTTTCATGTATTGCTGATACTGCCGAAATATTGCACTAGGCCATCATAAAAGCATTAATTCAATATCGGGAACTGCAGCCTATATTATCACATTGGTTTCGCTACGGACGCTAATTTTATACGCGACGCCAACAGGCAGAAAAATAGTGTTCCACACCCGCCGCCATGGCTGCGATCGGCGCTGACTAACACTCCTAGGTTCAAATGCACATATATACCCCATAAAGTGGACAGGAGGATGAACGCCGCCGTAGGTCAGCGGTAGAGCATCAGACGCGTTATGCGAAGGTCGCAGGTTCAGTCCCTGGCGGCGGCAAGTTATCTTTTCGTCCACTTTACTTTCTTCACACTTATATCCTAATTACTACAGAAAACATCCCCTATACTTTCCTTGGCATTATTGTCTGTTAGTTCTTATTAATGTGGTTTTCTTCAGGCAAGGAATGCTTGTGGGAGACCTTTGCGTGACTAGCTTTTCTGAACTTTCAAAAAAGCTTGTGTCACTCACTGTGTCCCTGGCTGTAAAGCTGAACAGGCAACTTTGGAACTGCATCATTCTGTCGCATTCGCATGTGCCGATAATTGCCTAATTTCCCACCAATATGTTTCAAAGTGGTGCTTAAAGTATGTGTTAACGGTACGAAATCAACAAAAGTGCATTCTGTTCTATACCGTTGTGACAGAATAAAACAAGTGTGGAATTTCTGCAATCATTAGCACCCCGTCCGCCTTAGACACCTCCGGGTAGTGGACGGCCATTTGATCAAGATCAATTCTATCGATGCTGCAGGTCCGATATGCTAGGTACAGTTGGGGTTGCTGCGTAGCTCTAACTGGCTTGCAGTTAGTACAACTTATACTGTGGCGTAGCAACTTTCAGCATTGTGATTAGCGGTTAAGGCTGATACTTCGTACGTCTATCGATGTGTTCATAAAGTTTTCTAATGGATAGACGATGCGGCAACATTCAGTAGCTCATAAAATAAAGATTTCTCTGACTTTGACAATCGCCTTCGATATTTGTGTCACAACTGCAGTTTGTGCTTGACATATAAATAAGCATGCGGGTTTCTGTAGCTTTGCCTGCGAAGTTGTCAAAGTAGACACTTCGGTGAGTTGGTACGACACGCCAAAAGTTTAAAACAGCGCAATAGAGAAATACGGGAAAAAAAGGACACAGAGAACCAATTTTCTTGGTCTTCAGTTTATTGCGCTGTTTTGACTCCTAGTTGAATAGCCGCCCGCTGTTTGCGGCAAAGTTTAAATGTGAGAGCACAATCGCCTTCTTTTTCTTTGTTCCTTTGCATTATATTTTTAGCACAATATTGGAATGAAGTTCCAGCTGTAGCTTAGTAGCATTTAAAGTTTTGCTTTCGTGAACAAAAACTACGTAAATACCCCTCTCCAAAATTTTGTACCATCCTCTGGTGCACACCTCGAGGGATCCTAAAGCATAGACTTTTCTCACCCCTCTACCCGCCCACAACGCACCCTATACCTTTTCGTGATATGTACCCTTCTAAACTTGCGTTGACTCGAAAGTAATTCCTTCCTACAATTCTTTGCTGAAACTAAGAGTCGCAACAAGGTACAAAGGTGGGCGGCTGTAATCGATGCATGTTTAAAATACGAGCTCGAAAACAGCACACAAAGGAAGAAGGATACAGTTACACGCCGGCAATTACTTAAGTGTGCGTGGTCTCCTGAGAGAATATTTGTCTTTTACAATGTATGTAAATACATTATAATAACTATACTGCTACAATATGTCCACATGCTGTTGGCAAGGAAAAGAAAATGTCAATGCGTCATAAACAAGCGACACATTCTGAAACTTTCTATAACTGTGGTTTTTAAGGCAAGAGGTCTGAGTGTTTCATCAGACGTTTACCTTGAAAACGCAGCGCGCGGTACAGAAATGACATAACAGTTGTTGGGGTTTCGCGCCCCAAAACCACGCAATGATTATGAGAGACGCCGTGCGTAGTGGAGGGCTTCAGAACTATTCACCATGTGGGGCTCCTTAACGTGTACGTAAATCTAGTGCGGTGCAGAAACTGCAGTTGCGCTCCGTCGGTGCGGAGGGAAAGCGCAGCTTGGTAGAATTGCTAAGTTCATCATGGCTTCAAAGATCACCGAAATTTTTTGAGGTCATCATGATCTATGACGAAGTCTGCACATGGCGTTATCCCTTGACCAAAAGTGGGACCGATTGCGGAGGTAGCGCAGCACCGCGTGAGGTGCTGAAAGCTTCGGCGGGTGGGGAGAGAGGGAGGAGGCAAAGGGGAATCAATGCAATCGAACCAGAAAACAACGAAGATTCAGGTAGGGGTTCGATGAATACGCAATGCATTGGAGGTGAAAAGGCTTTCCCCGTGATTTCTCTTAGGAAAGATATAATCATCCCGGCAATGGTTTTCTGGAGCATCTGCAATCGATTAATTCAACTAACCTGAACAGCACGCAGAGCACCGGCACGTTGAGCATAACTCCCGAAAGAAAGAGCATCATCCAAGAATAGCCGAATTCCTGCGCCAGGTAGAGCAGTATGCGAGGGAAGAACGAGCCTGCAGCACAGAACGCCACCATGTTCAGCTGCATCAGGAGGCGACGCTTGGTGACCGCGAATGTACGCTCGATGAATGTGCCAGTCAGGACGAACACCATGCCGGCCCCAATTCCTGCGTATTTACAGACACCTCTGCAGTGAGCTCGTATCCAGCTGTTGCACATATGAGCCACCAAACGTAGACACATAATATAATGAAATGGGATTGTATACACTCTCTGTGGACATTTACGAATTCCTTAAGATAAGTGTACGGTAAACAAGAGAGATAAAATATGACAACATGAAGAAAGTTTGTTACTGACGTACGTCTCGTAATCTATGTCGCTTCGAACGTCGTCACGTTAATTTTCTCGAAGTGTAGACTGCTTTATACGAGTGCTTACAGAAACATCAACAACATAGTAATACAGCGTTGGTGCTCTGCATAACGTGTCACATCTATTCGCAACAGCGAGTAAAATAGGCGGCTTAAACTGAATTGGTCAGCAACAACTTTTGCCAAGTAACAGGCGTCAATCGCGATTTCCGCAGTAATGTCACGTTAACGCCTTCTTGCAGTAGAATGACAAAATACGCAATTCGAAGGCTAAAAGAAAACAAAAATCAAGCAAGATCGTTTTTGTTTTGATTGCTAGAAGTGTCAGTTTTAGCAGTATAATGTGGATTCTTAAGTCTGGTGCGAAATCACCGGGAAAACAGGTCTAGCTGACGTCCAGAATTCACTTGTTGCCTATCTTTAGAACCTACATCAATGCTGGCTTGCAGGATGATAGTACAAGATATGACTTTATGGCGCCAAGGGTGAAAACTAAAGTGATAAGCTTTTTCTTTAGCTGCATATTGCATGCAGCAGCACGTTGCCTTCAAGCGTTCTTGACGCTTCCTCGTTTTGACAGCAGTTGCTGCATATCGCCATCGTATACCCGTTCTGAACAACCCATGTGATAATGTGAGCGGAGGTTCCTCATGTTCACTTAGTCTTTTTATGGTCTTACAGAGGAATAGCGCCCAAAGTAGTAGCGAAACATGAAGGCATTGCGTTTCTTACCTACTGCATTTGTGAAGAGACGAAGCCCTCAAGTGATTTCTGTTTGCCTCAACAAAAAAAAAGAAAAACATGGGTTGTTATATCTTTATCATGCGGGAAGAAAATGCGAGTAGCTGTGCTATATTGCCACCTGCCCATATGAGTGTATCTCACTCACAATATATGATTTCTGGTGTATCTTCGAACGTAACAAATTATACGATAGGTTAAGGCTAGAGTGAAGTATTGCAGAGCAGCCCCTTGCCTGTTTGGGCGTGCGTATAGCGCGAGTGGATGGGTTTCAAACCAGTGCGTCTCACGCTATGCGCACGTCCCGTGCCCGTGATAGCGACTACATTTCGGTTACGTCGACGCGCTCTTCTCATCGTTCATTTCTTATCTTGCTGGCTTTATGCTGAATACTATGATACGCATGCTCTGCTTTACGTCCTCGACACGTCCACGTTGCCCTTGAGTCGCCTATCCCTCTTCTTTACACATCTGTTACACTCTTCGTCTGTATAGCAGGAAACACCAGCCATTCCAAATCAAAGGATGAGGTAAGGAAATGCGTCATATCAAACAGTTTTCAATAATGATACCTTAAAAAAAAGCTTCATTGTTGATGTTTGAAAGGACACGCCTTGGCCTCTCGAGCAGGTAAGGGGCTGTTGTGCAATAGTTTACTGTAGCACTAACCTACCGTAGAATTCTTTTATGTTGGAAGAAACGCCAGAAATGAAATATTGTTAGTAAGAGACGCCCATACAGGACAGCTACTCGTTTTCCCTGCGCGGAGGGCTCTTTTCGCCAAGCAAAGCGCCCTATGTGAAGATGTTTATTTTTTCATCTCTGTCTTTCCTGGGCGCAACGACATATCCTGGAGAGGCTCCATTCGTGACTTCAGACTAGAACTTCAGACTAGAACGTAGTAGTGATAACACCCTAAGCATGCGACATAGCACAATAAAAATGTAACAATATGACGTCTTCTTGCTGTTGACGTTGCACACTCGAATTTTTAAATGACATATCTTTTTGCGTAACATGGAGCGCAAAGAAACACGACGACGCAGAAGAGCATTCAAGTATACGGCGTTACTAACAAATGAAGGTTTATTGTACCGGGTCACAGCATAAACATCAGTGATAAGAAGGAAAGGGTGTAAAAATCGCAATCGCGCCACATATCACTTAACAGCATAAGCGCCACCACTACCACGACAAGAACAGCGCCTCTCTTTCAGACGATGAAACAGATGGACAGCTCACACGACCTTTACTTCTATTCATTTCAAACGCCACAATAATTTCTCTATTCATCTGATCTGAATTTTTTTTGCGATCACTCTAGCTCTTTTAAGGAATGTCTTACGTTGTTAGAATGTTCTCGTATGAGGTCATTGAGGCATCTGTCTGTCTGCCCAGTATATTATTTTTCACACGACAAAGTGACACAGTAGACATGAAAAGGTCGGGTGGGCTCAAGCCACCCCAAAATTTTTCAAGTTTGCATGAGTATATATACGGGCATACATACAAACGCACTCACAAACATATATACAATATTGTGGAGCACCCCCCTCCCGAAAAAATTTGCTACGCTACTGGTAGACAACGCCATCCACGCATGACACAAAGTGGTAGCGATGTTTTCTAATGCAGAAGTTGCACTTCCGCGTCAGAATAATGACTCCTGCGCAGCAAAAACCAGAAACTTTTAATGGGGCGGAGAAAAAAGGTCTCCAGATATTGTTCCAATATTCTTATGATTGTGGCTTACGTTGTGCAGATATGGCACAACGACCACACTTTTCCTACTGCATGTCTGCGAAGCGGCATCAGAACATTCAGTAGCACATTTTCTTAAAAAGCTGTCAGCCATCATTTGTATTGTGCGTGGGAGGTGCTGTCTACTCATTTGGAACCAAACTCGCGTCCTCGCGCTTAGCAACACGACACCTTACGTCGTAAGCTACCACGGTGGGTGTTCACTGAAATTACCATGGCTAATAGCTATGTCACTGCCAACTACTGCTCTAAAGATTCATTGGGTGGCTAACGTATCACTGATGGCGGTAAATATCAGCCCCAACAACGACAAATTCTGATCAGTCAATAAAGAAATTCGGATGCGAATGTAAATTCCAGCAGAAGTGAAATCAGTACCAACACATATCGGTTTTCTTGAATAAACTTTTCCACGCAAGAATTTTCGCCTTCAAAAACAAGAACAAGCTTCCATTAGGAAAATATGATCCACCCACATGAATAAATATAAGGTCCACCCACAAAAAAAATTGGCCGCGTATCTGCGTGCTTCGCTGCAAATGTCGTGTAAAGACGATAGAAGAGGCGCTGTGTGAGATATGGACGCCATCTGGCAATACGTCGGGAAACATGAGTGCTGTTTTGCGTGCTAGTAGTCCCGGCGCAGCAGCAGGCGAAGACCGGCGGTGACCAACGCGACCGGCGGGGACGCCAGCCAGCCCGAAAACGCGGTTTGGCGCGAAGCGCTGAAGCAGAGAAACGTCCGCACTCAACGAGTACTCTCCACACACTCTTTTATTTACACGTCGTCTGGGTAAAACAGGAACGCCAGAGCGGCGCCCACAACCGGCAGCCTGAAGGCCGCCCACAACGCTGCTTTTTCATTTTTTAAATATTTTTTTTTCACCTTCTTGGCCTTCTCAAAACTAAAGTTTTTCAACACCAACCCATGGCATTCGTACAGTGCAATACAGAACCGAAACCGAAACACAACAATGAGCTCGTGCGAAGGGCGCGGAGGAAGGCAAATTTCAGCGCAGTCGCATTTTCAGCTTTGTTGGAACAGCGCTCACTAGACGATGACGAAGTAAAAGAAGGCACAGGACAGGCAGCGCCTGTCCTGTGCCTTCTTTTACTTCGTCGTCGTCTAGTGAGCGCTGTTTCAACAAAAATGAACGCATACCAACTCGCTCAAGCTTCCATTCTTATGCATTTTCAGCGCAGCTTAAGAAACTAGGGTCCTTAAAATTACGTATGTATATATTTTCTATTAAAGGAACACGCCACCTAATACTTACCTAGTGATGTTGCACCTCAGATATGCATGATATTTACTTTTTGATCGACAACGTTCACAAGTATGAACAGCCCTACCAGTTCAAGACGGCTGGCCCTTGGGCAAGTGGTTCAACCAGGCTAGTGAAAGAAACCCACGTGACCGGTATGGCAAATTGAGGCGCCATCTGTTGACTGGGATCAGAGTTAAAATCTGCGTTCAGTCTCTTTCCTCCCAACTCTCTTCAACCCCCTCTCTGGCGGGATCAACTCCCTTTCCTGCGGGAGGCGCGCTTTCCGCCGCCTTGCTGGCGCCGCCGACTTTGAAATCCGTTAGAAAGTTTCGTGTCTGGCGTTGGTAAGGCGTGCGTTAGCCGTCGTCGCTCGCCCGTTTCATGGTGCTCGCTCGCTGTGTGCTTGTGCGACGCGATGTTTTACGACTCGCGCTGTTCGTGCACAGTGCTTTGTTGCTTGAATACTTCCAGAACAAGTCCCGGAATATATGTGCCGGCCCCCAAAAGAACGACAGGTGAGCGTGCCCTCTGACAGACAGACAACGAACTTTGAGTCGCGGTTTTCATTGTGTCAATTTGAATTCACGTCCATACCGAGTAGCTGTTCTCTGCAGTGGGGCTACAGTTACTGTTTTAAAAAATGACTGATTTGAAAAGGGCAGGATGCTGCGTTTAAATCGTTATACGAACAAGCAGCGGACATGAAGCTCATGCGACGTAACTATAGTTACAGGTTTACAACTCTCATAGAACCGCGTGTTTGAGTGTGTGCTTTGCATTTGTCTCCGGTTAATTACTCCCCATCGCCTATAACCACGTTTGTGAGACATTGGGTAGATGTATGAAAACTTATGCTGCTCTGAGACGAACAAACGAGTTCACTTTTGCACGAATCGACGGCGCTCTTTATCTGATTGAAACTTGCCCTTTTCTTTAGGGCGTATTTCGGAACGCAACACAGCTGATCGGTGCGCCCAGAGAAAAGCTGAAGAATTGCAGAATCGGCGCACTTCAAGAAGAGATGCCATGAATCATCCGATATCAGCCGTTCATTTTCTCCGCGTTTATCATCACTAGTTATATGAAAATCAACGTTTTTGGAAATGTAGTCAATAAAGTGCGGCCAATATTAGTTGTGTTATATGTGGAGTTCATTTTGACATCTTTAAAATGGTCGTTACATTATTATTCTACTTTTAGGTATTTCAACTGCTTTCATTGTTTTTGCATTTCAGGAATGTTCAATTTTGTTAGTTATGATAATTTTGTGCAATATCGTGCGCATATATCAGAAGCTGTTCTGCACTTTTGTCAGTATAAATATTGTGTTTTTGAATATGTGCCCTAGTGTTATGTTCTGTTTTTTTTTTTTTTCACTGTTCTTTAAATTCTTAACATTGCCGAGAACTTTCGTGTTGTTTAGTGATCATGAACACGTGTATGTTAATATCCTGAGCCTGTATCGCACCACATTTGATAGAATGTTGATTTTCGGAAACGAGGAGAATAAAAAGAGACCAAAGATATTTTGTGTTGTGAGTGCAATTCATTCTTTTGCGTTCTGGCACATGCTGCACGACTGCAGTGTTTGCAGAATGCCTGATTGCAAATTGCGCACATTCAAACGCGCAACGAACGCGCGGCGCAGCACGCGCAGCGGATGCAAAAAAAAAAAAAAACGCCCGGCGCGCTGCACGGCGCAGCACGCGGAGGAGGGGCGAGGGGGTCATAAAAGAAAGGGAGAGGGAGCCCGCGCACGCAAACAAAACAAAAAGATAAAAACCCGGCGCGCGCGAGGGTGCTAGGAGAGGAGGCGCGGCTGGTTAGTGTTGCCATGACGACGCATACCGTGTGCGCCGCCATTCTGCCGTTCGAGTCTCTGAATCCCAGCCGCCAGGATATTAACTGAAGGGACGTTTGGCGCTGCCAGCGCTGACGTCATGAATTAAGGCATCCTATGGGAGGTATACGGAGTAACCTCCCCCTGGTTCAACTTTGGCCGAGTGGCTGAATCGAGGGACGTGCCGACAAACAGAAAGACAGAAAGACAGACCAAAATTTCTGCGTTTAAGTTCCCCAAGAAAGACTATCGTCTTTAATAAAAACTTGGAGGACGCTTGAGCTTCGCCTTCGTGAGTAGAACGCGATAGCGTAATTGGGCCCCGTGCACAGCGCCTTCTCAACTGCTAGCCTAGCATCGGTTCTCGGTGCATGCCTCAACAGTGCCGCAAGGAAAAGAACGTCTGTGCGCGATACATTGGCCGTTTCAAACTATCTTAGAATGCCTACTGCAAGTGCACTTGCGCAGTGCCTACTAAGCCATAATGCTTCCTCTTCCGCATCAGCGAAGGGCCCACTGCGTGTCAGTACGGCAACAGGCGAAACTACGCAGCTGCTCACTTTGTTGATGCTTTTGCAACTGATAATGATTAAATATGTCTGAGCGCTTTGTATTGGTTGGGCCTTCAAAATACCCATTGTTACGACTGGCAGTCGGTGCCGACGCGCTGGCCATCAGAATCGGCGGGCGAGGCGTTCTCACACTGCTAGAACACCTGCATCCTTCCTGGAAACGGAGTTCCCAGGGCGGCAAGCGACCGACAATGGGCAGAATCTCGACCTCAAAGTCGGGGACGGCAAAGCCAGAGACAATGGGCCACCTGGGCTTGGCTTGGTGTGCTGCCGAAACGACCTGGTCTGTATGTTTTGACACGAGTCGCCGCAGACCCTTTTCTGCCTTCGGGGAAGAATCGGAGGAGCAAGCCCGAGGAGCCTGTTGTCCTGCTTCCCCACATGCGTGCCGTCGACCACCGGACCCTTGCTGCTTCAAGAGTGCAACGACCCCTCAGCGACAGTGAAATGGACTGTGCCATGGTGGGTGGGGTCGTGTGTGTGATTGGTGGTCATCAAGAAGGAGGAGCCAGCCTGAGGGGTTAAAACGACGGTGCTAAGTGAGAAATGGGGCTCTGAGCCCTCGGTAACAGGCTCATCCAATTCGCTCGTCGCTGAACTCTGACCTTGTCACGATGTAATGGAGTGTACGAAAAGTGCCAGTAAACTTGTTATTGTTTTCCCATCTTGCTAGCATCAGTTCCTCAACCTGGAGACTCGACTACGCTACCAAACGGAGTCCGGGTACGACGCTGCCCTATCGTAGCAACAACCTGGTTGCCGAGGAGGGACGGCTCTAAATACCGTTCGCAACAACTGGTTGCAGCGGTGGGAAGGATCCAAATAGCCAGGCACGACACCACTCGTAGCGCAATTCACATTTTTTGACGCCACGCAATTCGCAATGCCCACGAACTATAGGTGGCGCGCCGTGCTTTTCAAGATGGCGCCAGGAGGAGGGTCAACCCGTTTGTTAGCATGGGAACAGATAGGACGTGCGGACGTACGGACCGTGCCACTTTCACCGGATGAAGTCATGAGCTGCGCTGAAATGGATATGAGACTAAAATACTTTCCCAAACCATGGAAAGTGCTAAGTACTCGTCACCTAATTATTTGCTGCGAAGTCAAAGGTTATATTTCAGCTCCGTTACCGTGCATAACGATGCTTTGCAAAATCCTGTGCGTGCTACATAAACCTGTATGAACTAGAACAGACGTACACTATTAAAAAAAGGTTGTAGTATTTACTGATTTCGGCTTACTAACTACTTGTCACATATGTTACTACCCTGTTAGTAAGTGCGGTTAGTAACGGGGAGGTTAGTAACCGTTACAACCCTCGCCATTACAAAGGCACTTAGTAGCGGTTACTACCCTTTTCGTTGCTAACCAGTAAAATAGGTAGTAACGGTTACTACCAAAAAAACATTAGTAACCGTGATCCTTTTGTCTTTATAACGGTCAAATTCGCGAGAATCAACATTGCGATATATCATTAGGTAATTATGCACAGCATGTCATGAATCAGAACAGCACACACACACACACACACACACACACACACACACACAACAAGGCTACGCGACACGTGTAATTCAAAAGTGTTTCCAGGAATATATATAGCCCTACCTCTGGGGTACGCAGCTGGGGCCTGTGAGCAGCTAGGCTTTAGGATAAATAGTTTAAATTATGCGCCTATATTTATATAGCGTACAATATTATTAAGTGCAGGAGGTAACGTAGCGTAAGACTTTTAATCAAGCACATTAAGACAATCGATATGTTATGTCTATTTTGCGTAATATCGTCTCAACATGGCCTAATGTACAAGACCCAAGAAGGGTACTAAGCTTACTAATATCGCCTCAATGAACTTGAATGGATCCCCGTGCTAGTGAATAGGTTGTAAAAAGCTCGTAATAATAACTTCTAAGATTCGTTTAACAAGTTCGTTTAACAGGTGCATGGCAAAAAGTTAGTAACGGTACGCAAGAGGTAGTAACCGTTGCAACTTTTAAGTGTCTGCTAACGTAGGTAGTAAAAAGGTAGCAAAACGTTAGTAAAGGTCCAAGAAAGCTAGTAACAGCTGCTGTTACTATTTGCTCGTGGTTACAAGCTTTTTCCTAACTTTTTTTTAAGAGTGTATGAGCTGAATGGCACTCCGAGGTAGTATGTACCGAGCCTCCCTCACGGATTTGCCGCAGTAGTAGGCCACCAGCGAGTAGCGCCATCGCTGCTGCGCATGATGATGGCTTGCAAACATAAAAGTGTTCTCTGATAATACCCCGTCGTCATTACTTGCGCAGTCGGAAACGCGGAGTTACGTCTTCAACGGAACACAAGCATTTAACATGCCATTCAGTAGCGCTTGTGTCACAGCCATGCTGAGATTCTAGCCGTGTGTACATCACTCGCATGTTGCAGGTTCGAACAGCACGATCGAAACATGAATATCGAAAAGAATGCACACCTATGCTTTTCGCAACGTCGAAGAAGTTCGCCGAGAGGCGTGCATTGTGGCCGTGACTGCACGTTCCATCGCTCTAACCATTTCGCTTCGCTGGTCGAGCTCGAGCGTGTTGGCGGCATGCGGCCCTCCATAATATCCACAATAATTGATACATGCAATGCACAAGAGGAACTATGCTTTTATTATGATCTCGCTCAAGGATATTATACATTAAATACAATCAAAGTGACTTACGAGTGTGAAAGAACATTAACGCACGAGGGGACGTGAAGTGCAACTCGCTCCTCGTGAGTTGGCAGCTGGTGGTTCATCGTCGCTGTCACTCTCGGTGCTTTCACAGTCTTCTACGTCCAGTGAAAAATCCTCGTCGTCAAGTTGGTTTCTTTCAACATCACTGCTGAACGCAATCTGAAGAATTTCCTCCGCCGAACGACTTCGACCACTCCGCGTCACCACGTTTACAATTAGAGAGACGTCTGGGCGCGGAGAACGTTTTGCCAGGTTTTGCTCTCAGACCGGTCAACAAGCAAATCGCTTGCAGTGTGCTGCTACCTATCAACAAACGTACAAAAACAAGCGGCGTAGCGGTGGCTATGAAACCCAACACACTGGCGAAGGACGGCGTGGATGGAAAGCGTTCGCTCCACGAAAGGTATCGAGCAGACGCGTCCTCGAATGATTGAAACGTCGCTCGCACGATTCGTAACATCGCTTTGTTGACAAAGGATAGAGGCCCTATTTTAATGTATCGCCAACTTGAGATCGCTCAGTTATACATGAGCACATCGCGAGCCCGCGCGACCTCCCTCCCGCGTACAGTGTTATGGGACTCATGTACTACAAGAAACACTGACCAATTATATATGCAAGTAAAACAGGGTGAGCTTCAACTGAATATGTCATACGATAACATTTAACTTACCTAGGTGGCTACAGAAAGCCTCGCGAAGCTGATAGTATGTGTACACTGTGGGCTAGCATTGAAAGCGCGAGTTGCCACGTATTTTCACGAAAACTTCGCGTCTCGCAAGAACGAATCAGATTTCTCGTGTCACGGAGGGCCCGGTTTGTTCACTGATGCAGGGAACATGCAAAGTCGTAGTGTTCCTTTCTTGCCAACGCGTTAACAGTGAGGCTAGCACAGCCGAACAAGAGAGCGACTGCATAGTGCCGCCATTTTGTCGTCTACTAACCCTCCTCGAGAGGACGCTCCTGAATTCCGCTCGGTGTCGCGACAGTCTATGGGCATTGCGAATATTACATGCGTCAAGAAGAGTCCTTCCAATAAAAGACATCCATATAGCGCCCTTTTATTTTTTTTCGAAGCTCTTTCGAGCACTGGTGTGGCTGTGTGGTAAGTAAATTTGTTATTGTTTTTCCATCTTGCTAGCATCAGTTCCTCAACCCGGAGACTCGACTACGCTACCCAACGGAGTCCGGGTACGACGCTGCTCTATCGTAGCAACAACCTGGTTGCCGAGGAGGGACGGATCTAAATACCATTCGCAACAACTGGTTGCAGCGGTGGGAAGGATCCAAATACCCAGGCACGACACCACTCGTAGCGCAATTCACATTTTTTGACGCCACGAAATATTACATGCGTCAAGGAGAGTCCTTCCAATAAAAGACATCCATATAGCGCCCTTTTATTTTTTTTTTCGCAGCTCTTTCGAGCACTGGTGCGGCTGTGTGGTAGAACACCTGCTTGCCACGCAGAATATCTGGGTTTGATTCTCGCTCGAACCAAAGATTTTTATTGTTTATTCTATTTTTGTCTATCTTGATTCTTTGGTCACAGAAAACGCTCATTTTTCGCTCGCAACCAATGACGCCGACAGCGGAACTTCCGCGAAACGAGCTGTTTAATGCTATCGCGTAAAAATGCGCCCGACCTTCACTTCTGCAAGCGGGTCATACCAGCTGTTTTTTGTTTGAAGTGCAAGTACTTTCTCTCTGCTAATGTAAATATCATGTACATTGAAAAACAAAAAGTCGTCTTACGTGAATGAAATATCACTTTTGGCTGAGTACTGATGATGGAATCTCTGATAAAGTCCGAAGGAACATTTAGGTTTTATGTCTAAATTTAGCTATAGAAACGCCTATATATATGGCAAAGTTCGAATATATGAAACACAAAGAAGCGATTGACGTCACTAAAATGTGCTAACGTATTTTACGGCAGTGGTACGGCAATCCCAAAACGATATGAGGACTCATGGAGGTTCACGTGACGAGTGAAATGCATGGACTTAGAGGATACGACAGAGGCGGACACATCCGATCTGAATATCAATACGTCGGCATCCCCCAAGGCGATATGACACTGATACTATCAGCTGGCGTAAGTGACCTCATAGTTGTTGTAGCGATACCGATGATTATAGCACTCACCCGCCGTGAATATTTCAATACCTTTGATCGGCGAAGTTTTGTTTTAAAATGGCGGTCAGTATTTCTTTTTTTCTGTGCTTCAGAATGTTAGACAAAGTTACTACTATCTAGCCGAACGCCAGGTTTGTGAGGCTGCTGTGTTTACTATATCAATTTCTTCTCTTTTTCATAGAGTGATCACCCACAGCCACCGTTTTGCACGTTGCAGCCGAAACTAGAGTGAAGTCAATTTCATTGATTAAGCGCATCCCGCGATTTCACCAGTAGCCTCACACTGGACGTAAAAAACAAAATAGGCGAAATGTGCTGATTGTGTTAAAAGCACTAAACACACAAGACCCAATATATATCGGCGCATTTAGGCGCTCAATGATATTCCAGCCTATATATCTGCGACAAATTTGTTACCAACTAACGCCAAAACCGTTAGTACATCACTCTACAAAATGAGTGCAAAAAGAAAGCATGTTAGCATGCTCTTAACGAATTCGCCCGACATTCAGATTACGGTGGCTGCTTGATTTTGACAGTAGGCACCGTTAGAATAGACTTTGTAACGATAGCGCTGCTTGTGCGCGTAGGCTATTTTTGAAATATAACGCGCGCACTCAAAGGTATAATCTATGACGCATGCGCAGTGGCAACAAACGCTAGCGCAAAGCTCTCCCTACCATATTCTAAAACTGCCTCTTTGCTATTGTCAGGCTTAAACAGCTCTCTGACGTCGTAAAACACGCAAAAATAGAGTCCAAGCGTATACATGAACTAACCATGTAAGAGGCCGAAGGTCAGTGCCAGGATAGTGACATTTGTGGCACAGTACGCGCCGAACATCCCAGCCAATTGGCACGCCGAGCCGACCATTATCAAAGGCCAAGGAGGTGACCACCGCAGCAAGAATTTGCACAGGACTCCTGAATGGAAAAAAATAAACTAATGTAAGAAAAAGCCGGCAGATCCCACGCATTGTGGGAATCGATGTAATGCGAAGCAGCCAGCAAAGAGCTGCATACAACGTCTTCTATGTCGTTTAGCAAAATGCGTGTCATGGTTTTCATGTTAACTTCTATTATTTATGTTCGTCACACAGTCACGTCGCAAGATACCAATTTCGGTGTATATCAAGCTAGCAAAACGGCCGCCAGCGCACCATGAGCCTGGCACGTAAGTCATGCTGTACATGACATGTATGTCATGACTTTCGTGTTAATTCGTGTTATTTATGTTCGTCACACAGTCACGTCGCAAGATACCAATTTCGGTGTATATCGAGCTAGCGAAACGGCGGCCAGCACACCATGAGCATGGCACGTGTCATGCTGTACATGACAAGCGTGTCATGATTTTCATGTTAACTCGTGTTATTTATGTTCTTCACACAGTCACGTCGCAAGATACCAATTTCGGTGTATATCGAGCTAGCGAAACGGCCGCCATCGGCCCATGAGCGTGGCACGTAAGTCATGCTGTACATGACATGCGTGTCATGATTTTCGTGTTAACTCGTGTTATTTATGTTCGCCACACAGTCACGTCGCGCAATACCAATTTCGGGGTAGACCAAGCTAGCGAAACGACCACCAGCGCCCCATGAGCGTGGCACGTAAGTCATGCTGTACATGACATGCGTGTCATGATATTCATGTTAACTCGTGTTTTTATGTTCGTCACAAAGTCATGACGCGCAATACCAATTTCGGGGTAGATCAAGCTAGCGAAACGGCCGCCAGCGCCCCATGAGCGTGGCACGTAAGTCATGCTGTACATGACATGCGTATCATGATTTTCACGTTAACTCGTGTTATTTATGTTCGTTACACAGTCACGTCGCAAGATACCAATTTTGGTGTATATCAAGCTAGCGAAACGGCCGCCAGCGCATCATGAGCGTGGCATGTAAATCATGCTGTACATGACATGCGTGTCACGATTTTCATGTTATGACTTGTCCTTTATGTTCTTCATACAGTCATGTTACACCATACCAACTTTGGTGTACATTCGATTAACCAAGCGACCAGGAGAGCACAAAATCGTAGGCGGCTAGATAGATAGATAGATAGATAGATAGATAGATAGATAGATAGATAGATAGATAGATAGATAGATAGATAGATAGATAGATAGATAGATAGATAGATAGATAGATAGATAGATAGATAGATAGATAGATAGATAGATAGATACGCTCAAAGTCGCAGAAGTTCGCTAAGAAATGCTTCGCATTTAAAAAATCCTTCTTCACTTCACCACGTGAAAAAGCGACACCGCTAGACAAGCATCACCTCCGCAGTTGGCCCATGAGAAGCACCACCACCCCAACTGATGTTATTCAACCAGCACCAAGACTGCTGATTTAATACACATAGTTCTTAGTGTTTTCTAGTAATCGTAGTGATGATAGACTTATAGCCACCATGATGTGCTGCGATGGTTTGACCGACCGACTACGACACGTTTGCACCCAACTACACGCTGAGCGCTTCGCATAAAATCGACTCGCATAGTGCATAGGATTTGCCAGAATTTTTAATATTAAAGGCGTTAACCCACACGCCCACTTCACATGCTGCCATTTCAGTCCAGTCTGGATGGTTACTGGCGCTTTCTTTTTATTGAATTTTAAGGCACCTGTCTTTAATGAGGATAATAATTGATATGCGTCAAACGCCAAGCCACAATTCGAATAAACAGAGGCTAACAGATACATTTTAATAAGAGGCTGAATTTTACTTACACGCTGTACGTCAGATATGGAAAGCGTATTAAGGAAAATATTAGCAGTACAGATGTACAATAACTACATACAGGTGATGCCGACAAAAAGAGTTTCGGTTAAAAGAAAAACGAACATTTTTGTGTTATAAACTATTTACGGTATTACGAATATGTCAGAAACGTAAAGCAGTGCAATTTTACGAGAAAATTGGTAGTGATTACTGATTGCTTGCCGTCATCTTAAAGAGACAAGGGGGCCGTGTTGAGCGGTAGTGGCCCAAATGGCGTCCACTGGCGGAGTGTAGTCACTATTCTGCGAGGGTACTATTGCCAAATACTCGGCCTTATCAAATAACCACTGCATACAGTAAAGCACTTGCATAATGAACATGTGCATGCATCTGACAACGGCTGCAGTATTCGCTACGGCCAAGCAGCAGAGACGTGAGAGATGGGATAGGTCTTCCTATGGCAGGAAGTGCTGAATCATCCAGACAAGCGAGCTCAGCCTAACAGCGACTAACTAAAAAAATGGAGAGAGAGATAAGGGAGTGTTGCGAACGCGTTCTTGCTCTGGCTTACGCCGGTTTAAAACAGAGACATAAAGAAGATAGCCATACGCGACTCGCAGACTCATTAATTTTCGTGCTAAGGAAGAAGAAAACTGTGCCCACGACGCAGAAAATTGTACTTATATTCCCGTTACCTTTGTTATATAGAAGGCATGTAGGGGGCCTAAGTTGACTGGCGGTACTTAAAAGCCATCTGGTAGGTCAAAATCCGAATAAGGTAGAATTTAAGGGGAAGATCAAATCTTGAAGTGATGACATTTCAATCCAATGGAAATCCTTGGTGTCGCTGGAGCCTGAGGAAGGTTGTCACTAATGGTGCTCAGCTTCGAAAACATTAGTGCCTACCTGAGAACGCTACACCCGCTGAGGTGAAACTGACGGACCACGCCGTCTGCTGCCTGGTGGCTTCAAACTTTGAGAGGAAGTTGACGAAGAGGAAGCCTATGGTGCGCAACGTCGCACCCGTCATGAACGTCGTGGCCACGCACGCAGCGCCTATGACCCACTGGTCCAGGCTGCTGCTCCAAGGCGCTGCCGGTTTGCTGCTGCGCGCCGCACCGGCTTGAATAATCACTGCCGGCCGGGAAAGCTTCCACGCTGGCTGCTTTTTGCTTGCTTCTACTGCGTCATGGAAAAATAAAATTCACTGTTATAGAGAGAGAAATAGATGAAAAGGAAACGCAGGGAGGTTAACCTGGCGCGAGTGACCGGTTTGCTACCCTGCACAGGGGTGGGGATATAGGGGTCGGAAAGAGGACAGAGAGAGAGTGAGATAAAATGAAAACGAAAAAAAAAAACGCACACATGCACACACACGCAAGACGTTCCAGTCAGAGCCGTTCTGAGAGACCAGTTGAACGCAGAAAGCGCAGTAGCGCTTGCACAGCCTTTTTCTGTGACGTTTGGTCCGGTCGATGGCGCAGGATTCTTTCTTCCGACAGAGTGAGGTCGTCCAACTTATCGAGCGCGTTGCAAAGTGACTGTCTCTGTGAACAGTACTGTGGGCAGTCGCACAGAATATGTTGAATTGTTTCATCACTGCCGCAGTGGTCACATGATGTGGTGTCGTCCATTCCTATGCGGCACGCGTATGCGCGCGTAAATGCGACACCCAACCATAACCTGCACAGGAGGGTAGCGTCACGTCGGCGAAGGCCTGGAGGAATTTGAAGGCTGAGAGTTGGGTCCAGGGAATATAGTCGCGCATGCTTGAAGTGCGGCTCGTTCCATTGCGACGTGGTGCATTGACGAGCAAGCACGCGGAGCTTCCATGCAGCGTCAGTCCTAGAGAGCGGTATTATTATTTGACTGCTTTCTGTATGGGCTGAACGGGCAGCTTGATCGGCCCGTTCATTGCCGATAATTCCACAGTGACTTGGAAGCCATTGAAAGGTTATTTCATGGCCTTTCTCAATTAAATGGTGAGTCTCTTCTGCAATCTGAAATACCAGTTGCTCGTGCGGGCCGCGGCGTAAAGGTGACAGAAGGGATTGCAGTGCCGCCTTTGAGTCACTGAAGATCGTCCATTTTTGTGTCCGTTCATCAGTAATGAAACGTAATGCGGCAAGAAGCGCTGCGAGCTCTGCTGCTGTCGATGTCGTAAGGTGAGAGGTCTTAAATTTGATTGTCGTGGCTTTCAGAGGTATTACGACAGCTGCGGTTGAGCTGTTCGTCATAACGGAGCCGTCGGTGTATACGTGCATTGAGCCTCGGTACTTCTCATATAACAGGAGCAAAGCGAGCTGTTTAAGAGCCGGTGACGACATATCTGCCTTTTTACGGATGCCGGGTATCGCCAGGCTGATGATAGGCTGAGTCAGGCACCACGGAGGAACTGAAGGTCTCGCAGCGGGCGTGAAGCCTGTTGGCAAAGACTCGCGATATGCGGCTACCGTTCGGCAAAAAGAGGTGCATGGTCGGTCTACTGGTAAAGAGGCTAGGTGGTGACGGGGAGTCCGAGCAAGATGCCTTATATGTGTCCTGAGTGCTTCGACGTCAATATGTGTCTTGATGAGGTGGTCTCTGGCGATCGCTATAGAAGCCACCGTCGACGCGCTAAGAGGCAAGCCTAGGCAAATTCGGAGCGCTTGGGCCTGAACACTTTGTAGTATTCGTAGGCTTGTTTTGCTTGCGTTGGTTAACGCGGGCAAGCTGTAGCGCAGGAAGCCGAGGAAAAGTACCCTGTACAGCTGTAGCATAGCACTTGGTGACATTCCCCAAGTCTTGCCTGCGAAGAACTTCAATAGATGACAGATGCCGATCAACCGCTTTTTTATGTACAATACGTGATGGCTCCATGAGAGATCCCTGTCGATTATGACACCCAGAAACTTGTACGACCGAATATACGGTATAGTTTGGCCATTGATGAATACGCCGTACTGATTCATAGGTTTGCGCGTAAAAGCCACGAGGGCGCATTTCTCGGAAGAAAGCTCCAAGCCTCGATTACGGAGGTAACGGGCAGTTTGAGCGGCAGCTCTTTGAATTCTCGCTCGCAACTGCAGGCGTGTTACGGCGGACGTCCAAATGCAGATATCATCCGCGTACATTGATATCTTCACTGTGCTTGGCAGGTGCTCAAGGAGGGCAATCAGCGTAAGATTGAACAATACAGGACGGAGTACGCCGCCCTGGGGGACGCCACGGTAGCTGTAATGTGGAGAGGTTTGGCCGTCTTCGGTGCTCACAAAAAAGGATCGCATTGAGATGTAACTACGTATCCAGCGATACATCCGACCACCTATTCCTACCTCTTCGAGAGCGGTGAGGATGGCTTGGTGTGTAACATTGTCGTACGCCCCTTTGACGTCGAGGAACAAAGAAGCGCAGAGACGCTTACGGCCCTTTCTCGTGTTGAACGAAGGTGACCAGGTCCGACGACGTTATCAATCGATGATCGACCACGTCGAAATCCTGCCATTGCATCTGGGTAGACGTTGCTGCCCTCCAAGTACCACTCCAGGCGTCCGAGGATCATCCTCTCCATAACTTTGCCTACGCAACTGGCAAGTGCAATCGGGCGGTAGGATGAGAGCTCCAACGGTGACTTGCCAGGCTTCAATAGTGGAACCAGGCGACTGGTCTTCCAGCTTGTCGGGAGCGAGCCATCTCTCCAAGATGCGTTGTACAATATCTAGGAGAAACATTCTCGCGTGCTCACCCAGATGACGCAGGGCTCTGTAAGAAATTCCGTCGGGCCCTGGTGCCGACGTGTGTACACACAAAGCTAGTGCTGCCTTGAGTTCGTGGATGGAGAATGGCAAATCCATGCGGGGATCACGTGGTTGCGGACACTGCTCGAGAGTAGTAAGCTGGTTGCTGCTGTTATTTGGCCAGATAATCTGGCACAGAATTCTTCGGCCACGTCTATATCTGGTCTGTTTTGGGAGAGGGCTAGAGCCTTGAATGGGTACCGCTGAATAGGTTTTGTGCGCAGACCTCGTACCGTCCTCCACAAGTGCGATAGAGGTTTACGAGGGTCAAGCGACTCACAGAAAGCAGTCCAACGTTGCGATTCAAGCTTATCTATCCGGCGCTGGATCTTCTTCTGTAGACGTCGAGCGGTCCGCAAGTCTTCTACTGCCCCGTACGTCGGTGTCTTCGTTCAGCACGTCGGCGAACTGCTCGAAGTCGCTCTAACTCTATGTCGAATTCTGTTAATTTCGAAGAGCACGTGAGAGTACGCGTAGTGTCGTGTATCGTGCTCTTGATTGTTTCCTCTAAGTCGAGTGACCTATTCGCTTGACATTGCTCTTCCATGCGAGATTGAAATTTTGTCCAATCCACTCTTTGAATGCTATCGCGTATCTTGGAAGGGGATAAACCTTCAATCTTGACATATGTGGGAATGTGGTCACTCCCGTGCGTTTCTATGTCCGGAAACCACCCAGCATGCCTGACGAGGCTTCGTGAAACAAACGCCAAGTCAAGACAGCTGCTATACGTTGAACCACGGAGAAACGTTGGAGTGCCGTCATTTAACAAGAAAAGTTCATTGTCGGAGGCGAAGGACACCAAATTTCTGCCTTTAGCATTGATCTTCCTACTTCCCCAGAGTGTATGATGAGCATTGAAGTCCCCGATGATAACGCACGGGTGGGGAGTTGATGACAGGATGCTTTGTAGTCTTTTATGGTCAAATCGACTTGATGGAGATAGGTAGGCGCCCACAACAGTGACGGTAAGTCTCTTCTTCACTGTAAGGCATATATATTGATTGTCGTCGTGATGGGACACCGGCTGATGAAAGTAGGTGAGGTCACGGCGAATAAACATCAGAACCTTGCTGTTTTCAGCAGTTGTAGAAGACATAAATAATTCATATCCGGAGAGTCTGATGGCGTACGGTAAGTTCGGCTCGCAGATGACGATGATGGGAAACATATTGGTGTACACGAACCGACGGAAATCAGCAATGCGTGATCTCAGTCCCCGGGCATTCCACTGGAAAATCGCTGCCTTTCGGACCTCTTCCCTGAATGACACTGGCTGGTGAGCCATTATCTACTCAAAGGCTGCCAGTACTGGACTCAGGGCGTCCAGTACTTGGAGTGCATTTCTGGCGGTCGTTGTGTGCATGTTGTTTAACAACACGCGAATGGCATTTATTAAGGGCCGCAGAAGAGCAATCACTTGCTGATCTGTATTCCGCAAGTCCTCTGTTGTAGCAGCTTGCCCTGATGGGGGCGGCTTCTGCTGTGGTTCTTCCTCAAGTCGCCTAGGTGTAAGTGGCGGCCATTCTTTGGTAGAGAGAGACCTGCCCGTTTTCTGGTTTCTAACATCTGCATTTGCCAGGCTAGAAACTGCAGCTGGTGGTGTTCCCTGATGAGTCGGCTTACTTGCTGAAGTTGACGTTGTCCGTCGTGAAGACCTCCGACGGCGACTGTTATAACTTCCGGCTTTGAGGAATAAGATCACCGCACTTGAGCGTATGGGAAAGAAAGCTTCGCTAATCAAGGTAGGCCGGAGAATCAACTATGTTAAATCACTCCCGCACTCAATAATAATTAACTAATTAATAATTCAGTCCAACAATTTATTGTTCCTTTGATGTATATACAACATGACTTTATATAGATGGGATCTCGTAAACTCGCTCAAAGGTGTCAGCATAGATTCTGTGGTTAACAACCAACTTAATGACACAAAAATAAAGACATTACGTTAAACTCTGCCAAAAAAGTGCAAAAGCTTTTTTTTTTCAGTGATAACACCATAGGTAGTTTCAGAATTTAAACAAACGAATGTTGGCATGTGCACTTCAAAAAATAATAATTTACTATTAGGGTTTAACGTCCCAGAACCACGGTATCATTATGAGGGACGCCGTAGTGGAGAGCTCCGGAAATTCCGGCCACTTGGGGCTTCTTTAACGTGCACCTAAATATAAGCACACCGACCTGACGCACTTTGGCCTCCACCGAAAACGCGGCCGCCGCCGCGGCCGAGATTCGATCCCGCGACCTTCGGGTCAATCAATAGTCGAGTACCATGACTACTAGACAACCATGGCGGGTCTTCATTACAGACATAAAATAATAAGGTAACGTATTACACTCTTTCGCTTCAGCATTACAAAACGACAATATTATATACAATGTTGGTCCTGATATGGGGTACGTGTGGCAGTGCTGATTAGGCACATTGTAGCGAAAATGTCAACTTTTCTTCACGTTATAGACTGCGTTCCTACCGAAGCGCTTAAAACCGTAATTTTTGATGATTGAATGACTTTGACTTGATTGGGAAGACCGCATGTCGTAATGCTTTGAATAGCGTGAGCCGAGAACGCTCGCCATTGCAAACCATAACACGCGTACGAGCAGTACGTCATCACATAAATCGTTCTTTGGACGTGAAGGCATTGCGAGTACGTGTGTGTAATCCCAGCGCATTACTTGGCTCCTTATGAGGTCCCATCTGCATCATAACGCCGTGGCGAAAAGCGACACATAAATTACGTCCATCGCATGTTGTTCAGGGATTGGCCTCAGCCTGGTGCGCGATTCACTAGAGAGTTCGCTGGGTAGGGCACATTAGATTCGCCCGTCCAACACAAAGGGGCTCAGCCTCACATCATCGTCGTCGTTGTGCAACCGCTTTCTCGGGTTTATCGGGGAATAGTGTGGTTAACGTTGTTCCACTGCAGCATCGCGCGTTTCGCTGCGTTGCGATGGTCTCCTACTTCGTCGATATTGAACTCAGCGACGTAAATCAACGACAAGCAATTTCCTCGCATTTACACACGATAACAATACCTTAAGTATCGCCGTAGTGTTTCTACCGCACGATTCACCCAACGGATGGTACGACCTCTACCAATCGAATGTTACCCAGTTCACGGCAAGCAAGTGCCGCTCTTTGAACTGAAGCGTTCGTCCGCTTTGGCCGTTCCACACATGTTCCTAGTACGGTTTTGAGAAGTCTGCCGCACCTACCGAGAAAGCATGTGTCTCTGCATAAGCGGGGCCGCATGCAGGAGCATGCGCGGCAGTCAAGCTGACCACGTCTGAGCCCGAAACTGCCTGAAGGTGTCGCCCGCAGAACAAAAATCCCGGCTCTTCGCGGCTCTACACAGACGTGACCCGCGGTTGTACCTACCTCGTATAACATTACCAATTTTTTTCCACTCAATCTTTTTGCCTTGAGAGCGAACTATGACTTTGTTCTCTTATTATATTTCGCCGACGCAGGCGTACCAGCTTTTGTTACCATGACAATAAGGCCTTGTTTCCCCCTGCATGCACAGGTAGGCTGCGGTTGCTGTCGGAAGCGCAACTCATTGCGCTCACTAGACACATTCTCAATGCTATAGCTCTGCATGGCCTGGAGCCTGCTGTGTATGACGCTTCGTGGGGGTGAAAAAGCAAACGTTGACAGCGGCCTCGACGATCAGTTGCGCCGCCCGGCTGCTACGCTACATTGGGTTATCTCTCATACGTTGTACATTTCGCGCGTCCTTTTAGGTGCGCAACGCTTCCCCTAATATAGCCACGTAGAACTTCTGTACTAATATACGCAACGGAAACAAGACATTGAGCAAAGTGAATAAGAAGAGGCCGACAAAGTACTTCTTGATCGCCAGAAAAGAGTGATTGGAGTTATAACTGCGGTGCTGATGTGCTACAGGGAAGACATATAGCCCTAACAACGGAAAACTAGACTCCCTGTATGGGAAGTTCATCGTAGTTACAATGCCGGAATTCGACTGTGCAATCAACGATATGTACTGGATAAGCCGCATAATCCTTTCTAGCATAAGAAGCTCGCAAAAAGCACACACAACAATTTCTCTCTGTGAACGGTTTTATGTAAAAAAATCGTGTATCGAGGCATCGTTTCTTTTTTGCATTTTAATATTTGCTGGTGCACGCTACAGTGCAACGTGTTGCTGCCGCTCGATGAGCGATCATTGTAATTAGTTTATACAATCAATCTGCGTTGGTAATTCACCATAACTCAGTAGTTCATGCCAATACAGCGGGATGACATCCAACATTTTTATTATGGTGTAAGTATGATAGCATGATGGATGCAGCGCTAAAGACGAAGACGAAAGGAACACAGAGTGCACAGTACGGGCGATGTCTACTGCAGTAAATAGGATAACATGCGGGCACCGGGTCTCCAGTTTGCGCAGAAACTCCAAAAAAGATTTGAAAGACCTATTTTACACGGCCGATCGTTCATGTTTTTTCAAGTTCGTCCGTTCAAAACTCGAGAACCCTAAGTATGCATTGTCGCGGATGTTATTTGCTGGAGAAAGCATACGTTGCAGACGCCGGCAACATTAGACAATGGGCATTATGACGCCAAGTACAAGTGATACTCTAATCGCCACACTTCCTCCATTCTCTGAAGAGACTTGTATGTGATTGGGAAGTCCTATTTACGTGTCTTCACTAAACAGGTGTCTAGTTACGAACGCATGCAGGGATGATAAGCGGGTCGAACTGATTGGTCTTGTGGGGTTGCTATCACCACTGTAAAGTCGTTTTCACCTCATGGCGCACGGGTGTCCGGCGCATTAGTCGTAGTTACCTTAGGCGCCGCCGAGCGAGAGGTGGCACTGTGCTCGCGCGGTGTAAAGTCACTTTAACGCGGTGTAAAGTCACTGGAACGGGAAAAGTACCGCGACCGTCGTGCGCGCCGCCATATTTGGTCCAGCGCCGCCGAAGCTGCGGCGGTGCGGTGTTGATTTCGCGTGGAGTAACGCATGTTTTACGCATTGCGTGCGATTTTGCAGCCCCGAGTGAAGCATACCGTTGTTCTCTGACTGATTAGGAAAGAAATAGCGGCATTTATTAAATGCGAATCATTTCTTAGCGAATTTCTGTGACTATGGACGTATCTATCTATCTATCTATCTATCTATCTATCTATCTATCTATCTATCTATCTATCTATCTATCTATCTATCTATCTATCTATCTATCTATTTATCCGTCCCCGACTGTGCTGTCCTGGCCGCTTCGTTAATGGGAAGTGCACCAAATTTGGTATGGCATAACATGACTGTATGACAAATTTAAATTAGGTGATAACATGAAAATAATGACATGCATGCCATGTACGGCATGATTTACATGCCACGCTCATGGTGCGCTCGTGACCGCTTCGATAGCTTGATACGCAACAAAATTGGCATGGCGTTACAAGAGTGTATGACGAACATAAGTGACTGGTTATAACGTGCAAATCTTGACAGACATGCCATGTAAAACGTGATTTACACGACATGGTTTCGGGGCGCTCGCGGTCGTTTAATGAAATGCATATATACCAATTTTTTTATGACGAGCTATTTCTGTATGACTAACGTTAGCGATAGGTGGTAACATGAAAATCATGACTTCCATGTCATGTACGGCATGACTTACTTGCCACGCTCATGCTGCGATGGCGGGTGGTTCGCTAGCTTGAAATGCACGCGAATTGGTATAGCGTGAGGTGACTGTATGACGAACACGAATGACAAGTGGTAACGTGAAAATCATGACGGTATTTATGTTGGTCATACAGTCGCGTCACGCAATACCGATTTTGGTGCATATCAAACAAGCGAACCGGCCACGAGAGCATCATGGGCACGGCATGTAAATCATGCCATACATGGCATGCGTGCCATTATTTTCATGTTACCACCTGTTATTAACGTTCACATTACAGTCACGTCACGCAATACCGATTTTGGTGCATATCAAACAAGCGAACCGGCTGCGAGTGCATCATGAGCATGTCATGTAAATCACGCGTTACATGACATGTGTACCATTATTTTCATGTTACCGCACGGTATTTATGTTCGTCATACAGTCACGTCACGCAATACCGATTTCGGGGCATATCAAGCAAGCGAACCGGCCGCGAGAGCATCAGCCATTATTTTCATGCTACCATCTGTTATTTGTGTTCGTCATACAGTCACGTCAGGCAGTACCAATTTGTAGCAGTCAGTTTTCATGGCGCGCTGATCATTATATGTGAGCCCAAAGGCGTCAATTTTACGCCAGACATAATAAAATGTTATTGTGCATGAACCTCCTGCGACAACCACGCGAACAAGCTGCACTAGTGCAGGGTAGGGGCCAACATTCCCCGAAACGCGCGAATTCTCAATGAAGCGCTTACCTCACAATGCGGGTATCAGTCGTGGGAACAAAATTTTCCCACCTAATTCTGTGCAGCCACACAGCCCGTCGTTTGGCATCCTTTTTCCCGCTGGGAATGGCAAAGAGAGCCTTACCCGGGCATTCTTCGATGCCTCGATAGGCTTTCGATGAAGTCTCAAAACGATACGGCATTTCGTAATGTTCCTATACGCTTTCCTGAGCCTATAGAAACAATCGCCCTCTAAAGCGCCGTGCGTCTGCGGCCGTGAGATACTAGCGAGGCGAGCGAGCTGGACCATTTATGTGGCGAAGCCGCCGAAAGGGCGCGGCGGTGAAGAGAAAAGGAACGCGGTACTTTTCCCGTTACAGTGACTTTAACGCGGTGGGGCCAGGAGCGCCGCCATGCGGTAGCGAGATTAGGCGGGCGCACAGGGAACGGCAGCGAGTCTCTTGGGGTTTGGCGCGTGCGCGGACGGACGTATTGTCGCCGCGGGCTCCTCGTGGTGAGTCGGGTGTCGGCGACGGAGCATTCGCGGTACATTCTATCTGTTCTGTTGTTTTGTGAGCGTTATGCTCTCTGTGTGTTGCATCGTCAATAGATTGGATTATTTCCCACGCTACTAGTTATTTATTAGCTTCGACTTCCGCGCTCGCCGTTGTAAGAGCAATTAATAAATTTGAACGTGTTCTTTGCTCGACGGCGTGACTGTGTTCCTTTGTTCCTAGAGCGGCGCTCGCGAGTCTCCACAGTTTACACAATGTGAGAATTAGTACCAATACGGGTGTCTTTAGCAGCGGAGCTGTTCAAAGACTGTGCCCGATGACGGATGAGTGTCCGCATCGCATGTAAGTAATTAAGATGCGAGTCCGCATCGGATGAGTGTCCGAATCTCTCCGGTAAGTACGTAAGGTGCACCCTTACATGGCGTAACTACTTCCGTCGTGGACGAAGCGGTAGCCGCACAGTGAAACGGGGAAGGGCGGCTCGAGCGTGAATAGGGCCTCAAGTCACTGTAGCTGGGGCGGGTGTGGCAGGCGCTGTCATACGTGCTTCCCCGTGCATCTCTACTCCACAAATAACGCAATCGCAGGCACCCACACAAATACAGGAGAACCGCTGCTTCGCTGTTTCTGCAGATTTCACCCCTGGTAGAAGTGGGGTAATTTCTTTTTCGTTCTTCTAAGTCACTTCCTTACACCACGAGAAATGCAGTGTTGAGCAAACTTAAGCATTCGTACGAAAGATGCTTTGACGCAATTGCCGAGGTTCCGCACCGCGCTTATGGCTTTCTTAATGCAGCGTCAGCTGCTCACCAATTATTTGCACGTTTGCCAGCGATGTTGATGTTTGTTGATGCAATAAGAATGTATTTTACAAATCGCTAATCAAAATAAAATAAAAAAATGCATGCAGCAACACTGAATGGACGGAATTTGAATTTGGAACGTTTTACCTGCGAGTCGCAAGCGTTATTATCCAGCCGTTCCACCGATGTTACCGCAACCGGTAATGCGGCTATTGGGGAATAAGAGTTTACGATTACTAGCCAGAAAGGAGACTGGGACGAGAAGGAGAAACGCGGGTCCACGCTAGTCCCTCTCTCCTTCTTCTCGTACCCGTATCCTTGTTAACTAGTAATCATTACCTATTATTATCGATACTAACTTTCCGCCTTAACTGGCTCTTGGAGGGCGCGGCGCTATTTCCAGCTGCTGCGATAGGCTCAAGCTGGGTTCGCCAGCTTGGCTCGGGGCTATTGAAATTCAATGTGAAACTGTTATCGCGCAAAATTATGTAAAATCATTAAAACCAACACGCCAGGAGAAAGAATGAAAAGTAGTTGCGGCTACGCACTTTACAACCTAGGTGCGCTAACTTGACAGTAAGTTCAGTCTCCTTATCCTTATATGCAGGCGGTACCTCCGCACGCACCTGCCACTGTGATCTATAGTGGTTATGGTGCTCGACTGCTGCCCCGAAGGTCGCGGAATAGAATCCCGGCCGTGGTAACCGCATTTCGGTGGAGGTGAAATGTTTGAGGCCCGTGTGAACTTGGAATATTTAGGTACACCATACAGAACACCAGATGGTAAAAATTTCCGGACTCCTCCACTACGGCGACTCTCATAATCATATCGTGGTTTTGGAACGTAAACACCCAACAATTATTATTGTTATTCACCGCACGCCCTTCTCAAAGTTTACTCTAATCAAAACAGTATAAATCAAGGCAAGACATAACGACAATTAAGTTTAATGTTTATGACGTGTGAACATTGCTTGTTTGAATGGACATTTTTCGTGCGTGAATTTTACATCACTTTATTGTCGTTGATAACTTCATGAAGAAAATTATCATATAACAGAAGAGGAGTAGCCGAATCCCTATCTGGGCACCAACGTCTCCATAAACACATTTAATTAAAAAAAGACCTGTTTCATGACATAAATAACAGCGTATGAACTACCAGCTGATTCGCTGCCACTTGCCAGCTCTGATGCATACAATACTATCGAGAAAAAAAAAGAGGTAGCCTGCGGTGAAACCCGCAGGTACGTAAACGAATAAAACAAAACAAAAATGTCTGTGTGTTTGTTTCGGCAGCGAGCACGCTATGAACACGATGCACAAGGATTAATCTCTAGGCTCTACTGCTACCACATATCGTCCTCGAACGAGTGGAGGGCGCAATCCGCTGGGAAAGAAGCGCGCACAGCTCTTTACGTGCTTGGGAAATCATATTTCCCGGGTGAATCTAAATTCTTTTGGGTGTTTCCATCTCATTACACAACTACAGCTCAGACAAAAATTTGTAGAACGTTGGTACAGTAATCGCGTTTTGCCAGCATGACACCGATTTTTGATATATTTAGAAACCGTGAGGGTGTAATAACGACGTTCCTCTGGCGAAACCATCCAAGAGGGTGCTATTTTTGTCAGTGTGTATTCACTGACATAACTGAACACTCTTGTGCGTATGTACTTGGTAATAGAGAGAGGAGGAGAGAATTAAACTTAATTGTCCGACCAGGCGCGCGTTGTCTTCACCCAGGGGTGGGTGACTTCGTTATTCCAGGTAGCCTTAAATAATTAGAAAAAAAACTACAACAGAAGGTTATAAGCGTGAATGCCCATACAAAACAAAACTTTACAGAGGTTTGGGAAGCATCCCTATTATGAAAATTGCGTCTATCGTGTATCACGACTGGAAGTACATACATTTTATGTTCGTGTAGGCGCCGCTGTTTGAGACAATGCTCAGATGACGACGTCTGTCAGTGTTCCAGGTGGTCTCGCCTCACGCTGTCATTTTCTCGAGAATTTCTGTGAACACGCCTTCTCCTCTGATGAACTTCGCCCTTAATTTATTGATCACAACAGTGAAGGTACGTACTAATGTAATGCTAAAAGGGCTCACCATAGCCATAAATCCTAGCGACTGTGCCGAAATACAAGTGGTAAACAGGGGAGTGGCATCGTGATGTCTTTAGTGTGTCCCGCTTAGGTCATGCGTGCACAATGTTTCCCACATCACCGATTTTCAATTTAGGCTTCCGAGAAACTCGATTTTTAATGCGGAAGCCTTATATGCCTCATGAGAAACGTCACGGGGCGAAAAGCTTGCGTGAGGTGCAGAAAAACACCGGAATCGCAAAAAGACCAATCACGGTCCTCGTGCCTCGAGGCGCGGGAGCTTTGCAGCGTTCCAGTGACTGAAAATATAAAGAAAGCGGCGTTCGCGTGACCCTCACTTCACCTTTGTGAAAGTATGAAACAGGGGCGATAAAGAAGACGGTCACTTGGCGTGTCAGACGTCACGGAAATCTGCTTGGCGAGTATAAGTAAATTGAGAAGTAATTTCCTTCTATGAAGGTGGACAGCAGCAAAGCTGTTTGGCATACTACCTAGAGATGACACAGAATTTTGATCTATAGCCGGTCACAAGCTGAATGTCAGTCCAGAAATCTCTCTTGAACTTTTGTATGCTTCTTTAAAGCTTTCCTACTGAGCAGCATGCGTCTTTTTGACGCCACATGCGTCATCTTGTCTTTTTTGCGGCACATGCGATGGCATTTGACGCCCGTGTGCTCCCTTCATTTTTAGTGGACTAGTGGCGAGTAATGGGGTTTGCCCAATTTCTCTCGCTAACAAGTGGAATGCCCTGCATATTCCAAGCTGTATATATTCCGGAACAAACGGAATATACAGCTTGACTGTAAAAAGCGGCGTTCGCGTGAATCGGCTTACCGAAATCTAAAGGAGCGAAAGCCGTGCAGAAGTGAGTGATGTACTATATGTGTCGTAAGAAGGTAGTGATGGCTGGTAGTAGCCGAGGATGAAATATGCTTGCAACGCAATAAAGATATGGCGTGTGAGCCATAGCGCCACACATACGATGATAATCAAAGCAAACCAAGTAGTGGTGAGTTAATTAGCGAAAATTAATCAGTAAAATTTAATAGTGATCGTTCTAACGGTGACAGTAATTAGGGATAGTCAATTAGCGAAAGTTTGACGCCTACAACAGGTGCGCGGCAAAATAGCCACACCAGATAAGGGGTCTTATCATTTTTTTTTTATTTTGCTATACCGTACTGCTTACACTAATATGCTCGATGCAAAACAAAAATATTCAGCGTAACAAAACTATTGTAGCCCCCAGAGAAACACAAGAAGTCATTATACGCCTTATTGAACGTATTGTTCGTGCTATTCCCTGGTGCCTCCATCAGGATTGGACGACAAAGCAACATGAGGTGTGTCTTCAAAAATAGTGCTAAGCTTCGTACATTGCGTGGCGCTGCTAATGAGCAAAAACGTCGCACTACTCTTCCCTTGCACCATTGTTGTGATACACAATGTTCCATTAATACTACGCAGAGCATTACGGCTTCTCTTTCCATGATAAGAAAAAGTAAAAGAGCACTTCAAGTCTGCCAAGGATATGTGTCACTGATGGGAAGCAAATGGGCAAGCCAATGACGGTGCATCTAAAGGAAATCTCATGCACAGTACTTTAAAAAAAAAGAAAGAAACAGAACCATTGGTACCATAAAGGATAAGATAAAGATATCCAGAGCGATCCTGGAGACAGGATTGATATGCGACCTCGCCGACATGTGAATTACTGCCTGCCGTGTATGCATTCTACGAAAGAAGAGATATCTCGTCGAAACAGTGCCCGAAGTCGACAGTTTCTTTAGTTCCTGCTGCGCTGGCAATGTTTTACTCTGGTTTTTCAAGGGCCTTCTGATAATTCCTGTTCTCCGTTTGTGTCCTCGCCTTATCGGTGGCACGATTTTATTTGACCCGAATTGTACACTATATGAACGCACGCGTGGTCACCTCGAAATCGCAGAATTCATGCTTCAGTATTTGTTATCTGAGTCTGTGCATTATGACTATTATTTATGCGTTTCTGTATTAATCTGGCACTCATGTTTAGACGAGTAAGCATTGAGTGTCACATTATATCGTCGGTAATTAAACCTGCGTAACTATAAAAGAAGCCATATATTATGGAAAGCCTCTTTACATATGCAGTACAAATATTTAGTTCCAATGTCATCGCCAGTTACACTGGGGAGTAAGTATTACTACTGTTCAAACGTACGCTGCACACGGATGTCGAAGCCACTCAGTGTTTGCACATAAAAGTTATATGCGCATGCTAGCTTTCTAAAGCCGCGCTTAAAATTCATGATGGCACGATTACTTGTGGCGTTAATAGACTGCATGAATGAAATTGTGATTATCATTTGACAAGGTTGCACCTGCCCCTATTAATCAAATCAAACAGCATGAGACACTGATCATTTGTCATTTGTATCATTCTGATATACTCTGTTAAACTGCTGTTCTTTAACAGCCCAGAATTTCTCTTTGTGAAAAATAATGTACAGATGGTCTGACTACAATTCACGAAGTATAGCATGTTGGCTACTTTCAGACGCATTAGATGCATCTAAAAACACACGAGCCACGATCGATCAACGCGATGTTGCTTTAAGTACAAAACAAAACACGCTATTACGAACGGATAGTGGAAACACGCGGGCGTAATGTGAACATATCTAGCTGGATATAAATAGCCCTTCGTGAAACGAGTTCTTAATTATCAGTAAAGTCATCCGGCACGTGGAGTCTTTGTGCTTCCGTATCCATTACAGTTTTTAAGTGATATTACCGCAAGACAATGCAATTTCTCAGCTAGAGTTATTCTGACGGGTAATGCATTAATTTGTCCAATGTACCTGCCTCCAAAATCTCACATTCATGTGTCATTTTTTCAGGACTTGTCTGTATTTCTTGATAAATAAGCTTTTCGAGACGTACGAAGGCAGTAATCAGCGCCGTGCAGAAATATCGTTGTCCTTACAACGCAATATATTGCTGATTGTAAACGATCTGTGGGC
Source organism: Rhipicephalus sanguineus (assembly GCF_013339695.2). NCBI lineage: Eukaryota > Metazoa > Arthropoda > Arachnida > Ixodida > Ixodidae > Rhipicephalus > Rhipicephalus sanguineus. The sequence goes on from NC_051179.1 coordinate 208,988,014, forward strand.
TTAATCTCTATAATGTGGTCAAAGTGGTGATGTTAACAGATAAACGTATAGTGTCCATTTCTCCTTCTGGCTAAATGAGCGTAAGTATAGATCTAGAATTTCCAGTAACGCCTGATTTATATTAATTTCCGCGAGCACTTCAGTTTGACATTGCATCATTTTCTTCCCTTTTCCCTCGTGGTTCTTATCACCTGGCATTAAAATTCGGCCACCTCCACACCATTAGCGTCCCACCGCGACACCACGCACGCCTAGTTTATAATATTCGAGATGCTCACCTCGTTTTTCCATTCCACCGCGCTCTGCCAGACCAACTTGTAGCCTTGGACTCCGAGGTCTTAAATCGTCAACGGACATCGGAAGACACTGGCTCGGTACGGTCAGCTCCGAGTTGTCAGCCCCCATTGTGCCGACAGCGCGTCGCTTTGCAGCGGGTTCGGGAGTTTGATGGTAGCTTGGAAACTACGGTGAAAGCAGGGCAGCAGGAACGGAAGAGGCTCTCCCCACTTTTCTTTCACAGCAGACAGGGGCTTTCCCTAGCAGCTGCCTCTGGCGACGCAGGCACTGTCGCAATGCCGGCACAAACCAGGCAACTCCGGAGCTACTCCACCGCACGAGCACCTGTGGGACGACATGCGGTGAACTGCCTGCTGCAGGTGTATCGCGCTATATGCAGCGAGAGTCGTAACTGCGACAGAGACAGATGACAGCTAAGAGAGCGACAAAAAGCCGAGAATAAAAAAGAAGATAAGCGCTGCTCCACATTTTACGTGAAGCTAATCATGTGATACTGCCTGCGTTTGCGTAGATTGCACTGGAGAAGCGCTCAGTGACACAAGACGGAGTGCTGCACTCATGTACTACAGGCCCCAGTGTTAGCGTCACGCCTACAGATAGTGCGAAATTTGGCACGCAGTCAAACCAAATAAATCACTGAGGCGTATGACCTCGAAATACGGACCGACAGTTTGATGGTCCTAAATGCCCTTTAATAAATCTGCTAACAAATGTCTGCCCTTGTCTAAATCATGGCAGGCAGTTATCCTAAAATATGGCCTCAAAACACTGCCGAGAAATAGCAATAACTTGATAACTTTCAGCGTCTTGGAGATGTTTAGCGAATCAGTTACCTGGAGCATCAATGGAGTGATATAAGCAAAATGGAGCAGGAGCATAGAAATGACATGCGCTTCGACAGTACAGCAAATTAGAAAATATAAGGAGCTTATGACGTCACACTAGAGATCCTGAATTATGGATCATTCTGTACTGAATTCACTATTAAATCGTATACGCTTCCCTAAACAAGCGTGCAAGGTCGTGCGCATGCTCTGTGCCATGCATTTCTAAAATAGACTTTGTCGTTCGTTAGCATACTATAGGAAACACAGCGCATTCTGCGTATGAACAGTTTCTTTTTCGCATGCATGTCTCGGCGGCCCGGCTGAGACCACCTGTGTGTGTGCGTGCATGCCATACCGGCGTTTCAGAAAGGAAAGGGATGCATGTCAGAAGTGGAAACAGCTGGGAAACCATGGCGCGGTTTCATTACCACTCACCCAAAAGAAAGACGCACGCGTATTGCCTCCTCTGTTAACCTACTCGCAGACCTCAATTTTCAGCAGTATTTTCAATTACATGGATGATGCGGTAAAACATGTTTGTGTAGTGTATTCGGTCTTCCAATTTGGGCACCCTGCTGCGGCAAACAACTTGTAGTTAAATCATCGAGGTAATCTTACTTCAATGTCATCCGTTATGTTGCTTCAAGATGTTATTCTACCCTTTCATTATCGTTCATCACAAAGAAGCAGTATTAGGCAATGATTATGGCTGCGAGGAGACCTGATAGCAAGTGAACGGAGGCAAAGACAACGAAATAACAAAAATACCGTTCATAGAATCCACAGAGGCCAGTAAACCTGGTGGAGGCTTCTGATATTGAATATCGATAACTCCACAGTCTTCCTCCAGCAAAAGGACGACCAACGAAGAGGTGTATTCCTATCACACCATTCTTACTCAGCATACATGATCGTGTGTTCCAACACGGATTGGCCCACCGTGGTTCTATCGGGAGGGACACCTTATGATCATCAGATCAGTAATGTCTCAAGAAGTTTTTCCGAGAAATTGGCTATCTTACAGTATTATCACGGGGAAAGTCAAATTCGTAGAGTGCCTTCAACGCTTTTCCAGAACTTATTATTTTACATCGTTGAAACGCCATGCTGAGAAATCACTGAACCCTGTGGTATTGATGCACTGAAAATGTCTCTCTCAGCTGTTGCTAAATTAGGATTACATACATTTTTTGGACTTTACGTACCCAAGCCACGATATCATCACGATATCCCTCCGAATTAGTTTTTGTCCCCTCATATTATTGAACTGCCGCCAAAGTATAAATGAAAGGATGTTTTTTTTATGTGCGTGTTGCAACCACGCTTCTACGTTTCCCGGTTCTTTCGCGGTGTTTCTCGCAATTATACCAAAACACAGTATTTACACATCATCTAGATAACTCCTAGATGAGGATAAGTGTGGGATATTTTAGTTACGGTTTTGTTCGATTGCATATTTTACGCTGACAGTCGGAGTAGGTCATGTGGCATCGAAACGTCTCTTGAAAGGAAATCTTACTATTTCCTTTTGTTTCGCGTTCATTTCAGGTCGCATTCAGATGAAGGTTAAATGCTAGAGGCCCGTGTACTTGGATTTATGTGAACGTTGAAGAGCCCCATGAGGTCAATATTTCGGGAGAGAGAGAGAAGAGGGAGAAAGGAAAGACAGGGAGGTTAACCAGAAGCAGTCTCCGGTTGGCTACCCTGCACGTGGCAAGGGGAAAGGGGATGTAAAAGAATCAAAGAGAAGAAGAGTTCTCCACTACGGCGTTCCTCCTAATCGTATCGTGGTTTTCGCACGTGAAACCCCAAGTAATATCATTATTGTTACCTCTGGCACTAATTCCACTATCTAGACTCTAGAACACTTCAGGGATGCAAATTCCTGGATATTACCGCTTCATGATACAAAACATAGAACGAGTGCTGTAGCGTATACCAGGTTCTATGGGACGTTAGTGACCAACTTCAGCGGCTCTGTGCTGCATCGAGTGGAAATCCAGTGGCCTTGCTCTTCTATCTGTTTTACTGCGCCCTTATCACTCTTGGCACTCTATACAGTAGCTGATTTGCCGTGCGCATACTTTAAACCTCCTAATCTTTGTCATGTCTCTCTTGACCTTGCTTTTTTTTCTCTCTTTTTTTCATAATGCACATTTCATCATAACAGCCCCCGTTCTTGAAAAACGTAAAAAGCTAGTGACGTAGTTTTTATTATATCGATTTTCAGAGTTACGTGAATGTCCTCAAGCCTGAAAACGTACAAATTATTTATTCAACCATCGAATATTCGCCCTGAATAACATAGTACCACATCGTTTCTACAATAAGTCCTTCTTTTCAGTAATGGAGGTTCTATTGCAATGGCACCATCACACGGAAGGTCACAACGTGCAGCAACACAGTTCGCCGTTTTGACGATCTCTCGGTACAATAGCGTGCTGCAACATCGGCTTCTTCCAAGTGTAGAAGCATAAGATGGGATTTACCGACTGCCAAAACACTGCAACGTGGGACGAACATGTGATCATTCTCCGTTTCACGTCGTCAACATGTAATACAAGCTCCATAAAAGAAACCGAAACTGGTTCTAGAAGAGGTGTTACATCAAATTCCTCAGGGACCTCTGATGCTTGACAGCATTTCTCGCGTAGTTTCGCTGCTCCAGAGATTCACTTTGCGCAAAAAATAATCAGAAAATAAAAACATTTATTGTCTCCATGATTCTTTATAATTTACCATCTGCTACAGCTCAGGAAAGAGTGACTCAGCAAAAGTGAGAAAATCGTACGTGAAAGCACGCCTTGTTTTTCTATTGGCACCCGGAAACACAAGGACGCTGAAAAACAAGCGCACGTAAAGTAATATAAACCATCGCGAAGCCACACACAAATGCGACAGCGAGGCTGTCGTTTGACGTTGACAAACAGCGCTTGACAGCGGGCGAGCCTGCTAGCATTCGTAAACGTTTTGCGCCAGCAAATGAGAAGAGCGGCAGCGTCATAATGCGGGCACGCTCGCTCACCTGAGCAGAAAATGAAGAAAATGCTGCCGGTTCGTTTAGGCTGATAAAATCTTTTTTTCACATACAAAATATGCTTCTCCGTATTGTATATTCACTATGAAATAATATCTCGGTGGGGAACGCATTGTAACGTCGCAGTTTGACAACCAAGGTCAATATTACATTAAGTACTAAGGATATTACAAAATTCTCTGCGGGTAACCACAACAAGCACAATTAAATAAATTCGTTAATAAACCTTAAGATACGGGGATGAGTTTGAGATTGAGCTGGAGTCTATTCAACCACATAGTACGTATAGGATGTGCATTTGTGGTTGGGTATGATGGAAAAGAAGACGCATAAAGGCGGCTTCTCTAGCTACATCAGCACTGAAAGCATAACAAAATGAGCACAGGCAGCAGAAAAACAACGGGACATAAATATAGATATGTAGTTTTTCACAACAAAGGATTGACAGATTTACATATCTTAAAAATAAGAACACTTACACCTATTGAGTTACACTCTTCATTTTAAGTAGATCAATTTTTGGAGAATGCAGGCAAGTACATGGTAATTCATTTCCTCTTTTAAAGTAAGTTAGCGAGCAGAAACGAACAGCTTATATTCCGTACGCACCTTTCGGTACGTTGATGATCTTCTTGTTATTGTCAAATCCCTCAAGTGGGAAACAGCGCAACATGTTCTTGATTTCTTCAGAAAAAAAACTCAATTTCACGCACGAAATTCTGGAGCATAACACATTGCGGTATTTAGATTCAGATCTTACTTTTGAACCAGACCATCTGTGCTGGTAATATGCCCCTATAGGAGCGAGAAGCGTCTGCTTAACTACAAACCGTGTCACTCAAAACTTGTAAAAAAATGGTATAGCTGCGGAGTGCCTAGCAATGGCATTCGAAAATCTTGTCCTCACAAGATGAGCACTAGTTTCGAGGCCCAAGTGCATCGTTGCAGGGAAGCCGGCCTCAAGGACTCGATCCTTGCAGAATGTGGGGGTAGAATCCTTGAAAAATTGAAACTCTCTAAACGTGACCTGGAGAAGCGAAGTAGTAAAGATGACCGTCATAAGAAAGTAGCGGCAATGCCCTACGTGCGTTCCCTTTCCCACAAGTTTCGTAAAGTAGGGGCCTGGTACGGTGTCAATGTGCCGTTTTCAGCCCTTGAAGTGGGCAAGCTGGCAGCCGCACTACACAGACAGAGAGATGCATTTGAACGAAGCACAGGCTGCAGAATAAAACACTCGACTATGTTTGTCTCTTGTGAGAGTGCTGTTGAGTATCAGATCCCTTTGTCCTGCGGCCGTACGTATATAGGGCAAACAGGGCGGTGCGTTAATGTGAGGCTTTTGGAGCTCAATAATTCCTTAGAAAAGATATCAACTAACTTGGTCAAGCACTGTTTTGAATGCCAGTGTGTACCTTTTTTTATCGACATTAAAATCTTATTTATTTATAATGATAGCTACACAAGAGAAGTGTCCGAGGCATTTCATATATCGAGAGGAGCAAGCGATTGTGTTATAGCCAACGACGCCTGGCGTTTACATCAAAGGAATTGGGCTTGTTAATCAGGGGCGACCAGCGAACTCCCACGAGGCAGCGCCTACGTGAATGACAAATGTATCGTTTTGACAATAAGCATGGGCGCTCGCTATGAAGACAAAACTGTGCATAGGCAAAAATCAGATGTATGCATTAAGGGACAAGGAAGGCAAGGTCACAAACAATATGGATAGAATACTTGAGGTAGCGGAAGAGTTCTACAGAGATCTGTACAGCAGCCGAGGCAATCAGGATGATAACGTAAGAAGGAGTAATAGCGCAGAGGAATCTGACATCCCACCAGTATTGACAGGAGAAGTAAAAAAAGCCCTAAAGGGAATGCAAAGGGGCAAAGCAGCTGGTGAGGATCAGGTAACATCAGACCTGTTGAAAGACGGTGGAGAGATTATGTTAGAGAAACTGGCCACCCTGTATACGAAGTGCCTCTCGACGGGGAGGATACCAGAATCTTGGAAGAATGCCAACATCATCTTGATCCATAAGAAAGGGGACGTCAACGACCTGAAAAATTACAGGCCCATAAGCTTACTGTCCGTTGTCTACAAGCTATTTACAAAAGTAATTGCTAACAGAATTAATACGACATTAGAGTTCAATCAACCAAGGGACCAGGCAGGATTTCGTACAGGATTCTCAACAATAGACCATATTCATACTATCAGTCAGGTGATAGAGAAATTCGCGGAATACAACCAACCCCTATACATAGCCTTCATAGATTACGAGAAGGCATTTCATTCGGTGGAGACATCAGCAGTCATGCAGGCACTGCGGAATCAAGGCATCGACGAAGCCTATATAAACATAATGGAAGAAATGTACAGCAGATCCACAGCCACTATAGTCCTCCATAAAGAAAGCGACAGAACCTCAATAAAGAAGGGCGTACGGCAGGGAGACACGATTTCTCCAATGTTATTCACCGCGTGTTTACAGGAGGTTTTCAGGGCCCTAGATTGGGAAGAGTTAGGGATAAGAGTTAATGGAGAGTATCTCAGTAACCTACGATTCGCTGATGACATTGCATTGATGAGTAACGCGGGAGACGAATTACAGCTCATGATTACTGAACCGGATACGGAAAGTAGAAGAGTCGGTCTGAAAATTAATATGCATAAAACTAAAGTAATGTGGAACATTCTTGGCAGAGAACAGCGCTTTGCGATAGGTGGCGAGACACTGGAAGTTGTAAAGGAGTACGTCTACTTAGGACAGGTAGTAACCGCGGAGCCGAACCATGCGAGTGAAATAACTAGAAGAATAAGGATGGGATGGGGCTCATTCGGCAAGCATTCTCAAATCATGAATGGTAATCTACCACTATCCCTCAAGAGGAAGGTATATAACAGCTGCATCTTACCGGTACTTACCTACGGAGCAGAAACCTGGAGACTTACAAAGAGGGTTCAACTTAAACTGAGGACGACGCAGCGAGCTATGGAAAGGAAAATGATAGGTGTAACCTTAAGAGACAGGAAGAGAGCAGAGTGGGTCAGGGAACAAACGGGGGTTAAGGACATCATAGTTGAAATCAAGAAGAAGAAATGGATATGGGCCGGGCACGTAGCACGTCGGCAGGATAACCGGTGGTCATTAAGGGTAACTGACTGGATTCCAAGAGATGGCAAACGCGTGAGGGGGAGACAGAAAATTAGGTGGGTAGATGAGATTAAGAAGTTTGCAGGTATAACGTGGCAGCAGAAAGCACAGGACCGGGTTGATTGGCGGAACATGGGAGAGGCCTTTGCCCTGCAGTGGGCGTAGACAGGCTGATGATGATGATGATGATGATGATGATGATGATGATGATGATGATGATGATGATGATGATGATGATGATGATGGGCGCTCGCTTTAAGCATTTTGCTTAAAAAATCAACATGATATTATGTTTCAATGAACCCAGCTGCAAGTTCAGCGCCATGTGTGTCACTTTTCCCTTTGTCCCGTGTGTTAAACGCGGTATTATACTTATCATGTAAACCTACCAACTCGGTCAGTCTGCTGTCTTCTTCAGTATAAAACCTTCCTTTTTTTCGAAATAGAAATAGCGCACGTATTTTACCAGAGATGGCGAACTTTTTGCACAAGCTTCGGTGGTTCCCAAAAAGGGTTCCACACATATAGTATCTGTCGCTGTCAATGATGTATTCAGTTTGTCCTGAAACTAGAAGCTACAGCAGTCACCACATCGCTATAGCTCGGGTGCAAGAGCAAGTATCGTCAAATGAAATAGACGTAACGAATGTTAAGTTGTCCATTAGGTTTTCTTTCGTGGCTACCGGCAAGCATAGGTCGGCAAACTCACTCATGCGTCGACTCACTCACACTCTCACAGACTCAGATCGAGCTTTGAGTCTGAGTGAGACCGGGTGAGTAATATCTTGGTGAGTGTGAGCCTGAGTGAGCCCGGTTGAAGAAAATTTGGGTCAGTCCGAATCCTAGCGAGCCCGGTTGGAGAAAAAATTGCTGAGTGTGACTCCGAGTGAGCCCTAAATGCAAAATATATTTCATGAGTGAGTCTGAGTGAGCTCCACCTTTAATTGCCGATCTATGCCGGCAAGCACGTGTTGGGCACACAAGTGCAGTAACCCGAAAGGGCACGTGTTCTGTTCGTAGCACACTTACGAAGGTTCCTCAAAGGCAAGTCCAATAATAGGCACCTATGAACCTACAGATAAAAACAAATAAAAACAAAACAAAACATTTTAAGCAGACGGACAAAAACATTGTCCCGCTGGAGCAATTAATGCTGTTTTCGGCCAGTCACGTCCCCCAAAAAAAGAATTCACTAAGTGTGTGAAATTCTCAATAACCAGTCGACTAGTGTACTTGATTTGGTTATTGTACTAAGTAGGAGACATTGGTGAATACGAATATTTTTTGAAATGCTCACAAATATGCCCAAATGTCAAGTTTTCCCAAATAGATCCGAAAATGGCGCTAAAGTACTAATACATGGCCGCCGCGAACATGAGCACTTGAGACCTGCCACGGTAGTCTAGTAATTATGGTGCTGGACTGCCGACCGAAAGGTCGCGGGATCGAACCACGTCCGCGGCGGCCGAATTTTCGATTGAGGCGAAAATGCTTGAGGCCCGTTTACTAAGATTTAGGTGCATGTTAAAGAACCCCTGGTGGTCTAAATTTCCAGAGCCTTCCAGTATGGCGTCCCTCATAATCCTATCGTGCTTGTGGGAAGTTCAACCCCAACAATTGTTGTTATGCGTGCAATACGTAAGAACTCACGCAGTATCGCAGTCTTACGTCGTTCGGGGACTTATACTTTAGCGGTCATACAACGATCGTTCGCTCTCTGTGAAGAGCATTGTGCAGGCGAAAAATACTGAATGGTTCCTAATGTTTCATCTCTGAGTTCAAAGTAAAAATTATGAATACTCGAGTAACTGTAAAAGCGGCTGTTTGTAATTCGAAACGTATTCTTCCCGCTTCTGGAAATCACTATTCCACTCGCATTCCATTCGGTTGCGTAAAAACTGTCACAAGGTTTTCAGCTACACGTGGATACTGAAGGCCGACTTGACAGGTGAGCTCTAGTTTTGAGTTGTGGTGCAGGCGCGAAATGTAATGAACAGGCTTCATGACAGAAGCGTAGCCAGAAATTTTTTTCGGAGGGGGGGGGGGGGTTCAACCATCCAGTTTGTATGTTAGTGCGTGCGTTTGTATGTGCGCGTGTATATATGCACATGCAAAATCGAAAATTTTAAAATTTCGGGGGGGTGGGGGTCAGCCCCCCAACCCCCCCCCCCCCCTAGCTGCGCCCCTGCTTCATGATATAAATTATTACTGTAATTGCGGTCAGTCCGTGGCGTATGTGTTTACATATTATAGAATTCTGACGATGACGAAGTGCTAGGACCTCCTGCTGCCACGCACAATGATCCAAGCTCGAAAACAACATCGCCTATACACAGCCTCTGGAAGCAGTCGTGCCCTGTCGTATGATGTGTAATCGCGTGCAGTTTGGTACTCCGAGCAAGAGAGCTCTTGTTATGCTTTGTTTTCTCATCACACTGTGTGCTGAAAAGATACCATGGCCCACGACAGGCGTGACATGAAGTAAATGCGAACGAGAAACGGGCCTCAAATGCGCTCCGCTCTAGCTGCGCAGAAAGCGCTAATGAGCTAGAGACACACGCTGCGCTTCACATCAAGTTTAGACAGAAATTGCATCAGACAAGGAAGTGGACATTGGCGGCGCCTACATACAAAAAATGACAATATCAGAAGCGTCCTTAAGCAGATGCGTACACGTGTTGTCACCCGACAACACGTGAGCAGAAACTGGAATAAACGAGTTCAATAATGCGGAAGGTTGAGCAAACTGTACAATAATCATGCCGTGTGGGTGAAGCACAGCACCGACCATAACTGAGCTGGAGGACGCTACCAAACACGACGCTCGCTTAGCGTCTTCATTGAACACTTAGAACAACAAGCAACGCAGCTTGTTGACTGAAAATCGATACGCCTCTCAAGTCACACGTGTGCTATTCCTATATCATTATAAATTCTCATCAAAGGCGTATCCTCTATATCTCTTTTAGAATAAACAAACAAAAATCACAGCGGCCCCCACATCCCCAAATATGATTGTAATTCGTGTGCACGCAGTAAATACAGACAGAATTTCGTCAGCAGGAGTTTTGTCCTGCTTGAAAAACATGGGTGACGGCAAGACACCCTACGGCACCACGAAAGTGCTGCTGTAGCCAACTCGGAATATCGAAGCCTTCTGGCGTGCAGCTAACATCGATACACATAAAGTGATATAGCGCTCACGCGCCGCAAAGAGCAGTGCCGTTTTTTTCTTTTTCTTGTTTTTTTTTTTCAAGAGAAGCACGTATTGACTAACCTGTGTAGCTGGTGGTGCTCTGAAAAAACCTTCTCACTCGCAGCTGGCGCGCGCGCGCACAAAAAAATAATAAATAAACCAAAATAAACTTTCTTACCGGAACTGGGGTTTGAAAGCAGGTCCACACGGTCCGAAAGCGAGTTCCTCGAACACTAGACCACGCGCTCATGCTTGCCCAATGTGAAGTAACTCAAACATATGAATGCGTTCTACCGGCGATGCAAAAAAAAAGAACATGGTTGATCCCTCCGTCATACAAATCGGTATAACACGAAACTAAAATGCGTCATAACAGAAGTAGTTGAATGTTCACTGTGTCCTGATATAAGAGAGCTTTCACAATGTCTATTTTTGATGTTTGGCAGCTATAGCACCGTTTAACGTGGATTCACCTCGTTGACTCTTGGTGGCACGTAGCTATCCCGACGGCTGACGTCCATGATCAATGATTAAACAACACTTGTTGTAGCTGTAGTAGTTAACGGTGGGAGTGTAATCAGAGAAAACGGTGTGACAGCCAGAAGAGCGTCGCTGACTGGAAGCAGAACTTGGGCTCCGATCGCCATCCCGCGGCATGGTAAAAAAGTCACAGTTTTGCCGCAACGGCGAAGCAATGAATGCGATAGCAACAAATTGCAATCTAACGCGAAGAACGGAAAGCAGCTGGAAATTTCCAGCGCGTCGCTCAAGCGCAAAGGACACACGAAATGGACACACACAGGACGACCGCGAACTATCAGGCGTCACAGCTCGACACTTACAGCGCGCTGCTCAAACGTAAACAAGGACGCACGAAACGAACGCCCAGGTATACACAGTGCGACCGCGAACTAACAGCTGTCATAGTTGTAACTTCTTTCTGTTGGAAAAGCGCGCTCCTTTCGCAAACTTGGCCCCTGCAACGGGGCGAAGTGACCTTCGTATGCTCTGTAACTTTAGCGCGGACGTCGCGGTGAAAGCACAAGACATACAAACCACCCCCCTCACATGATAAGCGCGCGCACGTGACCACTCCCCGTAGGGCAAAGTGCACCTCGCGTGGCCCGAAGCACGCGCGGATCTCAACGAGCGGGGCGACGACCTTTAAAGCGCGCCCCTCGCGAACTTCGCGCCATCTTGCTGGTGACCAAGAAAGAACGCTGAAGTAAATGGTGTATATATATGGCTCGCCGTTAGCATGCTGGAAGATGTACTCTTCGTGGCCTAGCTGTTTAACGCCGCGCGCTGCGGAGCGAGATGTCACCCATAAGATTCCGTGCGTCGGGAAGTATTTTAAATGCAAAGCATTTCTTAGCGAACCCAAGGCACTTGGAGCGTTTCTATTTGCGTATCTATCTACCTATCTATCTATCTATCTAGCCGCCTACGTCGGGGTGCTCTCGTGATCGCCTCCTTAACTCAGTGTAGACCAAAATTGGCACAGGAGGGTCAGAGTGTTTGACGAATGTGACCGTCTGGTCATGACATGAATAACGTGAAAATTCGGTCGCGTACGTCGTCAAACGCTTTCCTCCAGACACGTGTGGCACATACCCGTATACCACGGGCAGGGGTGTACGGGTATGCGCCACAGGTGATTGACAATTTATATATCTACCCAGGAACGGCGATAACAGACATTGGTAATTGAAATGCGAGAGCGTTAAGAAAAACTTACACCGGCAGAGTTGAGCCGACGAATGCAAAGAATAAAAATCAGGATCTTAGCAGGAATCGAACCCAAGCAGTCTGCGTGGCAGTCAGGTATTCTACCACAGAGCCACGCCAGGTCTAGAAACTGCTTTGAAAGAAGACCTTTTGGAGGCGTAATGTCGGTGCAACGTCATTTGGGGTTGCAGTGCAGGTTATCCAATTTTGTAACAAAGTAATAAACACTATATATGTGGCGTTTTTTTTCAAAAAACAGCCAAATGCAGAAACCGAAACTGTGCCAAATATCACGGGAGCGTAAAGCGTGCCTAAGTGTGTCTGACTTCTAAAACAGTTTGAATCAAGATGGGGCAATTTCTGATTGTTATGTGAACTCAAAAAGGCAGTTTCTAATCAAAAATAAGACAAATGCTTCATCTGTATCATTCAAACTGAGCCACATTCATTAAACCAGCGCTGCGTCAACACTCGTGACCAAAACAACCAACATGGTCTCATCCAATCTGTTTCATTTGTGTCTCGTTGCTTTCCTATCGTGTTTACGTTCCACAATTACTTTTTCTAGGGCTATTTGGCACACACTGAAGGACATGATCTTGCAGAGCAAAACACGAATATAAAGAGTAAGAGGCCGACTTTCCTACTTTTTTTGCCTCTAGGCGTTTTTTTTTTTCGAGTTTAGCGCTGCAGTATCTTGTCCTTCTTTCGCTCGAATACGATAAATTTGAAATGAAAGATATATGAAATGAAGATATTGGGCACCAATCTATTCCTTGAAGAAGAAGAAGTAATCCGAAACAGCACGGCATAAAACGAACTCAGAAGAAGAAGAGCTGGAGCACTTTTCAAAGCCTTCGTAGATGCCATGAACTAGAAAACGCTGCCGACAGTCTAGAATAGCGCGCCTTTTGCGAGGCACGAACATTCGCTTTTCAAGTCCAGTCATCGCCATTACGCGCACACGACGGAGGACGGCACCGATGGAAGCACAAGGATGATGTTAATTTTATCGCAAAATGTTGTTGTACCGTACATTCGAATCGTTTTAGAATTCTTTTACGTGCTAATTCAAGCCCGAATGAAATGTTCCAATCTATAGGACCCAAATACAATGCTTACTCCTGAATATCGACGATAGTGGGCTATATAGATTTCAGCCGCAATATTTTTGAGGTATATAGGGGACATGAACACTGGCAAAAAATTGTTGGAGCAGGCCCGACCGTATTGATAGAAGCAAAAAAGTGCGTTTTTCTCAGAAGTGCATTTGGCTCTTTTAGAAAAAAAACGCCACGTATGTACTCCTATAATGCCGGCGTCATGTAGGTTTAACGTCAATTGTGGTTCCAGTGTTGGAATCGCTTTTACAGCAGCCTAATAACCATTCCATTTGTATTCCTACGATTCAGCAATCTATATTGAAGCGTTGCTCGACCCCGGAGGGATACGCTAAGGAAAGTTACGTATGATATTCAGATCATCGCACCGCAGCGTGCACTTCGCGTCGATAATACAGAAGGTCTGTGCTCCAACATGAGTGCTGATACTACGTCAGACCATACGTTACCATTTAAAAGTGTAGTCGGCGTGCCTGGTACGCCCACGTTGTGCATATAACTCCTCCGTTTACAAAAACACGTCGATCCGCCTCGTAATGCTTGCCGAAAAATGCAGCATAGAACTACTGGCTGCCTACTTCGCATGAAACCGATTTCAAGAAGGCATGGGACCTGTCGAATTTTTTGTAAATTACGTTTTTGTGGCCTTTATATATATATATATATATATATATATATATATATATATATATATATATAATATATATATATATATATATATATATATATATATATATATATATATATATATATATATATATATATATATATATATATATATATATATATATATGTATTGACCGAGCAGTCTACTATATGCCTCATAGAGAGGACAAAGTTGAGAGTCGTGTTTGCCGCGTCCTCTCACGAACGGGGCATGCCATCTCTCAATGAGTGTCTCGATAAAGGAGAGAATCTAAATCCGGAACTGCTCCAGATTCTGATACGATTTCGCTGGTACCCCATCGCTATTCACTCGGATATCGAAAAGGCGTTTCTTCAAATTGAGATACAGGAGTCTGACAGAGATGCATTCCGTTTTCTGTGGTTCGATAAGGTTCCCGTTAGCCCAAGCCATGACATTGTGGAATGGCGTATGACACGGGTGCCCTTTGGGTCGACATCAAGTCCGTTCCTTCTGATGGCGACTATTCATCATCACTTGGACAATGTACCAGACGAAGACAAGGAAGTTCTACAGGACTTGGCAAAGATTATTCTGGATGTCACATACTGCCGAGAGAACCGTCTTGCTAACAACGACTTTTCAGACGGTGATTCTCTAGAACGAGTCCATGCCATAATCCGTAGCCTGGAACATGTTGAGAACATCACGAAGCACATGGGCTTCAGCACGGTAGTTGAAGGCCTCGGTGAGGAGCTTGCCGAGTGCATAGAATGGCGCAAGGGAGGACTGGTCTATATGTTCTGCCAGAGCAAGGAGGGAGATAACGACCACAGTTGGCTAATGGCCAACCAGGAAACTTTTCTTGCTCTGCTGCAGCAAGGCTTGCAGCACCTGACGGCAATGCTCAACGTTCGTCGCCCGTTGAGCGCCGAAGACGTCACGGTGCTGTCAGGGCAAAGAGACGTGCTGGAACTCCTGGAGAAATGCATCTACAGCTACGTGCACGCGCTGTCGCTCATGTATGCCGGCGAGATGTGCTTCTGGCTGGTGACGTACTCGAAGCGGTGGGATCGGCCGCTGGACATGGCGCACGCGTTGCCGCTTGGTAAGCGGCTGCTGCAGGACTACATCAGCGCTGTCGAGGGTCACTTGCAGGATGCAGGCTGGAACTGCACCCGCGCCCGGCAACTTCTGGCACAACTGGAGGAGGAGGCGCAGTGCTGAAGCGCAGCCAGTGTGCACGGTGAAGCCGATGCAAATTCAAGACAAAGACAAAGCCCGACGAGAAGCGAGATTAACGGACATTCTTGTCGGGTGAAGGAGGAACAGCAGCACCGTCAAGTTAAAACATTTCCGCATTGTTCCCGGGTTTCGGCACCATTAATAAAGAAAACTATGAGCGAACGCGATAAATCAGACACGAAGCCATCTTGCCCATAGGATTCCTAACTTCCTCGTCTTCACTCGCAGTCGTAGGCTGCACACGTTTATTATTTTTCTTCGTGTGTATATATATATATATATATATATATATATATATATATATATATATATATATATATATATATATATATGCACATACGGGGCATGACGGTGAAGCCGACGTCAAAAACCAGCCCAGAGTATCCATATAATTGCTGTCGCAATAAAAGTTAACAGAACACTGTGGCCTGACTAGAGGGAAACGCAACGCGCCTCGTGTCTCTCCTCTAGCCCGGCACCTCGATTTCGCTCGGGGCGAGCGTAAGCGGGGAACGCGGTATTATCCCAGGAGAGGCTGGCGAGCGTGGCAGAACTATTTTTAAAATGGATGGATGCTGTGAGCGAGGCTGAGGCTTGTGCTATGTTTGCCACCTCGTGGTGTGTTAAATAGTTGACAAAATTGCACTTCTCCTATTAGAAACGCGCCGAATGGGACGGACGCGTAGCAACGACACGTTGCAGAAGCTAATCGAGGAGGCTACTACGGTCATGGTGCATTACTTCATTTTACCGCTCCCAGAGGGCGACAGAACCTCGCCGACAGCGCTGCGAGAGGAAAGTGTAAGACATGAAAAGCGCGTTTGTGAAGGCTCCAGAGTGAGTGGCGCTCTCGCAGTGGATAGTGTGCTTGGCATCTGTTGCCGTGGACCGCCTGAGGTCGTGGGTTCGACTCACGTTGGCGAAACTTCTTCTTTCAAGTTTTTTGGCATTCAGTCGTGTGTACTTTTTCGACGTCATTTCCGTGACGGAAATGCGTCACTGAAGTCTTGGTGAACCCCGGCATAAAACAGTTTCGTGTTAAAAAAATTCGGAAGCAGAACACTTCCTGTGGGCGCTTCATTGTAGGATTTCGTGTTGGCGGACTAAAAGGGATCTGCTGGACAATGCGTAAGGTCGATATCAGGAATTGCGCATCTGAGGGAAATTCCGACTTCGAGAAAATTTACTTCCTAAATTGCGTTTTCGTGATCTCGTGATGATCCTTTCGTTGGGTAGTTCTACAGGCTGACGAACACTAGAAAAAACATGAAAGACGCCACGCCGGTTCCGCCCGAAAACAGCGTTCCGGAGACGGCCACTACCTAGAAAGAAAGAAAAGCAGTA
Organism: Rhipicephalus sanguineus; assembly: GCF_013339695.2. Lineage (NCBI taxonomy): Eukaryota > Metazoa > Arthropoda > Arachnida > Ixodida > Ixodidae > Rhipicephalus > Rhipicephalus sanguineus. Next base: position 209,004,589 of record NC_051179.1, read on the forward strand.
CGTCAGACATGCCCACGATAAGCTTCGCTCGTCCTATTTCCCCGATAGGCGAAGGGCCCCTGATTTTTTAAAAGCGAAGCGGTTCTTGGTCGAGGCTTTCATGGTCCGGGGTCGGCGTAGAAGTGATCCCGTGGGCTTGCAGTGTGGCGAGAGTCAGGTTCGCTAAGAAGGGGAGGGCTGCGCTGTGCTGCGAGAGACGAGGGCGTCCTGCTAGAGGCGAGGGCGTGCTGCGAGAGTGAGGGCGGAGGATGTCGAGGGGTGAACCTTCGTGAAACGCTCCAAGATGGGGTGACGGTGAGGCGCAGTGGAGCGTAAAATAGCGTGTCAGTGTCAGTGGTCAGGAGTTCGCGCTTTGAGAATGGTGAATATTTCTCGTTCTCCCGATGAAGAAGCCACTCGACGTGAGCGTCAGCGAGAGCTTGCGCGAGAACGGGCATGTCGTCGCCGAGCTAACCGCGATGTTCGCGCAAGAGAGGCCGAAGCTAAGCGCCAGCGAAGGGAAGACTTGAAAAGCACAGAAGCACGATATAGCCTGATGAATGACGGGCATAAGCTGCGCTGTTTCGTCAGTGTTCGCGAAGTGGATCTGGCTGGATTTTTTTAAATCATAGTTTGCTGTATCTTGATTTTAAAAGTTGCACGGCCACACACGCACACAAGCGAATGGAAAATCGGCATTTTGTGCGGATCTATAGCAAGCGCACTGCTGCGCTCTACTCAGCATACCCGTCTTACTCTCGCGAGTGGCCCGAGGTACGCTATCAGCTGCTGTTTTAACAGCAGAGCTCTTCAAAAGCTGGGCATGACGACAGACGAGTGTCCGCGCTGGTCACGCTCCGATTCACAGATACACCCATAGATGGCGTAAGTGACTCGGTCGCGGACGAAACGGTAGCCGCACAGTGAAACGGGGAAACGCAGAAAATCTCAGAAACCCAGAAGGGAAGCACAGCAGAACCGTAGCTCCGATGTTTCTACAGATTTCACATTGTGACGATCACTTAACGTTATACAACATATTAGGCCCAGTGCCGGGCCCATCTAAACAGCGACGGGTTTTACAGTCACTGTTTAGTTACCTGTCAAAAATTGGCCTAGTCGGAAAAGCTTTTTTGATTGCATGATAACATCATACAGCAAAGGCTTCACTTACCTGATGCACTCGTAAATATTTCTATCAGGTTCACTTGCGCATTTCGTTTCTTTATATTCTTTCTTTTTGTTATTATTTCCTTCCCTCTCTTCTTTAGCCTGTCAGTCCCATTCCCCATCCCTACACAGAGTAGCATGCCAGCGGTATACAGACGCGGGCAAAAATCTGTTTTTCTAATAAAGAGTCTCTCTCTCTCACACACACACTGGGTGGAACTGGGGTAATTTTTTATCAGTAATAGCTAGGCGAGCGTGCAGACATTTAACGGAACCGCGGCACCCTTTTCACTTTATTTCCGAGAGCGGTCGCTGCGAATCGTCTCTCTTTGTGCTTGACGCTATTTTCCAGGAGCTCGCTTGCTCCCTTTCATAGTGCCCACGATAGTGACCGGCGTAACACGTTTCTCATGACCCGCTTCGATATTCACGAAGAGAGACCTGGGGCCGAATTCACAAGACTTCTCTTTCGTAAGCGCGTTTTCCCATTCGTCAGTCACGCCACACTGATGCCACATGTGGCCTATAGCCGTGACAAGCCTGACCGAAACTTTGTAAACAGTGTAGTCTATGTATGTGTGTGTGTGGTTATCAGTGTATATATCATAATCATCACACAGCACCTGGAGTAGCATGTCAGGCGAATAGGCAGGCAAACATCTCTAGCTTTTCATTAAAACATTTCTCTCTCTCTCTTGCGAAACAAGAACGATCCAGTCGTTTGTGCGATACGACAGCTGTGAGCAACGGCTTTGAAAAAAATAATTGATAGGGGCTCATCCGTTAAGTGTAACCTCACATAGCAAGGGCGTTGTGCAGAGTTACGCAGCTTGCGAAGAGGGGGGAGGGAATCGAAGTTTAGAAAGAATTTGAGCACTGGTTAAGCTGTTTGCGAAAAGTAATCACCGACAGTTCTTGCTTTCCGCCTATGTATCAATGCTCTTGGTGCGGACGCAATTCATATCTAGGGCCTTGTGTTCAGTAACAAAACGTCACTCCAACTTTGTTACGTCAGCCGCACGGAATTCGCGATTACGGCACGACAGCACAACAGAAATGTAACAAGAAGCTTTAACATTGTCACGGCAAAACGCCGAACGACAAGTTTGACACCATGTAAGAACGCATTCACCGCTGCTAGCGAATGTTAAGCGTACGCAAGTGATTCTATACGGCCGCGATCAAGATGAAACGTATTTTGTGACGAGCTCCAACCAAATACGGCGCTTCCCTTGAAGACTTGGCTTCCGATACTTGATAGCTGGAAGAGGCGACTGATTAATGAAATTTGTGTTTCAGCTGACTAAAGTGACACCCCTCCCGTGAGCTCTGGAAGAATATAAAGTTCATTGCTTTCACCAATGAGGCATCGAGCCACCAGACTTTCACAATCGCGAGGACATGGAATCATCGGAAATAAAAAAAAAGTTTCGCACAGCATGGCTATGCGGCAAGTAACTCAAACATGTGCTAAAACAACAAGATACGCGCACATACTTGTACCGCTTTATTTCACGCTACACTTGCAGGCTGTCAAATAAATTAAAACAACAAAAAGACGAGAACAAGTTCATCGCTGCAAGATCAATCTCCACTTTTTTGTTCTTTTTTTTTTGCTTACGATCGCGCGCCCAGATTTGTAACAAGATCTATGAATGTAGCAACGCCTACCACAGAGAGGCGTTCGAAGCCTACCGCATCGAGTAAATCGGAAACAGGTGCCTAAGCAAACCTGCGGTGGCTCGACGGGAGAGGCAAGCTGTTGTCGTAGGGTTCAATGCGCTTCGTGACGGTGAGTGTTTGACTTCAGTTATGTTTTCTCTTCGACGCCTTCTCTGTGCTTTTGCCCCACTCACATGTGCCTCCAGCCCTCCACACGTGTATTGCCGCAAAGCAGCTGCGGTCGTAAGTACGCTATTTGTCCCGAGTTATCAGCACTCGTGGGCACAACTCTCGGCTGTTTTTTTTAACTTCTGTGCACTACGCTTACATTCACGAAAATATTTAGCAATCAATTTCACCCGACTTACTGAAACATCACTAGTCTGTTCTAAAGATTGTTTTTTTTTTTTTTTTTTGCTAGCCCTAAAAACCATTTACGGGCATTACATAGGCTCGTTACAGCGAAACAGATGTGCAGTCGTTAACAACAACAGTAAAGCGGGCATATAAATTGACGCTTGCATGTTCAAACAAGTAGACGCGGTAAAATCAATTCAAACACAGCATTGAATTGGCGACATCCGTGATATTCAGAATTAGTACGAATGTATCACGTTTAATACAGGCATAGCTGTGTGTAGTGGATTATTTCAGCGATAGGTGGCATGAAACGGCGAACTATAGTTTAGTACACACCTGCTGAAATTAAACACCGAACGTGTGACATAGGCGATGCTAAATTCGGTTAGCAGCATGTATGTAAAACGTCCTCAATGATGGTGATTGCGATAAAGTTTGTGAGATTACGCAAACAGTACGGTCAGTGGGCTTGCCTCAAGTGATAAGAGGTTTCTTAATGCTTTGATATCAGTGACGCAAGTTACATCTTGTTATATACCGCGCAGCTTTAATTTATCATACTACATTATTACTGTCAGACTACGTAATTCTCGCTCTCTTTAGGCTCTAAATTGTCGCTCTTCAAAAATATATTACGTTTGAAAAGCATTGATTATCCCTTGTCATTGATTACCCCAAGACATTATGATGTTAAGCAGTTTTTGAATAGAAATGCTGTCGTCGCAGTTAGTGATCTGTCAATAAAAACACAGCTTTAAGCAAGAAACTGGGTGTAGTAGTCGGGTTGTTACTGACACTACCAGTGTAATCGAGAAGCATTGATGGTCTAAGTAGCTCGTATGTACACCCGTCTGCAAAATAAGTCGGGACGCGCGAGCGACGACCGCAATCAGATAAAACTGCATCGCCGCGCCATCTAACGTGGAAAGTGCCTGTGCGCGGCCTTTCAATCTGGCAGCCATACATTTTTACTCGCTTGCAGCGGACCAGCGATTACGTGTGGAGTTTTGCGCTAGGCGTCGCTTTCTTTCTACAATCCGTGACGCGCTCAGTTCGACGGGGGTACGGGGGTGGTGAAGTGTACGCGGCTCATTTAACAGACAACGCAGAGAAGCCGAACTTTTCGTTTAACGCGCTGGTGTCAAAAGCTCCTTTCACAGATATTCCGGTGTCGGTGTCTATGTAAGCGTCGTTGGTAGTGCGCGAAAAATCAGCGCGTTCTGCGGGGCGAAATCGTGTTCAATGTTACGCGCACAGGTTTTCTTTTCCTCACGGCACGTTGAGGCTAAATATGGAGAAGGCAATGCCAACTAGGCCCGATCAGGTTATCGTGTTCTACTCTTGGAGGCGAAGCTCAAGCGTCCTTCTCATTTTATCGTAGTTCGAAGAGCTCACACTTAGAGTACAGAGAAGTAGTAAACTTCTACTCATTGATGAACACGCTATGTTCATTTGAGCTGTCACAGCTTTTTTGAGCTCATCACTGCTGCCACGTTTTTGTAACTTTCTGCAGCCACGCGGAACGCGTTGTGATTTACATGCTCTCTATAGAAGATATCGCAAGCTCTGAGGAAGCGTGATCACAGCAAATAGTTCCGAAGATATGCATCGTTTGGTATCGTGTCAGAAAAATTGCCGATCAGTGTCGAGTGCGACCACGTGATGCAACGGTTTCACTTTTTGTAATGACAACTCAATACGGCATAGGCCATAGGTTTCGCCGTTGCTGTTTTTCGCACGTCCTCAGTTGCTTTCCCATTTTTGTTCTTTAAGGTCAACCCATGACATCTCCGATTAGAGCGAGCCCTTTTTTTTTCTTTTCTTTTTCTAGTCCGCCTATTTTTTGCATGTGAAATGTGATCTGCCTGCCTCTTGTTATGTTAATAAACTGAAGCGCTTTTTCGGCTCAACGCTTTTTCGTTTTCGGTGCCCTCGTTCGTGTTTCAGTATCACATGGTACGCTTCAACGTGCAGAGTAGTAATGATGTGTGTGGCACCGGTTGGCCACTGAGACAAGATATGCTATCTCTTTAATCAGGGCATATCGAGCCGCGTACACTTCACCGCCTCCGTGCCCCCGTCGAACTGAGCGCGTCACGGATTGAAGAAAGAAAGCGACGCCTAGCGCAAAACACTACACGTAATCGCTGGTCCGCTGCAAGCGAGCAAAAAGATATGGCTGCGAGATTGAAAGGCCGCGCACAAGCATTTTCCACGTTAGATGGCGCGGCGATGCAGTTTTATCTGATTGCTGTCGTCGCTCGCGCGTCCCGACTTATTTTGCCGACGGGTGTATATCGAATTGATGAATTCTTGCGTAGGAGAATACGAGGCTTCGGAATAAAGGGCGCAGTCATATTTCGCCGGCAAATACGGTGGTGCAGGAATGGCGTTATTTGTTAAAGCTCACACGTGATATCTCTGTGTTGATAGGCAATTAAACTGGCACGTAGGTACTGCTATAAGACCGACATTATTTGCGCAAAGCTAAACATAGGGTTTACTAATATGCCACAGACAGTTTTCCGTTCTTCACCGCTGCGTATAGTCGTCACTAACTAACAAATGGTTGAAATGTTATTCCCCTATAAATTCGTTTATTTTGTTGTTTTTTTGGTCCTTGCTTTATATGCTTTTCATCACCGAAACATAAGTTGGCTAAATTTTTCGACTTTCATTCACTTGTAATAATCTTTGTGTATAGGGGGGGGGGGGGCGTTGAAGGACAACTCCGGAGTTTTATGATGTCCTTTGATCTCCATTAAATTTGCTATATATGTGCACTGTGGTAATTCAATAATACGTGCCAAAATATACGACTACAAGTCATTCCGTTTTCCTGAAAACGAATGTTCAAGACTGGCACCGAGTTCCGAATGATATCCATGAACGCGGGCGACCCTATGCTTCAGAAGTCGTAGCCTTCGTGGCTACTTATTAAGGCGAAAGCCTTACATGCATCATCAAGCGTGAAAATGGATTGGGGTCCCGCGTCGGAGGCGTCGACGTCACGCAGCGTCGGCGCCAACACGAGTGATGCAAGAACTCATCATCACGTGATGACGCCACCATATGACGTCATCACGTAATGATGACGTCATGTGGTGACACCATATGACGTCATCATGACGTCGCAGATCGCCAATATTTGCGGTTTCTTCATGACGTCACTGTGACGGCACATGATGACGTCATCATATGACATCATCGCTTGGTCAAAGCTGGGATGATCACGGAGAGCGGGCAAAACCAGGTGAAGTGTGGAAAGCTTCGACTGAGAAGAAACACATCGACTGAGAAGAAAATAAAGATGGCTTTCGCCTTCGAGTCATCTTAGCTGAATGCGTAAGGGACCCTGTGATTTTTTAAATCTATGAGGTGGACAACAGCAGGCACGGAAAGGAAATGACAGGACAGACGCTACGTGGCTACCTCATCGATCCACTGGTCAGAAACAGACGTCGATAATTCATCGCTCAAATCGCCATTGCCAAGTTCTGAAGTGTAGGCACAGCTGGATGCGTCGTTAGATGACACCCCCGGTCTCTCTGACGCCTTCACAACGTGCACTTTGTTTACAACGTTGGGAAAGGTTGTGACGTCATTGCAGACGTTGGAAGAAGCAAGATCCATTTCGATTAGGATGGATCATTTTTTCTCACGTAAATTAATAATACGTAAAGCGTTTCTAATCAGTTTGAGCCAGCATATCTGTTAGAGTACCATTTCTTAACTGCCGTATAATAATATAATTTAAAAAAAACGCCGGGGTTCTACTTTAGGAATACGAAAACATTAGCGATTGCCCCACGGTTACAGCAATGTACAGGGCTTAAAACTCGGATTGCATGCAGCCTATCATGTCTACCGGAACGAAGATGTGGTTTTACATTTGCCATTTAACCACCGATATATGCGGAATATTAGAGACAAAAAACTCGCACCTTAAAGCGATAGGTGCGACTTTTCTTCTCACGAAAGGGGCGTTTTGAAGTTAGTATGCCTTTCACTGGGTTTAGATGATGATAAATGCGCATGTCTGAAGCTTATGCGAATTTTCATTTCCGCTTATTCTCGGTAATAAGTATTTATTGCAATACAGCGGTGGCAGCCAACAGAATTACAAATGATCGCCCTCAGTGAAGTGGCAAAAAAGACGCAATGAACACCAAAACAATGCTGCAATTCGGCACTTACGACACACCATTTACAGCACTTGTCGTATACTGGTAGGTTCTATCGCTTTCGTGCTTTCAGATTCTACTGATACCAGTTAGCACATCACGCCGGCTGTAGTAAGAAAATAATAAATATAGTAAAAGAGGTACTGAGCAGTAAATGTACCAGCTGCTCGTGTGCACTGTCACAGAACACTCTTGCGTTAGCATTGCGCGAAACAACACAGTGCTTGATGCATATACTCGACTACTAAGATATACGGCAGGCGAAGCAACTGTATGGTCCTCAGCGGACTTACTTTAATATCCGTTGTAGCCACTGAGACATTAGTTGGTTAGTGATGCCGGCGTTGAGCAGAGCTGAACGTCTCTTTTTCATGTCTAACGGGTGAGAAAAACGCCTCAAACGAGAAAAAAAAAAAACACGAAGACATCCGATTTGTGATACCTTGCAAGACCACAACTCCGTTTTTTAAGCAACTGCGCTAGGAAATAAATCGGCTGTAACTAAACACACACTTAAAAGAAAAAATCACAGCATATCCACGGAGTGAATGATGATGAGTGGGCGAAGCTGCGAAGGTTCATCGGTAAACCGTGAATCTTCCGTGAATTCTGCCCAGTACATCATCACCGACGTGATATCGGGCGCGTTTATACAAAAGGTTCGACGAGTTACGACGACTTGCAGCTCACTTTAATTTTACATGTACGCTGTGAATTTTCATTGTTTAGAAAAGCATTGCTTTAGAAAACATCTGGTGTCTTTCGTTAAGCAGCTGGTGTCTTTTCATTTTGCTTTAGAAACATCTGGCGTTCTTTCGTTCTGCTTTTACAAAACATCTGGCGTCTTTCGTTGGTTTATTTCATCAATCAACGGCGTTTTGAACAACATTTTTATTGTTTAATCACGCACAGGAGAAATCTCACCAGGCACTACCTTGGAGGTAAACAATGGCTGCTAATGGGAATGAGAGACAGAAGAAGTCGGCTTTTAGCTAACACTTACACTTCTACTTCTACTAACGTTTCCTACTGGAACATGCCAATGGCTGCTAATGGGGAATGAGAGACAGAATTATTCGGCTTTTAGTTAACGCGCACGCTGCGAATTTTTTATTGTTCAACAACGCACAGGAAAAATCTCCCACCGGCACCACCTTGGAGGTCAAGATCTGGTACTAGCGTTACGACTGGTTACGCACTACGACTACTACGACTACGAGGGACGAACGGGTGCCGCCTTAAGGAGCTTCGCCCCTAAAAAAGTCGCCCGCATCTTCCCACGGGGGGAACTCGAATAAATGCGTCGCAGAGTGGTGGGGTTATCGCGTGAATGTTGCGTAATTGGGTATGGCTTGGGAATGCTTAATTGTTACACGATGCGCACACCAAGTACGACTTGAACGGCTCCAGCGTGCGCGAAGTTCCGGGTCCGCAGCTCGCTTCAAACGCTTGCGTTCAGCGTCGTATGCTCGTCTCTTCGCAGCCTTGTCTTCTTCGTTGCGTGCTGTTGTTGACGCCGACGATGGTGAAGGTGGGGTAACGTTGCCTTCAACGAGTGGTGGGACGCTGATTGAAGGTACTGTTGCTTCTATCGCATCTACTCGAGTCAAGCAAAGCGTCAAGTCAAACGAAAGCCAAGTAAAGACGCCCTTGACTGAATTCCGAACGCACGCTCCGCCGCTTATATACACACCGCCCGCGTTCGAGGGAGAGGAGGGAGGGAGGGAGAGGAGAGGCTTGCTGCCGGCACGAGACGAGCCGAGCATGCGCAGTGGGGGTGTGGACAGCGCCGCCGACGCCGCAGGCGCGACTAAGAAATGCTCCGCATTTAAAACAGCGCAGAATCTCCTTCGCAAGTTTTCCAAGTCATGCCTCAGCGTACAGCTGTGCTGTAGAAAGCTCCATCGTTACGGCCTTCCATGGAACATTGACGGGCGAAATCGGAACGGCGCCTTTCACCTTCCAAGCGTTTGTCGGCATCTGCAACGGCCCAAAGGAAGGCGCATCTCGCGATTACTGAAACGCGTGTTTGACCTAAAATTTTCACAAAGTTAGAATTTTCATGGTGTGCACAATATTTCATGTCAACTTCGCATATTCTCTTATGGCTCATTCACACTGGGGAATCCGCTGGCCACAGCGACCGGAATTCGCGCGCCGCCGAAATTCCACATTGTTCACACTACTTAGCAAACGCAGCGCCGAAACTAGGGCGCCTAGTTGTCATCGTCCCTTCGCGCGAAGGAACGCTGGCATCGACGCGCTCTGCGTTGTGTTCGTGTTTCGTTATGGCGAAGCGCATAAACAGGAGCAGGGTCGTCGAACTGCTGGGCCTGCTGGAAAGTAACTTTATGGCGATGTCTGACGGAGAGAAACATGCATTCGCCGAACCAGAAACGACGCAAGCAGTTGTGGTAGGTTCGCCCTGATTTGCAAGACGCCAGAAGGTTGGTGGAGCCGAGGTAATGCTACCCGTTCTGCGAGATCGGGATGGTGTATTCCAAAAATGCTCACCGCGACAACGCTTGGCAGTTGTCGAGAACTACAGGATGATTACGAAAGACTTATTCACTGTCGCTACGGGCTTCGGCGACTGCGATATCACAAGCATGCCACCATTTTTCGACTGCTCGACTCGCGTTCCGATTGGTTTGCGGTGAGGGAATCCGGCGGCAGCTGCCGCAAAAATCGGTCCTCGACCGATCGGCGCGAAACGGGCTTTTCCGGCGGATCTCGCTGCCGCCGAAGCGGATTCCGCGCGCTCTCGCCGCCGAATGTCTCAGTGTGAACGCGCCATTAGGGAGGGCTTTTGTTCCACCACCACAAAAGATTTTAACGAAGCTTTTTACGTTTACATTTGTTTTGTACAGCCAGTAAACGGCATTCAAATAATTCAGATAGATTCTCATTGTGGAAGTATGTGTGCGTAGCCTACTGGTTAGGACATTCGGTTCCGGAGAGTGAGGACCTCGATTCGAAACCAAGCCCCAGGAAAACTACTTCCGTTTTTTCGTTTATTTATAACGATGATCGTCTTACGTGACAGTAGGACAGACATTTTTCTCGTGATGTTAGCATAAAAATGAAACATTGATAATTTCACACCTTGCTCGCATATAGAGCTTTTTAGCAGTTATGAAAGTGTTGCTGCAACACTTTCCAAGTAATCGTGAGACGACCGCACTATCGGAGCATACTGTCTGACGAATCGCTTGCCGCAAAGTGTTTGGAACCCGCCCATTACGTACGAGTGAAGTTACAGGGCAAGCGGTTATCCTCTTCTTTCATGCCAACTAACACGCTGGAAGTTACAAATATGAGATTACAAAGGGGTAAAAAGCTACGTGAGCGCGCATCATGATCCTGAGCATTTCTGTGCTCTTTTTCGTCGAACGTGTTCGCACACTTCCAATATGATGACGAGCGCGCCGTTGGGACGAGGCGGCGCTCGTGCGAAAGCATCGGTTTGGTAGCGTGCACGTATAGTAAGAAGGCTGCATTGGGTACAACTTCATCTTGTAACGCACAGCGAGGAATTGAGAAAGACCAAGAAAACGAAAGGCACACACAGCGTGTTACGCGATACGCCTGTATACGTGGCTTATTCTCTAAAGGAATCAAGAATACACACCCAGACATATTAAGAGATTAACCGTTGCTACAGGTGAAAGAACGTCGATATGTGTTAACTTAATCTGAGTAGCTAACTCACCCATACGGATCAGTGTCTTATTTTCCTGGCCATATGCGCTGTTACCAGTCCCCCCAACACCCCCCGATATTCCACTGCAACAACGACTGTATGATATCTATAACCATTCCTGGGGTATTTCCCTCATTTATTACCCGTTATACGTTATGGCGGTCCGGGCTGCAGCCAATTTAGTTTACTTAGCTTTCAGTTCAGGAGTACAAGCTTAGGCATGGACTAGCAGCACCCAACGGCGGCCACGGTAACTATGCAGCATGAGAAGCGCTAGTGTTTCGCAAAAGTCTGGTCGAGCTGCGTGAGTATCTCGTGCGCAGTGGGATTCTCCTGCGTCAGCTCGACTGACGGATTGTATTCCAATCAAGATAGCGCATCTTCACGCGAATTCAAACTACTAAACGCAGAGCGACGTGTGTCAATGCATGTTGCTCGTGAGGCATGTAAAGGACCGAATTGTGAAGTCGCAATTAAGCTCACCGGTGACTTCAGAAGCATGAATGTGCATGGGTAAGTGACCGACTAAGGCACGAAGAGTGAAATGGTGCGCGTGCAGTACACCGCGAGTCGCCTCCGACGCCCATCGACCGAGACCGGAAGTACAAAGATAGTTACTTTTACAGTGTTTCTTAAGATAGAAGTATGCATGCTTTCTTTTAAAGCGAAGCTGCGTATGGCTAGGGTTCTGTGTATTATTGCGATAGCAATTATATGGACAGTATCGACGGGTTTTTGCCGTCGCCGTCGCCGCCGCCGTCATGTCCTTCCGGTTTGAAGTCCAAATTGATAAGATCCCCCCGCGCATTGTATGTTCTACCGCGAGTAAAAGCGCGCGAGCGAGGCCGACGAACGCGGTCGCAGCAGAGATCAAACGAGTCGGTCCATTTCCGTCGATCGGAGGGTGCATGCGATAACATCACCCAGCTCGGGAGGCCTGCCGTCGAGCCAGACAGGAAACGCCCCGCCCCTCTTTAACGACCATAAAAAGACACGAGGTGGGGGGCGGGGGTTGGAGTTGTCGCGCGAGCAGCCACTTTGAACTTTGAGCCTAAGGGCGCGGTTGCGATCGCTGGCGCGCACTATCTCGAAAGCCATCACAGCAGGCGGCTCATATACACTTCTACGTGCTGGGCTCTCAACGCGAAGTGACTATGCGGAGAGCATCTCTCCCCAGAGCGGCCGTATTCTCTCACACGAGCGTTTTGTAGTTACGCGAGATCTCATACAAAGCAGTTAGCTGCCAGACTCACGTCGTGTAACACTACAATTCGTTGCTATCGCATTCATTGCTTCGCCCTTGCGGTCAAACTGCAACATCTTTTCCTGCGTGTCAGCAAAAACGCATGTGGCACAAAAATTGTGCAAACCCCGGAATGCACGCGCCACTGGTCGTGCATATATATCTGTCTCTGGCTAAGAATGCGTTCAAGCTTGCACTTCAGCTGATATGTGCGTACCATACCGACCACGATACCATCGTCACTACCATCACAACAAAAATTTAATGACTCACCGATCAAGCCAATTAATGACGACTGATCAATACACTAAAAGACTTTGTACCGTTGTTCAAAATTTGTTCACGCCTGTGTCGTCTGTTAAGAGCTCCGCTGGTGACCCACCCTCACGTTTTAAAATATTCAACTCAAATTTTATTACTTATTGTTCAAACTAAAACAGGCCATACAAACATTACCGAGGATGTTTTTGCGATCATGAAATAAGCCAATCATTGCGTCCTCCCTTACGAGCTACATAGTCAGCCACTTCGTCCGCGCAGTTCGCCATGATGAAAGCGAGCGATTTCCCACTGTTTTTTAACGAAAATGCAAGTTTCCTGCTGCGTGCTGCACAATAGCGTTTGGTTCGACGGAGCCTTGACTACCGATCGGCAGCTTTTTCTATGTTCAAAGAGTGCTGCGGGGCCCATTTAAGAAATTTAATAAAGGAAATGATTGACACGCATGACTTGGCCAATTTCGTGGCGAGGTACACTCTTCATTTTCGTCAAAGTTTTGCCAAGGCTGCTGTGTGGATACATCCTGCGTTGTTCATAAAACCCGTTTTTGAGAAGCTCTGGATAGCGTATTGCATGTTTTAATACAAACGGCTCATTCCCCTATTAATTTGTCTGCCAATCACATTTTACCTGTCTCTTACTTTGAAGAAGTAACAGGGCATGGTTAGTGCAGCGAGGAAACTGGGTATAATCTCGTAGAAGGCATAAAAGTTTTTTTTTAAAAAACGAGAACACAGTTCTTATATATCTCCGAATGAAGCCAGGGACGTTAAAATCTTGCCACAAGTTACAATTAGGCAGTCTCTCACATATTAATTAGAAAAACTAACTAGTCTGCACTTATTTTGGGCAATCAGGAAAGGTCATTTCGATCATTCGTTCGAAAAGAATTTGGATCATTCGCTGAGCAAATGATCGAAATGCCTGGTCTTTATTTGCCAAAACATAATTTATAGTCCGATTTACAATTTGGCATTGCATCTTTCACGTACGTGCCCCATTATACTTTAGTTGATTACAGCGGCATTTCCAGGTACGTGAAGAATATTGGGCCGTTGTCATTTCTTACTGAGATATTTTCTGATGCGTTGGTGCGTGTAATGTTTTAGAAGCTATAATAAACCATATTTTCAATTTTGCTTGCTTGTGGACAATGATCGACGTATCCTTCATTTTCGCTCTCTGTCAACAGTGTATATTGCGTTGGCTCGAAACACGGGGATACATGCCGCGATAGCCCACGTCGTATTTTAAGCACTTTTTGAATAATTTTTTAAAGACCGTCTTGAAGTCACGTGCATTTTTCATCGCACATAGGCATACAATGGCGCTGGCGCTCGCCAACGTGCGTGATATGTAATGCCTGAAATTTTAAATATGCCACGGCAAAGAGCAAATACGGCGTCACCCATACGACGCACTCCAAAATTCCTGAGCGCTTGCATAGATTGCTTGTTGCAACGCTGCCACTTATCATAATGCAAATAAACTTTCATCTTGCACTGATTTCTCCGGCATAACGTACTTTCCGGCCCTACAGCACAACACGCACTAGTGCATATGTAATTCGAGACAGTTCAGGCGATTTAGTCTCTGAATTTCTGCGCCTCCAATTATGAGAAACACAAAACAGAAAAATAATAAAAACGGAGTTTCCGTCTACTTTCCGTTGCTCTGGAAAAACTCGCGCTAATATAGCTCTACCAAAAAAATTGACGGCTACTTCAAATATTTTCATGTATTATTAAATGATATGCAATAGTTCAACAAAATACAACGTAACTATAATTTCCTTAAGGACAACCTTCCAATTAAGAAGACGACAAAACGAGCGAAAACCTACAGAAATCTATTTGTTATGCCTCAATAAGAGTATAAACGCTAATAATGTATACGGAAACTATGTAACCGGTAATAAGACTTACCGAATGAGAAAAAATGCACGTTTGGCTTCCAGCCGCAGGAATTCATCTGTTTCTTCACTTTAGTTTGTCGCTACTGTATGCGCGTTCGTTTATATTGATAGAACAAAAAAAATACTTTCACGGTGTTTTTTTTTTCTGACTTTGTCGTCTGTTTCTTCGTGACAAACTAACTCGCTTCAACTATAGGACAATGAACTCAAGCCCACGTTCCCCCTTGTTACTTTCAGAACGTGTTGGAAAGAGAAATTTGAGTTTGGTGAAGTAACACCTAATTTTAATTTCTCATTACCTGTTCCCAGCCAAGGAAAGGCTTTTGTTGAAGTAATAGGGTCACTGCTCTGCATGTCCGCCGTCTAAAGTTTGCAACTACACGACAACAGAAAAAAAAAAGGATTGTGGCAGCTTCGTACTGGTGGTGCCAAGCCTGAAGGAAGAGCGCAGCTGGGTGGCTTTTCATGTTGCTCTATTTTTATTTTCTTTCTTGTCTTTCTTTCTCTTTCTCTCTGTTTCTTGTATCTGCTTTTTGTATCTGTTGCTTTCTATTTCTTTCTATCTATTTCTTTCTCGTTCTGGCTCTTGCTACCTTTATTTCTCCTTCATCCCTTTCTTTATCTAGCTCTCTCTTTCTTTGCTTCTCTTTATTTTGTGTCTGTTTCTTTCTTTATCCGTCTTTCTATTGTTATATGTCTTTATTCCCTTTATTTCTCTCTATTTTTATCTTTCTCTTTCTTTCGACTGCGTTCGTTTTCTCTCTATCTTCTCTTTCTTTCTCTCTCTATCTTTCACGTGTTCCACGTGCTCCACTTCGCTGAGCAGAGTCCTGGTTTAATGCTCGCACCTCCTGTACTCGGTGGTGAGGCTTGCCCAGTTCCTGTGGCGCATGCCCACCTGTGTTTTTCTGCGAAGACCAAAGTGTTTGCGGCCGGCTCAAACAGCTTCGCTCTTAAAACATTGCACCGAGAAATTTTTGCGTACGGCACATTTAAATTAATAGAACAAGTTTAGTAGTCGAAAGTAAACGTTTCACGCACGATGGTTCATTCTAAGAAATATTGCTGCGTTAATATTGCTGCGCTAAAAAAAAGTATCAATTGCGATCTGAAAACTGGGGACAGAAAGAGGGGCTCCGGATTTCATAAGCCTACCTTATTTCATTTTAGAACATTGTATTCGTCAAAAAATCCTCTTTATATTTTCATTCAGCAAAAAGTGGGAAAGGACCATGGACTCTAAGCTATAAAAGTGTAGCTCGAGTGCGCCTGAGGACCGACACATGCGCATAGTAGAGAGGCAAATACACAGTCAACAATATACATACGACATAACATTCAAACAAAATAGCATCTGAAACGTCCCTCTGTGAAAATGACTCGATAGTATGGATAATTTACCAGCACGGTAGTCCAACTCTTCCACTTGTTTGTTGTGATATACTGACGCTCAATAGTGGGTTAAGCGTATTTTTAACAGAGAGCAGGCGCTTCACTTATCTCTCCGAACATCGTTGATAATTATTTATTTTTCTGCACGCGATTAACTAAGGGGCATTTGTACAAAACAGAGCGAACGTCAGCACTTTTCGGTGACTGCTAGGGGCCACTAATATTGCATTGAAGCATCAATATGAAAATTTTTAACGCGAACATGGTACATAAGACACTAAAGCAGCTCATACACCGAAACTAAGCACATCACGGAATCGCAGTTTGTGAATACTAGGTCCGCCTAATATTCTAGCCGACACAGCTACTGACCTGCAGCACAGCAGACTAGGTGCGAAGACAGGCATGGCATGCAGATCACAGTGATGATATGAAGAAAACAATGCTACAGTCTAAATGTCATCTCACTGAACATATACGCGTATAGAAGGATAAAGCATCGCCTAATTCTTCAAGGGACAATTTACGGTACAGCTCATGAAAAAACGTTCAAGTTGAAACATTCTTATGGAGCGCCTTAAGTAAAGCACAAGTAAGTCGGTACACTTACTAAGTAGTGTACATTTATACATCACGTATGTCGACGAGTCTCGATGAATTGCAGCAAAAGTGGCAGCATGATAGTGAACGCCAGAAAAAACAGTACTGATAAGTGCGACGCTGCACATAAGAAAATCTCGGTGCTATATCGCCACCATTTTGCCATAATATCGGTATTCGCAAGACTGCTTGCATCAGGAGCCACTTCGTTTGAAACGTAACCGAGATAACAGCACCGCACTTTGTCCCACGGTTGGACCGCGGAGAAACAATGACCGATAAATCTACGATGGCAAGAGCTCAAGCAAACGAGAGTTCGGAGAACCCATTTGAAGAATGCAACGTATTCTTTTGATGCTTCGTTATTGCACAAATGTAGTACATACAGTATTTAGAGGTGCTCAGCTTTTAGTACAAATATCCACGTCCAAATGAAAGAGCGCCAATACACTAAGTATAAAGCAGCGTTAGTGAAGTGTGGAAAGTACGACATATTTAGCAGATTTAAAGCTAAAAGTGGGCTTTACCGTCATCACGCTGGACCGTCAGCTATGAGAGAATATGTAGTGATAGTGCTCCGGATTCATTCTTAACATCGGATGCTCTTTATCGGGCAGTTATGTCTGAGTAGTGGAGCATTTCAGAACCCCTACATGCTTTTCTGCCACAACATCAACAATAATGTCTCCACAAAACACACTAAGGTCAAATGCATGTTTTGTTTATATTAACGATCATTATTCGCTGCATTAGCATAAGCACAGTGCCAACTATTTATTTGTCTTCCACACGTGTCGTGTAATTGTCATGCATAGCTGCAACAAATACAAGTACAAGAAGTAATACGCTTCAAGGGTAATATATGGCGCGTACGGAACATGGTGAATACTGTAATGCGCAAGCGTAAATTACTCTTGTGGTTTAATTCTCAAGTGTAGAAAATGAAAGATTTCATGCCGACTATACCATCGTGCGAGCCGGGGCGCAATAAACAAAATCATAGGGCTACATAATGACATTCTTACTTGATTAGCAGGGACGGTCGGTGCGGCTAAGACCCCCAGGGAGCACAGAGAACGCAGGTGGGCACCGTGTCAGGTGCCAGCACTGCCCGTGACAGCTCAGCAATCAGGTGACAAGCGGGAAACAGGGCGTTCTCTGTGGTCAGATCCGACGGGAACGTCTGCGAGGCAGGGACAACAAATCAGTACACCGGCAAGCGACGCATACCATAACATTTGACCGGCACAATAACACGTACAAAGAGAAGAAAAAAAAACAAGATGTCACGGCGGCAAGCGCAGGCGGTATGTTTTGACTGTTTGGTGTGAAAGATAGCGTGCGTTTTTATTGCAGAACAAAGTCGCCACGATCCCTTCCCTCGGACGTAGAGAGGTATGTACACGTGCCGACTTGAGAAGAAGAAAACACGCAAAAAGGTGCCGACGGCCCGAGATTGCTCGCAGGGGTGTCTGGATGTGATAATTGACAAGTCGGAGGCCAATATATTAGCGCTAAGTACATATCCAATGGGGCCATCGCATTTTTGAGAGGTAGAAACGATGCATTAGGCAATGACAGCGTCTAAAAATTATAAAAATGCTTCAAAATTGCGCCTGTAATGCATTTATTCCCACAATAATATTTTTGCTGACTCCAAGAAGATCCTACAATGAATCAATTAGGTAGAAGTCCCTACAGCTAAAGAGCAAGTGTCGTTATTCTTTTAAAAAACAAAGAGTTGCGTATGGCCACCCGAAACATAGCTTCTACGCATCAAGGTTCTTCTGATATTAGCGCAGCCATTTTACCGTACTGTTCACGAATAAGGATTTTGCCTCAAGCGCACGAGAAAAATGGGAGAAGAGCGCGCAGCACTTGATGACGTCGCCAGTCGTTGCGGTCTGTATTCTTGAAGCAATTTTCGAAGTTGTTTTCTGTGCTAATATACACACGGCACACAAACATCCCAAGTTGTCAGACAACTCGCGCAAATAATACATTTCAAGTGAATATTCCAAACACAGCATCGAGAAGAGTGAATGCAGAAAAATACATAAGGCTATAACATATCTTCCGCATGTTTACGTACGTGACAATGTATAGCGATCATTGAATGTACGATAGGAAAACGCATGTGAAAGATCTGTTTTGTAGTTCCTTTGAGTATTATCTTTTAATTACTTTTTTCAGATTATTCATTATTCAACAACGTTTTATTAACTGTAACAGTGCGTCAGAGGAAATTCCTATTGGTGCCTTTTTTTGTAATTCGTTAAAGTGTGTCGCAATAAGAAAACTGGCACCAACAGCCTGTCACTATGCTAACAGGAAAACCTGTAAGTTGCTGGTAACAAGGCATCTACGAGGCCTTATGGGAGCTGCACCTTCTTGAACTATATTTAAGAAGTAACAAACACTCAATTGAGAACCAGATCCAAAAGATACACTACATATTCTAGTGAAATCTATCGCGGACCGCACATGGGGCACATCATTTTTTTTAGCAATTATAAACATTGTTCCCGGACTCGGATGGCGAAGTGCTGTTATTACACCAGCGGAGGGAAGCCACGTCGGAACATTTATATGCAAAATGAATTGACATGTGGTACAAACAAAGCACGGGTTACCTTTCATCAATCTTTTTTTTTCGGCAAACCCGCGTGTTCAACATCGGCTGAATTACGCAAAAGTGTAGTTTGCTACGTCAGTTTCACATGACCTGCATAGCAGTAAATGCTGGCTTCGGTCGGTAACGTTGACGAGCTGATAATGATTGCCGATACCGTCGGCGAGCTGATAGCGAACGCGAAGAGGAGAAAACAAAAATGAACGATCATTCAGCTGTCCTTTGTTGTTCACTCCTTGGGCCTCTTTAAAAGGTCACTACAGTAAATGAATGGTGCTGCGACAGTTAGGACCTCAAGGGTTCTTTACCAGTCCAGATGTGAAATTTAGCTAGACGCCAGAAGTTGGAAGACGCTGCTCACTAAGCATTTCACAAAACAAAATGCCGTTGCGGGCCCGTATTCACAAAAGGACTTACGCTTAAAATTATTTGTAAGAGAAATTGTAAGCCAATCGTCATGCCGGGCATAGCATTAACGACGCCGGCTGGGCAAAGGCCGAGAGAACTTCCAAACTAAATACTTTGAGCATGCGGCCCCCATTCAATAGTTGAAACGTTAGAAGAAACGTGCAATTCGAATGCTACTAAGCTGCTGGAAGGGAAGAGCAACTGCGAACAGAGACGCCGTTCAAGTTTACCTCTGCTAGTAACCGAAAGCGACGTAGTACATTGGTTTCGTTTTCCCTAGTGTAGGAGCGCAGTCGAGCGTGTCATGTTACATGACGAACTCCGCTTTCTTTTTTCTTTCTTTGCCTTTTCCCAATTCGCTTCGCGGAGCATCTGCAGTGACGGCATTGTGTGTTCTGTCCTGTACGATGCGAGTGACGTTCGAAACAGTTCCTAAGCGTGGAGCGTGCGCGCATAAAACCTCCGGTCTCTCACTAAACGCGGCTCTACTATTAGGGTTTGCGTATTCGCTTGGAAATTTTGACCATTTTGGCATCGCACTGGAGTTTCATACTTTGCAGAGGCAATCGTCCTTCCAAATGCCCCTTGAATTCCGTCCAAAACATTTTCAACATTTAAAATTAGCCGTGACGCTAAACTTTGCTGAATGCCTCCGTTCTGCACGCCTCGGGAATGCCGCAAACTCGAGAAACACTCCGTGTTCCTTCCGGGGCCATTTGCGGTTCTCTCACCGCTTGACGCGTTGTCAAGCTGGTGCTTCTCGTGACGTCACTAAGGGCTCGAACGCTGCCCGTAAGTAGACCTTCATGGTCTACCTCCAGTTTATGCGCTGCAGGCCATCGCGCCCTCGGTCGCATGCCTGCTCCTGCTTAGTGCCAGGATAGCGCAGTCCTGCTTCGGCGGTGCGTCGCTTCCTCCGTTCTCGTAAAGGGTGATAGGCTTCATGGAACGTAGTTTGCGAAAGGGAACGGAATGCGCGAGTGTGGGCGTTTGACAGATGACGTCAGAGGACTCGCGTGGAGGCCACGCCGTCTGCGAGGTGCTCCGTCATGCACTGTCGCTGCGGAGAAGAATGGGGGCAGGGGTAAGCGGATGACGTTCACTGACATTCGAGAAGTGTTTTTTTCTAGTCCCCGCTATTAAATATATAATGGAGGCATCCACATATTGCAAAGTTGATGGTGCAAATAAAATTAAGTTTGGGCTACGGCGGGACACTATTTAGGCTCAAGTGCTCAGCTAATTCTTTATCTAAAAGGGCTATGGAAGGGGTACTGACGCAGCTGTCTTTTAGGTTCACGATTTTCTGGGCCTCTACGATTTCCCCAAGTCATTTTTTCACCCGACCTGCGCAGTACGCTCGTGCTGCTGAATTGAGGCGAGCATTCACAGTCTCGGCAGTGGATGCCCAGATGTCCGTCCTCGTCAAGTGTGCGCTGTTTTCGCCTCGTTATGATCAACCAACTAGCTCGAGATGTATTATTCCAGTTCATAACTTATGTGCGCGACACTGCTCTGTCCCAGTCATGGAAGCAGATGCACACCATCTAATATGGACATGTGAAGGCTTACAATCGGAACGCGTTCATCTTCTACTACAAGACGGCCTTAGCAACAGGGTTACAACTATGGGATGCCGCTGGTACACGATAAAAGATTTCACAAGACACTGTTTCAATTCATACACAACAGAAGCCTCGCAACACACATCTAATGCACATATGCACACACATTATTATGCCTTAAGGGCGAGCCTTATCGCAATAAAAAAAGCTATTTTTACTGGTTAGAAACGCAGCTACATTAAACACTTTTATCTTGGCCGCATGGGCACGACAGAAGGCTAGGAAAAGCTCAAGCAGTTCCCAGTAGATAAGCCGGTTAGGAGCCTACGTTTTTATTAGGAGCATTTATTAGACATTTACTAGCCTTAACGCTATGCTGAGAGTAAGTTACTACACTAAGAGCAATAAATATGCACTGTTAGCTTTCTACAGAGTCATGTTACGGGAACTCGCACTGACGCGTCTGTGGTGTTGGCCATGGCCGATTGTACAGCTTTGACATTGCGGGACGCTTTTCAACCCTGACAACACCTGCTGGCTTCGCGAATTCTACCTAAAGCCACAAATATATTGGGAAAAAGTGTGCCGTGCGCTAGCATTTGAACTGACGGTGCATTTGGAACGCAAGCAAGACACAGAATTGCAGCTGGATGCCCGGAACCAGAGAAACACCTATGCTTTGTGGGCCTCGATGCATAAGTGTAGGCGAAGCTTGCACGAAGTCGGGCAAGGCTTGAAACAGCTGAGCGGGACGACTCTGAAGTCTAATCTGGCTGCTTATAGGTTGTTGCTAAGCTTTATGTAGCTAGGTGATGATAGGTTGTTTCTAGCAGCGGAGAGAGTTTCGAGTTAAACCACGGAAAGTCACAGGCATGACATGGATGTCCAAACTCCAGAGACAGGAACTCGCGCTGGTACGGCTCGTCCACACCTCCCATAATTCTACGGGCACGTCATCGTTCGCGAAGGGCTTCCATCGCTTCGGGGTCTTCTCGCAGCCGCTAACCGCGTCAAATCCGCTCGTCGTCGACGCTGGCAATCTCGTTTTGCTGCGCGCCGCAATTCTCTGTAAGCGGCTTCTTCCTCGGCAGTGCAAAACTTTCTCGGCCTCCCCATGGCTAACTCTGCCGCGCCCCCACCCGTGCACAAGCTCTTCTACAGAACGGAGGAGGAGGAGCGCATGCGCAGTCGCCAGTGAAGCCACGACTTTCGGAGAAGAGCGGCAGCATGCAGTGTCGCCTTCTTCATTTTTAGTGGACCAGCGGTGAGTAGTGGGATTTGCCCAACTTCTGTGGCACACTACAGTTCATGATGATGATGTTTTTGTACACAACAAAGTTTTTAGGCCCCGAATGATCATTCCTGACTTTCTGAACAGTTTCGCTGTTCAGAAAGCCAGGAATGATTCTGCTGTGCAAACTTTCGTCACTAATACATCTATTGAACGTTCCAATTTCATGAAGAACATAAGGCCGACTTCAGTCGTGTTTGGCACAAAAGCACGAATACAAGGCGTGCATGTCATTTGTCAGTGCCCACCGACTGACACAAAAGCACTGCCTCAGTTCGCATTGCTTGTTTCATCTATAGAGCTTTAAATGTGGCCATATATGGACATGATAACGCGTTTCTGATGGAACCTTGTTTTCTCAGGCGTTGTCAATAGCGAAGAATTGTTTCTTCTTTGTACTGCGCTTTGGCAGATAAACACGGGATCGATAATTCGCCATTATCTCGTCCACTGGCACATTGGTTACGTTCAGGACCCACCCAAAATACTTCAACACATAACTGCTTCCCGACAAGGAACCATTTTGATGGGACACAACAATTAACTGGCTGCCGGGCTCCTTCTGAGGTTTATAGATGCTGCGTGGTCCAGCGTTTCAATACTCTCACCGTGAGCGCGAGGACCTGCCGAGGAATCGGATACACTATGCCACGCTACGACAGTATACACGGTGTTTCAAGAAATGTGTACAAAATTGTCAAAAATCGGAGAAATGTGATATTTATTCGGTGCCTTCACAACTACTTCATCTGTAGCCGCGGGCATCTTTAGATGGCTAAAGACATCATTTGGGGCAATAATTAAGAAACTTAAATAATTAACTTTTTAATTAGCAGAGTTAGGCGGTTATGTCAAATGAGAGAATTGAAGATCATGTGCAGAACGAAGAACCCATCGCAGCTTTGATATATACAATCAATCAATCAATCAATCAATCGTTTTTTATTTCAAGTTCTTATTACATGAAAGTACACAACACTGATTAGACCCATAGCCACTGGCTAGTAGGGGGTCTAAATAAATATGTATTTAAAGGAACAGATTGTGTTACAAAGCAGATATTTTATAGGTACACTTCAATCATAAGAAAAAAAAAAGAAAAAAATCGGTCCCTAGCAATTATTGTGGTGTAATGAAATTCAACCAAATTCAACGGCGAAACCGAAACTGAAACACCGAAGAGCGCCACAAACAGACGACCAGAATGACGTCACTGTTCAAGACAACGATTACGGAGGCGTAGTTCATCCGCGCCCGTTATCTATGTGCGCCATGAGTGCTGCAATTGCAAGCGCAGCCCGCACACCGGTTCATGGTTGATATAACGACGCTCACTCATTTTGTACGTCTCAGAAGAATATGGCAGTAGCGCTCTTCCGCGTTTCAGCGGCACAGCGCAACGTAAGTCATGCTGTACATGACATGCGTGTCACGATTTTCATATTAACTCCTGTTATGTGTGTTGGTCACACGGTCACGTCGCGCGATACCAATTTTGGTGTCATTCAAGCTAGCGAAACGGCCGCCAGCGCACCGTGAGCGTGGCACGTAAGTCATGCTGTGCCTGACATGCTTGTCATGATTTGCAGGTTAGGACCTGTCACTTATGTTCGTCATACACTCTTGTCACACCATACATATTTTGATATATATCAAGTGAACGAAACGGGCCCAAGATCACCAAGACTCTGGCAGGTAAATCATGTCGTTCATGACATAGATATCGTGATTTTCATGTTATGACCTGTCATTTATGTTCGTCATGTTACGCCATAACAATTTTGGTGTACATCCTAATTACGAAACTGCCAGGAGAGCGCAACGTCGTAGATAGATAGATAGATAGATAGATAGATAGATAGATAGATAGATAGATAGATAGATAGATAGATAGATAGATAGATAGATAGATAGATAGATAGATAGATAGATAGATAGATAGATAGATAGATAGATAGATAGATAGATAGATAGATACGCTCAAAGTCGCAGAATTTCGCTAAGAAATGCTTCGCATTTAAAAAAAGCGACATGACATTTCCTCGAGCCATGCACATAAAATGAACTTCAAGCACATACTGGGTTCGTGGCCTCACATTCTTTTAAGTGCTTTTTGTGCATTCAAATTTTTTTAGGATTGTTCACAGAATATGCGTCGTTAAAACATGGAGTAAGTCTTTATGAAGTTTCGGTGGTGTGTGGAGCAGGGAGACAGGCTCAGCTTGTTATCCTTCTCATCACATCCTAATTGTGCACAGTGCGGCCAGCTCTGAGCCAGCTTTTCGGAGTGTGCAGGAAGAATTTATCGAGTGATGAATTAAAGCATAGAGTCGTAACAATCGTCGTAATTCCGCATCAACGTCGCCCAAGTCCAGCTGCGTCGTACTTCGCCCTTCTGATAGCCTTGTGGAGACAAAGCAACTGTATTGTGGGCACAGGAATTAGTGCAAGGCTCTCTATGATAGTGGAGGGCGACACTTCGAAGGCTATTTACAGAGTCGCTCTACTACTCTCCATATTAGCTGTGTCTTTTACCAACAAAACTGACAAGCGGGGTTCAACCGCTATCGAAGCTGATGTAAGCTCTTATTTCAATGCCGGGACGCTTGCAGCGGTTTGCAATGCCATGGTGGTGGTGGTGGTGGTGATGATGTTGCAGCAGGCGGGGTTAGCCTGGCCTGTATGGCCGGCAAGTGTTCCGCCTGAGCATCTCCTGAATTGTAGGGGTATGTCACCACGTGTTGGACAGCCCAGTGTCTCGCAGGAAGACCAGCAAAATTCGTTGTACGCTCCTCCGCGTTGCCGCGGGCCCTTCAGGAAAAACGATGTCTTCAACTGACCGGTGCCTATGACAACCTTTTTGCAAGGTGCGGACCATCGCTGCTCTTTCCACATAGAACTACGGGCAATGCCAAATAAAATGTTCAATATCCCCGATGTCACCGCAGAAGGCACAAAATGGGGAAATATATCGCCCAGTCTTGAATGACTTGGAGAAACAGGGAGAAGGCGCATGTTCCAATAACTTACATAAACATGCAGGGTGGCAGAAAAAAGAGAAAATGGTTAGATATTGAGAATCAGTTAAGCAAAGAACAGGCAGGTGTTTATGCGGTTACGAAAACAGACCTGAGAGACCTGGAAGAGCCATCACATATTGGAAACTATGTTTGGGAAGGGCGCAGGAAAATATCAGAAAGGAAAGGTGGGGGTGTAGGAGTGCTAATTCATTGCGAAGCCAAATGGAATAGAGTGAAACAAACGTGTACAGAGCACCTCTGTGCTTTGGACACTGTAGGTGGAAAGAAAACGGGGCTAGGTGTAAGTTACTTGTGGACGGGGAATAACTGCAGAGAAAAGAATAAGGAAATCGTGAGTTGCATAAGCACGGATATTAAAGAATTTGGTAATGGGACCGAAGTCATGGTGTTAGGGGACATGAATACCCACATACATGACCTTGACGGATATTCAGACACCAATGGGAAGTTATTGCTAGATCGCTGCGAGCAACACAGCCATAAGATAGTTAGCACTGGGCCTAAGTGTGATGGGCAGATCGCGTTGGAAGTCGGAAACAGGCAACTGAACATTCATTATTGTCTCATGACAGAAAGAATTTATGACAAACTGAGAGAAATGAGAGTAGACGAGGAAGGCATTACAGTTGTATAGTGATCATAAGCGAATAACATTAGAAATAGGGTATAACACTGGAAATAAGAGCATAGCATCAAAGTTTGGCAGCTCGTATTTAAATGACAAAGGTATAACAAATGTAGCCGCAAGAGTCGAGAAAGAAGTAGGCAATATACCAGGCAAGGACTAGGGAAATAAATACGGAAAGAGAAGAAAACTATTTGCTGGAAAGGAAAAAGAAAGGAAATCCGTGAAGCGATCAACAAGCGACGTAGGGCATCATGGGAGCATAGACAGGCAAAGGACAAGCGGCCGCAGGACGAAGTCAACAAAATATGGGAAATATATTTGTAGAAAAAAAGTCCTTAGAACGGTAAGGAACTGCGCGATTGACGGAACACAAGAAGTAGTTCACAGGACAAGCGTCCTGTGTACTTCTTGTGTTCCGTCAGTCGCGCAGTTCCTTACCGTTCTAATGTCATACCAACTAGCCCCACAACGCACTTCACTTGAAAAAAAAAAGTCTATTGTGCAGATATTGGTGGAAGCAAAAATTAAAGGCGAATGTGAACGCTCGGTGACAGAGATTCAAGAAAAAGAGAACGCCGCGCCTAGGCTATTCAGGAGCCACATAAAAGCGCTAGGTAGGAAGTCAGTTACAATGCAACAACATATTGTAGATGAAGGAGGAAATCAACTGGAAGTGTACGAAGCGCTAGCTTACATCTGGAAGGTAACAGCCGATTCGTTTAAAAATATCGTCCAGGAGATTTTTCTGGTGAGTAAAACTATTAAGGAGAGCGTAACCGAGGAAGAGCTAGTACTTCAGAATTTCAACTTAAAGGAGGTCGAAGAAAAATATTCAAAGCGCACTGCCCCGGGTTTTGAGGGGATTCCCGTCAGCCTCATTAACGGACTAGGACATAACACTAAAGAAGCACTGTTGAAAGCCGTTGGAAAATGCTTACAGGACAGGCAAATATCGGACAGTTGTCGAAAACGTCGAATGCACTTAATCTTTAAAGGCAAGGAAGAAAATTATAACATTCGCTCGTATAGACCGCTAACCATTACACCGGTAACATACAGGTTGGCAGGCAGTAAAATTAAAAAAAAAGAAAACCGAAACGTGGACAGAACATAACGTTATATTGGGAGAACTTTAGAATGATTTCGATTCGGCAGGCGGTTAGCGACATCCTATCTGTTCTTAATCAGTGCATAGAAATATTTAAAATAGAAAACAGGTCCTTGTACGTGGCTTTTCTCGACACCTGGGAACTCAGTGGTGTGCATGAGGTCAGAGGTACAATCAGGAATGGATGTGATTCAGAGGACCGTGGGACTCATCGCATTGGACGCTCACGGGAAGACTACAAATGAGGCTGTAAAGGGCGATATGGGATGGGCAAGTTTTGAGGCGAGAGAAGCTCAGAGAAAAATGAGGTTCGAAGAGAGGCTGAGGAATATGAAAGATACTAGGTGGACAGAGAAGGTGCTTCGGTATTTGTATAGGAAGAGCGTTGACACGCAGTGGAGAAAAAGAACTAGGAGACTCACCAGCAAGTACACGGCGGGCAGTGTGAGCGATGTAACAACAAAGAGTGTTAAGTGAAAATTCAGAGAGGCGGAGAGGGTTTATTCAATGGCAGCGATGGGAAAAAATCGGCTCCGCATGAGTAACTACGGAAATGGCCAAAACGAAATAAGGAGGGAGGCATTTTATGATAGTTCAAGGGAAAACGCTGCACTGTTTGAAGCGGGGTTGGGTGGCCTTAGAAAGTATAGTTTTAGAGCGAGATTCCGTAAAGAAAAAGAAAAATGCACATGCTCTGGAGAAGCTAACGAAATGACGGAGCATGTTCTGATTGAATGTGGAGCTATCTAAACAGGTGTATGTTTGGATAAGAGCCTACATGAAGCCTTGAATTTTACGGAGAATAATGGAAAGCTAAACACGTCCGCGATAGAAATAAATAAGAAATCGTAAGAGTACATCTCCATCCTCCTTTCTTTCATATTTCTTCTTTATCTCTTTCTGTATTGCCCTCTCTCCACATTACCCTCCTCCTCAGCCTCACTTCTCTTTCCCAAACCTTGCTATGGTACACTGTACATGGCTCTACTATGGTTTATCTTCTCACCTCCTCCTTTTTCCTCCTCTTGCCTCTGCTACTCACCCTTCCATCAATCCTCCTTACCCCCACTTCCCTTTCACATTCCCTTGCTAAACAATACTACACAAGACTACGCCGTACTTTACCCTCTCCCCTCCTACTTTCCTTCCTTCTCACCTTCGCATGACCTTTACTCACCCCCACTTCCCTTTCCGACCCCCTTGCTATACTATACTATGCATTGCTGCTAGGCTATGCTAGGAGCTGCTTGGCACATAACCGTTTTCTGTGGCTCATAATCTCCGATCTTTCCGCTTGTTTCTTCCTTCCTTCATAACCTCCGAGTTTTCTAAAACGACGGCCGGCTCCACTGTTAGAAAATTTAGGACAACATGATATGCCTCACGAACCCATCACGGACATCAAAGAATGGGCCGAAAAAGCTACGGCTGACGTCAAAGCTGTTACAAAGACCGTGGCGCCAGAACTTCCCATCGATAAGATGGACAGCCGCCTGGTGCACATGTGGGAGTCCAAACGATCATTACAGGCCAGGTGGCAGAAACAAAGACACAACAGGAAGTTGAGGAAACGCATTGCATTACTCAACAAACAAATTGAAGAACACTGCAGAACTCTTAGTAAACAGCAATGGGACGAGATCTGCAACACGATGGACAGGCAGATTGGCACCGGTCACACGTGGCGCCTGCTCCGACATCTGCTAGACCCGGCAAAGACCATGACAACACATAGGGAAACCATGCGCAGGTTAATACACACACACACTAAGGCCGAAGAAGAAATCCTCTCCGAGCTCTACGACAGGTACGCCCCTCAGAACCCGGTTCTTCCACACGTGGAATACACGGGAAAACCCAACCCCTCTCTGGACAGAGACTGACGAGGAGGAAATCTGGGCCGCTCTGCAAAAGCTCAATAGCACATCGGCCCCGGGACCGGATGGCGTAACCAAAAATTGGGGGACCCTTAAGCTTCGCCTTTAAGAGTTGAACGCGATAGCGAAATCCGGCCCCTAGTGCGCACTTCAACCACTAAGTGCATACTTATTAATGTGTATTGTTACACACACACGCACGCACGCGCGCGAATTTCACAGGCTTTCGATCTAAAGCAAGAGTCGCATGGCCTCCAAGATATACGCCGCGCGCCGGCCCTCTCCGATGCCATGAAAAGTCGAGACATATTTCTCACAATGCCTCACAGATGGCAGCACATTATCTAGCGTTTGCTGCGTTGGCTTGATATGTTTTCCTCTAGATGGACATAGTTGTCCATTTTTAGAGCTGTTTGAAACTTCGTGTGTGTATTTAGCGGCGATGGCTGCACTATCCCGGCGTTTTTCGACGTAGTTTGATGGCCTCGCGAATGCGCCTACCGTATGGGCTCGTTTTCGTCGTGACACCTGCCGAACAAAACGCGTCGAGACTCCTTTCACTACATGACATTTATGTAGTGTTTTTGTCCGAAGCAACTGCAAGCAACATCGTGGCTTTGCGGTAAGACACCTGCTTGCCACGCGAACGGCCCGGGTTCGATCCTCATTGGGACCGAAGATTTTATCGTTTATTTTATTTGCTACTTTCTCGATTTTTCGCTCACGGATGATTTTTCGCTCACAACCAACGGTGCCGACGCCGACAGCGGAATTTCTGCGACACGAGCTCTCTAACGCTACCGCGTTAAAAGGCCCTTCGTAACTTAGACAAAGAGACCATCACCCAAATGACCAAGTACATCAACGAATGCTGGACCAGAGGATCCATACCTGACCAATGGAAAAGAGCGACAATGGTGCTCATCCGCAAGCCCGGAAAACCCCCAAACCTTGACACCCTTCGCCCCATATCCCTTACGTCGTGCGTCGGAAAGTTGATGGAACACGCCTTCCTCAGTCGTATCAACGCACACTTGGACGACGCCGAAGCGTATCCGGACACCATGCTCGGGTTTCGAGCTCATCGCTCCACGCAGGATGCAATGTTGCAAATAAAACACCAGGTACTTTACAATAAGACAAGAGGTACCAGGTCCATTCTAGGATTAAACCTCAAGAAAGCCTTCGACAACGCAGCCAACACAGCCATACTACGCAAGATAGCCGCACTAAATCTAGGCAAGCGAGCGTACAACTACGTTAAGGATTTCCTCACTAAGAGGAGTGTCTCATTAACGCTGGACAAACTCGCATCAGAAGATAGAAGTATGGGCAGCGTCGGCACCCCACAAGGCTCTGTCAACTGGCCGATGCTCTTTAATATCGTTATGATCGGCCTCCCCGAAAGCCTAAACGCCATAGAGGGAGTGCATCACGCCATATACGCAGACGACATTACGATTTGGGCATGCGAGGGAAGCGACGGAGAAATCGAGCAGCGGCTACAGACCGCGGTTGAGGTAGTGGAACAGTACCTCGTAGGAACCGGTCTTGTCTGCTCGCCAGAAAAATCTGAACTTCTCCTCTACCGCCCGATGCTTAAGGGAAGGCCCCCAAAGTGTTACATCCGGCATGCTGAACACGAAGACATTTGCGTACACACCAAAGAAGGAAACGAAATACCAAGGGTCAAGCAGATAACGGTGCTCGGACTCATTATAGAATCCAACGGCGCCAACGGAGCAACGATCAGGAATCTGGAGACTAAAATCACGAACACGTGAGGCTCATCAGAAGAATCACCGACATCGCGGTATGAAGGAGGCCAGTGTCGTCAGACTCATACACTCCTTCGTCATTAGTCACATAAGCTACGTGGCCGCCTACCACAAATGGTACACTGCAGAAAAGGCCAAGCTTAACACTCTAATTAGAAGAACACACAAGATGGCGCTGGGCCTTCCTGATAGCTAGGGTGCCTTGATGCGCGTTTTGTCATATCGAGGCACACTACTGATAGCACAAGCACGGAACTTCTACTACAGCTGGGCTTCCACAATGCAGCGGACATTACATAGTTGTCTGGCAACATTGGGCTTGACCTTTAGTATTTCGTTTCCTTCTTTGGGCTGCGTCCCCTTCCGAGTGCTCTAATAATAAACCGGCACTTGCATATGAGACGCCCCAGGTGCCGCAGCGTCGTGTGGTCTCTCGTGTCTCGGTTCGTCTGTTCCTATAGCATGGCTTAAGCCCAGCGTCGGTTACATGGTGTCAGAAGTGCACGGTCTAAACGCGTCTTCAAGCCATGGAAGGACTACGCCCGCCGGACCATCTCGTATTTTCCGGGAACATCACTGAAAACTGGCGTAAGTTTCGTCAGCGTTTTGAACTCTACCTCGAAGCCACGGAAAGCGAGAAGGAACGCAGTCAGAAGCAGAAAGCGGCGTTGCTACTCCGTGCCGCAGGGCCAGAAGCTATCGAAGTATTCGACACCTTTGGTTGCACGACGACAGAAAAGGAGAGCTATGACACGCTTCTTCAAAAGTTTGAAAGCTACTGTCAGCCTCGCACGAATGAGACTTTCGAACGGTACTTGTTTCGGAAGCGCGCCCAGGCGGATGGCGAACCTTTTGAAAGCTTCTTGAGAGACCTGCAGTTAAAAGCACAGAGTTGCAAGTTCGGATATTTGCGGGAATCCATGATACGGGATCAAATTGTGTTCGGAACAGCTGACGACCAGCTTCGAGAGCGCCTACTCAGAGAACACTCGCTATCGCTGGAAAGTGCCATTAAAGCAGCACAATCCACAGAAATAGCAGCAAATCAGAAAAGAGTGTGGCAATCTCCGGAAACAAAAGCTGTTGAAGCCATCAGCAAAGAAAAAGTGTCAAGCAAGGACAAGACGCCGAACCAAAAAAGAACCTGCTACAAGTGCAAGAGGTGGCATGAACCGAAAAAATGCCCGGCGTACGGTCAACGATGCAGAAAGTGTGACCGGAAGAATCATTTTGCAGCGGCCTGCAGAACGAAGAAAATGGTCGACGATGTGGAGGAGACGCGCAGCAACTCGTCGAACGCGCAGTATGAAATCTTGCAAGTTTGTGCCAGCAAGAGCTCGGAATGGATTATAAACGCAACCGTGGAAAACAGCAAACTGAAGCTCAAAGTAGACACAGGATCACAGGTAAACTTAATTCCTGTGCGCTGGCTCAAGAATTTCGGAGGCCACAAGTACGACCTACAGGAGAGCAAGGCCAACGCTACGCAGTTACAGCGGTCAAGCCATCAAGCATCTTGGAACAGTAGTGATGCCAGTTACTTACCAAGGCAAGACTGTGAGCCTGAAAGTTTTTGTGGTGTTAAAAAGATGTGCCCCACTCGGACTTGCTGCGTCTGAGGACTTTGACCTCGTGCGTCGCACCGCGGAGGTATCGGCTGTGCTGTCTCATGTTGGACCGGGACAGGCAACGCTTCGGGAACGCGTCATGAAAGACTACCCGAACTTGTTTCGCGGCTTGGGATGCGTTCGAACGCCGTATAAGATAGTGCTTCGACAAGGAACGCGTCCAGTTATTCAACACTTGCATCGAGTGCCCCACCTCCTCAAGCAACCACTAAAGGATGAGTTGCAGCGTATGAGCGACGCAGGCATCATCGCACGGGTTGATGAACCAACTGAATGAGTGAGTCCCTTGGTTATAGTTCGGAAAAAAACTGGCGCTCTGAGAATTTGTATGGATCCACGGAACATTAATGAATGCCTCAAGCGTGAGCACTTCGAAATGCCGAAGCGGGAAGAAATTGAAGCCGAGCTGACAGGCGCGCGTATCTTCTCAAGATTAGACGCCAACTCTGGTTTCTATCAGATTCCTTTAGACGAAGAGAGCTCTCGCATTTGTACATTCAGCACGCCATTCGGGCGTTTCAGATTTCTTCGCATGCCATTCGGTTTAGCGTCTGCACCAGAGGTGTACCAGAAGGCCATGTCGCAAGTATTTGATGGCCTCTCGGGTGTCAGAGTATACGTCGATGATGTGCTCATATGGGGCTCGAATGAAAAAGAGCATGAAGAGCGTTTGAGGGCTGGGCTGGACGCGGCTAAGAAACATGGTGTCACGTTAAACGCTGAAAAGTGTGAAATGGGCATGAAAGAAATAATTTTTCTGGGCGATAAGATCAGTGAGAAAGGCATACAGTCATCGCCCGAACTCATCAGCAGCGTCTTGCAAATGCCGGAGCCAAGTACAAAGCAAGAGCTTCAGCGCGTCCTAGGCATGGTTACGTATTTCGGAAAATACGTGCCACATCTCTCAGACAGGACTACTCTTCTCCGTGAAATGTTAAAGCACGATAGAGATATTGCATGGGGACCCGAGCATACAAAAGAGTTAGGAGCCATAAAAGAGGCTATAACTAGCTCACCTGCGCTTGCAGTCTACGATCCCAAAAGAGAATGTAAAGTCTCTACTGACGCCTCAGGATTCGGGCTTGGCGCAGCATTCTTCCAGAGGCATGGTTTAGATTGGCGACCAGTAGCATATAGCTCCAGACGCCTCACAGAATGCGAAAAACGATACTCACAAATGGAAAAGGAGGCGTTAGGCGTTGTCTACGGCTGTGAAAAATTTCACGAATTTATATATGGCCGAAAGGTGCTCATAGAAACGGATCATCAGCCGTTGATTTCGATATCAAGAAAATGTATTGGCGACATGCCTCCTCGACTACAACGCCTGTTCCTCCGACTGATGAGATATAAATACCAGTTTGCCTATGTTCCGGGTAAACTTCTAGTCCTGCCAGACACGCTATCTAGGGCTCCAACTTCCTATAGCAACGTAACAGAGGACGAAGATAGCGATGTGGAGGTACATGCAGTATCGGTCCGGTCCAGTCTGGTCAGTGATAAAACCAGCGCGAGACTGCTCGAAGAGACAGCAAACGATCCAATTCTCTCAGATGTGATCAAAGTCATTCAATCTGAGCATGAACAACCGCTTACGGGTCCGTACAAAGCGTACCGCTCAGAATTGTCGGTCATTGGAAAGCTGTTATTCAAGGGAGCCAAAGTGGTCATACCACGGTCATTACGAACAGAAATGCTGAGTCGCCTGCATGGAGGCCACTTAGGCATAAACAAATCGCTTGCGAAGGCGAGGCTTTTGATGTTTTGGCCAGGAATGACTCATGACATAAAGAACATGATCAGCAGATGTGAGACTTGCAAGATCAATGCATATGCTCAACCTGAGCAATCGTTCTTGATGAGAGAAATCCCCCATTCTTCATGGATTCCCGTTGGAGCAGATCTATGTCAATATGGAGGTAAAACGTACCTGGTGCTCTACGACGCGTACTCCAATTATCCGGAGGTTGAAGAGCTACAGAGTACTTCAGCGCAAGAAGTTATACGCAAAATGTCGTTCATTTTTGCTAGGCATGGGGTACCACTGGTAGTTATCAGCGACAATGGGCCACAGTTTACATCAAGAGAGTTTGTCCGCTTCGCAGCGTCATATGGCTTCAAGCATATCACGTCGAGTCCTCGCTTTCCGCGTTCAAATGGACTCGCGGAAAAAGGCGTGCAAGTGGTGAAACATATCCTAAAGAAGACCCACCATTCAGGCGGTGACTTTTATCACGGCCTTCTGAATTATCGCACAAGTCCTCTAGAATGCGGTAGCTCCCCTGCTAATGAACTGCTAATGAATCGCCGCCTCAGGTCTGGTCTTCCCGACTTTAATCCACTTCGCAGCCGAAAGGTCACAAAGCGCCCTCAACGCGATGAACCAAAGGGAACGCTTTCAAGCCTTCAGACAGGTGACATCGTTCGCCTGAGGGATGAGAAGGGATGGTCACGAAAAGCAACGGTGCTCGATCAGGTTGCACCTCGTTCCTACAGAGTACTCACTGAAGACCGTAAGGAATACAGGCGAAATAGACAGTATCTTCGCCCCACGTCGGAAGCCTTTAGTTTTAGCAGCCTACCCGATGATGGGATGACAAGAGATGTGCAGCTACCCTGTAATTCGGAAGTGCCTCAAACGCCTGACCAGGATTACAACGACAGTGCTGGTTCATCTGCTCCTATGACTCACCCAGCAGAGCCAACCACCCCGGCAGAAAGCGCTTCCGACACACAGCCTCTTCGGAGATCTATGAGAACACGTCGTCCAACGAAGTTCCTGTCTTACGACAAGCAGTTCACGCAGATCTTCGAGATGCTGTGTTGACCAATGCGTCTTCGCCAAGAAAGGGAGGTGCAGCAGACATTACATAGTTGTCTGGCAACCTTG
Organism: Rhipicephalus sanguineus; assembly: GCF_013339695.2. Classification (NCBI taxonomy): domain Eukaryota; kingdom Metazoa; phylum Arthropoda; class Arachnida; order Ixodida; family Ixodidae; genus Rhipicephalus; species Rhipicephalus sanguineus. The sequence continues at coordinate 209,039,922 of NC_051179.1, forward strand.
GGCTGCGTCCCCTTCCGAGTCCTCTAATAATAAACCGGCACTTGCATATGAGACGCCCCAGGTGCCGCAGCGTCGTGTGGTCTCTCGTGTCTCGGTTCATCTGTTCTTATAGCATGGCTTAAGCCCAGCGTCGGTTACGCACAATACGCTCGAATAGTTGATAGAGGCTCAACAAATCTCGCAACTCGAGAGACTAACCAGGACACGAACGGGCAGGAGCATTCTGGACAAACTGGAGATAGCCTATCACAAGCAGCACGGCGACAAGACATCTCTCCCCAGCTCGATCAGAGAAAAGCTCCAGGTGGCTAGCCTACCTAAGAACATGCATCACAAACTCAATCAGGGCGAAGCAGGGTGTCGGAACGAAATGTTTTTCGTTTCGGTTTTAGTTTCATTCCACCGCAAAAAGTTCCGTTCCGTTTCTGTTCCGGAACGAAAAAAAAATGTTCCGTAACGGTTCGTAACGATTTTTTTACGCAAAAATTTGAAGTGAAGGTAATCATGAAAAAACATTGGATTTGTGATATAGTTACTTGCCCTCCTGTTTTGAAAATGGGACAAGGCTAAAACACGTTCTTCAGTGGAGCGGAAGCAACTCTACCACGAATTCCTACCAACTTGCACAAAGCAGTATTAATTTCAGTCATAGTATCTATTTTCTCAAAAGAAAAATACGATTTTTTTTATTGGGCTCAATGCTCTGTATCAAGGGAGTGAGCACGATCTCGGAAGCAGCACGTCACTGAGTGTACTCTCTGATGTCCGAGACCACTGTTCTGATAAAAGGATCGCCAGGCCTGCGCGGAACACGCAGCACAGTCACAGCGAAAGCTGGAAGAGCGGACTTTGTAGAGCCCGTTGTAGATTCTCTTGGGGCAACTAATACAAGTACACATGCAAGGTACCCACTACGCCATAAATCATCGTAATTTTTTTCAAGTAGCGAAGTTCCCACTATGCAATTTTTCGTCAGTCTTAGGATAAACGTGGTACCCGCTACACATCTGTAAGGCAGTGCACTTTGTGATGTGGTTGATGACGATGAGGAATTATGGCTGAGCACTTTGCAGTGGGTGGGAAGCAGTGTTGTGGAATGGGAGCCTCCATATCATTCCAGTTCCATTCCGGGAAATTAGGACTTGCCGCAATTCCATTCCTTTCAATCCCTCGGAATGAAAAAAGCTTAGCCCATTCCCACTGCGGGAATGACCGGGCAGTTCAATTCTATTCCTGTAATTCCTCAGAGTAGGAAAGACATCTTGATAGTTTTATCGAGTTAAGAATAAACGCCCCATAAAGCTGATGCCTCAGATGCATTAAGAACTGCAAAAGTACGCAAAACACGTTACCAAGGTCGAGGGACAGTAGCTTGGTGACATATCTCGTGCAGTACAACTACTGTACTAATTCCCATAGAGGCAGTTCTTCCGCTACCTATAGTATTTGCATGGTCAGCATGTTTTAACGAATGGTCATGTTTTAATAATGTTTAAGCTTAAATGTGTTAATGCTAAAATGACGAGATAGCGTATTTTTATGCTAAAAAAGTAGTATTCAAGAAGACTAAGCAGTTTTACCACGCGTATGGAGCGGTCGTGAATATAGAGAAAACTAAAATTTGGTTAATGGGGAACAAAACCCCCTAGATCTGCTGGTATTAGTTGAAACAGTGCACCGCTCGGGCACCCTGTGCCTTTGCATCGAATACGGAACACTGGACCGCACTGCTCGTCAGCACTGAAGGTTGTCAAGCGCGCCCTCGCAAGCATAGATGTGGTGAGGAGAACTTTCTGTGTTCACCTACGCGCAGGTATGCAGTGTCTTCCCTGTCGCAAAGATTATTTACCTGTGCCAGGCACTAAACTGCTCGTGAGGTAAAGATCACGCTGTGCATAGAGTATTCGCCACTTTCGTGTGGGGGTATCAATGCGAACCAAGGCGCAGGGGTAGTTTGTTTCTCCCTTCAGTACCTGCTGGGATAATGCATTTGTTTGTACACTAACTTATGCGTCTGTTTGTAGTAGGCGTGTTGCTTATATATGTGCCATGCTTGTAATCAGCCAAGCCATTTTAAAAATACCAATTTACTGTTAAATTCGAGGCTCTGACTTACTAATGTTTGATGTTTGAAAAACAGCACGTAGACGAAAAGGTGCTATATTTTCGGAAAAAGACCTAATTCCATTCCCATGCCATTGCGTGCAAAAGGCGCTTAATTCCATTCCTCCAAGCGTTGTCCCCATTCCATTCCGGGGTCGCAAAATGTGGAATGATTTCGGAGTCATTTCTCTTCTGGAGTGGCAACTCCGCAACACTGATGGGAAGCATTAAACCACACACTTTGCGCTATTGTCATTGTGTGATGACTGGTTGTTATTTTACTCTTCGGCCACGCTATATTACATATGTTAACACGATTCCTTGCCCGACACGACACCTCCATGGAGTATTTTTGCGAAGTAGTTAAAAGCACCAGCATGGCACTGTGATGAAAGACCCGGCTGCCACGCAGAAAGCGCGGATTAAAATCCCATCCGACCCTAGAAATTTGTTTCTCATTCAATTGTTCTTTTTATTTCACGCGATAGCGGTTACGGACACTGGCGGCGGCGGACAACTATGGCGCCAAAATCAGCTGTTGCGATTTCATAACAGCTTTCGTTGTAACAAACTTCAGCTCCGACAATGCCCTCTCCACTTTGGCCTGCTTGACAGGCGCGCAAAAGTCCACTTGCGTTAATATAAACATCTCTGGTTGCCACTGTTTTCGTTTTTCGCACAATTTTAACATATATTTGCTTTGGAATTCCTGCCTGAGGTACACGCTGATACTGTACCCTGAGATATGCTCACATTGCACGAGCTCAGTTGTTCCGGATCGCAAAGTTTTCTCATGAACCGAAAAACGATTGAAAAAATTTCGGTTTCACTCCGGAACGAAATAATACATAAAGTTTTGGTTACGTTTTTGTTCCGGTCAAAAATATCGTTTTTTTTCGTTTTTCGTTTTCGGTTTTCGTTCCGTTCCGACACCCTGGGGCGAAGAGAGAGTAGAGCCAGGTCTTTATTACAAGCATTAGAGCACTGCACGGGCCCGGGCTGGGCTCGGGCTTGAAAGTGCGGGCCTGGGCCGGGCTTGAAGCCGTGGCCCTGTGCCGGACCCGGGCCGGACTCGGACCCGCTCAATAAAAGGCATAAGTCACGCCTTCGAGCACACGCGAATGTTATGCATTCCATGGTCTAAGGTATACTGTACCAAGCTGAAGTGACACGTGTATATATATATATATATATATATATATATATATATATATATATATACGTGTCACTTCAGCTGGTTCAATGGGCCCGTTCTTCTCGGGTAATGGGTATAATACAACGGAGGCGTTGTCAACAGTGATGTAAATATTTATTTCCCAACAGTTTCGGGAGGAGCCCTCCCTTCGGGAAATGAGTTAAAACTGATGTCGAAGTTCGGTCTTGCTTCTTGCCGCGTCGCTCTCTCGCCCTCAAGGACATTTGAGAGAGTGGGGGAGATAGATTACGAGAAAAAGAAAGAAAAGGGAAAAAGAAAAAAGGAAAAAAGGAGAGAGAAGAACACCGACGAAGTCAGAAAACAAGGCGAGGAAAAGAAAAAAAAACGCTAACTGTGTATGGCATGAAGTCGTTGAAGGTGTTTCTCGGTTCGCGTCGGGCGCAGGGCCACCCAAAATTGTTGTCGCGGAGGGCAGAATGAGGCACCTGAGGGAAGAGCGTCCCCTTAATGGGTCGGCATACCGCCTTTCATCTTCGCCCGCCCCCTGTGAATAGGCTCTAAGTGGTAGAGGAGCGTAAGCACTTTACATTGTACAAGTAGTTAAAAAACATGAACATAAAATAAACAAAAAAGGGAAGAAAAGAAAAGCAAGAATGTAAACGACACTGCACTCGTACGAGCCAGTCAAGAAACAGGCATGGTCCCAATTATGATTCCGTGTTGCCAAATTCATTTTGGCTTATCCCTCGGAGGCAGGAGAGTCTTCCAGGGTCCTCATTGATGCCGGCTGTTAATGTTCTAAATTTAAAGATAAAATAGGCCTCACGTTGTTCGCGCGCGCGCGTGTTTTGGAAACCGGACTGTAAGAGAGTTACGCTGATATTTTCAAAGCTGTGGTTTGGTAAGCGCAGATGTCTGGATAAGGGTAGCTTCGGCAGTGAAGTGGCGTGGTACCGGTGATTATTAAACCGCAGCCGAAATGGCGTGTCCGTTTGGCCGATGTATTCTTGCCCGCAGACGTTACAATGTAACATGTATATCACATTGCTGGAGTCACAATTTAGGTTTTGGGTGATGTTGAATTTGAAATCTGAGAAGCTTGCCTTTGATTCACGCGTTGTGACCATGTGTGGGCATACCTTGCAACGAGCTTTTCCGCAGGGGCGGCACCCTGGATCAATTTTGGCGGGGTTTGTTTTTGCTCTGACAAGAATGTCCTTCAGGTTTTTATCCCTGCGGTACACCACGCGGGGTGGCTCCGCGAAGATAGAAGTCAGTCGTTTGCTTTGCCTAATTATGTTGAAGTTGCGGGAAAGTATGTTGTTAACTCGTGGCCCCGATGAGGAGTTAGTACAAGATTTGTTTGGAAAGTTGTTTTGGATACTGTTTTTGGCTCCTCAATTATGTCATTCCGGTTCACGTTGCGAGCACGTAGTATGGCATCGTCAATAATGTCTTCGGGATAATTTTGTTGTGATAGGGAATTCTTTAGGCGTTCTGCGTGTTTGTCAAATTCCTGTATATCGGTGCATATTCTTCAATACCGGTAGGCGTGACAATATGGAATACCCGTCTTGCAATGTCTTGGATGGCTACTGTTGAAATGTAGGTACATTTGCTGGTCTGTAGGCTTTGTGTAAAGGTTTGTTGAAAGGCGTTCATTTTTGACAGAAACAGTCACGTCCAAGAAGTTAATGCTAGTTTTAGAAATGCTATGCGTGAATTTAATTGATGGGTGGAGCTCATTGAAATCCCATATGAACTGTTGAAGGCTCCCCTCATCGTGGTTCCATATAATGAATATGTCGTCCAAGAATCTTCTGTAATACAAAGGTTTCAAGGCGCGCCCCTCAATAAATGGGATTTCAAGAGATACCATAAAGGTGCTCGCAAAGTTCGGGGCCATTTTTGTGCCCATTGCAGTGCCACTGACCTGAAAGAAGTGCTTGCCATTAAACTCAAAATGGTTATGGTTTAGTACAAGATCGAGAAGTTTAGACAGTACCTCGCCACTTACACCGGTCGATGAGTCAAATTTCACATACTCAGAAACCGTAGCCCCAATTCCGTCGCGATGGGGTATGTTAGTGTACAGTGAGCAGACGTCCATGGTCACTAGGAAGCTATCAGCTGGGATGTTGAGACTAGAAGTTTCGCGGATGAAATGGTTTGTGTCCTTTAGGTAAGAGGGAAAAGTCGGTGGGATGTCTTTTATCAGGGAATTAATGAATTCTGATATATTTTCTGTTGATGTACTGTTACTGGATACTATCGGATGTCCCGGATTGCCTGCTTTGTGTATTTTAGGGAGTAGATAGAAGCGACCGGGAACAGAATGAACCGGCAACATCGCTTTTAGCATTTTGGCGGTAATTTTCCCCTCCCGGCGGAGATTATTTAGCGTTGCTTTTATCACACTCTCAAATTCGGGAGTCGGGTCTTTTGGAAGTTCTTTGTAGAAGTTTGTGTCTGATAACTGTCGCTCCTCTTCTTTTAGGTAATCCGACGTGTTTAGAATTACTATGCAACCCCCTTTATCAGCAGGCTTGATGGTAATGTCGGCGTTTCTTCGGAGTTCATCGAGTGCTTTTAGTTCTGACTTTGATAGGTTGTTGCGAGATGGCCGATTTTTTTCGTACGCCCTGATTATATCTTTTTGGACAGCTGATATATACATATCAAGGTGTTTGTCCCTCTGCTCACTTGGACACCACGATTTGTCACCACCAATCAATCTATTCTCGCCTGGACTGAACTCCGAAGGAGTTCAGCGGCATGGAGAGCAGCGCCAACCCCTTGCACGCCCAACTCCGGTCATCAGCCCACTCAACAACGTACTGCCGAGGAACACACAGAGCCACCTAGGGCCCTAGCAGTCGTAACATCACCGCTCCCGCCAGCGCGGCGCTACAACACCAGGAGGACGTACGTGGCGACGACCAAGGCGGCGACTTCCAATTGACACAAGGGCGTAAAAGGTAATAAATGAAGTTTTCTTGAAGTGCCCCCTCTCCATACTTATACTTATACGGCAACCAAAGGCAACCACTCCTTCAACTACATATATATATATATATATATATATATATATATATATATATATATATTAACAGCACTATGGGCCAGATCACGGGGTTGTTCCCATGGGAGGCATAAAGATTTCGGTCCTTTATTCGAGGTTGACACATACGATACATTTCATTTATATTCCTTGGTATTACGTGCCAAAACCACGATATGATTACGAGGCACGCCGTAGTAGCACCGGGTCAATTTCGACCACCTCGAGTTCTCTAACGTGCACCTAAAGGCAAGTATATACAAGGGTGTTCTTGCATTTCGCCCCCACCAAATTGCGGCCGCCGTGGCCGCGGGAATCGCACCCGCGTCCTGGGACTTAACAGCGAAACAGCTTAACCGCTGAGCTACCACCGTGGGCAAAGCAACGTTTCGATGCATGTACACACCGGATTTTCCGTCCGATCGCCCGCTACAAAGCGCACGGCATCATTCATAATCATCATCAACAACTAATATCCTCTAGCGGGCCCGGGTCGGGCCTGGTCATGAACAAGCGCGCCCTGGATTACTTTAGTAATGAACGCCCGGGCCACGCCCGGGCTTGGAACAACGGGCCCGGGCCGGGCTCGGGCTGGGTACGGTCAAGTACGCCCGGGCCCGGGCCGGGCTCGGGCTGGGTTCGGTCATGTACGTCCGGGCCCGGGCCGGGCCCGCGCTTGGAACCACGGGCCTGGGCTGGGCTCGGGCTTCATAAAGCGGGCCCGGGCCATAAAATCCGGCCCGTGCAGTGCTCTAACAAGCATTCGGTAGGGACAAGGAAGCGCTGTTTGTAGACGCAGCAGAATACGCAGATCGACGAGCATTCGCAGTGGCAGTCCTCAATACTGAAAACAATTTGTCAGCTCGTGTAGTGTACGCGGCAAAAACCCTGAGGCAGCGGGAGAAGTGGCGATCGCCCTAGCCATCGTTTGCCCCGGTTGCAGATATATAATAAGTGACTCGCAGGCGGCGGTCAGAAATTATGCACGAGGCAGAATTCCACCAGAGGCCGCGACTATCCTCAAAGCGAACGCGAATTATATCACCTCTGAAGAGACGGAGGAACGACACATTAGATGGTTCCCGGCTCATACGTCCCCCCACACCCCCGTACCCAACCTCGATGGAGAGGTCCATCGCGTAGCTCGAGGTGTCAGGTTCCGCGCTCGTGTAGAAATGTCATCTCCAGGGGATGGAAATTCAGAGGAGGGCTGGACAGAGAGAGACAGAATGACTAGATACTGTGACATTACAAAATTTTATAAAAAAATCCAGGTGTATTTATCCACCCCCAAGCCCTAAACTCGACAGGACCCAATCGGTAGATTGGAGGCAATTACAAACCCAGACCTTCCCCAACCCCCTTCACCTCAGGAGGATATACAAAGACGTCTATTCAGACGATAACTGCAAATTATGCGGCTGGAATCACGCATCTCTTAGGCACATTCTCTGGGAATGCGCGGTTACAGGAGAAGAACATGCAGTCTCCCCAGATGAAGCTGCGGCGCGGTGTACGGCCGCGCTGCGCAGCTCAAACCTGCAAGATGCATTGTGGGCCATCCAGCAAGCCCGTGAGGCGGCGAGGAGACAGGGTCTGCTGTCCTCCTCGGGGGCGGCCTAGGCCCAGGCCACGAATTTGCCGGAGTTCCTAATAAAGCTGTTACCACCACCGTGATATGCCGATTCTTGGCCAATCCTCCTACCGAATCTTGGCCAATCATCATCTTCATCTGCTGGAACGCGCGTCAGGAGCGGCACCCTCAGACAGGTTTATTGTCAGATAGCTGTCATGAAGTAAAGCGCGCGGAATGCAAACAAAGTTGAGGAGCCATTCCACTCTCCGAAGGTAGCTGACCAGCGAAGGTGTTCAGCACAAGACACAAAGGTTACAGAGAATTTTCAAGAAACGTACGAACTCGTTCATTGTCTGTATCCACATTGTGTTTGTAGCGTTCGTCAGCTTCTTGAAAGGTGCTTTAAAAAGGCGGATAGCACTAGCACCGAAACGCACGTTTGGCGTGAAATTTTCTCAAGGGAGGAATTTTCCTGATGTGTACAGATTCTCCATGTTAGCTTTACACCTTCCCCTGCAGGCTGCTTTTATTTCACTACGACGAAAGTCCAGAAAACTTTCATAGACAGTGTTTTATTTTCACATTTGTTTTTCACTGCGGATGCAACCTATTCATATGGTTGAGAGGTATATGCTGTCAGAAAGCATGTGTAGCACAGAGGCCAAGGCACGCCTTCTGACCGGGGGCGGTGGGGGGGGGGGGGTCGGGTCCAAATTCAGCCCCGCCAGAGAACGCATTTCGGTTTAGTTACTTATTTTTCTATGGTGCAGGTATATTCACTTTGTGAAACTATTGGTGTGTAGCCCATATATTAAAACACCCGCCTTCGGGGTGCGGTTTCAAATGGAGCCCCGCCAACAAAAATTATTTTGTTTCATTCTAATGTAACAGTATGGAGAGCTGGGCGAGTTGGTTTGAGGACATTCTTGGAAACATTTCGGCGCGCACACAAAAGACGAAAACGAAAGGCGAGTAGACAAACGGGCGCGAACTCACAACTAAGTTTATTGCAGGAAGTACACGAAATATATAACCCAGGGTAGCTCAAGAGCGCATGTGCGTAAAAAGAATCAAACAAACAAACAAGCAAAACATAAGGAAACATAAGAAAAAACACATCATGACAGTAATTTTTGCAGAAGTATCCACATCGTGCAGCAGCTTTTAAAAGTCAAGTGCTACTCAAAAAGGTGAACTCTTAGTCAGTTAGTGCAATCGATGGGTTGTTTACGCATTTATCAGCACATCTTCTAATATGGAAAGCTTCAACTATTTCCCTAGTTATCTTGTCTTTATGATAAAACAAAATGTTAGTATCACACCACACAGGATGACAATGGCAGTTCCTGCAATGCTCGGCTAGATGGGAGTTATTGCTATTATCCAATGACTTCATATGTTCATTAAGGCGAGTGTTGATGCATCGGCCTGTCTGACCTATATACACACGACCGCAGGTTAAGGGCAATAAATAAACTGCCCCTATCCTGCACCTCACGAACTTTTCGCTGCTGCACGATGTGGATACTTCTGCAAAAATTACTGTCATTATGTGCTTTTTCTTATGCTTCCTTATGTTTTGCTTGTTTCTTTGTTTGATTCTTTTTACGCACATGCGCTCTTGAGCTACCCTGGGTTATATATTTCGTGTACTTCCTGCAATAAACTTAGTTGTGAGTTCGCGCCCGTTTGTCTACTCGCCTTTCGTTTTCGTCTTTTGTGTGCGCGCCGAAATGTTTCCAAGATTGTTTCATTCATTTATTTTTTAGAATTCGTGTCTCAGGACACGGAGAAATCGCACCAATGATCCACATACAGTCTTGTAATTTAGGTGCAACTTGTCCCTCCCTTATTCACACACGCTAGTGTTCACGACCACACCTCACGAACAGCGCTGTTTGGGGGGTGTGATCTTGAGAACTCGTGTATGTGAATAAGGTAGTGCCAACTTGCGCCTAATTTTCAAGATATGTTACCATCGAGTCCGACAACAAGTTTAGTAAGAATCATACATAACAACGCTGTAAAATGACCAGCATCAACAAAGGCACATCTTTGGAAGGGTAGCGCTAGTAGACACGGACTAGAGGAAGACACACGGACACACAGACGGAAGCGCTCTAGCAACTGGTTTTTTATTGAAAATCCGCCCTACATATATACATCGCTTTTATGGCCACGTGACAATTTCAGCGCAGTGACGAATTGAGGAACATAATTTCTTTTTCTGACAACACTATCGACGGTGTGCTGCCACATTTCGCCCCTTCTTTGATTATGGTCTTTGCTTCGATGATTTCTCGAGTGCACTTATCTTTGTGGCGGCTGATTATGATACAATTTGAATAAACAGGTGAACAACCACAATCATTGCAATGTGTGGACAGGTGCCCGTCCCTGTATCGAGCAACGTTTTGTTTGTGCTCCCGTAGCCGATCATTGATACAACGGCCCGTTTGGCCGATGTATATCCCGCCACATGTCAGTGGTAAACTGTATACCACGCCTGCTGCGCATGGCACGAAAGGACTTTGGTGCTTTTTCTGGCACCCTTTCGGCTTTTCAGTGGCAGGATCGGTGAGCTTACACAGGCGGCTTAGCTTATCGGGTGCTGAAAAAACCACCTTTACGCCCACCTGACTCGCTACTTTTTTCAGCCTGTGCGAGATCTTGTGTATGTAGGGGATCACTGCCACTTTCTCCTTTTTCCTGGATGCGGAGGCAGGTTCACCATCCGGGTGGCGAACTTTTGAGACCACTTTGCTCGCAACGGAGACGAGCACCTGTGTCGGGTATCCTGCCAAGTCCAGCCGCGCCGCTTGTTCTTGCAGGCTGATTGCCACTGTGTGAACACACAGTGTGAACACACAGTGTGAACACTGTGTGCGAAAACGCACAAGCTGAACTGTCCCCTTCGAGTGATAATATCCGAGAATGGCACATGGCAGAAACATGTTGCAAAGTTCCTGCAAGACAAGTTAGCGCTCCTCCCTATCGACGATCCCTACTTGGTGAAGAACTCAGACGCTGTAGTGGAGTTCTTTAAGCTGCACTCGAGCAAGAGCCTGAATGCATGGTCAATAGATGTGAAAGACCTTTATTATTCGCTACCGCACAATCAGTTGCTAACATGTGTTGAAGAAAGCATAGATAATTTTGGAGCAGTAGCTTTTCAAAACGCAACAGGCTTGACTGTAACTAGGTTGCTTGAGCTACACACATTTTACCTAAATTCAACCCACATACAATGGAACGAAAAGGTGTACATACAGAAACAAGTTGTATGCATCGGTTCCTGCCTGGCACCAGTCCTAAGTGACCTGCTTTTAGCCAAGATGGACAAATGTTTAAAGAACAGCCTTGGGGGAACAAATGTTTTAGGAATTTTTAGATTTGTCGACGATTACGTAATCATCCATGACAAAGCCCTAGGCAACAATGGCCAGGAAGCCGAGATTCTAGAAATCTTCCGGAAGTGCCTCGCCCCACTCATTTTAACCCATGAATCATCTATTGACAATACTTTGCAGTTTCTCGATCTTCAACTACCATTTGGTGAAAAACATGCACGCTGGGCTTATCACCCCCGAGCCAACAAGCCGCTTTTGGCGTACAGTTCCTCGCATTCAAAGTTGGTAAAGCGTGGTATTGTAAACCTCTGTTTGACAAATGCGGTCCGGAAGTCTTGTGTTCACACAGTGGCAACCAGCCTGCAAGAACAAGCGGCGCGGCTGGACTTGGCAGGATACCCGACACAGGTGCTCGTCTCCGTTGCGAGCAAAGTGCTCTCAAAAGTTCGCCACCCGGATGGTGAACCTGCCTCCGCATCCAGGAAAAAGGAGAAGGTGGCAGTGATCCCCTACATACACAAGATCTCGCACAGGCTGAAAAAAGTAGCGAGTCAGGTGGGCGTAAAGGTGGTTTTTTCAGCACCCGATAAGCTAAGCCGCCTGTGTAAGCTCACCGATCCTGCCACTGAAAAGCCGAAAGGGTGCCAGAAAAAGCACCAAAGTCCTTTCGTGCCATGCGCAGCAGGCGTGGTATACAGTTTACCACTGACATGTGGCGGGATATACATCGGCCAAGCGGGCCGTTGTATCAATGATCGGCTACGGGAGCACAAACAAAACGTTGCTCGATACAGGGATGGGCACCTGTCCACACGTTGCAATGATTGTGGTTGTTCACCTGTTTATTCAAATTGTATCATAATCAGCCGCCACAAAGATAAGTGCACTCGAGAAATCATCGAAGCAAAGACCATAATCAAAGAAGGGGCGAAATGTGGCAGCACACCGTCGATAGTGTTGTCAGAAAAAGAAATTATGTTCCTCAATTCGTCACTGCGCTGAAATTGTCACGTGGCCATAAAAGCGATGTATATATTGTGGGAATCGCCGCCGATAAACCCCCTCTCCCCCAATGACTACGACACGAGTTGTGATCCGACGGCAGTGCGCATGCTCCACGCGTCAGGAGGAACGTATAAAGGGCGACCGTGGACAGCCATGGGGGAGTGGCCGACAGACTGTCGCGGGGAGTGTTCGTGTACGCGGCGTGCGCCCCGCCGGGGCCAAGGTTAGGGGCCGGAAGTTTTACTGTTAATTGTTTTGCCTAACCGTTGAAGTTTGTTCTAGCTAATAAATGCTTTCCAAGTTCTCCAGTCTCTGACGGCGTTCCTTGGGGCGGACGACCACGAACCCCACAATATGTAGGGCGGATTTTCAATAAAAACCAGTTGCTAGAGCGCTTCCGTCTGTGTGTCCGTGTGTCTTCCTCTAGTCCGTGTCTACTAGCGCTACCCTTCCAAGTATGAATTTCCAACTCGCCCAAGAAACAGCACTCCTAAAAGGCACATCGGTCGCCTACATCGAAGAAATTGTGGAATCCAGCAATGTTGTCACCCTCGCAGATTCTACCGAACCTTCTCCGACGAACCAAGCTCCTCCAACAGCTATCTTCGTCAGTCCGAGTCTTCCTAAGCATAAGGAAGAGCAGCTCATAGAGCCGCTTCGGCAATACATGGACTACTTCTCGTCGTCATCAAGAATTCGACAAAGCCTTGTTGCTCAGCACCGCGTTATAACCGAAGAGTATGCCTGTCCACTAGAGATGCAGAACTATCGGTAAATTGACTATCGATAGTATCGACAGTGCAATCGGTAGTACCATCGTTAATATTACTAAAGCGATATTACTGCCACGCGTGTTTACTGCTTTGTTTTGATGTATGCGGGTTTCATCCACAAAGACCGTTAGCAACGTTTGACGCAGACCGCGCCGTAATGACTGAGAAGCTTCACGATTGTTTGAGATCATTTTATTAAGAATACGCGCCGGACGCGAACAGTGAAGTTTATTCGAGAGCTTAGGTGAGCACCAGCAATAACGGTGGAAGGTTTGATGACTGATGTATAAAGGACGACGCGTTCCACCGATGATCAGATTACTCGACGGCCGAGTAATGTTCTCGCCGCTATCAGTGCGCAGCATGTGCCGCTTGCATTTTGAGTTTTGATTTTCTGGGCAGAAGTTCGCCCCAATAGAGAGCTCCGTATTTTCCACTCTTGTTGCAGCATCCTTCACCGTCATAACCACGGGGCAATGCTATCGGTAGTGGTGTGAATAATGATGCCGTTGCGGGCAGGCCATGTTGCCGAAATATTTGCGATAGCCTACTATCAGCTTCGCTTATGAGCAATTCTTGGCGAAAGAAATGAATTATTTCTGCAGTGAGAATTGCGGAATATGTCCATCAATAAATTCACCTCCAAAAGCAACGAGTTACACCTTACAATTAACAAACGTAGTTCAATATATTAAATGCGAAGCATTTCTTAGCGAACCTCAGGTACATTGGCCGTTTCTATCTATCTATCTATCTATCTATCTATCTATCTATCTATCTATCTATCTATCTATCTATCTATCTATCTATCTATCTATCTATCTATCTATCTATCTATCTATCTATCTATCTATCTATCTATCTATCTATCTATCTATCTATCTATCTATCTATCTATCTATCTATCTATCTATCTATCTATCCGTCTACGTCTGGGCGCTCTCCTGGTCGTCTCCATAACTTGTAATATACCATAATTGGCTTAGAATAACAGAGATCTGAGCTAGTTGGTAAGTATTCATTCTAAAAAGACAGGGCGTGCAAACACGGACACAAGAAAGAAGTCAGGACACCACAAACGCCGACTAACAACTGAATGCGCAGTGTTGTACCGTCATAGAAATGTAGAAACGCACCTGATGATTGAAGCATGGCATATCGAGAATAGTGGTAGCGCATGCGTGAGCCAACCGTCGATTAACTTGCATAAAGATGAAATCAAATGCCTTAACAGTTATCTTCCACGTAGACCGCCACGCGTGCCGGATTGATAGGTTCGCCTGTTGCATGGGCATGCGCAGATAAGTTTTCGTGCCTTCTTTCTTTTCAGCCGTTGTGCGTCCCTTCACTTGTTAGTCGGCGTTTGTGGTGTCCTGACTTCTTTCTTGTGTCCGTGTTTGCACGCCCTGTCTTTTTAGAACCATAATTGGCATAGCAGGAGATCAGTGTATGGCGAACACGATTCACTTGTCATGACATGAATAACGCAAAATACCTGCCTCGTACGTCATGAAACCCTTTCTCTCAGTCACGTGTGGCACATACCCGTAAACCAGAGCTCATGTTATGCGGGTATGTGCCACAGGTGATACAGTCTCAACCAACACAGTAACCGCCAACACACACATTGACACGCAAGGAAAGTGATAATAATAATAATTGTTGGGGTTTTATGTCCGAAAACCACGATACGATACGAGAGACGGCGTAGCGAATGGCTCCGGAACTTTGGACCAATGGGTATTCTTTAACGTGTACCGAGATCGCACAGAACACGGGCATCTAGCATTTTGCCTCTATCCCAATGCGACCGCCGCGGCTGGGATCAAACCCGTGACATTCGGGTCAGCAGCCGAGCACCTTAACCGCTACACCATCGCGGCGAATGCAAGGAAAGTGAGGAAACTCAAGACAGAACACCCCTGGAAGACGCTCAAGTACTATCCACTCGTCCACATGGTCCGCAACGTGGACCACGGGGATTACGCAAAAACCGGCGCCAATGCTTCCTACAATAAACTTGCTGAGAGAACCAGGCCTCTCATCATTACCGGTGTCTTGAACATTGATTTATCAAGACCAAAAATGCTTGCTCCTTATATTGCGTGAAAGACGGATTGGATGTGGAGAGGGCATCAAATCACCTCGCTGCCACGTCCACGACAGGACGCATCATAGATCATTTCATCGTAAGAGGCATCCAGGATTTCCACCAGCTGTACAATACCTCGCACTTAACTACACTTAGACCCCTCGTAGCCGCGATCACGAACGGATCGCATTAACAAGTCCGGTCCAGCTGCTGGTGCTCATTGATCACGGTGATGATGACATTGTTCGAGAACTGTCAAGAACCCTTTCTACACATACACACGGGTTCATGAAACGTGCGTGCGTTCTCCGTCATGACGCCCAAGTATAAGCATAACAACTGTAAATATGACTGTAACGTACGTGCAGTGCACCTGCGCGTGCCATTCGGCTGTGTGTATCTCTAGGGAAACTTTCCTGAATGAAGCTTAGTTGCGAGTGACGCCTGCCCTGTGCATCTGTGTTCCTTCTTCGTCCTGTTCGGATTCGCGCTATCCAGTATTGCAGAATATAAGCACTACATATCAGTTTGCCGCGTCTGGTGTTGGTAACACCCATGTTGCTGTTGGCATCGCTACGCAACTGTACGCAACTTGTTATATAATAGATATGCGACTCTTCAACATATGAGTGTGCGTATACCACTTGCACATTTCTCTAGCGTCATTCCGTAACGTTTCGCTCAACGTGAAAAATTACGCCACGGTCACCATCCCGCGCATGCTTCGCATAACATCGATTCCCACGGCACGTGGGATCTGCCAATTTTTTTTATTTTGAAATCAGAAAATGCACTATAAATTGGAAGCCGCGCAGTTTCACTACATGTAACGCCTTCGTTTCCGCTACAGCTCAAAAGTTTGACTTTATGATCATGTGTCAAAGCCCTCAGGTAAAGAGCACAAGCATGTCAACTTTCTTGTCCTTCAGCCTGCTCCTCCGGCTCCTCTATGTACCACGCGCGCGGGGAACCAAGTTTATTCTGCAGAGAGTTCGTGCTGTTGATTTTAAACCATCGATAGTACCATCGAAATTTTACTATCGATAGCGCTATCGATAGTATTTTTTACTATCGAGAGTTCGATAGTGAGTGAGCTATCGATAGTATCGATAGTACCATCGATAGTTCTGCATCACTACTGTCCACTCCGTTGGAGTCCATACCATATTTATGCACGCGAACGCGAGGCCATAAAACTACAGTCAGACGAAATGCTCCATGATGAAATCATACAGCCTTCCTAGAGCCCGTGGGCGTCACCCGTGGTATTATTGCATAAAACGGATGGATCCCTGCGGTTCTGCGTCAATTGTCGCCGATTGAAGAAGATACGAAGAAGGACGTTTACCCCCTCACACGGATAGACGACACATTGGACTGGCTGTGCAACGCAAGGCATTTTTTGTCGGTATACTTGAAGACGGCTTATAGGCAAATTTAAGTAGGCGAGAGCGATCGAGAGAAAACCGCCTTCATCCCGCCAGACACCCTCGAGTTAAAGGTCACGCTGGGATTTGCTCGGCAGCTGAGACGTTCCAACGCGTAATGGACACAGTATTGGCAGGCCTAAAGTGGCAGTTTTGTCTCGTCTACTTGAATGTTGTCGTCATTTTTTCCGAGAACTTCGACGTCACCTTAGGCGGCTTGAGAGAGTGTTCCAGGCTATTAAGTCATCCAGGCTTACACTAAAACCTGAAAGGAGCCATTCTGCCTGCGAAGAGCTCCTCTTCCTAGGTCACGTCGTCAGTCAGTTTTCAGTTCACCCAGAACCTCAAAAGATTGCAGCCATCACAAATTTCCTTCAGCCCGTCGACAAAAACGCAGTGCGCCAGTTTCTTGGTCTCTGTGCCTATTACCGACACTTCGTGAAGAACTTCTCCCGCATCGCCACATCACTGACACTTCTGACAAAATATGACGTCGACTGCAAATGGTAAACCACGCAGATCGGGGCATTTCAGGGGCTGGAACGACGCCTGCAGTCGCCGCCGGTTCATTAACATGTGGACGAGCAAGCAGAAACCGATATTCATGCCGACGCGAGCTGTGTAGGGCTTGGCGCCGTGCTAGTACAGAGGAGACGGTCTTGAAAGGGTCATTGCTTATGCTGGCCGGTCATTATCGAAACCCGAAGCCACGACGGAAAAGGAATGCCTTGCCATTATTTCGGCCCCGGCAAAGTTTCACCCCAACCTATACGGCAGGCCCTTCAAAGCGGTAAACGACCATCACGCCATGCGTTGGTTGACAAACCTGAAGGACCCTTCAGCTTGTTTCGCACGGTGGAGTCACAGACTTCAATAATTCCGCGTGCCCATTGTGTACAAGTCTGTACATTGTGTACAAGTGCACACTGATTGTCCCGGGCTTCTATTGACCCGCCACCTCAAAACGTGCAAGATGGAGACACCTTCCTGGTAGCTTTAACCGCAGACGACCATGCCAAACAGCAGAGGAGCGATCCAGAACTGCGCAACCTTCCGGACTACCTTTAGGCAAGACCGTGGTTGTTCCGAGACGGCGTGCTAGTAAAGAAGAACTTCTCGACAGCCCGCACCAACTGAATTTTCGGCATGCCCTCGGCACTGCGCCCAAAGCTCTTGCAGGCCCCGCATGACGATGCGACAGCTGTCAACTCGTATTATCGCGTACGCTCGCAATATTTCAGAAAAAATATTACTGGCATCGCCTCACTGCTTACGTCGCCCATTACGTAAGGACTTGCCGAGACTGTCAGCAACAGAAGGCACTGCCGACTAGGCCAGCCGGACTTCTGCACACTATTGAACCACCTCGCCGACCGTTCCAGCAAATCGGTAAGGACTTACTGGGGCCGTTCCAGATGTCGACTTCAGGAAATAAAGAGATCGTCGTAGCTACCGACCACCTCACCCGCTACGCCGAAACAAGGGCCCTGCCCAAAGGCAGTGGCTCCGAGGTGGCCACGTTCTTCGTTGAGAACATCGTCCTGCGTAATGGCGCCCCAGAGGTCCTCATCACCGACAAAGGTACGGCCTTTACTGCTGACCTAACTCAGGCGATCTTGACTTACAGCCAGACAAGCCACCACCGGACCACAGCCTACCACCCACAGACCAATGGCCTCACCGAGCGTCTAAATAAAATCATCGCTGACATGCTGGCCATGTACATACGTCGACTTCGAACACAAGACGTGGGGTGCCATTCGTCCATACGTGACCTTCTCATACTACACGGCCGTACAAGAAGCGACGCAGATGACGCCACACAGGTTGGTCTACAGAAGGAACCCGACAATGACGCTCGACGCTATGCTGCCTAACATCACCGACGAAGAAATTCCCGACGTTGCTACCGAATGGCGACGCACCGAAAAAGTTCGACAGCTCGCCCGCCTGCAAGAACCTGCAGATGGACAGCAGTCGTCACTAAAATCTTCACCGACGCAGCATGGAACATCTACCCGTAGACGTTCTTTGGATCTGGGCACCTACACGCCGACTTGGACTCAACGAAAAACTTCTTCGGCAATACTTCGGCCCATACAAGGTGTTTCGGCGTCTTTATGGGCGTTAGTTGTCGGTACGGAGATGTGCCACTAGGCGTCAACGTGGGTGCGTCCACATGAAGTGGTGCTATATCTGCCGAACAACAATAGACATTGCACAAGCTCTCATAAACCAATGCACTATAAACAATCAACTACTTATGTGACACGTTTTACTTTCGTCTTGTATACCGATTTCTGTGACGGACGGATCAGCAATGTTTAGATGAGAAGCAGCTTATGAATGAGGCCTGTCCCCTCGGCGTAGCCAGTGCGCCGCTAGTACTCGGAGCGCCCACTAGATGGCTCTGCGGTATAGCCGACCCGGACTTGAGAGCTCGAGAAGCTGCAGCGGCACGGGCACGTCGACAAACCAACCCGGCTTGTCGTTCATTAACATCGCATTTTCAAACTTCAAGATACAACCTCTGCAGCAAGAGCCATTAACTTTATACTTTACGGACGACAAGGTCGTTATACTCAAAGGGAAATGTTCCCCTGAGCTTAAAGTCATATATGACAAGTAGAAGGATTAAAAGATGGGCTAGTTGGTGACCATACTTGAACATTCTTGAAACAGTGCAATGACGACGAGCACGAATGGAAAAGAACCACAAACCCCTGTGATAGACAGCCAGGGATTGATTTATATGAAAGGTGTTAGTGCATATACTGATATATATATATATATATATATATATATATATATATATATATATATATATATATATATATATATATATATATATATATATATATATATATATATATATATATATATATATATATATATATATATATATATATATATATACTGCGGGTGAACAGTTTATGACAGTGTGAACTGCTGCAAGCAAACTGTGTAAGGGTAGGATATTTGAAGTGGTTTCAGTGTGCGGATTGTTCATGTTTAGGTACCGTTCAGTATTATTCTTTTTTTTTCGCTGCATAACTTCGTGATATGGAGTAGCCGAGGCAATATGGACCTCAACCTCTCCATAGCAAAACAGTTAGAACAGAACAGAACAGAACAGAACCACAAACCACGGCGCTGACTTGCAACTGAATGTTTTTTAAAGCATATAAATGAAGAAAAAGAAGAAAATACTACACACCCCTCACACCCATGTGACTTCATTTGAGCAAACAAAAACCGCAAAAGAAACAGCAAGCCAGCATTACATCTTGAAACGGAAAAAACCGGAAACAGACCACGTGTACTCTCCAAGACAAGGAATCTTAAGGTACTGTGCTATCTAGGAAAATAAACTCGCTATCTTGTAGAGCAATAGAAGGTACGCTAATGCATTGTTCACTCCTTTTCCTCATGTTGTAAACGTCAATTATTTTTCTTGTGATCTTTTCGTGATGTGTTGACAGCACCTCAGCTTCATGAAACATAGGTGCGCAATGGCACAGCGCAACATGTTGGGACACATGTGAGTGTGGATTCCCTTGTAACGAACGGTTGTTTTCCAATAGCCTGATGTTGATACATCTACTATGACGAGTAACGATATCAGGGGAACCTCGAATGGAAGGACCACGAACAGTGATGAAGAAAATAAAAGATTTACAGAACTTTAAGTCGACTCATGGCTGCTTCGCATAATAATCAGGTTTCCCTTTACGGGGAGATGGTGAGATTGTTTTTTTATATTTATGTAACTGGTCCGTTACACGTATAACCACTGCCTTGCGCAAAGTGCGCCGGATATCTAACAATCTTCTAGGTTATTGTAGAATCTTCTGATAAGCTAGAACGCAACGCGAACAGTAGAATTTATTCTGGAACTAACCTGGCCACTGACGATAACACTGCAAGCTTCGATGCCACAGGTATAAAATGCCGACGCGCTTTACTGCCGATCAGATTACTCTACGATCGACGACTGTTCTCGCCGCTATCAGTGTACAGCGTGAATGTGTGGCACTTTGACTGTTCATTTCCCGGGTACCAGTTCGCCCGAATTCACTTAGCTATTTCTGAGTCTTGCTGGAGCCTTCTTCATCGTCACAAGCACGTGACAATATCTGTATCATTGTTACTGCAGTGCACTTTAAAGACTACAATTAACGTCCCCTATACCTTCCTCGGCTCCATTATCTATTGCTTTTCATTACAGTTGTATTCACTATACAAATTGGGACACGGGTATTGCTGGAGAGCGAACAACCAATTAAATGATCATTTCGCCAAGCACATGCCACTTCATCAATGTGTTCCAACTTGATGTTAGTCGCATGTTACCAGAGGCCAACGCCACAGTAAAAATGCAGCTGTTTTTGCTGGAAGTTATGAGATAAAAGGCACAGTTCTCATTTGCCATGTATTACAGACGTGTTCAGGTACGCTGCATCAAACAGCTTAAAAAAGAATTCCGTATTCAACTGCAGCCATCGTAATCGTCTAGTAAACCCAGAACATAAGGATAAAGAGAGGAATCAAACAGCCTGTTCTGATAATAAAACGAACTCCTCATATAAAAGAACAGGAAACAACTGTTTGTATGTGATAATCGTAGCTAGAATTATTCGCCGAAGAACAATGTGCAGCAACTGCGCTCCAAACATGGGTCGTGGTAGATTACGAAGCATATATGAACACACTCTCAGGACTGAGAACACCGTCGCAGGACTACTCTAAAAGCGTAGAGAATGCAGGAAGATGAACGAGGGAGAAACTTTACGGCACTCTGTTTTATCCTCTTGCTTTATGAGGTCTGTCCTACACTGCAAACGCAAACTAGCCGAATTGGGCGTTTTAAGGGCTACAATCCTCCTTAATACTACCTTCATCTGGACAGTACTACCTTAGGGCGTAATGAGGTGGGTGTAATAAAGTTCTGCGTCCTCAATTTTACTTCGTTAAGAAATTATGTGGAAGAAAGGAGGTAAATTCACTATCTGACGCCATTCGTCGAATGGAGTTAGAGGAACAAAAAACTCCCATCTCATTTCCTCTGGCATGTTTTCTCTTTTTTTTCCCGAAGCTTTCCGTAATGCCTTCAGTGCTGGCGGGCATGCATGCAGCTGTGCGGGGGAAAGAAGTAAAAGAAAAAGGCGGCATGCTTCAGCGCACTAAAAATCCCTTGCACAGATAGCCCAGAGAAAGAGATATACGAGACCCTCCGAACGGCTGGAGAGGAAGCGAGGAAGCCCTTTGGCCTTGGCGGCTTCAGCCTACTGCGGTCCGCCCCCGCCAGGTCAAAAGAAAGCCAGACGAGGCGCTACCGAATGGGACAAAGATTCGCGCCGCATGCGCGCGCGAAGAAAAAAAAACTGAAAAAAAGAAAGAAACGTGAGGAGGGAGTCGTTCCCGCGGCGGCGCGATCGTCGTAGCTACGCCGGCTAGGCCCTGTGCCTCTAGCTGTGTTTCGCGGACCCGTCCCTGAACTCCCGTGACCGTTTCCCAATCTTTCCTGTCCTCTTTTCTCTTCGTTGGATGGATGTGCTCCTCTCACTTTTCTCTCTATTTTCCTACTATCCTTTTATTCCCTCCTTACCCCCACCCCTACAAGGCACTGCGCCGTGTCGCCTATAGGCAGACAGAAATTAGGTGCCTTTTTCCCTTTCCTGTACAACCACTGAAGAAGAACGCCACTTCTCAAGTGATCAGCTGTGTCGGTCGTGTGTACGCGTTTTGTGCCTGCAGCCTCACTGTGTTCTCGCCGCTGGATGTGATGTGCGTGGTTTGACGACAGTGCGACATGCTGCGCTGCGAGTACGATAATCGCGACGGCCCGTCGACTCAAGCGAGCGTGCCGCTGTGCATTACCAAGCAGATGATGGGCGCCCTGCGTGCTCGGCACAGTCAGGAACAAAAATGGTAAGTAATACTGATGTTCTCTCTCTTTGCGAGCCCTTATCGTCGCTTATGCACCTGTAGATGACCTTCTGCACATTGCGTCGCTTGAAAAGTGCTATGAAAAGCAAGAAAAAAAAGAAAGAAAAGGAAATCGGCATGTCAAGCTTGCGAAATGCCCGCCAGCGCACCATGAGCGTGGCATGTAACCCATGCTGTACATTACACGCATGTCATTCATTGTTTCCATGTTACCAGCTGTCATTTATGTACGTCATACAGTCACGTCACGCTATACCAGTCTTGGTATGATATCAAGTTAGAGAACCGGACGCGAGTGCACCAGTCTCCATGCCGTAAATAACATACATGTCGTTATTTTCATGTTACTATATGTCATCTATGTTCGTCGCAAAATCACGTCACGCTATATCAATTTAGGTGTATGTCAAGCTAGCCAACCGGCCGCGAGCGCACCATGAGCGTGGCGTGTGTACATGACATGCATGTCATTATTTTCATGTTGCCAGCTGTCATTTATGTTGGACGTACAGTCACACTGCACAATACATACCAATTCTGGTGTATATGAAGCAGGCGAAACGGCCACTAGCGCCCCCGAGACCATGTTGTTAAAATACCGCCATACATGACAAGCGTGTCATGATTTGCACGTTAGAAACTGTCGTTTATGTGCGTCATACACTCTTGTGACACCATACCTATTTTGGTAAATATCAAGTTAACGAAACAGTCGCAAGAGAACCAAGAGAGTGATGTGTAAATCATGTCGTTAATGAAATGCATATCATGATTTTCAAGTTAAGACCCATCATTCATGTTCTTCATGCAGTCGTGTCATGCCACACGACTTTTGGCATACATCCCATTAACGAAACACTCACACGAGCTATGAGTCGTAGGCGGCTAGATAGATCCGTTCAAAGTCGTAGAAGTGTTTAACAAATGCTTCGCATTTAAGTCGTTAAACTCAGATAGCAATGATGTGTGATGCATGTTTTGGAACTTCTGTGAATATCACTCATGCTTCATACGACCAGTCAATCGACCCAGGAGTGCGCCCTGATAAAGTTATTTGCACGATATAATTTTCTTGCCTGCGATAAAGCGTGAATGAGGCATGATGCTTTCAGAGAATATACATTAGAGCGAAAGGCCACGGTTATCACATTGTCACATGATGGAATGTGCATAAAGGACAACTTTCTTTTCGATTTAATCTTTTCTCCAACTTCATTTGTTTGTTTTAATCCTTTGTTATCGTGTCAATTTGCGTACATTGACATGTGACAAGACCGTGCGCTCTCATTTTGCAGCATCTACCTTGGATGCAGTCAACTACCCTGGACATCTTTCTCCCGCCATGCAACTGTGACAACCCACCGAAGCACAGATTGTCAGAAAGTGAAAAGACTTTTCGGCAACAATTTTGCATTGCGCACTCTGCCCGTCTCCTGAAATAGCATATTAAGGTACATAAGCACTGTACCTTCATACATATGCATCAAGGAACAGTGAAATAGCATATCAAGGTACATTAACATCATTAGCTTGGATTCATTTAGCTAGAACGAATAAATCATGTTAAAGCTATACAATGACGGCCATATCATGTGACAGACATCTGCTAAGGGCAGTGTGTATTGTGAAGCACATGCGTTTTATGGTATTGAATGAATGGATAAATGTTTATTCTAGCAAAATACAGGGAATGGGCCTCAAGTGAAAAGCGACAATGGTAGCTTGAGAAGTGCACAAGGCCCAGTAGAGCAAAAATAGAGACAGAGCAGCAGAAACGTGTGCACGTTCAAAGGCAAAACATATACGCATACAAAAAGAAACAGGAAAGACAAAGCAGAAGAAACGTGCACATTCAAAGGCAAAACACCTATGCCATCTGCAAAGTGACAAAATCAAAAAGGGTGAACATTTACGCTAGTGAAAACAATGAAAATCAGAAAACAGTGAAAACAGAAAAGAAGGAACGGCCATTCAACGGCATGGAAGGAATGCAACTTCATTGGTCACGTATCAACAGTGGAATTTGCCAATGTTACATGTGCATATTCTTAGCCATTAGGAGATGTGCAAGGCTAATTTAATCGCATTGATATAAGTCAGCTGTTGAGTCTGTTGAACCAGATTGTTGAATCATCTTGTTTATTCCCTCTCGTTAATTCGCTGTTTTGCATTATGTTGCCACAGTTTTCAAGGTCAATACATAGTATCATGACTGTTGACACAATTTGACAAGGTGAAAGCTCTGTTATTGTTCCCAGGCCTTAGTTTATCCTCACTAGAAGTGCGCTGTTTATTTTTTGCCATGGTTCAGTGCCAAGTTGCCCAATCTTCACTCCTAAACAGAGTAGGTGCGGTTAATCAAGACCTTGCTAACATTCACAACCCTTTTAAAGTGTACTTATAATGATAACTTTACTGACATCAAAAACTACCCACATAATGGTAAACATGGCAAGAGTACACTTTTGGTGGTGTTTCGCATTTTTTTTACATCCGTTTGTTTTTCGCCCTGTGCACACGAAGTGAAACGCTCATAAGGAAATACTTAGTAGCATCTCAATTTTGTATTTATTTCGTGTTTTGACAAAATGTCTGCAAAAAGGATAGTCAAGTGCGAATCTTCGGTAAGACATTCATTTTTATGTATACAGAAATCTTAGTGGACTTCTTTTTTGTGTAATTTTCAGGAATACACTTCTGGCAAAGCAGCAAGTGTTGCTTGCCCACCAGTCTGTGTTCAAGTCAATTGTATTGTGGGCATGAGTGTCAGCAGGATTTTGTCTTGGGGGTGCAAGGCGGTGTAACGTGTCGGCCTGGTGAGCAGGAGAGCATTGGTGTAGCTTGGGTGGGGTCAAGTGCTGGTGTGTCTTGATGGCGGCAGGTACCCTTTGTGCAAACCCTTGCCGACACCCATGATTGTGGGAACACCCTGATGTGCCTCACTTTACACTATGTCGAACAGCTCGTACATCTTACAACATTTAGGCCAACACTGGTATTGATGCAGAGTGTTATGCGCAATACTGCGTGCAACCTTTCTGATATCGTGTGCATTTGAAAATTTCGCATTGTTTAAAAAGACGCTGAGTATGCCCAGTGTTATTCAGCAAACATAAGTCTTAACAGGGGCAGTTGGGCGAGTTGGTGTATATTCATAGTTAAAGAGAGTGCAAAAAAATCACAGCACAGAGGGGACAGGATGACGCGTTACTAGCAACTGAAGTTTAATCGAAACCACAGAAAGATGTAAACACACAGTACGAAAAAATTACAAGACTAAACAATCACTCATCCATAGAGGAATGAAGGGGGCAGACAGGACAGTGCGCTACTAGTAACTGAAGTGTAATCAAAACCACAGAAAGATATAAACACACATGACTAAAAAAGCCGCACATGTTCAGCTTCAGTTGTTAGTAGTGTGTCGTTCCGTCCCCTTTGTTGCTATGTGTTCTGATTTCGTTTTCACGTTTTCCTTATCTATGAAATGAACTCCTGACTGTTTCACAGTCTCTATATATGTGTGGTCAATTTTTATTCATCCTCATGGCATATCAAGTCCTAGGACCCAATGTGCAAAGCGACCAATCACTATATACAGGATTTTTTTTATTTAGTGCCTGTGATTGCCTAAATGCAAGTTGACGTTGCAGCCATGGTGCTTGGATTATTTTCAGTGTGGTTATTATGCGTAAGCCATCAAGTGAGGAATTAAGGATGAACTTTTGAGTTACAGATGGCACTAGCTGGCATAAAAACATTGAAGCATGGCTGTACTTGTTATGCATATTAGAAGTATTGGTACACTGCAGTCCTGTGATTATGCCGACAAGTTCCCAAGCACACTTCCAGAAATTTACGATGGCTTCCAGGTATCTGTGAGTAAATATGTACAGCAACATATGAAGGCAACCTTGTAATTTTGTGGGCATTGCTGAATGCTTTTATGCACCTTGGTAAGTGGACCTACAGTCAACACCACAGGTCTATTTTGGGCTTTTTTGTAGGAAACTCAACTGCAAAATCATGTGCGACATATTTTGATGCCATAGGGCAAACTAATGCAATAAAAAACTGTACAACTGCCTGTCTACACGGTTTCATATTTCCCAAAAGTGATGCTAGCCTTATTGTACTAATTAGTTGCCTTCGTGTGTAGGCTGACACCAAGTTTCTTGGGTAGCTTATTTTTTTTTTATTATACTTACATACTGGTACGGTGAAGTGCACACGTTAGTGCGCATCATGATGAGATTTTACACCCTACTTTCATATTGCTTTACTGCTGTGAATTATGTATAGTGCTTAGGCTGTACTGTATATGTTGTTCCACGTGTTCAGTTTTGGGAGTAGGTTCTGTGCACGACGATGGAAATATATACCTATATCCTTACATTGACACGAGAACTGCTGCTGTTTTGATTCCAATAAAATGTTGCAACCACTGGTTCTTGTATCAATTGAAGTATCACTACTTGTCGTGCATGCAAATTGAAGAAATGAATTTGTGCTTGAAAAACAAATTGCTGAAACACTGCCTGCTCAATGTAACTGCTTGCGTTTTATTACCAAACACATTGAACAGATGATTCACAGATTATGACACATTGTAGAACATAGGCAACAGAAAGACAGAAAGTCATCACTGTGTTCTAACGTAGATTGGGTGATCTTTTATCAGTAGTAGCATAATTGAAGGTTGCTGTTGTATAAATAAAGTTTAACGTAGTGTGCAGGTGGACGAGGGAGTGCACATATGATAGTTTTTCCAGTTTTCTGCATATTTGCTACAGTCCTCGTGTTTCTGTGTTACAATTGTGAAATTCTGAATTGCAAACAAGCCAACCTCTCTGCTGCTGTGGTGAAGTAATTCAACAGAACCATATTTTCTCAAGAACAGCTGTTCCATTGAGGAAGAGGGTAATGCTTTTTTTAATGGGTACTGCATCATCTGTCTGAGGGGAGGGCCAAGTACACATGGACGTTCACAAGAGAGAAGTGCAAGTACATTAACTTTTTTGTTTTGTGGGCGACATGTCACTGGTAAACTGGGGAGGTTGTCCTTGACCTTGGGGCACGCGTTAGGCATTCGCTTTAACGCGGTGGCGTGATGCCTACCAATAAAAGCTAATTAGTAAGAAATGTGGGTAGTATCCGAGTATGAAAGCAAATAAATACTGAATATGCGTTATAGAGAATCACTGAATGCCGTGCTAAAGCGTGCATTGCGAATAAGCGCTAATTGTGGAAATAGATAAGCGTTCAGCTGCTCAGAAGGCGCTGCTCGCTGCTGTACGCGCGCATTCAACGCACTTTATGTAGGCGCGTTACAATGTCCTTGTAGCTCTGGAATTTTCTGCGTGTGTAATTTTCATATGCGAACGCAGGCGGTCCGCGCTAAAGGGTGCATTGCGAATAAGCGCTAATTGCGGAAACAGATTTTTGTTGAGCTGCTCAGAGCGCGCTGCTGCCCCTGCGTGCAGCTCGCGGCAGTACGCGCGCATTAAATGCACTTAATGTAGGCGCGTTACAATGTTTTTCTAAGTCGGGCCTCTGCGTGTGTAACTTTCATATGAGAACGCAGGCGGTCTTCGAACCGCTCATAACACGCTGCCGCATCTGGACGCGCGCAGTTCGCGGCTGCAGAAATAACGAAAATTGCTCCACAGCATACGCTCATGGAATGCACATACGTTCGCTCATCTGAAGATACCGCTGTCACGCTGGTATTCACGAATTTAGCGTGAGCGAAGAGGCACACGTTTATAATTTTTCTAGCGGCACGACACGGTGAACCGGAAAATTCGGAGCCGAGGGTGTTTACGTCGATCGGCTCGGCCTGCATGACGCCCCACAAATTATGTATTGACCTTCCGCAAGAGCAAACACACGCCGATGGTACAAGAACAGAAGTTCGAAGTTGTGCCGACGGGTTCCGGCCGCTTTGTACATATATTGGTACATATATAAGCCCACGAAAAAAGCAAGCTTGCAAGTGGTGGCGCTGTGGTGTAATGGTTATAGTGCTTGCTTTGAGTGCGTGTGGTCGCGAGTTCGATTCTTGTGCCGTGCGTACCTGTATGCAAATGTCATGATTGTGCATAAATACTTTGATGTCCATTTTCTATTATGTCCTAGTGATGAATAGTAGCGGAAATTGGCCGGTGAACGTAATATACTGCCTAAAATATACTTTTTTTTTTCATTTCGCGACCACTCTAGGGCCTCGTGTAAAAGGAGGCTTTAACAGCTCTCAAAAGAAGCAGAAAAACTCTCAATGCGCTCTGTTCAAGCCCCCAAAATGGCTTACATAAAAACAACTTTACCTCCAAAAGGAGGCTTTAAAAGCTCTCAAAAGAACCAGAAAAACTTCAAATGCGCTCCGTTCAAGCCCTCAAAATGAGTTTAATAAAAACACAAATTTACCTCCTTAGTTCCGTCTAATCACTCCCTTAAAGGATGTAAATAAAACCTCCTTTTGAACCTCGTTTTCAAGGGGGTTTTGCGTAGTACCTTTTGGATGCACGTTATGCGTCGAGCCCGAAACTCCCTAAAAGGCTCAAACCCGTTTGCAGTGTAAATGTGTTTAATATCGCTGAAGTTAGAATTCTATTGCGGAGACAGTCAAAGCGTCAGCTTGAAGATTGACGTACGTGCAGTCAGACTTTCTTCTGTGCTGATGTTCTAGACACACATAGCAAAAGTTGCACAGAAGTCTCCGTCAGTTGGCAAACCGCCTGAACTGACGCGAATTTTTTTTTCGTCTATGAACGCATCGTATTGTGTATAAGCGGAATACTTGATGTTCCTTGCTTAAAATAATAAAGAAGTTGTGTAAATCTGCGTTGCGGTTTGATGCTTTATGTCGCTGAATAACTTGCCGGAGAACTAGAATTCTTCTGCTGCGCAATAATTTCTCGCGGATTTGTTGATCAAACGCAACCACAGTCTTGGCTCGGTGCACTCCTTACCCTAACCAGTTAAAAACCTTTATGGATGCACAAGTTCTACGTGCAAGCAAGAGAAATCGCTGGCTGTGTGTTTCGCCATTCAAATTTCTTCTGTTATATTCCATGATATACCCACACCCAGCTATTGATATACTATCGTCATTATCTCTTGGTATACTGCGAACGGGAACATAGAAGTTGCGTACCCAAGGGTCTCATGAGCAACTCGCAAATAGTTCATTCTACCGACCAGCTCGAGTATGTCCTTGGGAAATGAGGAATACGTGTTTCTAGAGAGGGGTGCCGTTTGTGGATACTTTTAGCTAAACTGGCTACTTTACGGCCCCATCTGGTAAGGCAAACTTCATATTGGCTCGATGGCTGGTTTGAGCTTATATTAGGGCGCATCTACCAGACATTTTTTTACTATTTTCAGATAATGCACTTCGTCGTTAAGCTGCGCGGGGCGCTAGTTTTACTGCATACAGCGCCCTCGCGCGGCGCACTAGCGTCCGCCCTGCGGACGCTCAGTTCACCGACTCGTAGTGGCCGCATTCGTTAGGTAAAGCCCAAGATTCATTCAGTACAGTGTGAGGGAAAAAATCGGCAGATCCCACGCAGGGTGGGTATCGAGGTAATGCGAAGCAGCCAGCAAAGAGCTGCATACATCGTCTTGTTTGTGATTGAGGCTTATGAAGTCATTCATGTCGTGACATCTAGTTCGCTATATATCGCGAGATTGTCATACATGCATGCGTGTATAATCTGATATATGCCATGCTAATGAAACATATATTCTGCTACCTATATACGATGCGTGACCTGCTATTTATGTTCGTCACGCACTCTTGTCATGCCATACCAATTTAGGTATATATCCAGTAAACAAAATGGCCGGGAGTGCACCATGAGTGTGGCATCTAAATCATTACCTGTTATTTATGTTCGTCACACTGTCACGTCGCGAGATACCAATTTTGGTGCATATCAAGCTAGCGAAATGGCCGCCAGCGCACCATGAGCGTGGCACGTATGTCATGGTGTACATGGCATGTGTGTCATGATTTTCATACTAACTCCTGTTATTTATATTCGTCACACAGTCACGTCACGCGATACCAAGTTTGGTGTATATCAAGCTAGCAAAATGGCCGCCAGAGCGCCATGAGCGTAACATGTAAATCATGCTGTGCATGACATGCGTGTCATGATTTTCATGTTAACTCCTGTTATTCGTGTTCGTCACAAAGTCGCGTCGCGCGATACCAATTTTGGTGTATATCAATCTAGCGAAATGGCCGCCAGCGCGCCATGAGCGTGGCACGTAAGTCATACTGTGCATGACATACGTGTCATGATTTTCATGTTACCACCTGTTATTTGTGGTCGTCACACAGTCACGACGCGCGATACCAATTTTGGTGTATAGACGTCAGACTCTGGAGTTTCCAAGATGTGTGGCGCCACCTGTCGGAGAAGTATTGAGTAGTGCATAGACCGACTCTCTCGCACAGTTTGCCATTGGACCAGGTGTAACTAGCGAGTGCGAAACAACGATTGAGCTTAATATCGCGTGTGTTTGCGCATTTAGCACTCAGAACGAGAGCTGTGAATTTCTCTCCGCTAGTCGGACGCGCCACCGAGCCGTCGTGAAGTGCTTGCTGGATCACTCGCCTGAACGACGGCGAAAACAGCAGCAGACGAGAGCCCTCCGCACGCTACGAAGAAACTCCGCAAAAGACGCACTGTTGCGTTGTGAATTGCCACGGACGTAAAAGACTGAATAACAACGTTCAGCTTTACCGATTTCCATAGTTGTCGTACGAAGAAGAAAGACGAGAGCGCTGGAGACGGGCCGTTGCGAGCGTGTTGGGTAAGCGAAGTACCCGCGTTCTCCACAGCCGGTGGCATGAATGTGTGGCTCTTCTGTTGTTTTGCGTAGCCCTGATGCAAAACCATGGTAACCTTGACTATGAAGCTCAGCAGAGGCTCTGACCGCGGTGCTTGTCGTGTAACACGAAGTGAGCAGCTAGAGGCAGACTGGAGACGCGTGATACGCACACCGCGACGAGTTCGTCGTCACACAGCATCGCGGACGTACGTTCGTTTTGAAGGCTCAGAGTTCTGGTTCTAACTAGCTAACACCACGTGCGTCATACAAGTAAATCGCAGAATGTTGGTCGTGACCCCCTTCAGGTTTGTTTCGCCCGTGTCCTCCGCGGTTGCCGTAGCTATCTCGGAGGCCACGGTTTTGCCTTTGGTTGTACCCCGCGAAAGTGGACACGCACGTATCCCCATTTGCAGTACATACAAACGTAAGTCGACCATCAAGAGACCATTTGAGGATGCGTAATAAAACACTCCAATGCACAGGAAGCGAGAGATGAATTAAGGGAGAATGCAACTGAAAAGGCGAAAATCGCCGGGGCCATTCGCCCCTGATGAACCGAGTTTTGCACCACTGATCGTAAGATGCATAGCTAAGTAAATTGATCGTGTATGTAGGTACTTTATCGCTGTGGCATACGTATATACCCGATTTTAACGCATTTATGCTCTAGAGAACGGATGTCGGAGGGCTTGCCTCGAACTCAGTGTCGTGTGATGCTCGCTTGTACTTGCGAGTTGCAGCGCGCGGGAATAACTAAAACTTATTTTGCATTGTACTCGCAGTTCGCTTTGATCAGCTTCCTTTGTTTCTGAAGCGTGGATTGGTGGATGAAGCTTTCCAGGTCCTTGATTTTCAGCAAACCGCGCCTCGACACCAACGAAAGGGGAGGATTATATTGCGGCCTTTGCACATTCGCTTGCGGGCGGGCTCTCTTTGCACTACCCAGTTAGTCCCAGGGCTACGATGAGGGCGCTGGTGGCGGTGTTTTTCGCAGCGCCGCCTGGGCAGAGTCTGACGTCTATATCAAGCTAGCGAAACGGGCGCGAGCGCACCATGAGCATGGAATGTAAATAATGCTGTACATAATATGCGTGTCATGATTTTCATGTTAATTCCTGTTATTTATGTTCGCCACACAGTTACCTCGCGAGATGCCAATTTTGGTGTATATCAAGCTAGCGAAACGGCCGCCAGCGCGCCATGAGCGTGGCACGTAAGTCATACTGTGCATGACATGAGTGTCATGATTTTCATGTTACCAGCTGTTATTTGTGTTCGTCACACAGTCACGTCGCGCGATACCAATTTTGGTGTATATAAAGCTAGCGAAACGGCCGCGAGCGCACCACGAGCGTGGCACGTAAATCATGGTGTACATGGCATGTGTGTCATGATTTTCATGTTACCAGCTGTTATTTGTGTTCGTCACACAGTCACGTCGCACGATACCAATTTTGGTGTATATAAAGCTAGCGAAACGGCCGCGAGCGCACCATGAGCGTGGTATGTAATTCATGCTGTACATGGTATGCGTTCATGATTTGCACGTTAGGACCTGTCACTTGTGTTCGTCATACACTATTGTCACGCCATACCAATTTTGGTATATATCAAACTAACGAAACGGCCGCAAGATCACCAAAACAGTGGCATGTAAATCATGGCGTTCATGACATGGATATCATGATTTTCATGTTATGACTTGTCATTTATGTTCGTCATAAAGTCACGTTACGCCACAGCAATTTTGGTGCATATCCTATTAACGAAACGGCCAGGAGAGCCCAAAGTCGTAGGCGGCTAGATAGATAGATAGATAGATAGATAGATAGATAGATAGATAGATAGATAGATAGATAGATAGATAGATAGATAGATAGATAGATAGATAGATAGATAGATAGATAGATAGATGGATGGATGGATGGATGGATGGATGGATGGATGGATGGATGGATGGATGGATGGATGGATGGATGGATGGATGGATAGATAGATAGATAGATAGATAGATAGATAGATAGATAGATAGATAGATAGATAGATAGATAGATAGATAGATAGATAGATAGATAGATAGATAGATAGATAGATAGATAGATAGATAGATAGATAGATAGATAGATAGATAGATAGATAGATAGATAGATAGATAGATAGATAGATAGATAGATAGATAGATAGATAGATAGATAGATAGATAGATAGATAGATAGATAGATAGATAGATAGATAGATAGATAGATAGATAGATAGATAGATACGCTCAAACTCGCAGAAGTTCGCTAAGAAATGCTTCGCATTTAAAATGGCGTCCATATAAAGCAGTGTACAGGATGGTATGGTGTGGTGGGGTGGGGCGCCCTTGTGAACATGCACTATACCCATTTTAACATTATGGATATAGTATCATTGCTAACCAATCTGCTTTGCTGGTATACATTTCATTACGGGCAGTTTCTCAGCAAGCACACAGCTAACATGGACGTGAGGAATGAAAAGAAACCAGCACTGTCTCACAACTCATTCAAACTGAGTTGTGAGAAAACTCTTGTTTCTCTTCTTTGCTAACGTCCTTGTCTGTTGTGTGTGCGCGGGGAAACATCGCGTAATTAATTCCTGCCAACTCACCCAATTTCCCATGCTTTTACATAACATCCCTTTCATGCTAACATCTACTCTCGATTACCGGAGAGTAGGAGCGACATTTGGCTTATCTAAAACGATAGCATTCCTCTCTGTAAATGGCGAAAGAACATCTGTTTATGCTTTCCCCAACGCTAGGAGGTATCCCAGACCTGCATTAGCTAAAGAAAGTGCAGTGTAGCTTTTAACAACTGGTACTTGGCGTTTTCGCGGTGATCAAGCACACATACTTTACAGTTACAAACAGCTCGGCTGATGTATTAACATAGACTGTCGGGCCTTTGTTCTGCAAGTCTGACCTTATGAGGGCTCTCAGAGACTTTATTGCAATAAGCTGATCCAATTGCCTTATCAATCCCACGCATTTATCCGTTGAAAATTTGCTTTTCGCACGATGTGGCAAAACGAGGAACGGCAAAAATTGATTAATCCATCGTGGTAAAAAATTTTTACATACATTGATGATTATTTGGTGTTTAAAACTAAAGGATCCCAGGAGAGGAGTATTGTGCTGAACAGTGTGCTTGATGTTTTTGGAACTTGAGCTCCAGGGTTGAACTTTACAAAAAACTAAATAATTGCCTTTGCAGAACAGTCTGCAGTTATTAGATATCAGGTTGCCCTTCGGCTAGCATGCCTGTTGGAGGTACTGCCCCCGTTCTGAATCTGCCCACACAAAAATTTTCAAGCTTGGCACACCACACCGTCACCAATTTCAGGCGTGTCCACACCGTCACCAATTGCCTGCGCTCGGCCCTCTCGTGCTCCTGCAGGCACAATCTGGCAATGAGTGTCGCTGAACGGGTGCAGTGGCTCAGGAATGCAAGCTTCGCGCCTGAAACCCTGGCTTCCGCTTTGGAGAACCTTGCGAAGGAAGACAAGAACCGTGGCTCGCAGTAAACTCAACTTTCACGATCAGACAAGCCTTTGTGCCAGGCTGTCAATGAACGACGGGAGAGCAGTGATTTTCGCGCTGAAAAGCGCGTCACACTGTTAATCCGCGTGCAAAATACCTGTCCTTTATAGAAAACGTCTTTTGTGTGGGAAGTGCTACGTTGTCCAAACGGAGAGACCTGCGAACGGCAGGCTAAGAGAGCATCCAGCGTACTTACAGGCTCTCATTGATCAGTTCAGCCTGCTGTCCATATCATACGTTGCAGGTTCTCCGCTTTGTTCGACAGCACACGTGCCCGCAGTAACTATACGGTAGAAAATCTTAAATTCACGAAGCCCCGTGCATATCTATTAAATGTGATAGATATGGAAGTATTATTGCGATCGTATTTGTCAGAAAAGAAATAGTATTCATCAACCAGCGCCTCCTCGCTTTATGTATCTAATGATTTGTTAAAAAATGTTTGTTAAGGCACTCTTTTTTAAACATAGGCTACGAACTTTTTGCCTTTCTATTTTCTTAGTGTCATTACAATTGAAAACCATATTTCTTACTGTCCTGCCTTTTCTTCTTATTGCCTTCATTTTTAAGTTTTTTTTCATCTCGCGATCGACTATGTCGTATCCGTAGTCTCCACCAGCCGATTTTTCTGCTTTAAACACTGCCTTCTATTCTTAGGGGAGGGGCTGTTTGTCCGAAAATTTTGTGGTCGGGAGTGCTTTAATAAAGTCAACCTTCCAGGCTACAAAACTGTCTATTTTCTGTTATAGAAATACATGGCCACACCGTCCACGATTGTATCGAATCGTTATATTACTCAGCTTGTCATGTGCATTCGCATGTTCAAACAAACCACATGGATTTTATGTAAAGAAGTGCTTAATCAAGGACCCAACCGATACGAGAATCTCGCCAGATTCTATTCGCCTTTCATTCCTCGCCAACTTGGTGTCTTTGCACAGCCTAGAGCAAAGGTAAACGTCATTGTAAACCAATTGCGAATAAGGGTAAATATAAAATGAGCGCAAATTTTATACATTGACCCTGGTTTGAAGAGCAGACTCGCAGACCGAACTTTCCAATAATTTGTTACATACCCACTTGGTGTCCCAGCCGCCGTTTCCGTCGTCGACCTCCGCCCGCGGCGTCGTTTGCGTGAGACGCAGAGCTGATTTTCTCCGTATTCCCAGATTGACTAAAGAGGCAGCAGTGTCAATGCCGACACGCTGCTAGTGGGTGGCTTCAAATGTCACGTTTCATGCCGAAGCAAAAAGAAGCAACAACTATCTACAAAAAGCGATGACATTCTTTTCACGCGCTTCCGCAACAGCAGGACGCAGCTGCCGCCGCGCGCCGGTACAGTACAATACTTGTATTTGACGAAAAATAAAAAGCAATAGAAAAGTGGCGTACCTCGCACTTTGACGCCAGTGCATTCATAGACATTCGCAAAGAAACACCTGCAGTCGAGAAAGAACTGCGGCGTGGAATGATCACCTTATACTATCTTCTACGTCAGTGCTAAACATTAGGGTTCAATTCAGTGCACGGCAAAAGGCCGCGCTATGTACCTGCACTCACCCTTACGCCCCAGCTCGACTGTCGTGATCCGCGCCCTCTGCCAGGAACGCTCTGTAGCGCATGCGGTGGATGGCCTGCCACATTCTCCGGACACAGCGCGGCGTACATTGCCGCATCCCGGCGCACGCGATGACGCAACTGCTGCTACGAGAAGTCGCGGCTGTTCCGCAGCCTCACTGACATCTGCAGAAGCACTGGTATGTTTTTTTAGTGTTGATTGCAACAGCATTCATTGAGTTGGGCGCGTCGACAGGACGTCTGCTGTACGGTCCTTTTATTTAACGTTGAAAAGCTGAGGCGTTGACGATAATAAAACATTGGTGATGGCGCTGAAACAATCACATGGGCAACCGACGAAAAAACAAGGATTAGAAGAAGCTGTACACACAGGTTAAATGCATATTGCAGAGTTAGATTTCACTTTGAAACCTGTTTGGTGCAACTGTGGCCCACCGCTATCAAGAAGTGGCTGTAAGGTATCTCCGCAAAGATCGAGACCCACGGTTCACTTCTAGCCATCTTAACTACACTTTAGTGGCGTTCATTTGAGCATCACTTTCATCATCATCACCGGCCTGGCTGCGTCCACTGCAGGGCAAAGGCATCTGCCATGTTTCGCCAATCAACACGGCCCTGTAATTGAGGTGGCCACGTTATCCTCGCAATCTTCTTAATCTTATCAGCCCACCTAACTTTCTGCCTCCCCTTCGTGTGCATCCCTTCTCTCGGAATTCAGTCTGTTACTCTTATGACCAGCGGTTGTCTTGCCCATAGGCGTGCGGAGGGTTCCCCATCAGGAGAGCACAGTTCTATCTCACCCCCCCCCCCTTTCCCGTTGGTTGAATCGAAGAGACAAGATGCCTAACAATGAATGAAAAATGAAAATGAAGCGGTGACGTGCTCATCACAGTGGCTTGACATGAGTCCCTGGCTCTCCAGGAGGAGAGATGAGAAGTAAACAGTTCTTGGAATGCAACATCACGGCCTTCGGTCGTTGTTATCGTCAAAAACCTGCGTGGCCATAACCCTGCTCCTTAAACAATGGCGGGAAAGGTCTGACTCAGTAAATGTAAGGGGCAGGCTTTGCGCCCTGCCCTTGGGTAATTTGGAAGGAGGGAGAGGGCGACCGCCCCCCCAGGCTCCCGCCCCCCTCGTGCGCACGCTTATAATCTGGCCTACGCGCTACATGCCATCCCTATGGCCATTTTTTTCTTGATGTCGACTAAGATGACCTTAAGGCTCATTTGTCCCCTGACCCCCTCTGCTCTCTTCTTGTCTTGTAAGGTTACACCTACCAGTAGCCGTTTTATGGCTCGCTCATTCGCCTTAATTTGAGTTGAACCTCCCTTCGTAAGCCTCCAGGTTTCTGCTCTCTAGGTAAATACCGTTAAATTGCTTCAATTAAGCATCAATTTTAGTCACCAATAATCTGGAACGAAGTCACAAAGGTTTAAGTGTGAGGTTGGTTTTTTCCATTGGCGATCCAGCTTCTCTATAGTTGTAGGTCTTGAATCACTAGAATGTGAAACTTTATCCTGCATAGCATTCTAACTTAATGTTTATGTAGATCGAGCAATGGAATTCATAAGGCAGGCCACTCAATGAGACAGGACGAGCGCAGCGCTCGTCCTGTCTACGTATACTTGTGTTTTGTCACAAGAGCAAATGCAAGGTCACCATATGAAGTAGCGCGTAATCTGCAGCGTTACCGCACGTAGTGTTATGTTTGGCCTGAAAATTCATCGAGGCAGACGCCATTGAGCGTACAGCTGTCTACCGGAATGCTGTCTTCTCCCCCCGTATCGGCGCTTAGACGGAGGCAGGAACGCCAGTTCTTCCTGGAGGAGCCTATGCCGAGCGAGCGAGCAGGTCGCCGTGGACGGATTTCCCAGAAAAAGGACGTCGGAATTCGGAGACCCCTTTTTGGCTTGTTGTTCTCTGCGTGAGATAGCACCACGGGAGAGTTTCTCACCCAGCCACATCTGCCTTCTACCCTACCGCAGCAGGGAAATTAACCTGCGCCAGAGGGAGCGGTCTGCGTGTTTTCCGGAATTCGACACACCTGCTTTATCGTGCGTTTTGGTCAGCGTGGGACTGCGCCGTTGAAGACGCTCCCATCAACCCAGGTGGGGCCTTCACCCGTGGCAGCCATCATTCAACGCTTCTTCCAAGTATTACTGGCAGTGGAAGCGGAGGTCATCGGCCCTTTCCCCTTTGGACTGAAACTCCTCGCCGACCTTCTCACCTACGAGTCTTCGGGGCGTGGCGAGTGTATTGTGTGACTCTTTGCCTCCTTTCGGGAGGCCGGACGCCAGGACGACAGGTCACCGGATTGGCGGGAGACGCTGACACCGGTTTGCCTGTGCTTCTGCAGTGACGGTCTCGGGGCTATAAAAGCCGAAGACTTTTGACGTTATTTCTCTGCTCTGCTCTCTCTTTTCACTCCAATCTCTTAACCATGTAAATAAATCTACGTTCCTTCTTGAAACAATGCGCCTCCTCACTGTTCGCAAACGTCGCAAATGTTCGCAAACGTCGCCGCAAAAGAAAAAAGCGGACTCGTGCGGCGCCGCGAAGTGTTGAGACAGGTGGCACACGGCAGAGCGAAACACAGGACAGGCGAGCGGGTAGTTTGAGAAAACGCCCTTTGAGGCGTACAATCGGGTGCAAGCGACCGCCGCAGCGCAGAAAGAAAAAGGACAGGTCATCGGGCAGTTCAGGGAAACGTCCTTCGGGGCGCGCAGCAAGGTGCAAGCGGCGAAAGAGGGGAAGCGGGGGAGAACAATGCGCATCCCCACGACGGAGGGTGCCTTCGACAGGTACAAGTTTGCGGGGACAACCATGTCAAGGTGTTCCTAGACGCAAGGCAGGAGGAGCAGAGCGCCGAGCGAGAGCAAACAAAAAGAGAGGATTGCCACTCTTTCTCCCGCGTTTCTCGTGTCCCCTTCGCCTTTGTGAAGGAAACCGTCGGAATTCCCGAATGAGGCGTGACGGAGAAGTACAGCTAATGGCGCGCGCTCATTGTAGTCTCTGGCGAAATGAAATGCCGCCAAGACCGCGACCGCCAAGAGTACGACTAAAAAGAGGAAGAAAGCTGTAAGCTTGTCGGAGAATGTGACAGTTTGTCGAAATGGTTTTTTTGTAAGGTTATTCTAGTTTGATGTAGTGTTATTTTGTTATCTCCGACTAGTTTGTTTAGCTAAGCAGTTTCTTACTTTTTGGTATTTTTAAGCGATGTATGCGTTTCTTTTATTGAGCCTATAAGCTTTGTGCGAAATAGTTGTGGGCGCAATATTATGTAACTTGTGCGGAAGCTGTGACCCGCACGGAAGTGAGCCGACCGCGTAAGATGAAGTCGCGGTAGTCATGAGTGCAAATTGGTATACGACCGCTAATTGTGAAGCAGTGGTAGCGTTTGTCGAGCGGAACCGAATTTCACTTGTTTATGTTTTTATGTATAGCGCGAAGTAGTACACCGTCACCCATTTTAAGGGGGCAAATGAGCAATTTTGACTAAGGTTTTAGAGTAAAACCAAAGCGGTTTTTGAAATGCTCAGGTTTGGCGCTCAATGTGGCTGTTTTAGTGGACCACTGTCAGGATTGACAAGCATATGGGGCCGGGTATTCAGCACGAATCTAACTCGGATTACGTCAGGTGCTCCCGAGGTGTACGGCATCAAGAGTTATTTTCTTTGCGTGTGGTTTTTCGTGAAGATTTAGGTTCTGTCGCGTGTTTAGAGAAGTTGAGATTCTAGGGATGTGGCGTATGGCTAATTGGGTGTGTTAATGTTTCGGCGCTCTATGAATGCGAGCAGTGTAGAGCTAAAGAGCACAGCAGAGCGCAGTGCGTTCTTTATCAGAGCGGCTCTCAGGGACGGGTGGCATTGACCACACGAGCCTGTTAGTACGCGATGTTTATTCCCTCTATTTTGTTTAGATTCATTGATGGCTTGCAGGTCGTGTGATCACGTAAGCTGAGCGTTACGCTTTACCGAACATTAAGGATAGGGACACGTTTCAGACAGTTGCTGAATCTGCTGTGAAAAAGTTTGCGAGTACGTCAGGTTGTGTTTCAAGTAGGTAATAGCGGCTACGTTTTGAGTTTGTATTGAGTGAGCGTAGAGAATACGCACAGATATCTTGTGTAGATTTTAGGCAGCCTTCATGTGAAAGTTGTGTTGTTGGTTGTTTTTCGTGTACTTCGATATGAGAGGGTAACGCTACATAGCAGTGCGGATGGTAGGAGCAGACTTACTTGTTTTAAAATTGGTTGTTTCAGGGATCTAGAGCCAGATTATATCTGCTTTTGGTGTTGTTTTGCTTGGACGGCCAAAATGATCCATGTTGTAGGCATCTCCTCATCCATGAGTGTTGTAGCTTTGGCGGCACGAAATTCTGCCAAAATTTTAGAGTAGCGGGTTTTTCATTTCTTTGTGTGTTTTGAGAAGCCTGGAGAGTTTTTAGCGAGTCCAACGCGCTTGATCGCGGCGTGGCATTGTGTTGTGTGGTTCGCTTTGCTGCTGTCGATCATTGAGAGGTGGTTTGGGAGTTTGTTGCGAGTTCGCAGTTGCGGTTCCAAGACAGGACGTCGTCCTCGTCACCAGCCTCTCTCTTCGTGCCCAGCGGTTGTGAGCGCTGGCCAGTCGAGATTTTCCGGGCGGCGGAGGAGCTGTTATGTTTGGCCTGAAAATTCATCGAGGCAGACGCCATTGAGCGTACAGCTGTCTACCGGAATGCTGTCTTCTCCCCCCGTATCGGCGCTTAGACGGAGGCAGGAACGCCAGTTCTTCCTGGAGGAGCCTATGCCGAGCGAGCGAGCAGGTCGCCGTGGACGGATTTCCCAGAAAAAGGACGTCGGAATTCGGAGACCCCTTTTTGGCTTGTTGTTCTCTGCGTGAGATAGCACCACGGGAGAGTTTCTCACCCAGCCACATCTGCCTTCTACCCTACCGCAGCAGGGAAATTAACCTGCGCCAGAGGGAGCGGTCTGCGTGTTTTCCGGAATTCGACACACCTGCTTTATCGTGCGTTTTGGTCAGCGTGGGACTGCGCCGTTGAAGACGCTCC
This sequence comes from Rhipicephalus sanguineus, assembly GCF_013339695.2. Lineage (NCBI taxonomy): Eukaryota > Metazoa > Arthropoda > Arachnida > Ixodida > Ixodidae > Rhipicephalus > Rhipicephalus sanguineus. The sequence goes on from NC_051179.1 coordinate 209,081,444, forward strand.
CATCAACCCAGGTGGGGCCTTCACCCGTGGCAGCCATCATTCAACGCTTCTTCCAAGTATTACTGGCAGTGGAAGCGGAGGTCATCGGCCCTTTCCCCTTTGGACTGAAACTCCTCGCCGACCTTCTCACCTACGAGTCTTCGGGGCGTGGCGAGTGTATTGTGTGACTCTTTGCCTCCTTTCGGGAGGCCGGACGCCAGGACGACAGGTCACCGGATTGGCGGGAGACGCTGACACCGGTTTGCCTGTGCTTCTGCAGTGACGGTCTCGGGGCTATAAAAGCCGAAGACTTTTGACGTTATTTCTCTGCTCTGCTCTCTCTTTTCACTCCAATCTCTTAACCATGTAAATAAATCTACGTTCCTTCTTGAAACAATGCGCCTCCTCACTGGAAATCATCGGCTATGGGGACGGACGGCGGGAGCCAGCTACCGTAACGAGACCCGCCGAACCCCACTCCTTACAGTAGACATAAAAGTGGTGAGAGATGAGCCAACAGAAAGACTTGTCATCACAGGGCAGCTACCGTTGTCGAAACGTTGGCTTCAATCGGCAGTCCTAGCAAGACGATCTTTCCATCATTCCCTGACTCCATATTCGCCTTCACGCGTGGCTTCAACAGAGTTGCAGTAATTCTGTGGAAGCGTAGAGGTCACACAATGGTCACTTGCACTTCCATTTTCTGTGTATCCAAATTGCTAGCACGTCACAAGCACATATATATCGACAGATGTGCGGGTTTGCACCTGCGCTCACCCTAGTGCCTACGAGTGCGTATCTGTGCATACATATACGCACTCGAGTGCATAGGAGTGCAATTAGCTTAGGTTACCCTCACTGTTTTCGCCCAATATGCTCGCGTATGCGTGTACGATGAACTCGCGCTGCATTCAAGGACGCACTCCCTATATTAAGAACGTAATGTGCTGTCTTGTGGATGTGCCGTGTTAAGGCCGTAATGTGCGCAATATTGACGTCATATGCTGTCTGGTTTCTGTACTATTTCTATACTATTCTTATTGTATTTGCTGGGGCTCACGCTGTCTAAACCACAATGTCGTTATAGGGCACGCCGTTATGGTGGATTGCGGATTAATTTTTGCCTCCTAAAGTTCTTTAACATCCTAATCATAAATTCAGGGATGCTCTTGGATTTCGACTCTCTCGAAATGCAGACACTGTGATTTGTAATCCAAACCGCACCCCTCCATTTGAGAAGCGCGATACCTTACCTTTCATGCCAATTAATGACTGCAAATACTGTAGCATAACTGGTCAGCTGCCAGCTCGTAATAAAGTTCACGTGCCACGTGACGCCAACAGGCAGAAAAAGAGTGTTCCACACTCGCCGTCATGGCTACTGGCGGCGCTGACTAACGCTCCCACGTTTAAATGTACATATATACCCTGTAAAGCGGACGGGGGGATGGCCGCCGCGGTATCTCAGTTGACAGAGCATCGAACGCGTTATTCGAAGGTCGCAGGTTCGGTCCCTGCCCGCGGCAAGCTATCTTTTCGTCTACTTTTCTTTCTTCACATTTACCTTACATTTACTCCTAATAACATCCCCTGTACTTTCCTTGGCATTATTGTCTGTTAGTGCTCATTAATACTGTGTATAACAAAGAAAAACGAGTTCTTAAAATTAGCACTTCTTTCCTTCATTTGTAGCATAACGTGCCACACTGGGAGGAAAACAACTACAGCGGCTTGCTATTGACAACCAAATACCTTATTCAAACAAATACCATACAAAATATTTGCATTGCAATGTAGAGCTTATGCACTCTTTTGGCATTAGACGAAAAGACGAACATGCACCTTATTAGACATTTACTGATTGTGATTTTGACTACTACTAAAGGCAGCTGCCAGCTCGTAAAAAAAAAAAGATCACGTGCTACGTGACGCCAACAGGCAGAAAAAGAGTGTTCCACACTCGCCGTCATGGCTACTGGCGGCGCTGACTAACGCTCCCACGTTTAAATGTACATATATACCCTGTAAAGCGGACGGGGGGATGGCCGCCGCGGTATCTCAGTTGACAGAGCATCGAACGCGTTATTCGAAGGTCGCAGGTTCGGTCCCTGCCCGCGGCAAGCTATCTTTTCGTCTACTTTTCTTTCTTCACATTTACCTTACATTTACTCCTAATAACATCCCCTGTACTTTCCTTGGCATTATTGTCTGTTAGTGCTCATTAATACTGTGTATAACAAAGAAAAACGAGTTCTTAAAATTAGCACTTCTTTCCTTCATTTGTAGCATAACGTGCCACACTGGGAGGAAAACAACTACAGCGGCTTGCTATTGACAACCAAATACCTTATTCAAACAAATACCATACAAAATATTTGCATTTCAATGTAGAGCTTATGCACTCTTTTGGCATTAGACGAAAAGACGAACATGCACCTTATTAGACATTTACTGATTGTGATTTTGACTACTACTAAAGGCAGCTGCCAGCTCGTAAAAAAAAAAAAAGATCACGTGCTACGTGACGCCAAAAAGGCAGAAAAAGAGTGTTCCACACTGGCGGCCATGGCTGCGATCGGCGCTGACTAACATTCCTAGGTTTAAATGGACATATATTGGGCGCGAGGAGTTACGGAGTAGCCCTCTATCGGACGCGCCTCGATTGCGTGTTAGGGAGGATACCGCCGGGCGCTCCCCATAGGATTTGCTGTTGGCGCTCTACAGAAACACCTCGCGGAAGCCCTCCAGGAGATTTCCGCTAGTAGTTTCGAAAGGAAATATGTTCTTTATTGTTAAAATCATAATTTTCGACGAACAGAAAGCACAAAATAGTTTACAGTCGCTCCCTGAACCGGCTTCTTGCGTTAAATGTAGTCAGTGGCTGAGTGCAAACTATGTGAAATATTTTGTTAGAGCTAGAGCAGACTGCCTGCATAACCAAACGCAGGATAAGGGAAAAGAAGCCTTGAGCCAACGATCTCACGGATTCGCGGCGACCGACACTGCTTCTGCATGTATCAGCATCTGCATGTATTCGTACTGATGGTTTCGTTCTCGCTTCCAGCGCGTTTTTGCACCTTTCTGTGAACTTTAGGCCGCAAAATATCACAATTTGTGAGTACGTGCACAAACAACTATTGTTGCGCAGACGGTATCAGAGCAGTTCAAAAACAATTTCGTTACAACTACGACTTCGGCGCGCCTAGGGCAACTTGTGATGTGCTGTTCCGATGACTCATTTTATTTTTTTTTCTGCCTAAATTCGTGTACGTTTCAATGTCATTTGACAAGTTTCCTCGTACTGCATATTGATCGGCCTTCCCAGAGAGCAATTGCCGCTGCTTATGTTTCTTATTTCAGTGCGTTCGTTTCGTTTGGAGCTCACACAAAGCGTGAGCAAATGCGATGCCTTTTTAATGCTCCTTAATTATCGTTCCCTATGCGTTCCAGTGAACTTGCCACTCTCTGCCATCAGCAAATTCATAGTTAAAGCTTCACCACTTCGAGATTGCCGGTGGAAAGAGATGCGGTCTACGAGGCCAGGCATGTAGTAGCATGCAACGCCAAGGAAAATTAAGAATATACATTAACGTACGCCGGACTTGTTGTGCAAATGTCATCTGTGAACGAGGACCCACATCAACTTCAAATAGCGGTAAGAAGTTATTGCAGAAACCTGCAGCCGCAAAGCACGGTAACAACAACGCATAAAGAGTAAAATGCAAAATTTTAATGCGCAGCATTATTTGCCGAGTTGCCCAGCAACTTCGGCAGCATGTCGTGCCTAACGCAAACATCGCGGCATCTTTCCCACATAAATAAGTAAGGCACCAAGAAAGTGTACGGTGTTGGAGAGGCCGAACTCGAGTTTGAGAGTGGCACAAATAAATGTGGGCTTTTTAGCACGTACTGTTTGCGTGAGGAGAACGCAAGCTTGACTGAAAGAATGTTATTGCCAGCATCAATGGAGCACGCATCAGCCGCAGCATTCTACTCGCTCTGTATGTACATCCACAGTAAACGTTGTGTAGCTTATGAAGGCTTAAGACTTAGATGTCTCATCATACAGCAATATTGACCGTCGGCGTAGGCGTCCCGCGTCGGCGGCGTCATCACGAGTGATGCGAAAAATCTTCATCACGCGATGACGTCACCATGACGTCACAGATTGCCAAAATTTGTGACGTGATTATGACGTCACCATGACGCCACATAACGTGACCTCACATGATGACGTATTTGCAAAACATGATTGCTTTGCACAGCCCTTGTGATCGACCCACCAATCACAGAGGCAGTGCAAAACCGCGTTCGGTGAAGAAAGCTTTCGGAGTGGCGCAGCGAAGAATCAATACATCGACTGACAAGAAGAAGAAGCTGGCTTTCGCCTTCCAGACATCTTAGGGGAATGCATAAGGGACCCTGTGAGTTTTTAAATCCAACGTATCTAAACAATGACTTAGGTATCTGCAGCTGATTTTGTGGATGCTGAGCCCGGCGCCGACGATCAAGAGGTCGCACGGGAAGGTTCTTACGTGGTAACGCACCTGCTAAAAGGTAGCGCTTTTTCCATTTTCCAAGCCCCATTAGCCGGCGGGAAGCGCGCGCGAACGATCGCCTCAGTGCGCGCTTGCTGCAACTCACTGAACATCGCAGCCTCGACGCAGTAGCGGAATTCTTCGTCTCGGAATTGCTTGTTGCACACACCACCCGTAGACGATGGCTACTTGCCGGCTCTTAGCTTCACATCCCACGCTTCACGCAACTTCTTGTCCCACGGGTACCGGTGCAGGCTGTCACCGGGCTCCGTTGCGTACGTCCGGCACAGCGGCACCGAGCAGTATAGCAGCGTGTTCGTCGCCTTCGGAGGCAGCCACTCCTATTACAATTGGCTCAATTGCGTTCAAAATGCGAGAAACCCTCCGCACATGAACGGACCGCAGCGCAGGTGTAACTTCAAACTCGTTTTCAAAGCACGTGCCAGCGCTCCAAAAGGAGCCGACGCGGCCGCTGAGACCGCGTGATCCTACCAAGCACGTCATGCCGACGGTGGCGCCGGCGTTTCCAGTGGTGGGCCTCGCGCCCAATACCCTATAAAGTGGACGGGGGGATGACCGCCGCCGTAGCTCAGTGGTAGAGCATTAGTTATCTTTTCGTCCACTTTACTTGCTTCACAGTTATACCCCAATTATTACAAATAACATCGCCTACACTTTCCTTGGCATTATTGTGTGTTAGTACTCATTAAAAAACGCGCAGCCAGTAATTGCTGCATCACACCTTAGCGACGCACGATCTCGCAGGATGCTTTGGACTCCGGCGATGTGGACTGAAATAGGTGGCATAAAAAGCAAGCGTGGAAATACGGACACAACAGGAGCACGGTTGCCATTACCGTTCCACAGTATAAATACATGTGTACTTCGTCCCATTTCAGTAGTTCGAACCGGATGAGTCCGTCGGAATACCACTATGCGAATATTGATTGGCAATCTTTAATGCAACGCGTACTAGTTTGGCATTAAGTCTAGCCCGATGACAGTTACACGCGCATCGGCTAGGCGTTCAGAAAATTATTTCATGCCTAAATGAATGAACCCTTGCCTTTTTATTTTTCTGAAAATAAGAAGTGTGAATTACTTGCTAGTAACGTTGCTGAAGAAGTTTAGGATAACGAGGTTGGTTTGGACATGAATTTTGGGCAAGTTAATTTGAACAGCTGTGTGAACGGCATGATGCGAGTTGTTTTATAATATGCAATTCGACCGGCATAAATCCTGTGACATTTTCTCTTTCATTCGTTGCAGTGTTCTGGGTAGGTATTGTGAAGCAAGGGGCGATTGCCGGCACTCGGGCAGAGTTAAAACCACCTTATCACTGGCGAGCTGTCAAATGCTTCAAGTTGGTATGAGAGGAGTAATTGAGAATTAGGACAGGGCCCTGGGGTCCTTCTCAGGCCCTTTTGACGGCATATGTCTTCTGTGCTTCTTGATGTGTCCGGGCTATTGCGCCCTGAAAAGCTATGTTCCATAATCACTCATGAAACCATTGTCTTCACCTTAAGTTCAACCGAGAATCTTCCGTGCCATTTGTATTTAGATAACTTTTTTCTTTTAACCATTCATCATCAGTTTCTTCAAGTCTGAATTGTCTCGGGCATCCCATATATGGTTTATTGAAGAAGCAACACCGGTGGAAGAAGAAAGCAGGAGATTCGCTTAGAAAGTTATTGTATGCAGGCCTGAAGAGTAAGTGAAGCGAGCACAAGTCTCCTTTTTCTTTTGTACTGTTGCTAAGTGGATTTATCCGTATCTTATACTTTTTGCCAAGCTCCTCAGGTATCCCAAATTGCCTTTTTTTTCTCGCGTTTACAGTCTTTCGATTTTTCAAGATATGGTACTTTGAGATGAGGGGAAGCCTCTCACAAGCAGCCTGGCGCGCACATGACTGTCTTCGTCCGATATATTTTCTTTACTATCTTAATTATTATATTCCTGAGCTACAGAGGGATGGCTAGTCTAAAGAAGTTTTTTCGTGAGGCACCTGATCCGGTCACTATGGGTTAAAGGATAAGCATGCAACCAAATCTGCATATATCAGAATCGTTGTCGATATTTCACATATTGTAGATTAGTAACGATGTGTTGTTGAAATCCCGGCGTCAAATTTCCTTAAAACTGATCCATATATGCGGTATGGCAAAAATCTTTCAAATGGCAACGTTAGCTGACATATTGTACCCCCCCCCCCCCCCCGAGCGCGCGCTCCCACCTTCTTCACTGTCCAAGGTTCTTGCGGTACCAAATTTCGCGACTACGGCCCGCTAGCTGGAGTGAGCTTAGGCTCCTACTTTAGATAATGAATAACATAAATGATGTCTTCGTTGTTCTATATGTTGCACGCCTGCTGCATACACAGAAGTGGTTGGATAGCGAATATATGTCAATCTGTCAGTCTTCCCTCTGCATCTGGTTGCTGTCTTACGTTTCATGAGGTTCACCATTATAAGCAAACGTGAAATGTCAGAGTTACAACACGTCTGATGCTTCGTAATGGCTGAACGAGAGCGCCTTTGCATGCTTCAAGAGAAGGCGACGACCATAATCAAGCAGCTGCATTAAAAAAAGCAAAGTTGAAGTAAAAAGGTTGCGGAGAAACGCCTGAGAATTTCTGTCATGAGAGACTATGACAACATGTTGTGAGCTTTGGCGCCACTGGCCGCCAAGAAGCGCAAAGTCTTATTTTCGCACCAACTCAGTTAAATTAATTTAAACGTCAGAGAAGTACGTTACATAAATCTCGTACCTTTTTTTAGTTTATAGCTAAAAATTAGATAAGTTGGCCATCGCCATCATGTCTTTTGTTGGAGAACCATGTGAGTGCGGAGCTTCGCCACCATCACAACGCCTAACATTGCGACAATTATGTTAAATCGAATATGTTTGGTTCATTTAATTTTAATCATATTGATGGAAGTGAAAAATATTGTTAGCCAGACTCAGAACGAGAGAAAGGACATCAGCGAAATTTTAACAGAACAGGCAATGTGCTACCGCAACTAATGCAACAGATAAAACATTTCCAGAAGAAAACAAACGACCTAGGGAACAGAAGTCGACTGAAAAATCTTGTTTTCTATGGCATTGATCATAAAGCCACAGGATCCTGGGATGATCTATGGCAAAGAATATCTGCAAAACGCGCCTTGGAATGGAACTTGAGTCTGTGGAAGGCGCACATTGCTTGAGACGCTGTAAAGATAATAAGATAAGACCAATTGCTGTTGAAGTCTTGTACAAAGAGCGTCAGGCATTGTTCTTAAATGCTAAACAAAAATTAAGAATTCACAATACAGCGAAGGCAAAGGTTACTCACCTGAGACAAGAACTTGGAATAAGCTATGGGAACACGCTAAGGCAAAACGAAAAGATAAAAACAATAAAGTGAAGCCGAGTTCTGACAATTTGATTGTCAACAGCAGGGATTTCAAATGGGATGAAGAAAAAAAATCGGCAGGTCCCACGTGCCATGGGAATTGATGTTACGCGAAGCATGCGGCGGAAAGATGACTGTGGCGAATTTTCGTGCATTGAGCAAAACGTTACTAAATAACGCTAAATATACGTGCAAATGATACGCGCGCACACATAAGTTGAGGAGTTGCACATGTGTCATTTAACCAGTTGTTTACAGTTGCGTAACGAGAAAACAGCAACATGGGTATCACCAACACCAGGCGCGGTAAACTACTACGTAGTGCTTATACTTGTTCGTTATGTTAGAGAATGCACACACGTTTCACGAACCCGTGTGCATGTGTGGTAATGGTTCTCGAGAGTTCTCATAGAGCGCAATGCCTTTGTTATTGTCACTGTTGTGCAGAACTCAGATGTCGACGATTCCTTTGATTGTCTGTGTGTGATCGCTGTTTGGCGGCCGGCGAAGTGGGATGCTGCCTTCGTTGACGTTGCGCATCGGCGGGCTCCCACGCCACCAAGCCTTAAATGAATCCGCTTGCTGTAGACGGCACATAGGAATCCCGTGATTTCAGTGGGCTCATCGCTCCAGGTTTCAGAAAGTCCTAATACACCTGTTTCTGTGAGCAGAGCGTCTTTTTCGAGATCGTGCACGTGCACGTGTACAGACTGGACGCTCAGAGCGGCGAGCGTGAGGTGACTGTTGTGGTTGTGGCACCGAATGAAGGTCATCCAAGACAATGTCTTGAGGCCTGCTTGCTAGCCGGCGACATGTTGTCTACAGAGCTTCTGTCGATAGAGCCGGCGACATGTCGGAACCTGAAGTCACATTTTGCGTTAGTGAGGTATAGGCCGTCGAGGCTGGAAAGTGCTGCGTAGAAAAATTTCAGCGGCGGCGCTTATCGTATCCGTAGACCTGGGCGTATGGGGCCCTTTGTGACATCTATAGTTACGGTGTTTGCTTGCGCAAAGGGAAACTGTGCCCTTTACCACGAGATATTCTTCTCGCGTACATCATGGTTTTGGTGGTTCGCACTGCCATGGGCACCAATTTCAAATATATTGCGGGGTATGCGGTAGTGATGTGCTTCGTCCTGGCTGGGACGAGAATGCCTACCGTGGACGTTGGAAATTCAGGCCACAGTGGCACGAGGTTGCCGTGCTCGTCACGCTCGATGTACCAGGAGGTGCCCATGTCTACATTACCGAAGCCGTCGTTTGCGTCGATGTCGGCTGTGATCATGAACTGCCGACACTCCGGCAAATTGAGGCTGGCAGGCAACCAATGCCGCTCGCGTTCATTTTAACCACCTTGGTCAGGGCATTCCGGTGTACCTGCTCGTTCTTAGAGCTAGTAATGTTATCGCATGCGGGATGACATAACACGTTGTCCGCAGCATCGAGGCAATGTGCGCTACAGCGGTCGACGTCCGCATTGCTGTAGCATAGCCGTATGCCGTCAAGGCTCTTAGCGACGGCTTCTTCGCGTGTCACAGAGCGGCTGTCAATCAATCCGACGTCATCCTCAGCATGAGATCGTCACCCAGTTTCATAAGAAAGGAGGAGAACACTGCATCATTCTGCCGGATCAGGTGGACGAGTGGATGGCAGTCGAGCGTCTTCAAGGAGTGTTCTGTCTTCAGCTCCCTCACTTGCCTTGCGTTTCCATGTGTATGCTCGCGGTGACTGCGTTGAGTGAGACTGCAAGACAGAGAGAGATAAACATTTTAATGAAGCTGGAGATGTTTGCCTGGCTGTTCGCCTGACATGCTACTCCAGGTGCTGGGTGACGATTATGCTATATACAGTGATAACCACATAACACATACAGTCACACAAGTTTACAAAGTTTGGTTCAGGCTCGTGGCCCGCAAGAAATTCAACAGCGCGTTCGTGGCACGTAGCGCACAGGTGCTGCTTTGCCATGGGCCCAGAACATGTCGCAACTCTAAGCACGATCCCCGTTGAAGATGCAAGGCTGCCTTCAGAGACTGTCTCTCTGATGCGTATCGCTTGCATTCACAAAGAACATGATGTAAATCTTCTTGGACGTTTCATTGGACGCACATTGGTGAGTCCGCCAGCTTAATCTTGCTCCTGAAGTAGTTGGTGTATGCGACGTTCAGTCTGATGCGGTGCAAGCATGTTTCATCTTGCCTGTTTAGGTCTCGCGGCATATCAAAGTTACACGATGGGTCAATCTTGTAAAGTGGTCCATACTGGTGATTAGCATCTGTCCAGAGGGATCGCTGGAGCCGCCAAGCGTGTGCCGATACGATTGTCGCGGCATCTTTTCTCGAGAAAGGTATCTCGATGATTTCTCTCGAGGCGTCATGTCCAGCTTTGGCAGCGTCATCAGCATGGACGTTGCCTTGTATTCCACAGTGGGCAGGTATCCACTGCAGAGCAATGCGGTGACGGAGGTCACAGGCTTTGTTGCATAGATATTTGATGTCCATGACGAGTTGGTCTTGCGTGCGTGGAGACTTCAGGGACTGCAGCGCCGCTCTTGAGTCGGTGAAGATGACCCAAGACTCAGCTGTCTGATCTACAATGTAATTAAAAGCAGCCCGTAGTGCAGCCAGTTCAGTCGCTGTAGATGAAGTGCGGTGACTAAGAGTGGCAGAGATGGTGAAATTGGCAGATGGAATCCAGACACCAATTGCAGACGATGTAGGTGTAACAGAGCCATCAGTGTAAATATGACGGTGAGCCCTGTAATTATTTTCCACGTGCTGTAGGGTGAAATATGTTAGTGCTGGTCCGGGTGTACGTCTCTTGTTCTTGAATCCAGGCACAAAAGTGATTATTGACCACGATGAAATTTTCCACGATGGCTCCGTAGGCATTGATGCGCTTTGATAATGCAGCGGAAGCAAGCTCCGCACCACAAGACTGCTGTCTGAAGCAAGCGGATGACCCGGCATTATGGTGGCATAACGCAAGTGAACTCGAAGAAACTCCTGCTGCAGAAGCACTGCAGCTGATATGCGTCTGCTTTTGGCAAGGGTTCCAATACTTGATGTGTTTTTTGGTAGGCCAAGGCACACTCTCAGGGCTTTCGCTTGAGCTCCAGTCAGCGCTTGTATGTTGGTTTGTGAAATGCCATGTAACGCAGGAAGGCTGTATCTTAGAAGACCTTCACAGAGAGCCGTATACATTCGCAGCAGGGCACTTACGGAGCAGCCCCCGGCGTTGCTTGATAACATGCGGAAGATGCTCGCATATGATGCAACTTTTTCCTTTAGTATTTGAACTTGGGGCGTCCATGTCATTAGCCTGTCGATTGTCACTCCCAGAAACTTATGACTTTGCACATACCGAATGGGAGAATTCGCTACCTTTAACGTATAGCGCGAAACATCACGCCTCGTAAAAGCAACGGCGGCGCATTTTTCTGGTGACATCGTTAGACCTCGCCCGAGTAAGAATTTTTCGATTGAATTCAGAGCTTTTTGTAGTCTTGCTCGTAGGACACGTCTGTTGCGACCACTGCTCCCTATACAGATGTCATCTGCATAGAGAGAGATTTCGACCGATGCAGGGATACACTTCTCCAGTCCAATAAGAGAGATGTTGAATAAGGTTGGACTTAGAACACCGCCCTGGGGAACTCCTCGATGCACTGTGTGCGGGGTTGTGTCACCTTCTCTTGTGGACATGTAGACTGACCGATCAGTGAGGTAGTCCAAGATCCAGCGGTACATACGAACGCCAACTCCGACAGACTTCAGGGCGTATAGGATGGACTCGTGAGTCACGTTATCGAACGCTCCCTTGATGTCGAGGAATACGCCGATAGTGATGTTGCCCGTAGCTTTGTTGAGTGTTGAGTGAGACTGCGAATCACCTGTGGCACATACCACATAACGTGAACTGTGATATGCAGGTATGTGCCACACGTTTCATGATGTACGTGATAGGCGTTCTGTGTTGTTCATGTCGTGACCAGTGAATCGTGTTCGTCACACACTGATCTTCTGCTATGCCAATTTTGGTATAATACAAGTTATGCAGATGAACAGAAGAGTGCCCAGACGTAGGCGGCTAGATAGATAGATAGATAGATAGATAGATAGATAGATAGATAGATAGATAGATAGATAGATAGATAGATAGATAGATAGATAGATAGATAGATAGATAGATAGATAGATAGATAGATAGATAGATAGATAGATAGATAGATAGACATACAGACAGATAGATAGATAGATAGATAGATAGATAGATAGATAGATAGATAGATAGATAGATAGATAGATAGATAGATAGATAGATAGATAGATAGATAGATAGATAGATAGATAGATAGATAGATAGATAGATAGATAGATAGATAGATAGATAGATAGATAGATAGATAGATAGATAGATAGAAACGGCCAAAGTGCCTGAGGTTCGCTAAGAAATTCTTGGCATTTAAAACAAGAGGTTGCCCCAGTACGCAGCTATAAGACACTATAAATAAGCAGAAGTACCGATGTCGAGAACCTGTTGCAGACATTGTGAACTGCCGAACCATAGTTAACAAAGCATCCGAGCTCTCCGGCTTAATTTAAAGTGTTCACGCTGACATAGCCTCTGGTACCGAACCTTCGTTCGGTGCCAAACCAGCCTATTAAGGCAGGTTTGGCACCGTGCGTTGCTTGTAAGACGTCTTGCTTTGACGTAGTCCAAGATAGTCCTACCTGAGAAGGCAGGATTATTTTGCACTAAGTCAACGCAACACGTCAAGCTGCTTTTCGCGGTTTGACCGTTTTGATCGACGAGTATACGTGTCCTTGTCTAAGCATAGTTATCCGTGATAGAGTAAATACATGAACTTTAATCGTTCTAGATATTGCCGTTTTTTTTATGAGTAACTAGTTCTGCCTTTTGCAGCGTCACACTTGGTGATGTTACCGGCTAAAAAAGGAGTAGAATACGAATCTGATTATCTTACGCTGAAGTCTTTTTCTCTTTTTTACGTTCACATGAGTATGCGGATCACAGACGCACACTGATATGATCTCGCCTATTCCTCAGTAAGAGAGAAAGAAACCTAACTTGTTCATCGCATTACTGGAAAGTACGAACTCAGTATGGTATGACTTGAAGGAATGCCAATATCATGCACGTAGCTTAATAATAATAATAATAATAATAATAATAATAATAATAATAATAATAATAATAATAATAATAATAATAATAATAATATTATTATTATTATTATTATTATTATTATTATTATTATTATTATTATTATTATTATTATTATTATTATTATTATTATTATTATTATTATTATTATTATTATTATTATCTGGGGTTTAACGTCCCAAAATTACGATATGATTATGAGAGACGCCATCGTGAACAGATCCGGAAATTTCGACCACCTGGGGTTCTTTAATGGGCACCTAAATCTAAGTACACGGACCTCAAACATGTCCGCCTCCATCGAAAATGCAGCCGCCGCGGCCGGGATTTGATCCCGAGACCTTCGGCAGCTAAGCATTTCTACGCTATCGAAATGCATGTGAGAAACGCTTTTCTTTACCGAATTTGTAGCCACTTACTACATCTTGTTCCTTCATATTAAAATATTTACTGGTATTTTTTTTCTGCGAGCAAAATTTGAAACAGAAGTCATGACAGAAAAATACGCAGGCATGGAACCAACGCTAACGTGGAACCACAAGCAAATTGCTGGTACATTTGAAGTTCAAAAAAATAATGAGGTTTAGCGTTCCCAAATAATTTTCATGAGTGTTGTGAAATATACCAATGAACAGATCCCCACAGTTTCGTGGAATAGAGGCGGTCGTGTACTTTGCAGAACACCACCGAATGCGAATCGATGGTGTAAATGTGATTGGTTATTGTCCTCCAGTTGCCATATTAATAGCTTGCGAAAGGTCAATGAACATTCCGGATCACCTTTACTTTCAAACCATTCACCGGAAACAACTGCGCGCTGGACTAAAAAAGCGTGTTCCAACACATATCGCATGAATATTAAACTCATTGCACAGTGTACTGATGTACCACATCCTCGACTAAATTAGTAACGTGAAGTCATCAGAATCATTTCTTTTCGCGTAGCTACAATCTGCCACAGCTGCGCAATATGTTCGAGTGGACAACGCACGCAGAAGAAAAAAGTTCATTGCGCATTTAGGCGCAACGCAATGAGCACATTTTAAAACACGCATTTACTGCTCGCTGTTTCCGCATTGGACTGTTCATGGCAATGGCGTAAATGAAACAGGATGTCGTGCAAAAGTGCATCGACCTTTTTGCTGTACAGAAATGGCGTGTATTCCCATTCATAAACTGTACGCACGGGTGTTCACGTTTGGTTGAAACAATGGTGTTTCGCGGTGAGATTCTTGCAGATGATATTAAATGCGAAGCATTTCTTAGCGAACCTCAGGCACTTTGGCCGTTTCTATCTACGTATATATCTATCTATCTAGCCGCCTGCGTCTGGGCGCTCTGCTGGTCGTCTCCATAACTTTAATATACCAAAATTGGCAGAGCAGGGAATCAGTCTATCACGAACACGATGCGCTGGTCATGACATGAATAACGCAAAATACCTGTCGCGTACGTCATGAAACCCTTTCTCTCAGTCACGTGTGGCACATACCCGTATACCAGAGTTCAAGTTATGCGGGTATGTGCCACAGGTGATACAGAGTCTCAACCAACACAGTAACCGCGAGCACACACATTGACACGCAAGGAAAGTGATAATAATAATAATAAGTGTTTGGGTTTTATGTCCCAAAACGACGATATGATTATGAGACACGCCGTACCGAAGGGCTCCGGAAATTTTGACCATCGGGTATTCTTTAACGTGTACCGAGATCGCACAGTACACAGGCTTCTAGCATTTTGCCTCCATCGAAATGCGACTACAGCGGCCGGGGTCGAACCCGCGACCTTCGGGTCAGCAGCCTAGCACCGTAACTGCTACACCACCGCGGCGGACGCAAGGAAAGTGAGGAAATTGAAGACAGAACACCTCTGGAGGGCGCTCAACTACCATCCACTCGTCCACGTGGTCCGCAACGTGGACGACGTGGACTACGCAAAAACCAAGGTCAATGCTTCCTACAATAAATCTGCTGAGAGAACCAGGCCTCTCATAATTACCGGTGACTTCAACATTGAGTTATCAAGACCCAACAACGCTTGGTCCTTACACTGCGTGAAAGACGGCTTGGATATGGAAAGGGCGTCAAAAGATCTCTCTGCCACGTCCACGACATGAGGTATCATAGCTCATTTCATCGTAAGAGGCATCCAGGATTTCCACCAGCTGCTCTATGCCTCGCACTTCATTGCACTTAGACTCTTCACAGCCACGATCACGAACGGATCCGATTAACAAATCCGGTCCAGCTGCTGGTGCTCACTGATCACGGTGATGATGACCTTGTTCAAGAACTGTCAAGAACCCCTTTTACACATGCACGCGGGTTCGTGAAACGTGCGTGCATTCTCCGTCATAACAGACAAGCATAGGCTTCCAAAGCAACGTCGAGCGGCGCCGCAGCTCTTATCGCAACTGGGGGCATCCACGGCCAAAACACAGACGCCCCCGCTTCCGCGCACGCGCAGAGCTCTCGGAATGCATCTGTTGTGCGTCACAATGTAACTATCGCTGACTAGCAGTGCAGCATCGTTATGTAACTGTAAACAAATGCTTATATAATACATATGCTACTCTTCATATATAAGTGTGCGTATACCAATTCCCCGTTTCTCTGGCGTCATTCCGTATGGGTTCGCTCAATGTGAAAAATTATGCCATAGTAACTATCCTGCGCATGCTTCGCATAACATCGATTCCCATGGTACGTGGGATCTGCCGAATTTTTTTCGTGACATCTCTTTGTACTTCCCATACAACACAAAAGTATAGTACCGACACAAACTAAGAATAAAAAATTCGGCAGATCCCACGTACCGTGGGAGTCGATGTTATGCGAAGACTGCGGCGGGAAGGAGACTGTGGCGTAATTTTTTTTATTAAGTGAGCCAAATGTTACAAAATGACGCTAAAGATTTTTATAAATTTTATACGCACACATATTTGTCGAAGAGCCGCATATGTGTTATATAACCAGTTGTTTACACTTGGGTAACGCTGCCAACGGCAACGTGGGTATTACCAACACCAGAAGCGGTAAGCTGATATGCGTTGCTTATACTTATCCCTTATGATGGAGAACGCCCGCACGTTTCACGAACCCGTGTGCATCTGTGGAAGAGGTTCTTGACAGTTCTTTAACAAGGTCAACATCACCGTCATCAGTGAGCACCAGCAGCTGGTCATGACTTGTTATCGTTCCGGTCGTGATAGCGGTGACGAAGGGTCCACGTGTAGTGAAGTATGAGGTATAGTACAGCTGTGGGAAATTGTGAATGCCTCGGTCATTTAATCGACAAATTGTCTGTTGATATAGGCCGTCGAGTCTGGTAGACCTGGACTGTGCTACGTGGACCAACATCATTGGATGGCGCTTGTCGTATTCGTAGACTACCTGGGCGTATGTGGCCTACGTAGCCTAGTCTACAAAGCGGCTGTCAATCAATATGGCATCATCCTCGGTCAGCATGTGGCCATCGCCCAGCATCGTAAGAAATGAGGAGGACACTGCGTCGTTTTGGCGGACTAAGTGCACTTTACGGTGTGGTGATGTGAATACCGTACGTAACTTTCGTTAATGTGTTCCTCCGGGGTCGAGCAATGCTTCACTATAGCAGGCTGAATCATAGGGATACAAATGCAATGTTTATTAGACTGCTAAAAAAGCGGAGCGAACATTGAAACCACCGACTTTAATCTGATATGACGCCTGTATCGTAGGAGTACACGTCGTAGGAGTATCATGTAGTGTTTATTGCTTTCTTGCAAAATTATACAGCCAGCACCACAACCACAACTGACGTTTCCCCAACATTTTACGCCTGTATAGGCTGTTTTTCCAAACCAGTTGGTAGACCTGGCGTGGCTCTGTGGCAGAATACCTGATTGCCACGCACAATGCTTCGAGGAGGAGGAGAGGTTGAGGAAAGGAAAAGGCGCAACTTCTGCAACCCTAATTGGGAGCACGGCTCAGCGCCTGTAGGGGAAAGGGGGAAAGGGAGATAAAGATGAGAAGAGGGAGGAGAAGGAGAGGAGGAATGTTGTCCATGACCGAGGACGCGGCGGGCGGCTACTATAGCCGGTTGGCCAGTCCAGTGTCCTCAAGGAAGCGAAGAACCGCCTTGAAAACCTGGGTGTGGTGCTGTGCAGGGAGTAGGAGATCCCTCTGTGTAGCCGCGGGAATACCCTGGCGACGGAGTGCGGCGAGCAAGGCGGCTCGTTGTGCTTGAAGCGCTGGGCGCACACACAACAGGTGAGCAATTGTTTCGTCTGCCCCACACGCACTGCACGCAGGTGACGAAGCTCTGTCTAGCGGATGACGTCGTCCCGCAGGCCAGGAGCAGCCGATGCGTAGTCGCACGAAAAGAGACCGCACCCTCCTGGAGAGGCCCCTGTCAGGCAGCCGGGTCGGAGGTTCCAGCCTGGCCACACGTTCGTCGGGGTGGTAGCGTAGCAACAGCCGTCTCAAGGTCAGCGTCGAACAGTCTGAGGCGACCACAGCACGGCAGACAGCGACGGTAGAGCGATGCGCCTCCTTCGCCAGTGCGTCTGCTTGCTCATTTCCCTGGATTCCCACATGAGATGGAACCAATGCGGAGAATGCTTGGGTTCGATTTCTGCTGGGATTCTAATTTTCATTCTTTCCATTCGTCGGGTCAGCGATGCCGATGTTGGTTTTTAGATGTGAATATACTGACCTAGAACATGTATCTAGTTCACTATAGATGAGAAGCAGCTTTTCCGCTGGGCTTTGTCCGCAGTTCCATTAGCGACCGTCCGCTTTCTAAAACCCACCATAGCCATCTGTAACATAAGTCTTCTGCGTCTTCTCCTTCGACCGCCTTGATGTTGATACGTGCAGAGCACTTTAGGGGGTCCGGGTTGCCGTATGCTGTCCTTGCTTGGCGCAACGCAGACACAACCACTTGTGTTGGCACGCGCTAGCGCGTTCGGGCCTGTTTAAGAGACCGGGTAAGACGCTGTGGCCTCCCCCCCTTACGCTCTCTCAGCAATCATGTGATGGCGTCGGCGAACGAGATTCTGCAGACGCGCGATAAACCAACGCGTTGTATCCTAGTCAGAACGCGCTAGCACGCGCTCGCGCTTTCGGGTCTGTGTAAGGGGCTGGGTAAGACGCTGTGCCCTCTCCCTTTTACACTCTCTCAGTAATCACGTGATGGCGTCGGTGAACGAGATTCTGCAGACGCGCGACGAACCCTGGTGGCGTGCTCCAACAAGAGTTCGGGACGAGTAACAGCAACAGCAACAACAGTGAATTCATAGTGTGCTGCACCTGCAAGGACGCGTTAAAGGGCCCCTCACCAGATCTGACAATTTTGAGCTGACGAGCGCAATGCATGCACTGGGCGTTAAACATAAAGTTTCATAGAATACCCTAGAGAGGAAATTGTGGCTGCGATTAAGTGTACTAGAATAATTTCCTAGTGACGCGTCTGAGAAGGAGCGCGCGTGCTCGTTTGTGTAGACGCCACCAGGCGCCGCCACTGCGCCTTTTTCTAGTAGACCGGTCGCTCTCTCCCCCGCTGCGTCTAACGCTCTCCTTGTCCGCGTTTGTAGGCGTTCCTTAAGCACCGGACTCGTTGATTGCTGCGCAAAAAGAGTGCATTTACTATAGTATAGTGTAAAGAAATTTTGTGAAAACCACAGCAACATACTAGTATCGACAACGTCGTCTGCTAGCGTAAATGCCGCAGACCGGCGGATTCACTGCAGTTCGGGACATCGCCTGCAGCAGTATCTATTCGCATTTGTTTATCATCCATTTGCACAAACCCATCATATGAGTAACTCTGCATGTTTTGCTTCTATTGCGCAATATCTAGCACAACATTTTAATCGCATGCTCATAGCAAACTACACAATAGGGATGGTAAAATCGACGAACGATTAATCGATTAAATGTCCACAATTAATCGATTAACCATAATCGATTTCGGTCGCTCGATTAATCGAATTAATCGATTAAAACTATTCGATTAATCTATTACCCCCCCTCCCCGCAATCCCGCCCTCCAACCTCGACCCTTGGCCGGAGCGCATGACTGCGAGGCCCGCTTATCGGCGCTATCCTGAGACGCAGATACCGTGCACATCGCCTCTCTTTCACTGCTTTCACTACAGCGCATATTTCTGCGCTAGCAGAACGAGCCCGGAGCTGGCAGCGGCCATACCCTATAGTGAAAGATATGAAAACTCCAAGCATTCCCCATAGCCTCAAGCCCGGGCAGGAGGCGGCTCCACCCCATCGAGGCCGAAATGAACTTGCCCGCTTCTCTACGGCTCACAGTCTACTGCTGCTACTGCCTTCACCTCGTCTCCCTTAAGCTTGTTGCCGTCGATCGCGCACCACGCGTACGTCTACGCAATTGCGTTGCACCAGTTGCACTGGAGGGCGATCGGATGAACCAATTGCCTTCTCAGTTCAAGACATACTATAGTAACCCTGCGGTCGATCGCCGCACCAATCGGAATCCACTTGAGACTTGGCACAACATGCGAACTGGCCTAGATCATGTGTTTGACGTTGCAATGGAGTATTTGCCAATTCCTGCAACGTCAGTAGCATCCGAGCGCCTTTTTTCGCATGCTGGATGTGTAGCCGTGTAGCGACCCAAAGGAGGTGTCGGTTGTCGCCCGAGCATCTCGGGCAACTGACATTTCTTCGCTCAGTAGAAAAAAGCATGTGGTTCGGAGCAGCAACCTCATGAAACAAAACGAAAGGGGACTGTTGAGAAAGTAAGCAGCACGTGGATTCGCCAATTTTCAAAAGAGAAGTTTATTCTTTTCTGTAAATTTCATACGTGCCAGCGCATCGTCTTGTAGCTTATTTTGTTCGTGTTTGTTTCTTGCCGTGCTGTTTCATCGTGCTGCCACATAAACGCATGTCTGCTTACATTTGGTAAACGAGTAGTTTTCGTCACCTGTAGTGTCAATCGCAACTTTCTTTGTATTTTATTCAACCCTCAGATTTTACTCGTTTCTTGTGTAAGTGCGGCATTCTAATATGCGCTGCTTATTTCCTGACTGGTTCTTAGTGCCATTCTGTTATACTCTTTAGTAAAAAAATATTATTTACCAATGAAAGAGAGAGAGAGAAAATACATTACAAGGCAGAGAGGGTGGCCTGAGCTAGCACGCCCCTGCCTTCTACTCTGCACCGGGGAAAACGCAACGGGGGAAAAAGAGTGATGGAGTACGGTGATGGGGAGATGATTAGGTAATCCGTATATACATAATAAGACACGTTTGCTAGCGTAAAGATGACAAGGACGCTAAATAACCATCTTTTATTATGCTGTATACCAACTAGCCCAACATTCCGTCTTATAGGGTATATACCATTTTCATAATTGTTCAGCTAGCTTTCCTGCGATGCAGTTAGCCCAATTAATGGCAGCTAGTGACTTCATCAAACAGAGTGTTGAAGCGTTGTTTGCTTGCGCTGGGACGCGGAAAATGTAGACTCGGCTCTCTTGACACGAACACGCATAATAGACAAACGCCAGCACGTGCAACTACGACCTCGTCTCCACTTGAAGCACGAAAGTTGCTGTCATTAGTTGAGAGAAAATGTAGCGCAGGAATGCGCACTGGCGAACTGTGAAAAGGGTCTTATAGACCCTTTATTTAATCTGCAACTTTACACGTCGGTTTACCGAACGTCTAGCATCCAGTGCATTACTATTGAAGAAGTGACCTTGTAGCACTTACTAATACTGTGTGGTCGCATATTGAGGGAGAAACACAGCTTTCATCTAGAGGCCCCCGTCTTCTGCTGTGACAAGAAAGAAGGACAGTCGGGAAATTTATGTTGTAATGTCCGATACACTAGGTAGCGCTCATAGTTCAGGCTGTACGCACGATTGAAAAGGTGCGAGTGGCGCCGTGTTAAGGCAACGATCGGATGAAACCTGTGGAGTATACTCGCGCAGCTGCTGTTCATTCTAGCCGGGAGGCAGAAACTCATGTCACTCTATTTCCCGCAGTTGCCTGTACCGCTGGTCTGTTTGAGGCCAGTATGTTCCTGTGTAATCTCTGCATGGGTGATCTCAAGGAAAAGATCGCTTCAGTCCGCAGTCATAGTATTATGTAGGGCTTCCACAATATCTAACCGACAAACCGAGAAAAGACGCCGTGCTTACGAGAGCGAGCATCTTATTCAATTCCTCTTCCTTCTCGTCTCTCTTTTACCTTTCTCGGGATTCCCTCACCCTCCGCCACACTGCATGTTTCAGCTGCGACTTTCCAACCAGTGTGGTCCCCGATTGCGTCTCCGGGATCGATGAGCTCGAGTAGGCAGGCTTCGAGAAAATACGACCTGCTGCCAAATAGTTCAGGGATGATGGCCACAGATGCTTGAATCCGCGACATCAACGAACGACGACGGGCCCTTTGTGTCCAGTGTGCGAAAGTGGGAATTTTCGCACACTGGACACAAGGGGCCCATCGTCGACACTTTCGAAAGTGGGAATTTTCGATCGTCAGCGCGTCTGATAAATAGATTTGGGTCCATATCAAACACGAACGATGCCTCTCAAACAAATAGATATCGGTTTTGAAGCACCCATGAAAAATGTCAATTAATTGATTAATCGATTAAAACATACAACCGAAACCAATTAATCGATTAAATGCTGAATCGATTAACGATTAACGATTAATCGATTAAAATTTTTAATCGACCATCCCTACTACACAAAAGTGCTCAGCAACGTCTACGCTGCGTTGAAGGCGTACGATGACGTAACTGCCTCGACGGACGCATATTGATGGTGGTAAACTTTTCGTGATTTATTGTCGGTTACAGAAACGCAGCTAAACAAGATTATTCCGGCGTTTCCTTACCTCATTTTACGGCGTGCAATGAGACGTACTACATGGAAGCATCCTACATGTAAGCGTCCGGAGAAAAAAAAAGTCATCCACCATTTTTTGTTTTCACAGGAACTACGACGTTGAACGTAGCGTCGCAGGGGACGCGCACAAGGCAAGCAGCTGCAAAGCGCGTCTGAACCGGTCCAAACCGGCGCGAACTGGCTCTGCGACTAGAAAAAAGCGCAGCAACGCCACCAGTGGCGTCTACTGGCGTTTGCTTCAACCGGCCTATTGTCCCTGCCTCCTGGACGCGTCACTAGGAAATTATTATATAAAAATAGTCGGTGACAGCCTAAGAATAAATATAAGCTCCGCCCACGAGGCCGCATTGCTCATATTTTGCATGCCTCCGCGCTACAAACGAAGTAGTTCCTAAACAATGACAATAATTTTCACGCATATAAACCTTATTTTACAATACTGCACTGATACTGAAATAAAGAAAGCAAAGCTAAATAAAATAAACTGTGCAGGCACGGAGTTCAGCGTCAGCATAACAATATAGCTGTTATTTAAATCGCACCCCCCGCCACGGTCATCTCGGAGTCTATACAAAGAAGTAATGTACATCTCAAAGGTGATGTTTCTGAGCAGCACCTATTTTGGTATTAAAACAAAAAATGCCAGATTTAACATCAAACTTAAAATAAAGGAATCGTTATTTTATGGTTTCAAAGAACGAAACACGGACATTAATCGCATTTAACAAGGTCGTTTCTAAATTTTTTTTTTTACGAAACTTTCGCCGCCAGTTTTCTTCACTGTCTGCTGTAACTATGGCAACTGTAACTCAAAGGGAAGTATGGCGAAGTGGTCTGAGATTGCCTTCGTGAATTTCGACTCTTGTGTTGCCGTTAATAGCGCATTTGCGTCTCTAGTCGCCGTGCTTGTCATCGTGTTTGAGCTAAACGCCAAGGCTTCATTTGACGTCTTGTTTCAACGAAATAAAAGCGTGTAGCACACATCGCGTTTAACTGTGGGGGTCATTGCATGCGTTACCGTTACTTTCACGCCAAGGAGATGTACGCGGCTAAATTGGAGTTGACTAAAAGCTTTACGTGGGATTGTTTCTCGCCTCGACAACTTGCACTGGCACTGCCATTACCCCTTAAGACTTTGAACGTTCAAGTTTTTAATTTATTATTTATTTATTATATACCAGTCGTCGCCCCAGACAATATATATATATATATATATATATATATATATATATATATATATATATATATATATATATATATATATATATATATATATATATATATATATATATATATATATATATATATATATATATATATATATATATATATATATATATATACACTGAGGCTACCATCGGTTGCCATACGACAAATAGGAAAAGGATATACGCTTCTCAAAAGACAGTTTATTTGTCAACGTTTTGATATCAAGGCAAACTTTACGAGGCTTCGATGCGCTTTTATAGGATCGTCCTCCGTGCAGGTAGAGCAAGGAAAAAAAATAAACAATAAAAGTGTAGAAATGAAAGAAATCAGTAGCCAAAAGACCACACATACACACTCGGACATAGAGAAAACACGCGCATCTTCGAAGAAAAAAAAGGAAAACATATAGATGTCTATATAGATAATATCGGTGGACACATTCAGTAAGTACATCCGTTTCGTACATTGTCAAGCCCCACCTCTCCGGCTCCCCCCTCTTCATTTGTTCGTGAAGCATAGTGAGGGGGTGAGGCTTCAGAAGAAGGGATAAGCGCTTAAACAAAAGGGTCTGTGCACTATGAGCTTCACGAGTTTAATATAAACAAATTATCACTGCGTGATACATGGACACAATACACGCGAAATGCAAAAAAAGGTGCACGTTAGACAAAAACAAGAATTCCAAATATGATATCGTGAAGTATGATGCAACGCCGTTAAAAACAAAAGCTTTTATTTTTTTCACTCAATAATAGTTTTAGCGGCGTTACTTCAGTTACAATCACGACCCATGCAATCGATGTGCCACAGCGAGCGCATTATTTCACGGTTTACAGACAACGATTACCTCACACGGCGTTTAACATTGCAAGGCGTTCGTGCATCGAGCGTGAGACTTACGCGACGGGCACTTCAACCTAGCTCATCATTCTGAGCCGGTGGTGGAACCAGATGACCACAATTATCTTATAATGCACACACCACTGCATATTCTCCACACCTGGTTTGTTTACTTTCGCAATGTGTTGCGCTAACGGGCTACCAGTGCTGGGCAGTATCGAAGATACATGTATCTTCGATACTTTCTTAGATACTCTTTGGGTATCTTGTATCTGTATCGCGATACGTCTTGCAAAACGAGTATCTGTATCTGTATTTCCGATACATTCAATAATGTATCGTGTATCTTAAGATACAAGATACTGATATAGAAACACCACCGTGCGAAACAATAAACGTCGACTGGAATTCCGGTTCTCAAGCTGATATTGCTGCCACTAAGCCACCTGAATAAAAATAACGACAGTAACATTCTTGTATATTTCCGCCAGAGCGCTCCAGCGAGCACAGGCGATGATGTTTAAGCGTCCCTATTGGTGGAGCAGAGTCACGTGATGGCGCTCGAGCGATCGCGACAAAAACAAGCGTGCGAACGTCTACGCGCAGCCTACCTTTTTTTCTAGATTCTTTTTTTCTTTTTAGTTGTGTTGATGTCATGACACTTGTTCATAGACCCTGCACTCTGCTGCGTACTCCAATGCGTGCGGCGTCTTTCGCACAAATTCTGATGCCGCTATACTGTCGCTATCGAAGTTTGTCTTATTTTTATTTTATTTTATTTTATTTTATTTACAGAATATTGTCAACCCTCCTTGAGGGTTATTACATGAGTGGAAAAGATACAAACATTATACAAGCAAGGTAATGCCATGGCAATACAGGAATTCTTATGTACATAAGAATAAAACGCACACAAGAGTAATGACATCATCACGTGCAAGCGTCGCGATCATGGGAATCACTAATGTATACAACATACAAGCATAGCATTACATTGCCTACAAAACCAAAAGATGAACAAGATAAAATAAAACGTTAGACTGTAAATGCTTTCACCCGTACGCAAGTAGGTTAGAACATAGAACTCGGGAGCACCGACATGAGATTTTCAACCCTTTCTATAGAAATTTTTGAAGTGTTGGCTGTGCTACAGTAGCTGAGCCGAGCGCATTCCATTCTCCTATTACGGGAGGGAAAAATGAAAAACGGAAGGTAATGTTATGGCATAAATATTCTTTGAAGATGAGGTCGTGTTTTTGGCGCACTTTCCCTTTTTCTTTCATGCCAGTGAAGGCAGAAGCATTAGTTTAAGTGGCCATTCAACAATCGGTAAAAAAATTTCAACCAATGTATTTTTGCTCTATCGCGGAGCGTAGGTAGCTCTGCTCGGTGCAGAAGCTCGGAAGGGAAATCCGTTCGCTTATAGCGGTTAAAGATGAATCTTACCGCCTTGCGCTGTACGCTCTGGAGCATAGCTATGTCAGTATTTGCTGAAGGAAACCACACTATATTCGCATATTCCAGCATCGGTCTTATAAAAGTAATGTAAGATAAGCGCTTCGTAGCTGTGGTAGCGTAACGTAGCGTCCGTTTTAGAACAAAACAACTTGTTCATTGCCTTTTTCGTCACCTGATGTATACATGTGCAGTCGACTTGAGGTCAGATGATATTAAAAGCCCTAAATATTTATACTGAGTTGCTGTGCGAAGGGTGACACCATTAGGTGAGTATGAAAATATTAGTTTGCTTGCGTGATATTTGCTAATAGTTTGCCTTGCGTGATGCTTCGTCGCAATTTCTCAAGAATGCAAGAATGGGGCTGCTTTGCGTCTCGCGCCTTTCACACATCAGCGATTTGAAAGGTCTTGTGGATGCAAGCTTGACTTGCATAGTACGATTCTAACAACCGTCCCACTATCGGTGCTGACGTTAGATGCAATAGAACAAACATTTACCTAACAGGATATATTTTGACGTACTGTGTCTTTGTTCTTCCTGCTAAATTATTCGAAATGTTCTTTTAATGATAACTTGATTGTTAGCACAAGTGCTTTCTTTGCTGTCTTCCGTTTTTACATCACATACATTACCTAGTCCTATGCATAGTTTTTAGTCCATCTGTTTATTGTAATATATCTTTTGTAACCTGCTGCTAAAATACGTTCTCAGCTTTATTCTTATTTTTTAACTGTCTGCGAACGTGGTTTTATTTCATATTTCGCGGGCTTTCTCTAAAATCCCGAAAACATTCAGCACGCAGCATGTACGCTGCCAAAAAAATTGGGTCGGTCGTTTTTAAATTTGCTCTACGATGTGTCGAAGCGCAGTTGCCCCTAAGGTGAATAATAAAAATGTCGCAATGTCACATAATTTACCTTATTTAATTAACCAGTTAAGCTTAGTACAAAACATACTATAGCGAGTGCCACACAATGGCAAACCAAATACCTTTGGTTTCATTCAGCAGCGGTTAACCACTTTTTTTTTAATATTGGATTCTACTTAAGTGAAACACCCTGTATACTTATTCACCTGAATTGTTTAATACGGAACCACCTTGCTATTTGACTTAAATATATTCATTTTCCTTTTTTAGGTAACCTTAATGCATTCTTATTGTTACAAATCCGCATGTAAGCAGAGCTAAAAGTGGCAATAGTGTGAATAGCAGTGATAAACTGCGGCGTTTTGTGCCGCTAGAATACGTCTGAGACGTTTCCTGGCGGCGCAGGTTCTCCCGGAGAACAAATGGTAAAAGATTGCAGGTTAGTGAATATGTTGCTAACGAACACCTTACGCCAGCAGATAAGTAAAATATAAAAAAATCACTGCAGTTTTATGTCCTGAACTAATTGTGAGCGCCGACTATGTAGTTCATCGTCTTTACACGATGCGTCACAAACAATACCGCTACCAACGTTGTTGCTGCTGTACACCTGTCGGTGGATGCGGTATTACGAAAACAATACGCTTGCGGACAAGGTAAGACTGCACAGCGTTATTTGCGCCATCGTGCGAAGGCACTTGCAAGTAGATGGTAACCAGCTAGCTGGTCGCCAAGTAGAGCAGCGACACCAACAAACTACAGAAGTGTCAAGCAAAAACAACTAACAGCGCAACAGTTAAAGAGCTGTCATGTTAAGCAGCCAAACAAATCCCAATAAGTCGTTTACAAATGAAACTAATTCGCCTTGAGCAAGAACGTTTGTCTACATATATATCTTGTGACACAAACAGGTATTTTGTTAAAATTAAGCAAAGCTGGTCGCAGTTAAGAAATTTTCAAGTAAACACATATGTACATAGGCCTTTGCTGCTTCATTATATTGATATATAACAGCAAATTTGCAAATGTATCGGGGTATCTTAAGATACAATTGGGAATTATCGTATCGGATACAATTATTCCGCGAGTAACTTGTATCTATATCTCAAATACTTCTTGCCCGAGTATCTTGTATCGTATCGCGATACAATTTCAAAGTATCTTTGCCCAGCCCTGCGGGCTACGTTGGTGGCTTTCTTTCTCTCACGCTTCGTCCGTACATACGTCGTTTATATAGGAGCACAGCACGGCGCATATCACAATAGATCACCAAGATTCCAACGCTGCAAGCTCCAAGTAATACACACACACACGCACACGCACTTGTGGCAACGCTAACTCCATGGCTTTTGCGGGCGGTAAATCGTACACAGACGCGCACATTCCGACTTCACTTTCACCTCACTGCACACGAATGAACGCGACGACAATAGTCGATGTGGTGACCCTCTGGCGATATGCTTGGTGCATCCGAGCGATGGAGGGAACACACGCCGTGTTGCAACTTGAAGCTGCCGAAACGACGGAACGCGCTAAAGCGTTGTAAAACACTCCGAGCTGCTGCCGCTTCGGTGATCTCCAAACGCGGCAGTCACAAGCTTCTACTGCATCGGATGACGACCGGCGAGGATGATGCTGGGTACGTACGAATAACAGTAGGAAACAGCTTCTTCTGGAAGAAACACACACCTCAGGAAATTCGAATTGACGGATCTCGGTATCGGTGCAGCGGTACCTCGCCTCTCGTCGCGAACGGCGCCATGTTGCATTTTTCATTGGCTCGTCTTAACCGTTACGTCATGGTAAAGAGCGGCCGTAGTTGGACTCGCATAACACAAATGGACAGCGGTAGAGTTTACTTTTTATTCTTAGCTTGTCACCGACTGGGCCCGTATTCTCAAACGATCGCAAAAGGCGATAGTATCGCGTTTGGTGACGTAGAATTTGATGCGTTCAGTAAGTAAAAAAAACACTTGCCTGTGACGTCATTGTTGCAACTGGCCGTTGGTGGTACGAATGTCTCACAACACAGGAGTGAGCGCACCGTACGCGCGCAGAACAACCCGAGTGCGGCGTTTTCGAGCGTGTGCTGCTGCTTCTACGCAGTGGCCAGGCTTGGCCGGCTTGGCTGTGGCTATTTGGAGTATGAGACGTGTTGAAAGTGCTTTCAACGTTTTTTTGTTCGATTATTTAATGCACAGTATAATATTTAAAGAATGCGACTTTGCGTGAAACGTATTTTCGTTGAGAGTTTAACTCGGCGTACTCGGAGAGTTCAGCTGTAGCGTGCCGCCGCAGCGACATCGTCTCAAGATCTCAACATGTTGCCGGCTCGCGATAAGCCACGCGAGCAACGCACGGTTCATGTTCCTGGGACGTTCAAACCACGAAAAAACACGCGCTGGCAAAGAACGAGTGCTGATAACACCCCAAGGTAATGCTCGATGAAAGCTTCAGCGTAAAAAATGCTGCGTGTATCCACCGAGGATTGAATACTAGAAGCTACCGCCTACGTCACTGAAATGCTAGACTTCACCACGAACCGACGGTTAACGGTGCCTTCGTTTATTGCAAATATGTCGAGAGCACCGTCGAGCACCATGACGCAAAATTGACGTCGGCGGAATTACCAGATGGCGCCCTAACTTTTCCGGTTTGCTCAATAGCCAATCAGCGCGCACCAAAGGCGATACTTTTGCGATTGTCGCCTTTTGAGAATACGGGCCCTGTAGTACACTATAGCTGCGATCATTCAACCACCATAAGAGTTATGGGAAGTACAGGCTTCGGATTGGATAGCCTTAGCTAGCGAACTGTCTACGGATCTTTTTCTGCAGTTTCAGTTTCGTTTTTCCCGAGGCTTGGGTAGTGGGGTGCGTTTCAAAGCATTCAAGCAGCGCATTTGTTGTTCAAAGAGGCTGAAGACCGCTAGATCTTTTGGTTTGCTGCGACGCTGCAGCTTTACAGGTTGTGCTTGACAGTTTTAGCAAAGCGTCGTGCACTCACCGCTGCGCACAGCTGTAGCGTCCCATGTCAGTGCAGCAAACTACATCGAGTTCACGTTTGTTTGATAAGCGCGTCTTACCAAAACTCGTTCAAATCAGCTGCAAAACAGCGGCGAAGCTAAGTAGACGCACCGTCGCGCTCCTCTGACTCGACTTCACAACAATACGAGAGATGCGTTGGAGGCAGACAACTTGAACAGACGCACCTGGCATCGCAGCATACCAGTGGCGTAGCCAGAAATTTTGTTCGGGGGGGATCACGTTGCAGCGGGAGCTCCTCATTGAATTTTTAGAACGGCTAAGTATACGAATAACATTTATTTATTTATTTATTTATTTATTTATTTATTTATTTATTTATTTATTTATTTATTTATTTATTTATTTATTTTCGGCCCTCCGAAAACGCACCACGAAAGCGCGGACAATTTAGAGTTGGTCCTTTGGTGCGCCAGCGAACGCCGGTTGTGGTCCAAAGACCGAGTCAGAGCCGAGAGTCGATAACACAAACGAAAACGAAATATATTCTCAGTTAAGGCAATACAAATAACACAAACACATGCACACTCGGCTGGTACCAGTTACAACTTCACAATATAACTCAGATGGTGTTTACACAACGGGAGCTAAACAAACAGATCACACGCTACAAATGCAATGGCATGCATTACAACTATTCAATGACAGTTAAAGTCCTGAATATACAATGGCGTATCCAGTCCACAAACTTTGGACGGTAATCGAATGCTTCTCTTCAAGGAAACACTCGCACCAGCTCCAGCGTTGATCGTCGTAGCTCAGCCGTCGTCGTAACTTGTCGCGGCTCACACGGCGTCGTCCTCCAATGCTTCCATATCGACGATCGACGGACCGCACACCATCATAAACACGTCTTCTTTGGCTAACGGAGCCACACTCAGCTTACTTCACCATATCCGGGCCGACTCACTCACTCCTGTCTCACTGTCTCGACTGACTTCTCGACTCCTTCACTGACTGTCTGACCCCCTGCCTCGTCGTTTGCACGCTTTTATCCCTTCTCCCCCGGTTTCTAGAAGCGTCGGGAGGGTTCTTCGGCGTGCAGTACAGCTAAGGCTAGAGAAAGGGCGAGAGCTTTCTCGTATGTTCGAACCGCGGCGGCATGATCGGCGATGCGTCACCCTTTCCTTCTAGATGTTTCCAGGCATTGCTGGGCGTTTGATCGCGTTGTCTGCTTCTGGCTCGAGTGGGTGAGGAGGATGCGGCGCGCCGGCGTTTTGATGCTTGTTTTTTCGCCGTTCGCGCTTCTTGGGCGATCGGCTCGCGCCGCCTGTCTCGCAGCCGTTTGAAAGCGGCCTCGCGCGCGCTTTATTACGCGCTAATTTGTGACAGAACCACTATTGTGCACTCAATATAAAAGGAAGGTTGCCGCTTCTAGTTCGAAAAGCAATGAACAACAAAAACGACAAATGAAAGTAACAAACAATGCTGCTAGTACGGCTTCCCAATAGTTGAATTTGTTTGGTAACGCCGCGTATGCCGACCTCTCAGTGAACAAGGTGAAGCTGTCGATTGGCTGGTAATGTCCACCTGATGCCCGTATTCTTATGTTTATATTAGGTCACAGTGTTAACTGCTAAAAGGTACAAAATCCTCACGGCTTTAAAAGGTGGTATTGCGTCAGAATTACGGGCTCATTGACCTGAACACTGAAACAGCAGTGTCTTTTCTTTTCGTTTGCGCTGATTTTTGTCCTGCTCGGTATCAAAGGACAACGTTGACTCGGCCAGGAGCTTAGCGAAATGGTCAATGACTTCCGACACGGTGATGTCGACATTTCTGTGGGCGTACCGAAGTGCCTGGCCAACCATGCGTTCCTCAGACATCGTGGAGCGTAAGTAGTTCTCAAGTAACCTCATGCTTGAAAACGTTCTCTCTGCGCTGGCAGTGGTCACTGGAAGGGTGACTAGAATCCGGAGTAGCTTGTACACATTCGCATAGAACCTGCTGTCGCAATGTGAGAGGGCATCGGTGCCAGTACCGGGGCGCTGGTTTGCTGCTTTGCTTTGTTCGCCCACTTTGTCCACCATAGTGGCAGTTCTCCAAAACCTGCCCTCGTTTCGACGTCATGCGCAAAAACGGTCAGGAGATTTTCTGCTCCTTTCTCCCGATCATCTTGCATTGGTGGTATTGCGGATGGTACAATTAATGAAAAGTCCTTTAGAAGTGCCCTGTGCTTTTCGAACCGTTGGTTTAACTGGGCTTGTACGTGGTCCATGAACGGAATGAACAGGGTTCTGCAAAAATATTCTTCCGCGCTTTCGAATGCATTGCTCTCAAGGTTTTGCTTCCGGACACCGGCTCGACGGCTGGTGATTTCCACATACAGTTTTTCTGCCAATGCCTGCAGTTGTGCCAATATTTTTTAGAAAGAAGCATTCGTGTTCTTGCGGTCACTTTCAATTGTCTGCTGTACCACTTCTATGTCGTCAATGGCAGCGCTCATGTCGATACTCCTCGTCTGCAGCTTTTTTGACAGTGGCAAAGTCAGTGCTAACACCTGCTCCGTCACATGCAGGCTTACAAGGAACGCTGGTGAAAAGAGTGCCAACATTAGACTGTTTGCCTGCACTGGACTTTCGCCATTTCCGTTAAACTTAATCTTTTCTAGTGCTGCGATCAACGGCTCAAAGAGCTCACAAATGAAAGCTCTGCATCGTGCTTCTAGACCCAGCGCGTTTCGCATAGTCCCAAAAGGCGCTGCCTTGTAGACTCAGGACAGCTCAGACTTATCATTTTTGGCAAAACGTGTGAGCGGCTAGAAGATTTACGGAAAAAGACTGATGTCGCCTTCAGAGTCCCAAAACAGTTTCGAATATCTGTGATGGAGCATGCCGCACACACAATTAGATTAAGGGAGCGACACGCGCAGTGAGTACATAGAGTGCGGCTGGATATTTCTCACGGACAGCAGCTTGAACACCATTCGTTTTGTCAGCCATCGAACTTGCACCATCGTAGCCTTGACTACGGAGATGCTGCATGTTAATTCCCATTTCTATCAGGAGCCTTATGATGGTGTAGGCGAGGGCCCGGCCATTTGGTCATGAATCGGCACAAAGCCTAAGAACACTTCTTCGATTCCGTTCGCATCTTTATTAAGGTACCTTGAAGCTGCTCGATACCAGCAACATCCGTCGTTTCATCAGCAAGTACGGAGAAGCAGCCTGCAGCGTTTACTTTTGCGACTAGGCTTTCCTTGATGATTGCAGCAGAGATTTCTATAATGTAGTTTTGTACATCTGGACTAAAATATGAGGCCTTATTTGGGCAACTTTCCAAATGCTTTTTTATACCTGTGCCTCCACAATCTGCGGGCATGCGAAGCAGCTCTCTGCAGTTGCCTGTATATGTAGAGGAGGCTGTGCGTGAATCCATGGGATCACTGTCTCTATGTCCACGGAGAGCCACACCTTGCCGCCTGCAAAAGAACTCTGTCTCAACAATAGGCTGTAACTTCCTTCGGGTCTCTCTTATTTGAATTTGCCTGCCATGGTCCAGCTGATCAACAACACTGGGCACATATCCTGAGAAGGTTTGAAAAAAATATCGACTACCAGATGAGCGTCAGTGTGATATTTAGTGACTTCATACGAGGGCCTTAGTGCGCGCATGTTGGCTTTTGCCAATCTCACTTCTGCTAAAAAGGACACACACTCGGCAAAACACACCCTCTTGAAGCGCTGAGTAGCTAAGCCATCGGTACCTGTCCAGCCAGGCCATGTAAACCTTCGTTTCTGCTTAAAGGGGTACTGCCACAAAATTTCGCGGCCGAGATAGCCTGCTGGATCGATACCCGTGTACGTCCATGTACCATCTGCAAAATATCGACACCAAATAAAGCTTGGAAGGTATTTTATATGAATTTTGGAGTTCGCGAGCGCGATCCAGCATTATAGGCCGCACCTGGTGCACTGACACCCTCGGAGGTGACCCGAGGTTACCCCCTACTTCCCCTACGTTATCGTTTCAGCCGGTACAAGTTATGATGACGTCGTAGCCGCCATTTCTGTTTTGACGCGCTTCCCGACGAATCGCTCTTCACCAGCGGGTCAAACCTGAAGTGATTCGCCACATCGAAAATTCATTCCATCCCTGCCGCAAGAAAATCGTCGCCATCAGACGGCAATGAGCCCGACGACGACAGGCCACGCGGAAATGCGTCACTGTTCTGTGTGCTCACGTGACCGAGCGTTTCATTCGCTAGGTGGTGATAGTTGCATCCGGCGGCTTGTCGTTTTTGGAGCTCTGTCAAACCGAAAATGAGGAGCTTGTAATTAATTATCTGTCGCGCGCTGCAGCAAGCGATGTGCCGTGTTATGACTAACAGGCCCCCAGCAACACATTGCAGCAAAAAAACGCGGGGCGAAAATTTTTGTGTCAGGACTCCTTTAAAATCGTTCATAGACTTCAACATATAGCACGGCGGAGGAATCCAGGGAGAAGCTAGCAGTTGATGTTTTGTGTCATCATCCACTTTTGAGCCATCTGTGTAAAGCCCGATATCAAACTTGCTTCTGCTAACATTTTCAGGGTCAGAAAAATATGGATAATTAAAGAAATGATAAGCAGGCTGAAGCCCAATAAATCCCACCACCCGGGTGACGCCGCTGGTTGGTGGTGTATGAGAGCTCGGGAGGGGCTGAAGCCCCATAAGCACCCCCCCCCCCTGGCTACGCCCCTGCAGCAGACGATACGTGAAGTGTTTCTCACTCAATACAGTACTGTTATTTCCATAAATATATAATGCGTACTTTCCACGGAAAAACAAGCGTGCTTCTTTTTTTTAGTGTTGTACAAAAATAAATCATTATTTGGTGATGCCAAATCTGGAACGCAATTGCAGAGCAATGCATACCCTGGTGGTTGAATTTGTCCAGGTTTCAGTTCCTTCTCACGGTCACGCAAACTTTTTGCAATAACTTTTGCATACAAAAGAATGAAGCAAGTTTTACTTAGAATTAACTTCATATCCCTTTGTTTTACACTCGGTAAACAAGCGTTGCGAATCTCAAGAACCTAATCCATCCGAAGCCTGTACTTCCCATCATTCCCATGGTGGTTGAAGCGCGTCTCAAGGAGCCCGCGTAGACACTAGCGCCAGATTCCCCTCTAGGTATTATTGTAAGAAACTCTATGGCGTTAAAGATCAGGTCTGCCAAAATTTGCAATGCTACGCGCCGCGTAAATGGGTCAAATTTCAAGCTGAACGCTGCTTGCCCTTCCTCTCTCGGGCTCGTGCCCAGAGAATGAGGGGATGACGTACATGAGGGAATGGCCCTACGTAGATGGTAGTGCTGTGACGTCACTCCTCGACGTAGACGACCGTGCTCTGACGTCGCCAATAGTAGCACGTGACACTGCAATAATTATTGGACACGACGCGTAGTTTGCGTAATTTGTTGCTTTAATGGATGAATAAAACTTGAGAGCAATAAAAAAATTCGGCAGATCCCGCGTACCGTGAGAGTCGATGTTATGCGAAGCATGCGGCGGGTAGGTTACTGTGGCGTAACTTTTTTTACTGAGCGACACATTACAAAATGACGCCAAAGATTTGTATAAATTTTATAAGCACACATATATATGTTGAAGAGCCGCATATGTGTTACATAACCAGTTGTTTATAGTTGGGTAACGCTGCCAATGGTACCGTGGGTATTACCAACACCGAAAGCGGTAAGCTGATATGTAGTGCTTATATGTGCACAGAGCACGCACGCACGTTTCACGAACCTGTGTGCACGTGTGCAAGAAGCTCTTGACAGTTCTTGAACAAGCGCATCATCACCGTGATCAGTGAGCACCAGCAGCTGGTGATGACTTGTTATAGGATCCGGGCGTGATCGTGGTGGCGAGGGGTCCATGTGTAGTGAAGTATGTCGTACAGTAGAGGTGTTGGAATTCGTGGATGCCTCGGTCATTTCGTCGACAAATCGTCTGTCGACAGAGCCAGCGACATGTCGGAACCTGAAGCCACCCTTCACGTTGGTGAGCATAGGCGTGCGCAAGGTTCGCCTTCAGGGGGGGGGGGGAAGGTTTGTTGCAGCCCCCTCTCCCAATTATGTCATTGTATTGCGCTGACATTGCCCCCCTCCCTATTATCTCAATGTGGGGGGCTGACTTTGCGCCCCCCCTCTTAGGTGAATAAGGAGGGCGGCCGCCCCCCCTGCCCCCCCCCCCCCCCCCTGTGCGCACGCCCATGTTGGTGAGGTATAGGCCGTCGAGGCTGCTAGGCCTGGATAGTGCTACGTAGACCAACATCAGTGGATGGTGTTTGTCGTATTCGTAGACTACCTGGGCGTATGTTGCCTACGTAGCCTAGTCTACAAAGCGGCTGTCAATCAATCTGGCATCATCCTCGGTCAGCATGAGTCTATCGCCCAGCCTCGTAAGAAATGAAGAGGAGACTGCGTCGTTCTGGTGGACGAAGTGCACATTACGCTGCGGTGATGTGGATATCATATGTAACTTTTGTTAATGCATTCCTCCAGGGTCGAGCAATGCTTCAGTATAGCTTGCTGAATCATAGGAATACAAACGTAATGTTTATTAGACTGCTATAAAAGCGGAGCCAACACTGGAACTACAGACGTTAATCTGATATGACTATTGTATCGTAGGAGTAGACGTCGCAGGAGTATCATGTAGTGTTCATTGCTTTTTTGTAAAATCAGATAGCCAGCATCACAACCACAATTGGCGTTGCACCGGTATTACGCCTGCGTAGGCTGTTTTTCCAAACCAGTTTATAGACCTGGCGTGGCTCAGTGGTAGAATACCTGATTGCCACACAGAATGCTTGGGTTCGATTCCTGCTGAGATCCTAATTTTCACTCTTTCCAATCGTTGAGCCAACGCTGCCGATATTGGTTTTCCTTAATGCTCTAGCATTTAAGTTACCAGTGTCTGTTCTCGCCGTTCCTGGGTAGATATAAACTGTCAATCATCTGTGGCGCATACCCGTACACCACGGCCCGTGGTAAACGAGTATGTGCCACACGTGTCTAGTGGAAAGGGTTTGACGACGTACACGACAGGATTTTACCGTTATTCATGTCATGACCCGGCAATCATATTCGTCAAATCATCTTACCCTCCCATGCAAATTTTGGGCTACACCAAGTTAAGGAGGCGATCATCAGAGCACCCAGGCGTAGGCGGCTAGATAGATAGATAGATAGATAGATACGTTGATAGAAACGCTCAAAGTACCAGAGGTTCGCTAAGAAATGCTTCGCATTTAATAAAACACACAAACGGAATGTGCGCGTTTTCCTTTTTTCATTTTTATTGCGAATCGCAGTGAGATTCGAGACTAATCTCCGTTTCGCACGCGTTGGTGTTCTGGTGGTTTGCGTATCGTGCAGACGCCACCCCTTACAGCGAAACTAATTTTATGCCGCGTTCCAGCGTTCACTAGGCTCATTTATCCTCCCGCGTCATGTGGCACACTGCAAGTCTCGCGTCCGCACAAATGTCGTAGCTTTCGTGCTTAGTAATAGTTTGAAAGCCAAGTGATCGGCGAGGGCGCATTTGGTATAATTTGCAGAGATGAAGCGCGAAGAACACCGCCACAACACCGCTCGCGTCTCGGGGGTTCGGGCTGGTTCGGGCACGTCATGCGCTCGTGACATTGTGCGCGCATGACGTGTTCATGCGTAGGCGTTATGTGATCCGCCCGCTCGCGTGCCGAAGAGGGCAGGTAAGGGATTTGGCTTGCGAAGGCTACACGGGGCCAGCGGCAATGGTTTCCAGCTCGCCTCCTCGCATCATGGTTCCGCGCCACTACAAATTACTGTTTTTCTCAGCTTCTAACGGACCGATTAGAAAAATTGTTGTGGCATAATGCTCTTTATTGGGCTCCCAACTGCTTGCAATGTCTAACTAAAATTCGTTATCTCACCTGGTGAGGGGCCCTTTAACATCGAGCAAGGTGCCCATGATGAACGGAACTTTAACTCCACCCATGCGCTCCTCCGCATCCCCACATGGTTCCCTTTAGTGGGAGATTTTGAAATTTTTTCTTAATGCTCTCGCATTTAAGTTACCAATGTCTGTTCGCGCCGTTCCTGGGTAGACATGAAATGTCAATCACCTGTGGCGCATACCCGTACACCGCGGCCCGTGGTAAACGGGTATGCGCCACACGTGTCTGGAGGAAAGGGTTTGACGACGTACGCGACAGGATTTCCAAGTTATTCATGTCATGACCAGACAGTGATATTCGTCAAATCCTCTTATCCTCCCATTCCAAGTTTGGTCTACACCAAGCAAAGAGGGCGATCGTGAGAACGTCCAGACGTAGGCGGCTAGATAGATAGATAGATAGATAGATAGATAGATAGATAGATAGATAGATAGATAGATAGATAGATAGATAGATAGATAGATAGATAGATAGATAGATAGATAGATAGATAGATAGATAGATAGATAGATAGATAGATAGATAGATAGATAGATAGATAGATAGATAGATAGATAGATAGATAGATAGATAGATAGATAGATAGATAGATAGATACGCTCAAAGTGTCAAAGGTTCTCTAAGAAATGCTTTGCATTTAATAAGCTTTATGATGTGGGCATGGTGAAGTAGTCACTTTGGTTTTTAGCTAAATGATGCGCTTGTATACGCAACACGAATACGAGCTATTAAATTCCCACCGCACCACTGGGCAGGGGGTGCCCCCCTCCCCTAATCACCAAGGAGGGGGCCACAAAATATGCCCCATAGGTTTACGTAGTTACGGTCCCACATGTTTTTGACAATGGCGGCCGAAGGCCCCATATTTTGCATTCCAAGAACTGTTTATTTACCATCTTAACTTCAGGAAAGCCAGGGACCAAAGGCAAGCTATTGTGAGAAGCACGTCGTGGCTTCATTCTCATTTCTTTTGCATCAGCTGTGAAGTATGTTGCCCTAGGACTCTGCGCACACCTATGACTGTAGCCTTAGAGTGCCAATTTGTGAAGTTTCTGGATTGACAGCAGAGCGCATTGCAGAGCACAAAAAAACTGAGAAGGAAGTTTTCGAGCTAGAAATTACGTCCTTTTGACGTGCTCAAGCGAGATGTAAAGAAGAATAATGGAACTGTGATGACCTTAATGAGACCTCCATATTACTTCTCATCAAAGAAAAGTAATATGGTTATCCTACAGTTCACTATAAAGCAAAACTTCTTGAACGATGGTATTTGTACTACATTGGACCGAGAACGTGGCTTGTCTAATATGGCTAAGGAAAAGTTTCAGCACCACTTCATTTAGACCGTGAAATTAAGGCGGATCAACACAAATACAGAAAGAATGTGGCAATGCGTCACCACATATTCCGTTGTACTCTACCTATCATACCTTTCTTTTCATGCTGTTCAAGCCGCAGCATTTGAACCGCTTGAGGAAGACATCACCAGCACATATTGACACAAGCTACCTTCAAACCATCCAGGCAGCACGCCGTCATTGGACCGATCTATGCCCAACGTCGGCAGATGTCGGCAGCAATATTGGCCCGACTTAGGCAAATCACGGTCCCGCTACTTTCCCCCACATCGGGCCGCCGGTGTTGACTAGCCGGCGTTGGGCCGATGTGGGCTTGCTGGCTTTGGGCCGATGTGGGCTTGCCTTTATTCACCCGATGATGGCAAGCCGTCATTGGGCCTATGTAATCTAGCCGATGCTGGCGTGGTGTCCGAAAGCCGCCGGTGTGACCACTTGTACCCGTTATTATGGTCTTTTAGCAGTGGTGGTTTACCGTGCGGCAAGTACAGTCATTCTTTACCGTCGTGGTCTGCGCGTAGCTAGTTTGGATGGGGACACCGGCGGCAGTTGCTCGATGCGTACAGTAACTTGATCACAAAGACTGATACACGTGTTATTACGTAAAACGGCTGCTTGCCGACCACGGTAGTTCGGTATTACTGTAGTTACTGGAATGTAAGTCAGCAGTGCTAAAATAGCGCATCCGCGGCCCAATGGCATTCATCGACAACCATTGGCGCCGTATTCGGGAAATACTTTTTAATTACAACGACTGCTCCACTGGGGTTATAGTGTGCCATTGAGACCCAGAATTCTGTGGAAACTTGCGAGGTTGAGAAGGAAAGCCAATATTGTCTCCAACACAACTAAAAGGATGAAAGGCCTGCTACACCGACTACGCATGTGTCTGGGTAATGAAGGAGCAACACATTTGCAAGGTGACCAAAACAAATTTGTTCACACATATGAACACACGCCAGCTGTCTTGGAATAATTATGCCGTAAAAGAATACCTAAACACCTGTAGATACCAAAGCCAACATCTAAAACGATCCAACAACCACCGTATTCCTCACTAAAGGCAGGAAAATCCTGATCGAGAATGGAGTTAGGTGAAGAGTTTCCATCTCTTCATTGTTATTCACAGATAATTCACTATAAATATTTAAAGCACTAGAATGGAAAAAAAGAATAGGGATTAACGGAGAATTTCTTAGCTACTTGCGTTTTACGGACGATATCGCACTTTCCAGCAATGACGGTGACGAATCGCGAAAAAAATACTGGAGATGTACACGAAAAAGGCGTTAAAGTAGGAATAAAGATGGACCCGAAGAATACAAAGGTAATATCAGGTAGCCCGGCGAAAAAGCGAGATTAAGAGTGGCAACCAGACTAGAAGAGTATTATACGCGCGAGCTAATTACTAACAGAGGAGACCCCCCCCCCCCCGATGTTTATCAAGTTTACCAAAAAATAAGGTTGGGTGGTTCGCGAACGTCAGGCATTCGCAAGACATTAACGACATTTAAATTACCGCTATCCTTTAAGCGGGAATTAAAAATTTTTCAGTGAGACAAATGAATCAACAAATGCACGCGACCTGCAAAACATTGCAAATGGCACCACAAGATCCCATTAACTCTACATCTAAACAAGGTAGACACGCACGCACGAACTGCTAATCTCAAGGTAAGATTGTAACGGAAAGGAATCGTGCATGAAAACCTCTCACGTGTGCCCGTTGGATCGGTAAAAACACGAGTGAATAAAAAATGCAAGCGCACCATAATAAAAGAATGCACAGAAACATGGCTGATCCCTCCGTCACAGGGATCAGTATAACACGAAAGTGAAACGTGTAGTAACAGGAATAGTTGATTGTTTACAGTACATTGGTATATGAGAGCTTGTACAATGTCTGCTGTTGTTTGGCAGATATAGCACCGCTTGATATGGGCGCACTCACACTGACGCCTAGTGGCACATAGGAGAGGTGTTAGTATGCGGAGCCTATTTCACAGAGCGGAATTTGAGGAGACTTTGAGCAAGAAAAACTACGAAAAGACAACTCAACCTAGACGTATTAAGGAATAAAATGAGAAGATTACGCTCGAATGAAAACCACGATCGTAAACGCAGTTTAGTAACCAGAAGCCGCAATCGAAGTTCGATGTAAAGCGCAAAGGTAAGCCCTCATACATGAAGGAGACTAACCCGAGTTCGCTGAGGTACAAGTAAGCGATAGAGGAAGCCGTAAAAAAAGGCAGCACACACTGTTCAACAATTTCACCATTTAGGGTGGCAGCTGCTTTTCACGCGAAAAAGCAGCTGGTGATGACGAAATAACAGATCTATGGCGGAAGAAACGTTTTCTATGAGCTGGA
The DNA here is from genome assembly GCF_013339695.2 of Rhipicephalus sanguineus. Lineage (NCBI taxonomy): Eukaryota > Metazoa > Arthropoda > Arachnida > Ixodida > Ixodidae > Rhipicephalus > Rhipicephalus sanguineus. The sequence goes on from NC_051179.1 coordinate 209,122,498, forward strand.
AAAATGCCAACAATATACACGAAAGCAATTTGAATAACAGGGGTTGCGTAATGGGATGGGAAAGAAAATGCTATCGGCTCGCATAGGCTGACAATAACAATGATGTTTAAGACGATTCATTTCAGTGGCGCGCATGCATGGCTGACTGGGCGTGTTGGCACGGACAACGGTCATACACACAGACGGCGCTCCATGTGTGTGCATGAGTCTCCCTCTGTCCGCTGTCGTCGCTGCGGCAGCTATATGACAAAAATGTGTTAAAAGGGCAGAAAGAGCAGTAGACCGAAGAAACAAGAACCTGTCTGCGCTTGTGCCGCAGTGGTCAGCATGTCTGGCTCCTTTACTCGAAGGTTGGAGAGTTGGAGCTGCGATTCGGCGGCCAACGAAGGTGTAAGTACATGCCGATACAAAACGAATGTTCGAGGGCAGGTATGTCCAACAGAAATTGGACAAGCCCCAGTACCCACCACTGCTCCACTAAAAAATACCAGGCCTGCGCAGAACGCGCAGCACAGTCACGCCGAAAGCTAGAAGAGCGGCCTTTCTAGAGCCTTTTATATGCGAAGCATTTCTTTGCGAACCTTTGACACTTTGAGCGTTTCTATTTACATATCTATCTATCTATCTATCTATCTATCTATCTATCTATCTATCTATCTATCTATCTATCTATCTATCTATCTATCTATCTATCTATCTATCTATCTATCTATCTATCTATCTATCTATCTATCTATCTATCTATCTATCTATCTATCTATCTAGCCGCCTACGCCTGGATGTTCTCATGATCGCCCCCTTAGCTTGGTGTAGACCAAACTTGGCATGGGAGGGTAAGAGGATTTGACGCATACGACTGTTGGGTCATGACATGAATAACTTGAAAATCCTGTCGCGTACGTCGTCAAACCCTTTCCTCCAGAGCCGTTTACTGCGGGCCGCGGTGTACGGGTATGCCCCACAGGTGATTGACAGTTTACATCGACCCAGGAACGGTGAGAACAGACACTTGTAACATAAATGCGAGAGCGTTAAGAAAAAACCTACATCGGCATCGTTGACCCGACGAATGGAACGAATGAAAATTAGGATCCCAGCAGCAATCGAACCCAAACATTCTGCGTGGCAATCAGGTATTTTGCCACAGAGCCATGCCAGGTCTATAAACTGGTTTAAAAAACAGCCTTTGCAGGCGTAAAATGTCGGTGAAACGCCAATTCTGGTTGTAGTGCTGACTGTCTAATTTCGCAAGAAAGCAATAAACACTACATGATACTCCTACGATGTGTACTCCTACGATACAGGCGTCATATCAGATTAACCTCGGTGGTTCCAACGTTCGCTCCGCTTTTATAACAGTCAAATGAACATTGCATTTGTATTCCTGTGATTCAGCCAGCAATATCGAAGCAATGCTCGACCCCAGAGGAATACATTACCAAAAGTTACGTATGATATTCACATCATCGCACCGTGAAGTACACTTAGTCCGCCGGAACGACGCAGCGTCCTCTTCATTTCTTACAAGGCTGGGCGTTGGCCTCATGCTGACCGAGGATGATGTCAAATTGATTGACAGCCGCTTTGTAGTGTAGGCTACGTAGGCCACATTCGCCAAGGTAGTCTACGAATACTACAAGCGCAATCCACTCATGTTGGTCCACGTAGCACTATCCAGGCCTACCAGCCTAGACGGCCTATATCGACAGACTATTTGTCGACGAAATGACCGAGGCATTCCCAATTTCCCACAGCTGTACTATACCTCATACTTCACTACACATGAACCCTTCGTCACCGCTATCACGACCGGAACAATAACAAGTCATCACTAGAGGCCGGAATTTTAGGCACTAAAAAAGCGCGTTTTAGGCGCCAAAAATAGGCCGGAAAAACACCTTTTTAGGCCTCCAAAATAGTAAATAGAGGCACAATAAATTTTTACATAAATTCAAATAATTTCAAGCAAAGATGTACCCCACCTGTACCTACGACAGGAAAGCCAAAAATGTTGTTGTTCATGATGGTAGAAAGGCACCAACGGTTCAACATAGCCATACAATTGTCCCTTTTTCCACACGGTTCGCGGAACACGGTCTCTCCTTTTATTGTCTAGCATGGTGAGTCAAGTGCCCACGACTGAATCAACACACTCCTGGGTCTCTTTCTTTTCGGCATGGCTGAGAAAGGCAGCACAGGTGCAGATACCCAGACCGCTAAAAGACCAGAAGGGAGGGATGCCTCGTATTGGCCGGGGCTAGTCGCGTAGGGTCAATTTCTCCCCTGCTGGTGAACACCCCAAAGGGCCCCTCACCATGCTTGAACATTTCGAGCTGACAAGTGTAATGCATGCACTGGGCGCTCACGATCACGTCTGCCAAGGTTTGCTACACTATACGCGCCGCGGAAAGACGTGAAATTTGAAACTGAACGCCGTTGCCCTTCTCGTAGGCGCGCGTCCCAAGATGGAGGGGCTGACGTGCAACAACGACTGGTCCTGTGTAGTTACCTGTGCTCTTACGACGCTCACCTACGTAGACATTGATGCTCTGAGTCTCTGACGTCGCTAACAATAGCACATGACGCTGCGAGAACTATTCGAGACGACATGTGTAATTTGTTCAATCTGTTGCTTGAATGAATGACCGAAAGCTGAGAGAAATAATAAAACAGAAACGAAGTTTGTGCAAGTTCTAACAGCGAAGCTGTTAATGCTAGCCATAATGTCTGCGGCCTACCAGAAAACGGATATGTGCCACGACCTATCAAAAAACTATCACCATCATAAACGGCTATGTGCCACAGAAATTGGGGAATACTACTACGCACCACTGGTCTACAAAAAACGAAGAAGCAAACTGTCATCATCAAACGGGTATGTTCCACTGTGTGGCCTCTCAGAAAGCAATCATCATCATAAACGGGTATGTGTCACAGAGATTGGGTAAATCTCACTACTCACCACTGGTCAACTAAAGATGAAGAAGGCAACATTAAGCCCAACAAATGGCTGAGAAGCGATGGCGGCGAGCCGAAGACCCCGAGTACGTACAACGAGAGAATACTACGGAACAGGAAAGGCAACGGCGGCTGCGAAAAGACCCAGAAGCGATGGAAGGCCTACGTCAACGACGACGTGCCCGTGGATCTAGAAGAGGTGTGAACGCTTGGTTTCAGCGCGAGGTTCTGTCTCGGGAGTTTGGACATCCGTGTCTTGTCTCTGACTGTCTGGTTTAACACGAACCTCTCTACGCTGGGGATCAACGTAGAAAACAACCCAGCATCCCCTAGCCAAAGCCTTGCAACGACTTAGAAGCAACCTAGAAACAACCTGAATCACCTAGCTAAGGCCTAGAAACAACCTTGAAGCAACGAGATGAGTGTTCAGAGTCTTCCAGTTTTCCTGTTTCGAGCTTTGTGCGGCTTAGTGCAAGCTGCGCCAATTTTTTTTTTCTTTTTCTTTTTTACTTCTAATCGCAGCGAAATACCAGACTTATCTGCCTCAATTTCGCATGCGCTCGTGTTCTCGCCATTCCCGCGTCGTGCCGATGCCAGCCCCAACAACGCTTGGCGCCTTTTCGGTGCATCGTCCCTTACAGCAGTTCTACCTCTGCGACGCGGTGCATCGCGGTACCGATACATGATCCGAGCCAGCCTTTCCAAACGTGCGCGCACTGAGGGGTCCATCCCACAGAAGCGAACGCCGAAATGACACAACTCCGATCGCGTTCACGAGCTGGCCCTGGCACGTCGTGCGCATGACGTGTTGATGCATCTGCGTCATGTGATCCTACGGCTCCGATACTGAAGAGGGCAGGGAAGGGACTTGGCTTGCGAAGGCTACACGAGGCTAATGGCAAGGGTTTCAAGATCGCCTTCTTGCATCACGGTTTCTCGGCTCAGAACGACCCTATATGAAACATTCTTGTGGTAAAACGCTCTTCATTGGGCACCCAACTCCCAGTGTCTAACTACAATTTCTCATGTGACCTCGTCAATGGCTTTTTCAGAAGTAAATTACAAAGAAAACAAAAGCCGCGTGCGCATCACATTTTTTACTTATTTTGATCTAAGCCCTCCTTTCCCCTGACGGCACTCCACGGTTTCGCATTCGTTCTCCACCTTCCCGCGGCTGCACAGAGGCGCGCGTCCCAAGATGGAGGGGCTGACGTGCCACAATGACCCTGTTCACCCTGTTCCCTGCCCAACACCACACCCAGGTCTTCAAGGCTGTTCTTGAATTCCTTGGGGACACTGGACTGGACAACCGGCTGTACAAGCAACTCGCCGCGTCCTAGGCAACGGACGTCACTCTCCTCTTCTTCTTTCTGATTCCCGTCTATATTTCCTTCTCCTCATAACCCTGCAGACGCTGAGACAAGCTTCCATTCATGACACTAGCTTGCCCAGTTAAACGTTCTTATGCTTCCATGCAGGTTCACTGCTGCTAGCGGTTGTTTTTCTGGAAATTGTTTGAACTAGAGAGCTAGGTTGAACCCCCACAGAGTTTTAAAAGGTCAATATTGCCAGGTAACCTGAATAACGGCTTCACACTGCACTCGAAAGCGAAATTTAAGGTTAAATAGTGCTCATATAGGCGCCGTTTTTGAAATTAGGCATTTATAGGCACTTAAAACACTATAAAAGCCCTTCTTAAACTCTAATTCATGCTCATATATCAAAGTGGTACGACAGGAACGCAAGGAACAAAATAGGCGTTTGCCTAAAATCCGGTATCTAGTCATGACCAGCGACTGGTGCTCACTGATCACGGTGATGTTGACCTTGTTTAAGAACTGTCAAGAACCTCTTCCATACATGCACACGCGTTTGTGAAACGTGCGGGCGTTCTCCATCACAAGGGACAAGTATAAGCAACACATATCAGCTTGCCGCTTCTGGTGTTGGTAATACCCACGTTGCCGTTGGCAGCGTTAACCAACTGTAAACAACTGGTTATATAACACATATGCGGCTCTTCCACATATATCTGTGCGCATAAAATTTACACAAATCTTTGGCGTCATTTTGTAACGTTTCGCTCAGTTAATAAAAAAAAATACGCCACAGTCACCTTCCCGCCGCACGCTTCGCATAACATCGACTCCCACGGTACGTGGGATCTGCCGAGTTTTTTTTTTAAACACTCTTGGGGAAAACACTTGCATGGCGCCGCACCCACTACGCCATCATCATCATAATTTGATCATCATAATCATCATAATTTTAGGGGCGAAGCACCTTAGAGTCTCGGCGTGTCGGCGAGCATCGTCGTCTGTTGTCGTGACGCTCCTTTGCTCGAGCGCAAGAGAGGGCGCCACCGCCTCAGCGCTCGCCGTGTGGCGAGAGAGAGAGCGAACGGCACGCGTTGACTATGGAAACATTCTTTCTGCGATGAACGCTGAACTAGCTCGCAAGGAACGAGAACGCGCCCTCGCCCGCGAGAGACAACGCCGACGCAGGCAGCGTCTGCTGGCGAGTTTCTTGGTTGAAAAATTTCGCTATTTCCACTGCTACCACCGAATTCATAAACTCTACATGACTTGAAGCACACACTTGACTTGAGCAAGTCCGGCTCGAGGCAGAGCTCGACTGAACACGATCAAGTCTACCATCGCATTTAATACCCCCCCCCCTCCTTCTATTGGTCAAGTCAGTAGGTGGTATCAACATGTATTTGACTCAAGGTCACCTGTCTGGCGCCTCAGGGTGGCTCCACGCGGGAAGCGACTCTTTCGGCCCAGGAAACAATGGCGAGCTGTTTCTCCCGGTCGGGAGTACTGATAAGTTCATCCCATGTTAATTTTGAAGGGGCTGGAAGGAGCGATTCTGCAGGGGGAACACCCCCACATCCCCACAAGATGTGATCTTGGTTAGCTAGGGCATCTGGACTAGAATTTTGAAAGTTTGGTTTGAATTCTCCGTTCGTGATAATTGCCAGTATATGAGGACTGGTGAAAGAGTGCGTTTGTATGCGGCGTAGGATTGTGGCCTGCGCTCTCGTGAGGTCGTCATCTGGCGGAGGGTAAAGACTCCGTTCGTTCTTGTAGTAACTTGTGACGTCGTTATCAGAAGTTGGTGCCTCAACCGGGAAAACAGGGCCTGATGGGCGCATCTTCCGATTTGTTAGACCTCTGGACACACGATGCGCCTTCTCATTTCCCGGTTTCCCGAGTGGGCAGGGACCCACACAAGCTCGACGGTTGCTTCACCCCGGTCTCTTTCAAGGATCCTGGCCGCAGGGACGGCTACTCTGTCTTTAGCGGAATTTGTTATTGCTCGTTTAGAGTCGCTTACGCCGTCCGAGCGGAAGCGCTCGTGATGGCCAGTGAGATGGCAGTTTCTTCCGACTCCAGAGCGGATGGGACTTTAGCAGAAGCAGTGTTTAAGATTCGCCTCTCCCCGGTCACTACACTCACTACGTATAACTGTTCGTTCAGTTTTGCTGCATCTACGTAAACTGTACTTTTGTTATTCGGATCCTAACTCTGGCAGACCGCCTTCCCTCATGCCTACCTGCTAACATATTCTTTGAAGTTGGCGTCACTACGAAATGACGCCTAATAGCCTGCTGCAATGGTGGCGATTTAATTCCATATTGTGTAATATTTGCCTACCCACCTCCGTGCGAGATAAACGGCCCTGCTGTGCAATTTTGTGAGCCTAAATAAGCTCTTCGGGGATATTGTAAATACCCAAGTTGAGCATGTTGTCAGTGCTGCATACTTAGGGAATCCTAGGGCCGCCTTATATGCAGCACATATTATGCCATCCATTTTTGCGCTATCCGAAAGGCGTGGGTATCATTATGGCAAGGCGTATACAATGCGGCTTCGGTATATGCGGCTACGGTCAGCTGGCATAGATAGCCCTCCTTCATTCCGTGATGTCGCGTGGCTACGAGCCTAAGCAGGCCGCATATCTGGTGGGCCGTGGCTTGCAGCCTCGCTCTCGCCTCCGAATTGCGAGTATTGTGCTGCACCAACATTTCTAGGACTCTTATCGGTAAGACTGGTGGGACTGGTCTATCCTCCATGATCACCAGTATTTGGGTAACCGCATCTCCCGCCGTCCCAGTTATGGCAGGTTTATTTCTAATTATTAGTAATTCAGATGTCTTAGGAAGCACGCAAGTCCGTTACGCCGGACGAAGCTCTGCACCGTGTCAGCTGCTTTTTGGAGTGCATCTGCTATTTCCCCATCCGAGCCGCTGTTAGTCCAAATGGTGATATCATCCGCGCATATGGAGTGCTTGATAAGCGGTATTTTCGCTAGGAGGGAGGGGAGCTTCGCATGGTGACATTGAACAAAAAGGGCGAAAGGACCGCACCCTGAGGAGTGCCCCTGGTCCCTAAGAGGAACTTTACACTCGTCCCCTAGGTGAAACTCGGCTGTCCTTTGTTTAAGGAAATCCGCAATGTAGGTATGCATTTGCCGTCCTATATTAATTTCGGCTAAATTGTCTAAGATCCATTCGTGTGACTTGTTGTCAAAGGCTTTGCTAACGTCCAGTCCAAGAATAGTGCGTGTAGCTCTAATGGGACATGTATGGAGAATGGCGTTTTGAATTTGTCGCATGATATCCTGTGTGGATATATTTGGCCTAAAAGCGATCATAGTATCCGGAAAGGGCCGCCGCTCTCTCTCTACGTACTGATTGAGTCTAAGATAACTTGTTCCATAACTTTACCGATACACGGCATCAGAGAAATAGGACGCAGGTTTTCTAGATCTAGCTTTTTGCCTGGCTTGGGTATGAAAATTATTTTAGCGTGCTTCCATCTGGTCGGTATTGTTCCCTCTTTCCAGTGGTTGTTGAGAAGCTCGCTAACCTGCTGTACAGAGTTGTCGTCTAAATTGTGCAGCATTTTATTAGTGATTCTATTTTCACCGGCTGGTACGGTGGTTCTGATTTGGTTTAGCACTGCCCTAACCTCTGATTCTGTAATATCTATAACGAGTGCCTCGTTGTTTTCCCCGGTATAGGTATCTGTTGTTGGGAGATCCGCATTAGTGTTAAAATAGCGTTCCTTGAGCTCTTTAATAAGCGAATCATTGTCTCCTGAAAAGGAGTGCACTACCCTCTGTAGGTTTTTCTGCGATGCCGTTTTTGTCTGATTGGGATCGATTAGGTGTTTGGGGTGGAACCACGTAGTTTTGCATCCTAGCTGGCTGTTAAGGGGATCACGCATTTGATGCCAGTGCTCTTTACTGAGCTCTTTAGAGTATTGCGCAATCTCTCTTTTGATGTGAGCGATTCGCTTACGAAGATTTCTGTTGTGTTTGCGCATGCGCCATCGTTTTTGAAGGCTATGTGCTCGCCATAGGTGGACTAGCCGAGCCTCTGGGATCAGGCCGTCTTCCTCAGTTTCCACCTCCGTGGTTGCGATATGCGCATCTTGCACGAGGGTTCACACCCATCGAGGTTGATCGTCGTCGCAGATTTACGTTTGCCGCGGATATAATGAAAAGAGTCCCATCTCGCGTGCTTAACTTTAGGCCCATATCTAATATAGCCCTTAGACGAAATTGTGGTGGTCAAAATGTAGTGATCGCTTTCTACATTTACCTCCGTATTCTCCCATGTGGCATCCTCAATGTTTCTCACGAAAGTTAAATCGAGTGAAGGCTAAAATTGTTACCTATGCGCGTAGGGTGTTCCGGGTTGTTTAGTAGGGTAAAGCCATGACCTTGGGCGGTCTTCCATATCTTTGTACCCTTCATTTCGCTGTTTTAATGGCCCCAAGCCGAGTGTTGGTCATTGAAATCGCCGGGCACTACAGGTGGGGCTCTGGAAGAGTATTTACAAGCTTTCCCCATTAGTTTGGACCACGGTGTAAGAAAAATAATTTAAGTGCGGACACTCTCCGCCCGCCGCGAAGGAGAGCGCGTCCAGATAATGTTCGCCTTTAATACATGCGCCGGCCGCAGTTTCGTGGGGGGCGCTGCGACATGGGGGCTTAAGAAACCTATTGCGACGAGGCGAACGCGCGTTTTTCTTCATTTTTTTTTTCACCTCATTGCATCTTTTAACAGTGCACGCGGAGGAGGATATAGCAACTGAACGGCGCGTTTTCATACGGCCACGGTGTAAACGGCGCACTCGACGCACATAGCGTCCCTAACAGCGTTGCGTACGTAAAAGCGCGGCGTCTTGCTTAGAGCGCGTGAGCAGTCTTTCTGCTCGCTGACTTCTCACGTGCGCAACGCCGTTACGGACGCTACGCACCAAGGAGGTTTAAAAAAATTCTGGAGTGGAAGCTCTCGAAACGCCTTGCCAGCGAAAGTGAAGCCAGCTTTTGCCCACCAAAGAGCTCCGAAACATGCTCTTTTCTGGTGGTGCCTACTTAGAGATCAAATGGCTTTGATCTGTTAGTGTAAGAGCTACGTTAATTATAAAATAAAAGATCGTTGTTGCCGACGAAAGTAACCCGTCGAGAGGAGTATTGGCGATTGATATCCAATAAAATTTGCCATGACTTTGAGGCTTATTTACGAAAACTAGTAACACGAAGACACACTTGCAGCAGTATCTGACCCGTAGAAGTTGCCACATTAAACTTCTCTGGCGTGCGTCGAAAACGCTCGCTTTCTTTCGCCAATCGTCGATGGTTTATCGTGCCCCTACTAAGATGGCGGGTGCAGCCGCCATCTTTTTTGTGGGCACGGCTTCACTATTGCGCAATAATCGCCACTCCAGAAAATTTTTTTAACCTCCTTGCTACGCACGCAGCTCGTCTTCTATAGTACATGCGCCGGCCGCGGTTGCGTGGGAGGCGCTGCGACATGGGGGCCGAGAGGAGGAAAGAGGCGAACATTATGTGGACGCGCCGTCGGGTGGAGTGTCCACACCTAAATTATTTTTCTTACACCGCGGTTTGGACGCACCTTCGCTCTTGTCTTTCTGGGGACTGTCTACGTTTAGAATGTGTAAGCTTTGATCGGATCGTCGCTTTGTTAGAATTTCGACAAATGTATAAGGTAATGCCTCACATTCTAAGTCTATTCGATTGGCCGTTAGATTTCTATCGATCATGAGTGCCGTGGCCGGAGAGACGCCTGCGGGTGGAATTTCATTATAGGCTGTAAAGTCAGATTGCTTAACCTCAACTCTCTTTTCCTGGAGGACCAAGATATCAGATTTGGTTTAGTGATTTTCATTACGTGTTCCAGAGCTCGGCGTTTTCGATCGAAGCCTCTGCAATTCTACTGCCGTATTGTTATGGGTGCGCCAGCCATCCCGAACGCTTGTGAGGTTCCACTCGCGCTGAACTAGCGCTGTGTGAACTTATTGGGCCTCCTGCAGACCGTCGACCCTCGACGTTGCGCGTGGTAGTTGTCGCTATCGCTTCCGACAAATCTGTGGCCTCAAGATTTTTAGATGCGAAGTATCTTAAGGCGGAGCTCAATCCGGTTGTGGTGGTGGTGGTGTGCGGCGTGACCGCCCTTACAACGCGTGCGCATACCCTCTCCACACACCTCTTCTCCACTCCCCCTCTCCCCTTCCCCTCTCCACTTCCCCTCTCCCCTCGCCCTTTCCACTCTTCCTCTGAAACGCGGGCTAGACATGCCGAAATACTCTCCTGCGCAACGCCGCGATGAGCTCGAGCGCATGCGTCCCCTCCCCTTCTCTCTCCTCTCCTACGCTGCCTCCCTCTCGCCCGCCTGTCGACCGCGTTCCTCGCTCGCCCTGTGAGAATTAACGGCCAAACTAGATGGAATATACGATGCGCGTAGCGTCCCTCTTCGCGTTCCACGACGCGAGGTCGGTAGCATGACCAATAGACGCCAACGGAACGCGATCGTGCTAGTGCTCCGGCTACGCATCGCCTCATGGTCCCCTTTAG